>NC_058084.1:149305524-150505524 GCF_014858855.1 Bufo gargarizans
AGCGGGTGGAGGTTTGGAATCTTCCTTGAAGTCAGCAATATGGTGAAGTTCTTCAAGATGTTGCAAGTAGAGAAACATGCCATAGACAGTCCTGCAACACAAGAATTATTCACTTCAGCTTGCACCCATGAAGTGCACTAAATCTTCAACCAAATTACTTTCCAGAGCCTTAGGAAGCTTGTAGGAATCTCAAAATCCTAAAGCATAGGTATGCTACAATTTGCTGGTGGAACATAAAGCCACCCATCATGTGCTAAGGCAATATTCACTGAAAGCAGCAAATCAAGGCTAGGGTTTACAATCTTCTTTGTGGTATAAATGCAACTTCTCAGCATCAAGTCTAGACTCCATTGGACTCCATTGCCAAAGCACCTTCAGACAGCGGGGCCTAGGTGACTGTAACTGCGAAGAGGGAGGAGCAGGCACCTATTCATGTGAGGAGTTTTGGGGGTGGGGGGGGGCATGGGGATCATGAGAAGAAGATGGATGTTTTTAGGGAAGATGATAGAAAAAGAGAAGTATAAAATGACATAGGTGGCATGGCTGGTTTTTGGGGTGTGTGGAAAAGTATTGTCAGAGCAATAAGGAATGTGAGGAAGAAAAGGGAGCGGTTAGTGAGAGAGAGGGTGGGCCAACAGAGAGGAATTTAGGGCTTAGCAGAGTATGGATTTTAATTGTACCTATAGGGAAAAGAAAGTCTGACGCTCCGACCCATGAGGTCACGTGGTTATTATGAGTATATAGCCATTGTAAGGTGAGATTGCTGTATTTTACACATCTGGTAGCTATGGGCCATGGTGAGCTAACCACAGGCTGTACGGAAAGGGTGCAGATCAGTGGAAGGAGTTAGACAAATCCAGACACCTAAGAAGGTGAAAATGGAATGACCAGCAGCTGCCTAGGGATGTGCCATGGTACTTTGGACTAATGTGTGGGGCCTAGAAATCTGTCGAGTCACTCAACAGTACTGCTTAATGTTAATTAAATATGGCTTATGCAACAATTTTTTTGTTGATATGGTTATTTATGTGGGTCTATTGGGGTTTTACATGTGAGCACCTTATGACTACATCACTGATTAAACCAGAATACATACTACTACAGTATGACTAGATAGAGAAGGGAGAACCACCTACATATTTTGTCACACGTGACACAAAAACAAGTTTTGCACTATAATGATAAATTACATAAAAATTTCCGATGTAACCACTAATCCAAAATGTGAAAAATGAGAGCTCCATCATTCAGCTATAATCTATAGGGAACAAGTGGCAATAAGTGTTGCGCATCTCTGCAGTGCCACCAGGGGAATGAACACAGTGCCCATTTATATCAGTGAGTTTGCCCTCTATTATATCCTTCTATAGAACCCAAATTAGTTCCAAGATGGCTGGACCATTGTACAAAACAAACAAGTTTTGCCTTTTTAGTCACCCCTGTTTCCTCACTTCCTCTTGTGAGCAGGGCCTTCTCACCGTTGTTTAAATTGTCATTAGTATGTTACTCTGTAATGTCCTTTGCAAGTGGGTATGGTTGAAATGCAGAGAATGTAAGCTGATGATAGATCTCATGCAACCTTCAGCCTATCAACTGACTATTTTACTATTGTTATGGTCTGTGCCCCATAAATTAACTGTTGAATAGCATAAGGTTTGTAACCTGGACAAATGTGATTACCCTGCTCTAGGTTTGAAGTGCTACTACTACTATACTGTGCTATATTACATAAATATAGTCAGTGAATGAGTCCAGTACTGTATTTTAGCTGGGTTGGTGCCAAACTGGAAGCACAATTTGAGGGTATGCTCTCATGATGTGGTCATGTTGTGTCTTATCCACAATTTTGCAAAAACCACATCAAAACCACAGCATGACTGTAATATTTGAATGCTCTAAAAAGAGAAACTACAATTGTGATTCACGCTTTCTTTCGTCTTTCCGGTTGACTAAGTGGATCCAAGCAAGATGTATTTTATCTTTTTATTTGAACTTTTGTGACATTTTTGTGGCTCACGCCATATTTGCACCATAATTTGTCAGGTTTTGTGTTTCTCAATAACTCAAAAGTTGCCAGAAAAGAGGTAGGTCTTGACGGTAGGGGAGGGGTCATATTTACTATAATGGCTCCCAGCTGGCATAGACTTCACTTTCTGGGGCACAGAAGGTCAGAAATGTGCTTTATTAAGAGGCATGTTATTTAATTTGAACTCCAAGGCAAGTGTTCTACAATGCTTACAGGGGTTGTCCGGGTTCAGAGCTGAACGCAGACATACCCTTATTTTCCCCCCGGCAGCCCCCCTGATGTTGGCATCAGAGCATCTCATGCTCCGATGCGCTTCCTTGCCCTGCGCTAAATCGTGCAAGACACGGGCTCTTTTGTTTTCAATAACACACTGCTGGGCAGAAACTTCCACCCGGCAGTGTGTTCGGTGATGTCACTGGCTCTGATGGGCGTGCTTTAACGCTGCCCTAGCCATTTTACTGGCTAGGGCAGCACTAAATCCCGCCCATCAGTGCCGGTGACGTCACCAGGGTTCCTGGCATCCCCATGGAGAGCCCGGATCTCCAAAAAATGCATTTGCCCTGTGCGATTTAGTGCAGGGAAAAGGAGAGCATCGGAGCATGAACTGCTCCGATGCTCATGTCAGGGGGGCTGCTGGGGTGAAAATGGAGGTATGTCCGGGTTCAGCTCTGAACCCGGACAACCCCACTAGGGACTGAGACTTACCTTAGAAAATTCCAAATAGTACCCTATTTTTAATTCTTGATTAAAGGTGTTGTTACTGCTACAGATATTGATGACCTATCCTTAGGATACTTAATCAAGATCAGATTGGTAGGGGTCCAACATGTTGCACCACCACTGGTCAGCTGTTTTGGGCAACTGCGGTGCCAGAAGCTATACAATTGTATAGTAGCCGTAAATAGGAGCTGAACTAAAGTATGCCTGTCCTGGAAACTACGCAGTAGACAGAGCCTTCTGTTTCCGCTCCATACACTGACTAGTTCCCGATGTCACGGCTGCCTGAAACAGCTGATTGGTGGGGGTGCCAGGTGTTGGACCCAAACCCATCTGATATTAATGACTTATCATGAGCAATATCTGTAGCTTGGCAAACCCTTTAAAATATTATTTATTGAATTAAAGTAAAAAAAAAATCAAGATGAAAATTGCAAAGCAAACAAACAGATTAATCCCCCCCCCGTACACGTTATAAGGTGCACATTATTCCATTTTTTTCTAATACTATATAGGAAAACTATGACTTTTTTACAGTTGCATACACCAGGGCTTTACACTCCCTATAGGCTAAACATATCCCCTAGATGTGGTTTAGAGATTATATGATAATTGTGATGACATGCTAGAAGTTACCCAGTTCATAAATTAGGATTACTTTGGTTCTGCCACTCATCTACCTGGATTTACACTCAAGGTGATGCAGTTTTAAAGCCAAGCCGTTTTTTACTATTGTCCCATTTCATCACTAGAAATTAGTGCTGACTTTAGAAAATAATATATGTATTGTGAGTGCGTGTCTTGTGTGTGCACTTGTTAAAGGCATGAAAGGTAATAGATACTTAACTGCACTAAGATGCGTTGGGACTTGTTTTAGTACCACAATTTCATAGACCTTGAACCATCTTGAACAATCTGCACAGATTTTAAGTTAAAAGGAAAGGTTAATAATTTATGTTTGTCTGTAGGAAATGGACTAGTTAGAGCTACTTACTGAATAGATACTGCAGCAGGTTTATGGGATCCACTAGATTAAAGTAGTATTCTTATGTGCGCTTTATAAACATTTACTTAGTGTAAGGAAATTGCATCAGGGAGAAAGTAGATGCAGCTGAAAATTTTCATAGATAAGCCCTGATCTAAATGACTAATTTTCACTTATTTTCCCTAAATGACAGACTCAGTGCCTCCATAATAGAGCCAGATTCAACAGTATCAGCCACAAAGAAGCTCTTAAAATAGCTAATCACAGTGTCCATATAACAGTGCCTCCATAACAGAGACTATTCCCTCACATCAGAGATGGAGAAAAGTGATAATATTTACTACTAAAGTGAGCTCATAGCCATGCACATGCTTCATATAACATAGCCAGTCTCAATGCTCCATAACAGACTACCAAAGTAATTAATACAGAGCCAGTCATAGTGCCCACATAACAGTTCCAGATATACTTCTTCCATAACAGACACAGCCAGAGGGCCCCCATAACAGCGACTAATTCTATAACAGAGTCAGCAACAGAGCCGTATATCAGTTCCAGCTACAACAGTCAGAGTCAGTCGCTGACTGCATCTGATATAGAGACATCTAAAAATGCTTGGTGGAAGTGACCGATCACTGTTCCTGTGACTAGTTGACAAAATATTAGCATCTGAAGAGAATACAAATAGTTTGAGGCAGGGGTTCCTCAAGTAAGTTCAGCTTGGACCAGAGAGAAGAAAGAGACAAGATATTTGTCCACCAGTGGCTGGAGTCCACAGTCATAATCCACACAGGCTGGTTTCTTCTAGCATTCACAGGATTCTTGCTTTAGGGTGCATTCACATAATCAGGTAGTGTGCCACATGTCAAAACCACATACAATTCTACTTATATTATAGATAGATTTATCTATTTTAAATAGCACCAACATGTACAACAACATACGCAGCACTTCACCTGTCATAGATCCAAGGCATAACTATAAAGGGCTGCAAAAGTTGGCGTTGCAACTGGGTCCTGGAGCCCAAGAGCACAATCTCCCTCTGTCCCATATAAAAAGTGTCATATAATAATAATAATAATAATAATAATAATTGTAATAAAAAATGTATTTGAAAGGTGTTATTTGGGCCCTTCAGCTTCACATTACAGCATATAGATATACTACTGAAAATCAAACACCTGGAAAACATATGGCACCCCACACCTTGAAACCTAGTGTTGGTCCTATGTGCCTGTACACTATGCATGATGGCAGTAGGTGCTCTCTAGCCTTCCTGTGATTTCTGGTGCAGCCATCATTAGTGCCAATGCAAAACCTGCTATCATCACAGAACACTATTGGTTGCCACTGATGTGCATAATGCAGAGACACAGGATCAACACCAGGTGACATTATCTACCATGGTTTTTCCCATGTGGTATTCATGGAGGAAACATTGACCAGTTTCTGGTATGTCCAAGACATAGAGGAACCAGTCTTTTTTCACTCAGTTAGAAGACGTGGTATCCAAACAAGTCAACACTCACCAACAAGCTGCCCCCACTACACAAAGTGCTTTTCAGGGTATCCTGGAGCTCCCCCGGCCAGTTCAATTGCCAGATCCAGGGCTTTTTTTCTCAGAGAAAAGGTGGTAGAACTCACCCCCCCTCCCCTGGCCACACCCCTACCTACCCCTAGGACCGCCCCCTAAAACCGCCCCTTTAAAGAACAGGGATGCAAGTAAAAAAGATTTTTTTGGGGGGGCTATAAAAGTAAATGTATGGAATTAAATAAAAAGCAATGCAGTAAAATGCACCAGAAGGCTGCCAGTTCATGCTGAGCCTTGTAGTTCTACATTTCAACAACTTGTACAGCAAGTAGATTGTACGCAAAATAAATATTTACCAGAAGTGGTATATCAATTACCCATGCGCCATGACAAGTGCCCCGGCACCCACTATGCAGCATCTGATGGCTGAGCTTCATGTGCAGGTCTCACACCCTCCGATAAACCGCACAGTCAGTACACAGCCTTACCGGACACTGGCTGCTGCCCGCCCGGCACCCAATGGGTTACATGCCCTAATTATCGCTCACCTCCTTCTCATGATGATGGCGGATAGCTGGCTCTCAGCTGCCGCTGCTGCAACCGTTTCCCCTCCTCAGCCGCACTAACTTTTCAAATTAGCCTCGAGAACACATCTCCCCGCAGAGCGATTGGCTGGTAGCGATGACGTCACGTATTACTAAGGTAACGGCCGGAATGACAGCTTCAAAGCTCCACGCCTCAGTTAGGAATGAGGGACTGTGCATGCGTGATCAGGTGGCTGCCGATTCAAATCCTCGGCCCGGCAATAATACAAACCTGTGGGACTGGAGTGACCGTGTCCCTGCAGAGGACTGTGCAGCACATGACCCAGGGGCCTAAGCAGCGGGCCGGCGTGGCCCAGTAACTAAAGGGGGGCGGGGCGAGTCGGCAGAAAATAGGTGGCGGGACTCCGTTCCGGGGCGTTCCGTCAGAAAAAAAGGCCTGGCCATATCTCTCCCCATCATGAATGGGCTAACAGATCTCCCCTGCACAACAGCCAACAACAACTTTGAAGTATGGCTCTAAGTTGAAATAACTTGGAATGACACACCACAGAAGAATATCCAGCATCTGCATGACAATTACCATGCTATCGTAGCAAGTGGAGATGCCAACCAGAATCAGTGTGACCCTACCTCAAAATATACCTTGCTTTTGAACCCAAAATAAAAGGGGGCAGTACCTTGCTTCTGTGATCATTGACCAAGCACCACTAGCCGTTTACACTTTGTCAATCTCAGCTCAATCGCATAAAGCTTTCTAGGTGTCCTTTTTTATTTTCCGGATAGATAGACCCTATTAGATAGATAGACCCAAAACCACACTTCTTTAGTTCATTTAAAAAAACACTTTACACTTTGTAATTTGTAATCTCTCCATCACACATAGAAAATTACTTATTTTCCCAGAATATGTAATTGCACTGCATCACATCAAAGAGAAACTTGTGACTTGCATTTTCTATTCTGCAGTGAATAGCATATTTTTTGTAACACAGTAGTTTTGCCAAATTCCGTAAAAGATATTCATATAATGTAAAAGAAAGATGCTTTTGTGACGCAGCACATGACATCTCACGTTTTATTATAAAGTCAATACAAAGACAGTAAAATCATTTATGTCTAAGGGACTATATTTATATTGTAAGTAGTAATAATTCCACGGGAAGTTTCAATGGGGTGAGTAAAAGAATGTTTTTTCATGTATTCTTTGACCAAAAATATTTGTGAATGTAATGCAAATACTTCAATTCATTTAAGCACCTTAAAATAAATATTAACCGTTCTTTTTATGTCCTATCTGAAGGTAACATAAATTGGTGACAGAGATCCTAAGCATGCACTTGAACTGATACAGTTATTTTGCCAACATCAGTGTTGAGAAGCTCTACGCAAAACACTGCATGAGCTTGGGAGCCCCAATATTCATGAACTGCCGCCAGCCACCGATTGGTATAGAAAGAGAGCAGTTAAACAGCAGGAAGGGGCGAGATGAACCCGGACCATATGATTATGAGGACTACAGAGCTTGTGCTCTGCTCACACTGGAGCTGCTCAATACTGATGTGACCTAATTACCCAGCATTTTGCTCAGTGTGTCTGTCATCAGTTTATGAGTGAGACAGGCAAGCTTTATAAAGCACTAGCAGAAGGACCCGGCTTCGCACGGGTATATTTAATCTATTTCATTAATGTTTGTGTGTGTCGTTAAAAGATACCGACAGTATCCCCATAACAGTGAACTCTACAGCACCCTGCCCCTTTAACAGTGAACTCCACAGCCCCCAACCCCTTAACACTGAAACCACTACAGTGCCCTGCGACTTTAAAATAGGACCTCCACAGCAGCCCATCCCTTTAACTTTGACCTTCACAGCAGCCCATCCCTTTAGCAGTGAGTTTTAGAGCACCCCACTCCCTTGACAGTGACCTACTCAGGGGTCCTCTACCTTGACATTGACCTCCACAGTACCCCACTCCCTTAACAGTAAACTCACAGTACTCTGCTGCCTTAACAGTGACCTCCACAGTGTCCGCCCCTTTAACAGTGACCTCCACAGCGGCCTGCCCCCTTAACAGTAACATCCACAGTGGATGCCTTTTTAACAGTGACCTCCACAGTGTCAGCCCCTTTAACAGTGACCTCCACAGCCCCCTGCCCCTTTAATGCTAGGGCTACACAACGACATGTGTCGCGCGACATTTTGTCTCAACAATTTTTATAATGATCGGCTATGGAGTCACACTGCGACATGTGACATGCTCCAACTGCGACAAGACAGTCACAAAAAATCCATCCAGTCGCGGCATGTCACATGTCATGTGACACATGTAGCAGTGTAGTTGTTGTGCCCTAAGTATCGTGCAACTTATTGTCGCGCAATGCATTTCGTCGTGTAGCCCTAGCCTAAAGCTGACCTACAGCAGTGAAGAAAAATGGCTGGGTTGTTATGGAAGCCTGGAGTAAACTGTATGTATGTGGAGACTAAGGGCCTTCGAGCTTCTATTGGCTGATAAGGAACATGTGACCGTATGTATGGCAGTTTGGATATGAAGAGAAAGACTTGCAGGCTTATATTGGCTAATGCAGGTATTTTTTGGGAATATCTCAGAAATGGTACATCCTAGAGAGCTGAGACCCGGTCTTATCCACAAACTGTTGGATAAGATAAGATGCCTTTATTGTCACTGTACAATACAATGTAATACAATGTACAATACAATGAAATGTTCTTTTGGAGCATACAAACTGAATGCAGCTGCTGTGTAGGGGTGTATGACCCCTACAAGATTTCTTTCCAGGTAGCAACGGATGTGTATACCACGTTTCGTTGAAATGGTTCGATTGTTGCGTTTTTGACTGACCGCGGAACATACATACATACATTTATACAGTATGTCCTTTATATATATAGAAGATGTATAAAATACTTGTAGTCAAAGCGGGTGGGGGGGGGGGGCATATTGTCTGTGAATCTGATGGAGCTGCACAGGGGCCTCAGTGGGACGGTGCAATCCTGCCATTATAGTCAAGTCAGGGGATAAGAAGACCGTGGAAAAGTCAGTGCCAAACGTCTAGGGAAGGGTACGTTGCTGTAGATTTGCAGTGCCAAATGGGACATGGCTTTTTGTAGTTAACTCATATTTAGCTGTCAATAGTGACCACAGCACCTAATGAGTTTGACAAAGAACAAAGGCAGATGATGAATCTAAAAAAATGGAGGATATACTGTTGACAAGTTAAAGTTTAAAAGTTATGACTTAAAACTGCAGCATATTGAAGGTCTAAGAAAGTCCTTGGCCTTAATGGCCAACTTTTATATATTGATTACTTACCCTCCAGATCGGTCATCAATATCAGATCAGTGAGGGTCCTACACCCAGCACATTCACTAACCAGGTGTTTGTGGCAGACGCTGGTGCTGAAAACCTAACAGTGAATGGAGCTAGTAGCTGAAGGATCCATCCACTGTGTAGTGACCATGCCGATGTAGTACAGCTCAGTTCCCATTCACTAGAATTGGACATGAGCCAAATTTGTCCGCTGAGTGGCGTGTATGTGCTATACATCCAGTAATTAAATGCCCCGTGTGGCCTTTGTCTCTAGTGGTAGAATGGCATGTGTCTATCATGTGCCTGGTTTATGGATGAAGCTTGTGGCATGTGTCAAATTTGTATGTGGCATATATATACTCTTTTACTGCTATTAGAGGGAGTACAATTTTTGCATGATTCAAATTTTGGGAGCCAATATATACAGACATTTCTGGCACACAGCTTTTGTAGGTGGTATTGTACCCTCTCAAAGGAGTCTCATTTTGAAGCACCACTAAGAAGCATGCTCCGTCTGCCAATTACAGTGTCTCCTGGCCGGATTGGCCAAGAGCAGCTTCATGGTCAGAGCCCCTTGCCTGCCTATATAGAGGCATATGACAGAGCCTTCAGTCAGGGGTATATGTCAGGCTATATTACTGATGTATACATCTGACAAAAGACTTAGACATAATGTGAGAACAGTCTTACCTTCTTCTACATACAACAGTTTTGCGTGAAACAAGAAAATGTGCGGTAACTGCACCACAGCAATGCTATCAAGTTCTGGTATATAGAGTACATAGTATTTAGATCTTTAAGTTACATTATGCCACACTTGGACCTGTAATGGTTCAGCTATTGGCATTAATAAGTTATATCTAAGTTTTAATTAAGATACTATATACTTGTCTGTAGTATCAGAACAGTTACCATTCATATAATCTTAATTCTGCCATGACTTTAAGTTGCTTAAATAATTAGTACAGTTATTAGTTGATGCCACTTTTTTACTTGGAACCACCTACATTTTCTTTTGCTACTAATCACCAAATATCTATTATACTATTGCTATTATACCATTAAAACCGATAGTGTCTTCAGCATATCAGGTTTACATGTGTAAACATTTCTATGTATTATATGCTGTTGTAGTGCCACCTGTTGAATGAATAGTGGAATAGCAACCCTTAATTTTAATAGGGATTTTCCCATCCAAGCATAAGGATGCACTGACAATGACAATGTTTACTACAGTTGATGGTCTTTAGACTTGTAGTTTTGCCCTGCTATTGCTAATCAACCCTTCATGCTCCCCTTCAGCGTGTACTAATGCCTCCCTCTCCCAAGCCAATTTATTTCTGGATGAGTGACCACTCTATCTGTGCATGTACAGATACATTTCAATTAATTTGAATATCATCGAAAAGTTAATTTATTTCAGTACTTAATTTCAGAAAGTGAAACTCATATATCATATAGATTCATTACATACAGAGAGATCAGTTTATTTATTTTGATGTTGATGGTTATGGCTTACAGTTAATGAAAACCCAAAAATTAGGTATCCCAGAAAATTAGAATATTATATAAGACCAATTTTAAAAAAAAGTAATATAGAAATGACCTACTGAGAAGTATATACAGTATATTCACTCAATACTTGGTCAGGGCTCCTTTTCCATGAATGATTATATCATTGTGGTGTGGCATGGATGCGGTCAGCCTGTGGCACTGCTGAGGAGTAATAAAAGCCCAGGTTGCTTTGATAGCAGTCTTTAGTTCATCTGCATTGTTGGGTCTAGTGTCTCTCATCTTCCTCTTGACAATACCCATAGATTCTCTATGGGGTTTATATCAAATGAGAATACGAGTGGCCAATCAAGCAAAGTGATATTAAGCTAGATATTGGTACTGTTGGCAGTGTGGGCAGCTGCCAAGCCCTGCTGGAAAATGAAATCAGCATCTCTTTAAAGCTTGTCAGCAGAGGGAAGTATGAAGTACACTAAAATTACATTGAAGACGGCTGTGCTGATTTTGGACTTGATATAACACCAGCAGATGACATGGCAAACTGTTAGCGTTTTTCCTCAGGCAGGTTTATGATGGTTATACGATGAGGCATCAGACCTCCAACCCGTGAATATTTCCCTTTGCAGTGAATATCCTATTTGCACTGGCCAGGAGATATCAGCCACCCAGACTCAACTCAGGTAGCCAATATCTGAAATCTTTAGGCTGGGTTCACACCTGAGCGTTTTACAGCGCATTCCTACGTGCTGTAAAACGCTCAACAGGCAAAAACCAATGATTTCCTATGGGCATGGTTCTCACCTGAGCATTTTACAGCGCGTACGAACGCACTGTAAAACGCCCTACACTCCAAGAAGTATCAGAGCTTCTTTGGGGCGTATTGTCGCTCGTAACACCTCTGTTTTTCATTGTGGTCAATAGCAAGAACGTGCGTACGACGCTCGTTTCCAAAATACAAAAAGGCCCCAAAATACACCGCAAAAAGGCCCAATAAAAACGCCTGTAACAGCGCTTTCGAATACGCTCGGGTGTGAACCCAGCCTTATCCCACAGCACATACTTGTAGGACATTGGGGGTGGGAACATCTAAATTACTGGAGTGCGTGACAAGATACAGTTGAAACTTTGTGAAACAATACTGCTATCTGCTATATACAATACATTAAAGGTTTATTTTACATATTGGCCAAGGTTAA
Source organism: Bufo gargarizans (assembly GCF_014858855.1). NCBI lineage: Eukaryota > Metazoa > Chordata > Amphibia > Anura > Bufonidae > Bufo > Bufo gargarizans. The sequence continues at coordinate 149,317,364 of NC_058084.1, forward strand.
TCTAAATGCTAACAAGTTAAATGACTTGTCATATGTTGCTGTCATTGTATGTGAGATGTGATTTTAAATAGCCTTTTGTTAAGTGAGGAAGGTGCTATTGTGTTCAGCAACTGGTAGGGTGTGAGATGTGCTCGTAATTTCGGGTACTGCATTACACAGGAAATGAGGTTTGTAGGCCTTGTATAATCCATGATCTCTAGTAAAATTATGAAAAATCCCTTTCAACCCAACCATTGATCCTAACTTTTATATATATATATATATATATATATATATAACGGGATCACTGTACATTTTCCTCCATCTAAGGCCTTGTATATATATATATGTGACACATGAAGACACTAAAGACCATGAAGGCGATAAAAAAAAACTTCTGTGTAATTTGGCGCACAGTAGGAAAAAATCTCCTGCATAGTGGAAAAGAGAGAAGAAAGAAAAGTAAGGAAAAACACAAAACATAAAATAGGCCTATGGGATCATTGTTATTTTGCGAGTAGCACCATGTGTCCTCCTGGGTACGTATCCTGTGTGTTTGCTGGAGGCATGCAAGCTCTACAAATAGATGTTCGGGTTAGACCTTTTCCAAAAACCATCATTGACTGTGGAAACTTCACACTGGACCTCAAGCAACTTGGATTGAGTGCCTCTCCTTTCTTCCTCCAGACTCTGGGACCTTTCCAAGTGAAATGCAAAATGTGCTTTCATCTGAAAACAAGACTTTGGGCCACTGAGCAACAGTCCGGTGATTTTTCTCCTTAGATCGGGTAAAACACTCCTGACATTGTCTCTGGGTCATGAGTGGCTTGACACATTTAATGCGACAATTGTAGCCCGTGTCCTAGATACTTCTGTGTGTGGTGGCTCATGCAGCACTCCAGCTGCAGTCCACTCCTCGTGAATCTTCCCCAAATTCTTGAATGGCCTTTACTTGACAATGCTGCGGTTATCCCTGTTGCTTGTGCGCCTTTTTTAACACACTTTTTCCTTCCACTCAACTGTCCATTAATGTGCTTGGATACAGAACTCTGTGAACAGCCAGTTTGTTCAGCAGTGACCATTTGTGGCATCCCTCCTGGTAGAGGGTGTCAGTCACTGTCTTCTGGACAACTGTCAAGTCAGCAGTTTTCCTAAGATTCTGTAGACTACTAAACCAGACTGAGATACCATTTAAAGGTGCAGGAAACCTACAGGAATTGACAATATTAACTTTTCACAATATCCTAATTTCTAAGATACTCACTTTTGGGTGTAAGCCGTAATCATCAACATTAAAAGAAATAAAAGTTTAAATAGATCACTCTGTGCATAATGAATCTATAGAATATAGAATAAGAGTTTCACTTTTTGAATTGAATTACTGAAATTAATTAACTTTTTGATGAGATTGTAATTTTATTGAGATGCATCTGTATCAGTTACAATATCTGTGGTCACCCGTAGCGGCAGTTGGCTTATTTTCTGCACAAATTAGTGGATGGCTTATGACAGCACTGTTCTATTGCCATGGCCAGCTCAGGCTTCAGCAAAGAACATTGGAAATTTCTACAACAGCCCTGTTCAGATAAATTAAACTTTAGAGGCAAGCAGAAGTCTGGCCAAAAGCTGAATATTTCGTTGTTTTTTTTATAATCTCAGACTTTTATTCAATAATGCCCAAGTCATCAGTAATTTGAAAAGCTTGTTAAACAGTGATCACCCTAATCATAATATTACTAATGCATTTGGTATCATGTTGTTCCAAATGTAAGAAGCATTAATCTGTATTGTAACATGTAAGTGCTACTGAAATAGACTTCATAGTTGTTACAGTAATTAGTTTGCTTAGCACTATATTGAAGAGTCATAACACATAATTAAAAGAATGCAAAGTATTTCCTGTCTGGAATTAATTATCTTGGGAATGTATCATCCCCATACTTACTTGCCAGTCTACATAAAATACTATTGTAGTCAATTTTTAAAATTATTTTAAAGTGCTTGTACATATTGATTTAGCTTCAGGTAGAGGAGCCATAATGTCTGATAATATACAAAATGTTGCTTGTTTTACTGGGTATTGCATAACATCCTTGTAAATTGCAATTTTCTTTGTTTTTGTGTTTTCCATTTAGTAGTAAGGGTACAAACATGTAAAGAGCCACAGAATCAAAGTCAGGATAATCAGTAAAACACAAATCAGTAGGCAGGGGAAAATCCAGAAACAAGCCGAGTTCAGTGCACAGGAAAGTCAAAAAGGATTGCAAGCAATAAAAAACTGAAACAAAGGTAACAGTCAGTGCTCATCTTAAATCTGGCTCTGGGATTAGACATCAACCTCTCACAGATAGGTTGGACAGCATAGCAATCCTCCTAGAATATCCATGAACTGGATCGTGGCCAGGTAATTTAATTGTTGTTTAATGTTTTCTAGTGGACACATGAAAGTAAGTATTTTGCTGGCACCATTGAATTCTTTCTCTCTGCTTTCAGGATTGTGCTCTTTGAATGATGCTCTTTTGAGCTTTCTACATTAGTAGTTTGTCTAACCATGGTACCCCTGGGTCTTTAGCAATGCTTTTGTTGCCTTTTCCAGCTTCATGTGTCTCTGTAACCTAATTTCTGAGGTCTCCTATAGCTACTTTCACACTCACGTTTTGGCTTACCTTTTGTGAGATCTCTTCAGTTTTGCCCTAATGCATTCTGAATAGAGATGAGCGAACCTCTGTTTTACGTTCGGCGTCTAAAGTTCGGGTTTGGATTAGCGGAGAATCCCGATCTGGAACCGGATATGGATTCCGACTTCCGTTGTGGTCCGTGGTAGCGGAATTAATAATGGCCGATTATTGATTCCGCTACCACGGACCACAACGGAAGTCGGAATCCATATCCGGTTCCAGATCGGGATTCTCCGCTAATCCAAACCCGAACTTTAGACGCCGAACTTAAAACAGAAGTTCGCTCATCTCTAATTCTGAATTGAAAAGGGTCTGCTCAGAATGCATCAGTTTGCCTGCGATCAGTCTCCATTCTGCTCTGGGGGTGAGCAACAAAATGCTGCCGAAACTGAGCCAAACTGATCCGTCCTGGCACACAATGTAAGTCAATGGAGATGGATCCGTTTTCTCTGACACAATCTGGTACAATAGAAAACTGATCCGTCTCCCATTGACTTTCTTGGCTATGTTACAGATATATCCGTAAAGAATAAATCAAGGCAACTGGACGTACTGTAGATTTCTTGAAAACGTTTTTACTCGTTCTTCCAACGAGCTTTCTCAATTCTGAGTGACTGTACAAGAATTCTCTGGGAATAAATATGTAACTGAATCAACATCTGCTAATTATACCCAGCATTGGGTCAAAGGTCATTATACCCAGCATGGGGTCAAAGGTGTTGATTCCATTATCCTAATTAGAGTCAGTAGGTGATAAAGACTTCCCAGAAAAAGGTGTCAGGACAGCATTGTATGTGGCAGACAATAGATATCTAACCCCCCGCCTCTATTCAAGCTTGGCTTCTTCATTTTTACGTAGATCACACCTCCTCCTTCACACCTCATTTGTACCAATCGGCCTCCTTATCCAAAACACGTACTTATCCAAAACAGGTATGACCTGTTTCTTTTAGATATAAGTACACGGCTGAATCTTGACCAGAGGTTTTGGCTCTTCTATGCTGAGCCATACGCTGATGTAGTTGTTGTTTTGTTTCGCCGATATACAGTTCTGAGCATTCCTCATTGCACTGGACTGCGTACACAATGTTGTCCATCTTGTGTTTAGGCGTTGGGTCTCTGGGGTGAACCAGTTGTTGCCTCAGTGTGTTGCTGGGTTTGAAGCAGACAGGCATGTGATGTTTATTAAAAATCCTTTTGAGTTTCTCAGACATCCCAGCTACAAATGGGATAACCATATTCTTGCGTCTGTCATGCTTCTCGCCCTCACTAGTAGTCTTGGTGCTCTTTCTTCTCCTTCCTTCTGTTTTGACAAAGGCCCACATTGGATACCCACAAGTTTTGAGTGCCCCTCTGAGGTGTTTAAATTCCTTCGCCTTGGCCTCTGTGCTGGTGGGGATTTTCTCTTGCCGGTGGTGTAGAGTCTGGATGACTCCCAGTTTGTGGTCTAGAGGATGGTGGGAATCAAATAGCAGGTACTGGTCTGTGTGTGTGTTGGTTTTCGATAGACCTCTATTCCCAGCTTCCTTCCCTGTACCACTGTTATAAGACAATACAGAAACGCCAGTTTGTTGTTCTGCATATCTTCCCACATGAAATTGATGTTATGATCCACTGAGTTGATGTGGTCGGTGAAAGCATGTAACTCTTGTTTAATAATTTTAACCCAAGTGTCATCCACATATCTGAACCAATGACTCGGTGTAATTCCCTTGAAAGTGGTCAGGGCTTTCCTTTCTACTTCCTCCATATACAGGTTCGCTACAATATGTGAGACTGGCGATCCCATAGCACAGTCATGTTTTTGCTTGTAGAACTTGTCCTTATACTTGAAGTAGGTGGTACTCAGACAAGGGTCCAGTAAGGCACACACTTTGTCTGGGCTAAGTTCTGTTCTGCGGCCTAAGGTGTTGTCTAGTAACAACTGTTTCCTGACTGTTTCAATTGCCTATGTAGTGGGTATGCAGGTGAAGAGGGATGTAACATCATAGGAGACCATTGTTTCTTCTGTGCCCAATACCAAGCTTTTGATTTGGTGGTGAAATCATGAGAGTTCTGTATGTGATGTTGTGTGTTTCCAACCAAGGGCGGTAGGATTCTGGCTAAGTATTTTGCCACATTGTAGGTGGCAAAATTCTTGTACAGTAACTCAGAATTGAGAAAGCTTGTTGGAAGAACGAGTCAAACGTTTTCAAGAAATCTACAGTACGTCCAGATGCCTTGATTTATTCTTTACAGATATACCATGACCTGGATAAATGAGAACCTTCACAGATATGTTACAGATAATACGAACTGATCCATTTATGACGGATCCACGTGGTTGCATTTTTGTAACGGATCCGTTTTTGCAGGATCCACCCAAAACACAAGTGTGAAAGTAGCCTTAAAGGTGTTCATATCAAGGCATGGTTTGAACTTAAGTCTGTCTTGAGAAGGACAGATTTGTCAGTAGCCAGGCTTTGTGCACCTCCAAATAATTCCTATGGATGTAAAGGAGTAAATATAAGAAAATCATACTCACCTCACTGTTCCCACACCAATGCCATTTTGGCAATTCTCCAGTCTGCCTTGGTGCCTTTGAACATGCAGAAAATATGTGCTCAGCAAATCACATTGGCCAGTGATTGGTTGAGTGATGGACATTTCCTGCTTGTCAAGAGGCATCAGGAGGTATAAATCAAACAGGGGGCCATAAATCATTGGAATTGCAGTTCCTGGTCATTGGTGAGGTGAGTATGTTTTTTGCACCATTCTGAGGATTTTGAACATAATTTGTGTGGCCCAGACAACCCCTTTAGCATTTACTATTGCATTTGAGGGTTCATATACAGTATGATTATAACATAAAGTGTGTGTTTAGCTATACTTTCCAAGAAAAACATAGCATCTAAAAAAGACAAAGACCCTGATTTATCATGCCTTCACTCCAGAATTCTGGCTTCAAAAAGTCACCAAATAGGGCTTTTGCAACTTTTTGCACTCATTTGCGCAAAAATTCACTCCAGATTTGTCATTAATATTTATTTTTTAAATCGCAATCCCACTCCAATAGGAGGAGGGAGTAGAAAAACTGGAATAGCGTTCCAAGACAAAAGTGTTACATTTAAGGATAAGACAAATTTACAAAACAACATGCGACATTTGAGAAATGTGGCATAAAGTACACCAACACAGACTCAAGCAAACCTAACTTCAAATATTCCTCTCATAATAATTTCCCTCAAAAGTGTCTGTGCATTTCAAGTCTCTATGACCATTTTATGTCTATATAATCAATTGATACTCTGAGCAAAGTTTTGGAATGTATGATCATACGTTTGGCAGGAAGTCAGTGCATATGGAGTGAATCATAATTACAGCAAATACATAACGGATTCTAAACAAGTAACTAAACCACCAATGAGAAAAAAACTATCAGCTAAGTTTCTCTTCATACTCAGGGATTTGTCTGGGTTTTTTTTTTTTTATGTACAGAATAGAGTAGCATATTCAGCCATCAAAGAGCTGACAGACCAGAAATAACAAAAGTGTGAAGAAAGTTTGTCACCCAAATATTTAGCCAAATTAGCCTTTTTAAAGTGGGGAGTCTGGCAATCAGGTTGAGCTGCTTTCTGTTTATGGACAGGTAAACCTACAAAAATGGTCTTTAAATGGCCAAGAGTACATAAAAATAACAATAATCTTTATTTAATAAATTACATAAAAAATATGAAAAACACAACCACTATAGTGTGGTACTACTGAGGGACACAATACCAATATATCAAGTATGTAAACTGTGAGGGGTCAATGTAAACACCATAGTATATTCAGATAACAGAAATTTTTATGAGTTGGCTACCTTTGAGGGGCTATTGTACAGTGCCCAACAATTACATCAGGCTTATGTTTGGGTTTTTTGTTGGTAACCTATCGGTTCTAAATGTTTATGGACAGGGTATGATATAAGATTGTTAGCTGTGAGAAGGGCCCTTATTTCTCTTGTTTTAATTGTTGAATTGTTTGTTGTTATCTATGTGGAATATATTGGCGCTATATAAAGATTAATATTATTATTATAAGCTGACCACATTTGGTCAACAGCTATTCCTCCTGACTTGGCTGTATGCTCATCTCCTGCTGTATGAACAAAGAATTGGACATGATGAAATCTAAAATACCAAACACTTCTTTCCCCAGACATCTGACATCGGAGTAAAGTTAGGACAACCCATTTTAGTATTGGCTGGCTCTGCCAACTTTCATGTGACATAAAATGCTGGGCAAAATAGCATAGGAAGCTGAATTGTTTTGTAGTGTTGATCGAGCACCAAAGTGCTTGTGTGCTCGGGTGCTCTGGCCGAACACATCGGTATGCTCGTGTGCTCTATCGAGCACCCGAGCACAATGGAAGTCAATAGGAGAACCCCAGGTACCCCCTGCTCGGAGGAGAAGAGGGTGTCTGGTTCACATAAAAAGGTTAGAAATTGATGGAAAAGCCATCAAAATGGTTTGGAAACAGCATTAAGAGGATAGCTGGATGCGTTTTGGATTCCTACTATCTACGACTCCTATTATCTATGACATACAATAGACAACCGCACAAAGGCTACATGCCAAAAGCAAGGTATGTGCAAGCTATCAATCTATCCATGAGACAGATAACAGGCTTAGTCAGCATACCTTACAATGGCAGCCTTGTGCATTATGAAACATTCTAAACCAGCTCTCATCTGATTGAGAGCCAGTAAGCCTCAAAGTTATTTCAGATCTGTTGGATGGCCTGGGTGGACCTGTGCACCTAGATTAATATCATTAGGGTGACAAAAAGTTTTCTGATTGTACTAACATAATATTCAATAACCTTTCTATACAGTATTGTCATGTAAAAACGAATTTACATAAACATGGGAATATGGTAAAGACATGCAAATGAGAATCTACCTTGTTTTTCAGCTGAAAAAACATTTGCATGGAAAATTTGCGATCTACACTACTCATGAACAGCACCATCTTTTGGTTTCATAGTCTTATGACAAGAGTAATAGTCTTGTCATAAGACTATGAAACCAATAGATGGTGCTGTTCATGAGCCATGAACAGTGCCATCTATTTGTTTCATAGTCTTATGAGAAGACTATTAGTGTAGCCTTTTGCATTGAAAATTCGTGATAAAATATCGCGATTAGAATATTTGCAATCTACACTGCTCATGAACAGCTGCATATATTCATAATCCGATTCATAATCTTGTCTTAAGACTTTGAAACTAATAGATGGCGCTGTTCTTGAGTTCTTACAAGCAGAGCAATAGTCCTCAGATACACCCTAGCAAGCTTATATTACTGCAGATAAAATGCTAGAAGAGGTGTGAATGATAGCAGCATTCCGATATACACCTCAGTGTTAGCGCAGGCTATTATAGGCTGAGTGCTACACGGTGTGCCACACTTACTAGTGCCCCAACAAGATTAACAGCGCCATCTATTGGTTTCATAGTCTTATGACAAGAGTAATAGTCTTGTCATAAGACTATGAAACCAATAGATGGCACTGTTCATGAGTAGTGTAGATCGCAAATTTTAAATGCAAATGGTTTTTCAGCTGAAAAACAAGGCATATTCTGCTGATTTGCATGTCTTTCTAATATGACCATGTTTATGCAAATTCGTTTTTACATGGCAAAACTGTATAGAAAGGTTGTTAAATATTATGTTAGGACAATCAGAAAACTTTTTGTCCCCCTAATGATTTTGATCTAGGTGCGCAGGTCCACCCAGGCCATCCAACAGTCAGATGAGAGCTGGTTTGGAATGTCTCATAGTGCACAAGGCTGCCAATGTAAGGTATGCTGACTCAGCCTGTTATCTGTCTCATGGATAGATTGATGGCTTGCATATACCTGGCTTTTGGCATGTAGCCTTTGTGTGGTTGTCTATTGTACATTGCAGATAATAGGAGTCCTAGACACATCCAGCCATCCTCTTAATGCTGTTTCCAAACCATTTTGATGGGGTTTCCATCAATTTCTAACCTTTTTTTGTGACCCAGGCACCCTCTCTTCTTCAGAGCAGGGGGTACCTGGTTTAATGCTCGTGTCTCCTATTGACTTTCATTGTATTAAATTGTACTCGAGCACCTGCAGTATTCGGCCGAGCACTCCGATGTGCCGAGCATAGCGATGCTCGAGCCGAACAGTAGTTCAGCCGAGCATGCTCACTCAACACTACTGTTTTGTCTGGCAAATTGAGATGGAAATCAGATGGACCCCATTACTCTCAAGGGGGTCATTGGGCACTGTTCATGTCTGTCACATCATTGGTCTGGCACTTCAATTTTATTTTTTTATTTTTTCTGCCTATGGATTTGAGCAGGACAATGAAAATACAAGATGCTGATGTGAATGTGGCCTTATAGAAATGTATGCATATAACCAGTAGTGTTGATCGTGAATATTCTAATCGCAAATTTTTAGCACGAATATTGGCACTTCGAGAATTTGCAAATATCTAGAATATAGTGCTATATCTTTGTAATCGCGAATATTCTAGATTTTTTTCATCAGCACCCAATGAGAAGGCTGCAATATCTTTGACTCTAGGAGTACTGTTGATCGCAAATTTTTTATCGCAAATTTTCCAATTGCCGATTTTCGTAATCAAGAAAATAATGACTGGAGATCACGAATATATGATGAATATTCACCCAAATATTAGCAAAATATAATATAATATAATAATATATGATAAGATATGCAATAATTAGTGCAATTTCAATTGTAGTTACTTAGAAATATAAAATAATCATTGTGTGGTTGTATCCTCACGGTGCACGCTGAGAATTGATAAGAAAGAAATAAGATATACGTAATGTATGCAGATGCTCTGACCTACAGAGGACTGATAAATGTGTAAAATGCACTCCCCAGCAATCATTATTGATTTGTATGTCAAGTGTCTCCAAGATTTCTATTGATGTTTTTACACAGTTCCAATACCATCAACATATTTACTCTCTGTAGTATAGATTATCTTTCATGTAAAGCCAATCATGCAAGGATACAAGGCCATCTGACCCTTATTTTTACACATTTTTTTAATAATGTATTTAGTAACAGAGGTAAACATACTCATGGGATAGAAGTCAGTGTCTGGCAATGTATTTTCACTATAAGAAAAACCACCCTATACTAGATATGACCATGTGTTACAGAGATTAAGCAATCCTGACTCAAGGCCATACGTAGTCCTAAGAACAAACCTGCAACATATTATATATTCTTCTCTATCCTACATAATTTAATATGACCTTTGTACACTTCCATAGGGGTATTAATGAATATTTTTTCCAGGTTACAGCACAAACCGAGCTCTTAATTCTTTGGTTTCTTTTTGTACTTCTCCTGAATTAGAGTAGGTTCACATCTGCTGCAGTATAAGGGTCCATTCACACGTCCGTTTTTTCTTTCCTGATCTGTTCCGTTTTTTGCGGAACAGATCAGGACCAGATCAGGACCCATTCATTTTCAATGGGTCCTGGAAAAAATTGGACAGCACAATGTGTGCTGTCCGTTTCCGTTGTTCCGTTCCGCATGTCCGTTTAAATATAAAACATGTCCTATTATGTTCCTGAAAAATCGGATCCTGGTACAATGCAAAGTCAATGGTTCCGCAAAAAACGGAAGACATTCGGATGTCATTCCGTATGTCTTCCGTTTTTTGCGGAATCCGTTCCTGGAAACACATAGCAAATATACATATTTTTTATTTTTTTTATTTTTATTTTTTCAAAGAAATCCAAACAACTTTATTTGATTATTGAAATGTATACATGTTTCCGTTTTTTGCGGATCCGCAAAAAACGGATGACATACGGATGACATACGGAAAAAAACGGACCGAAATTCGGATTATAGAAAAATACTGACGTGTGAATGTAGCCTAATACGGTAGTCTGTTCTGACAGAGGAGCAGACCACCAGAGTTACCGTATTCAACATAACCTGACACTGCCGTGCACAGCCAGATCCCCATTCACAGTAATAGGATCCGACAGGGATGCAGAAGGGTTTCCGGCATAAATGCCGTGGCTCTGCCGGAAGAATATTGCACTGTTACATGCAGCAACATTAAGATTGAAATATCTACAGTCATCTTTAGCCTCAGATAGGTCAGTGTTCACTGCTCAGTTCGTAAATAAATACGTGCGAACAATACACCAAGTGTTCAGTGCATCAAAAACTGGCTTTTCCAAGCCTTTTCATACAAAATGTTATAAAATAGAAAAAATGCATTGGTACCACGATAGTCTTTTTCAATATTCAAACTTTATCCAATACATTGCATAATCGATGACTGAAGAATCGGTGAAAACACTTTGTGTAAAATACCTTAGGAGACTAGGATACACTTTGGGAGACTCCGCATGCTTGATGCGTGCTTGACAAAGAGAGTCCCCCAAAGCATGACTTTATGTGCATGAAGTGCTGAGACCCCAACTGTATTCTAGTCTCCTAAGTAGAGTTGAGTGAACACCTGGATGTTCGGGTTCGAGAAGTTCGGCCGAACTTTCCGAAAATGTTCGGGTTCGGGATCCGAACTCGACCTGAACTTCTCCCCGAACCCCATTGAAGTCAATGGGGACCCAAACTTTTCGGCACTAAAAAGGCTGTAAAATAGCCCAGGAAAGGGCTAGAGGGCTCCAAAAGGCAGCAAAATGTAGGTAAATCCCATGTAAACAAATGTGGATAGGGAAATGAATTTAAAAAATAAAAAAATTAATTAACCAATATCAATTGGAAAGAGGTCCCATAGCAGAGAATCAGGCTTCATGTCACCCACCACTGTAACAGGCCACTGTGAGATATTTAGGCCCCGGCACCCAGACAGAGAAGAGAGGTTCCATAGCTGAGAATCAGGCTTCATGTCATAGCAGACAATCATCCTTCATGTCACCCACCACTGGAACAGGCCACTGTCAGATATTTTTAGGCCCCGGCACCCAGACAGAGGAGAGAGGTCCCATAGCTGAGAATCAGGCTTCATGTCATAGCAGAGAATCATGCTTCATGTCACCCACCACTGGAACAGGCCATTGTCAGAAATTTTTAGGCCCCGACACCCAGACAGAGGAGAGAGGTCCCATAGCAGAGAATCAGGCTTCATGTCACCCACCACTGGAACAGGCCACTGTCAGATATTTTTAGGCCCGGCACCCAGACAGAGGAGAGAGGTCCCATAGCAGAGAATCAGGCTTCATGTCATAGCAGAGAATCAGGCTTCATGTCAACCACCACTGGAACATGCCAGTGTCAGATATTTTTAGGCCCCGGCACCCAGACAGAGGAGAGAGGTCCCATAGCAGAGAATCAGGCTTCATGTCATAGCAGAGAATCAGGCTTCATGTCAACCACCACTGGAACATGCCAGTGTCAGATATTTTTAGGCCCCGGCACCCAGACAGAGGAGAGAGGTCCCATAGCAGAGAATCAGGCTTAATGTCACCCACCACTGGAACAGGCCACTGTCAGATATTTTTTGGCCCCGGCATCCAGACAGAGGAGAGAGGTCCCATAGTAGAGAATCAGGCTTCATGTCACCCAGCACTGGAACAGGCCATTGTCAGAAATTTTTAGGCCCCGACACCCAGACAGAGGAGAGAGGTCTCATAGCAGAGAATCAGGCTTCATGTCACCTACCACTGGAACAGGCCACTGTCAGATATTTTTAGGCCATGGCACCCAGACAGAGGAGAGAGGTCCCATAGCAGAGAATCAGGCTTCATGTCATAGCAGAGAATCAGGCTTCATGTCAACCACCACTGGAACATGCCAGTGTCAGATATTTTTAGGCCCCGGCACCCAGACAGAGGGGAGAGGTCCCATAGCAGAGAATCAGGCTTCATGTCACCCAGCACTGGAACAGGCCACTGTCAGATATTTTTTGGCCCCGGCACCCAGACAGAGGAGAGAGGTCCCATGGTAGAGAATCAGGCTTCATGTCACCCAGCAGTGAAACAGGCCACTGTCAGATATTTTTTGGCCCCAGCACCCAGACAGAGGAGAGAGGTCCCATAGCAGAGAATCAGGCTTCATGTGATAGCAGAGAATCAGGCTTCATGTCACTCACCACTGGAACATGCCAGTGTCAGATATTTTTAGGCCCCGGCACCCAGACAGAGGAGAGAGGTCCCATAGCAGAGAATCAGGCTTCATGTCACCCAGGACAGGAACAGGCCACTGTCAGATATTTTTAGGCCCCGGCACACAGAGGAGAGGTTCATTCAACTTTGGGTTGCCCCGCAATATAATGGTAAAATTAAAAAAAGAGGATTGAATGAAGAAGTGCCCTGGAGTACAAGAATATATGGTTAAGGGGAGGTAGTTATAAATGTCTAATCTGCACAAGGGATGGACAGGTCCTGTGGGATCCATGCCTGGTTCATTTTTATGAACGTCAGCTAGTCCACATTGGCTGAAGACAGACGGCTGCGTTTGTCTGTAATGACGCCCCCTGCCGTGCTGAATACACGTTCAGACAAAGCGCTGGCCGCCGGGCAGGCCAGCACCTCCAAGGCATAAAAGGCTAGCTCTGGCCACGTGGACAATTTGGAGACCCAGAAGTTAAATGGGGCCAAACCATCAGTCAGTACGTGGAGGGGTGTGAACATGTACTGTTCCACCATGTTAGTGAAATGTATCAGGTGGTGGTGCAGTTAGCTGTGGCTTGTTGACAAAACTTTTCCACATCTCTGCCATGCTAACCCTGCCCTCAGAGGAGCTGGCCGTGACACAGCTGCATTGGCGACCTCTTGCGCCACCTCTGCCTTCGCCTTGGGCTTCCACTTGTTCCCCTGTGACATTTGGGAATGCTCTCAGTAGCGTGTCTACCAACGTGCGCTTGTACTCGCGCATCTTCCTATCACACTCCAGTGCAGGAAGTAAGGTGGGCACATTGTCTTTGTACCGGGGATCCAGCAGGGTGGCAACCCAGTAGTCCGCACACGTTAAAATGTGTGCAACTCTGATCTCGTTGCGCAGGCACTGCAGCATGTAGTCGCTCATGTGTGCCAGGCTGCCCAGAGGTAAGGACAAGCTGTCCTCTGTGGGAGGCGTATTGTCATCGTCCTCCGTTTCCCCCCCAGCCACGCACCAGTGATGGGCCCGAGCTGTGTTGGGTGTCACCCCGCTGTGAATATGCTTCATCCTCATCCTCCTCCACTTCCTCCTCATCCTCGTCCTCCAGTAGTGGGCCCTGGCTGGCCACATTTGTACCTGGCCTCTGCTGTTGTAAAAAACCTCCCTCTGAGTCACTTCTAAGAGACTGGCCTGAAAGTGCTAAAAATGACCCCTCTTCCTCCTCCTCCTCCTCCTGGGCCACCTCCTCTTCTATCATAGCCCTAAGTGTTTCCTCAAGGAGACATAGAAGTGGTATTGTAATGCTGATAACGGCGTCATCGTCACTGGCCATGTTGGTGGAGTACTCGAAAAAGCACAACAGGGCACACAGGTCTCGCATGGAGGCCCAGTCATTAGTGGTGAAGTGGTGCTGTTCCACAGTGCGACTGACCCGTGCGTGCTGCAGCTGAAACTCCACTATGACCTGCTGCTGCTCGCAAAGTCTGTCCAGCATGTGCAAGGTGGAGTTCCACCTGGTGGGCACGTCGCATATGAGGCGGTGAGCGGGAAGGCCGAAGTTACGCTGTAGCGCAGACAGGCGAGCAGCGGCAGGATGTGAACGCCGGAATCGCGCACAAATGGCCCGCACTTTATGCAGCAGCTCTGACATGTCGGGGTAGTTGTGAATGAACTTCTGCACCACCAAATTCAGTACATGCGCCAGGCAAGGGATGTGTGTTAAACCAGCTAGTCACAGAGCTGCGACGAGATTTCGCCCATTATCGCACACCACCAGGCCGGGCTTGAGGCTCACCGGCAGCAACCACTCGTCGGTCTGTTGTTCAATAGCCCACCACAACTCCTGCGTGGTGTGGGGCCTGTCCCCCAAACATATGAGTTTCAGAATGGCCTGCTGACGTTTACCCCGGGCTGTGCTGAAGTTGGTGGTGAATGTGTGTGGCTGACTGGATGAGCAGGAGGCAAAGGATGAGAAGGCTACAGGAGGCAAAGAATGTTGCCCTGCGATCCTTGGCGGCGGAAGGACGTGCGCCAAAGAACTCTCCGCCTGGGGCCCAGCCGCCACTACATTTACCCAGTGTGCAGTTAGGGAGATATAGCGTCCCTGGTCGTGCTTACTGGTCCACGTATCTGTGGTTAGGTGGACCTTGGCACAGATGGCGTTGCGCAGTGCACACTTGATTTTATCGGATACTTGGTTGTGTAGGGAAGGCATGGCTCTGTTTGAGAAGTAGTGGCGGCTGGCAACAACATACTGTGGGACAGCAAGCGACATGAGCTGTTTGAAGCTGTCTGTGTCCACCAGCCTGAATGACAGCCTTTCATAGGCCAGTAGTTTAGAAATACTGGCATTCAGGACCAGGGATCGAGGGTGGCTAGGTGGGAATTTACGCTTTCTCTGAAATGTTTGTGAGATGGAGAGCTGAACGCTGCCGTGTGAAATGGTGGAGATGCTTGGTGACGAAGGTGGTGGTGTTGGTGGTACATCCTCTGTTTGCTGGGCGGCAGGTGCCAACGTTCCTCCAGAGGCGGAGGAAGAGGCCGAGGCGGCAGCAGAAGAGGTAGCAGGGGGAGCCTGAGTGAGTTCCTTGTTTTTAAGGTGTTTGTTTACTCCACTGCAGTTCATGCTTTGCATGCAGATGCCTGGTCATGCAGGTTGTGCTAAGGTTCAGAACATTAATGCCTCGCTTGAGGCTCTGATGGCACAGCGTGCAAACCACTCGGGTCTTGTCGTCAGCACATTGTTTGAAGAACTGCCATGCCAGGGAACTCCTTGAAGCTGCCTTTGGGGTGCTCGGTCCCAGGTGGCGGTGGACAGTAGCAGGCGAACTCTCTTGGCGGTGGGTGTTTTGCTTTTGCCCCCTGCTCCCTCTTTTGCTACGCTGTTGGCTCGGTCTCACCACTGCCTCTTCCTCTGAACTCTGAAAGTCAGTGGCACGACCTTCATTCCATGTGGGGTCTATGACCTCTTCGTCCCCTGCATCGTCTTCCACCCAGTCTTCCTCCCTGACCTCCTGTTCAGTCTGCACACTGCAGAAAGACGCAGCAGTTGGCACCTGTGTTGCGTCATCATCAGAGACGTACTGAGGTGGTATTCCCATGTCCTTATCATCAGGAAACATAAGTGGTTGTGCGTCAGTGCATTCTATGTCTTCCACTGCTGGGGATGGGCTAGGTGGATGCCCTTGGGAAACCCTGCCAGCAGAGTCTTCAAACAGCATAAGAGACTGCTGCATAACTTGAGGCTCAGACAGTTTCCCCAATATGCATGGGGGTGATGTGACAGACGGATGGGCTTGGTTTTCAGGCGCCATCTGTGCGCTTTCTGCAGAAGACTGGGTGGGAGATAATGTGAACCTGCTGGATCCAATGTCGGACACCCAATTGACTAATGCCTGTACCTGCTGTACCATTCTTAGAACGGCATTGGGCCCCACCAAATATCGCTGTAAATTCTGTCGGCTACTGGGACCTGAGGTAGTTGGTTCACTAGGACGTGTGGCTGTGGCAGAACGGCCACGTCCTCTCCCAGCACCAGAGGGTCCACTAACACCACCACGACCATGTCCGCGTCCCTTACTAGATGTTTTCCTCATTGTTACCATTCACCACAATAAGAAAAAAATTATTTGGCCCAATGTATTGAATTCAAATTCAGGCCTTTTTTTTTACAGGCACCTAACACTATCTGGCTATCTATTTAAGTATCATATTACACTAATACAGGCATAGCAGTAACCACAGATTTAGGGGAATATACATTTTAGGCCTAGTATTTAGGCCCTGGATGACAGGTTTCCTTTTCCGGACAGAATTAGACTTGGAGATGCACAGTAGCGTGTGAAGTTATTGAGGATGACCCTGTCAGCACTTGAATTTGCACCTTCAATTTAATATACCCTTTTACGGGCAGAAATACACTATGTGAGATGCACAATAGTGCGTGCAAATTTAAAGGCTTATGCTTTCAGCAATTGTAATTTAACAGTTTGTATAATATACCCTTTTACGGAACAAAAATACAATTGGAGATGCACGCTGAGTGTAATATACCCTTTTACGGACAGATTTAAACTTGGCCTGCAACAGCAGAAACCACTGATTTAGGGTATTGCTATTTTGGGAATTGAATTTCAACCCAGAACAAAAACTATCCTTTGCCAGACAGCAGACAGTATTACAATTGGCTAGCCACAGCTGAAACACCAGATTTAGGGTATTGCTATTTTGGCAATTGTATTTCACCCCTCAATAAAATAGCAAGCACAGCCAAGCCCCTGATGTAGGATATAGCAAAAAACAACAACACACTATTGATGGTTAAATAGACTTGGTGGCAGCTTGTGCTGGTGCACCACAAGACACAAAGTGGCCGCCGATCACCCCAGAAAAAAGTGACATAAAAAACGCTCTGGGCAGCCTAAAAACAGTGAGCAATTAACTAGCAGAAGTTGAATGATTCACAGCTGTAGATCGAGCACTTCATTAAGTGTTTTTGCTGAGTAAATCCCTGCCTAATCTCGCCCTAACGTGGCAGCTGCAACCTCTCCCTACACTGATCAGAGCAGAGTGACGTGCTGCGCTACGTGACTCCAGCTTAAATAGAGGCTGGGTCACATGCTGCACTGACCAATCACAGCCTTGCCAATAGTAGGCATGGCTGTGATGGCCTCTTGGGGCAAGTAGTATAACGCTTGTTGATTGGCTGCTTTGCAACCTTTCAAAAAGCGCCAAGAAAGCACCGAACCCGAACGTTTACGTAAGTGTTCGGGTTCGGGTCCGTGTCACGAACACCCCAAAATTCAGTACGAACCCGAACTATACAGTTCGGGTTCGCTCATCCCTATTTCTAAGGTATCCAAGTGTTTTCACTGATTTTGCAGGATTGTGATTTATGAACACTTTTGATGAGGACTTTTGTCATACCGCTGTTTATGCACTGTGCGTTGTTTTTTTCTTCAATTTTTATAACACAGGGTTTACTGGTCCGCAATAAGAATGAAACTGTGAACTAATGGGATTCATGGTAAATCATAAGGTGGAATCCATTGCTATTGAAGAATCATACCAATCAAGTTTTACATAATGTTGCTTTGATATAAGTCATACTTTTTGACAGGAGATGTCAGCAATATTTTCAATATGAGAAACATACACACATTTAGATATGGCAGTGTTATGGTGTTGTTGCGCATTGTCACCTTAGGACCACCAAACTAAATGAATGATGAAACATGACACTTTCCACCAAAGGTCACTGACCAGTTTTCAAGGCGGTAAAATTGTATTTTAGTGTCATGCCGCTTGCACTTTCCCTTTGGATGAATTGTTTACTCCAGTTATGCAATGCTATTCACTGTTATACACCATATATTGTGCTTTGGACCTGCCCCCTGTTACTGCATGTTTGTAATACTGAATGGTTTCTTATATTTAAGCAAGATTTAATAATATTGCTTAAATAAACTGACATGTCATAGTGATAAGAAAGAAGTGTTGATTAATTGATTGTGGTCCAAGGTCTGAATCTCTGATCCTGGAAGAGTGCTCAGGACTTCCATTTTCAGCTTGCGCATGTGAGGCAGCAAGAGGAAAGAGCTCCACTGCCTGAGCCAAGCACCATGTGATTTGAGAGCTCTATTACATACTAAAAGGAACTTACTCCCGGAAGAAGCT
The DNA here is from genome assembly GCF_014858855.1 of Bufo gargarizans. Taxonomy (NCBI): domain Eukaryota; kingdom Metazoa; phylum Chordata; class Amphibia; order Anura; family Bufonidae; genus Bufo; species Bufo gargarizans. The sequence continues at coordinate 149,335,814 of NC_058084.1, forward strand.
GATACTTTAGCAACTTGGAAAAGCCTCCATAAGACGCATACCGGCAAGTTACCCATGTATATCTGATCATATATGCCTTTATGGTCTCTTCAGTCCTACCCCACAGGGATTTACTAATTATTTCAGCAAAGAAAATAAAAAGGGATTCTAGTTTTAATAGATATACTAACATGTTCAGGAGAGAAGTTTATACATGGCAAAATCAGCTTCCAACAAAACATTATCTCCAATATCTTTAAACTAGCTTGTCTTATACTTGCCAGGCAGGCTCATTAGGGGGACAGGAAGATATTCCTCACTTTGAGAGTTTGATGGGTATTGTAGATAGGGTGGACTCGACTTGAAATGGGGAAAGAAACTAGAGGATACCACATAAGCTTTCAAGATAAGAAAAGGAATGGATAGGGTCTGATCTGTGATTAGTAATAAGCAATGGCAGGAAACCCAGTTTTTAATTATCCATAAAGCAACGTACTCAAGGACTTTTAAATTAAGAATGTGGTAGAACCTTTTGCGGGGACAACTTGGTACCTTAACCCGTAGAGGACCTCTGCCGTACATGTATGGTGTTGGGAGCCGTGACTTAAGGACCAGTGCCATACTGCTACTGGTCGCAGGAGCTGTGCCCGCCTGATCAGCGGCATGGACCTGACTGTCACTGACAGCCGATCCCCTACTGCATATGCCGGCATCAATGAAAACACTGATGCCAGCGTGTTAACTCCTTGTATGCCACAGTCAGTGCTGTCTGCGGCATGCAGAGGCTTGCGGAGGATACGGGCTCCCTGCCTGTCCCCAACGGCCCCCCGCGATGCAGTGACCCGATGACTTGAAAGGCAGCCCAATGCCTTCTATAGGCTTCGGGGCTTGCCTTTTATGGGAGCCTGTGAGATCCAGCCCCTTAGGCTGGGTCTCATAGGCTCTCTGTCAGTGTAAAAGCTTACAGGCAATATAATATAGATGTATTGTAATGCATTGGAGAGAGGATCATACCCCCAGAAGTTGAAGTCCCACAATGGGACAAAAATAAAAAGTAAAAAAAATAAAAATAAGATTTTTCATAAAAAATGTTTCAAGAAAAAAAAACATGGCTTTCAGAATATGGAAACACAAAAAAATGATTTTATTTTGTAAAACTCAAATAAATTTAAAAAAACCCAGACATACTGTATTAGGTGTTGCCTAAGTCCGTAACAATCTGCCCTATAAAAATATTACATGTTCTACTCTGTCACCTGAATGCCGTAAGAAAAATTTAATTAAAACTGCCAAAACAACAATTTTTTGTCACTTTACATCACAAGAAGTGTAATACCAAGTGATCAAATAATCCTATGTACCCCAAGATAGTACCAATAAAACCATCACCTCCTCCCGCAAAAAATGAGCCCCTACTTAAAGGGGTTGTCCGGGTTCAGAGCTGAACCCGGACATACCCTTATTTTCACCCCGGCAGCCCCCCTGAGCCTAGCATCGGAGCATCTCATGCTCCGATGCGCTCCAGTGCCCTGCGCTAGATCGCACAGGGCACGGGCTCTTTTGTTTTCAATAACACACTGCCGGGCGGTAACTTCCGCCCAGCGGTGTGTTCGGTGACGTCACCGGCTCTGAGGGGCGGGCTTTAGCTCTGCCCTAGCCGTTTTACTGGCTAGGGCAGAGCCAAATCCCGCCCATCAGTGCCGGTGACGTCACCGGGGTTCCTGTCAGCCCCATGGAGAGCCCGGTACGTCACCGGAACTCAGAAAAATGCCTTTGCCCAGTGCAATTTAGCGCAGGGCAAAGGAGAGCATTGGAGCATGAACTGCTCCGATGCTCATGTCAGGGGGGCTGCCTGGGTGAAAATGGAGGTATGTCCAGGTTCAGCTCTGAACCTGGACAACCCCTTTAAGACAATCGCCCGAAATATAAACAAAATATGGCTTTCAGAATATGGAGACACTACAGTAGAACATAATTACACATATTAGGCATTGCAGCATCCATAACAACCTGCTCTATAAAATATCACATGTTCTACCCCCTAAAATGAATAGCGGAAAAAAAAAAAATGCCAAAACAAATATTTTTTGATCATCTTACTGCAAAAAGTGTAATATTGAATGATCAAAAAATCATATGTACCCAAAAATGGTACCAATAAAAACTTCAACTCTTACATAAAAAAACAAGCCCTACACATGAGTGGTGGCGGTGACATCACCTCTCAGGATCGCATCCTATTGGCTGGACGGACGGGCGGGGGTTAACTTCCCCCAGCTCTGCTTTCCTCCTCCACACTGCTTCCGTGGAGCCCGTCAGTCCACTTCTGAGCATAGCACCCCCACGTGAGCCACCATAGTGCCATCTGGCACTCAAAAGTTATTAGGGACAGGTTTAGGGAAAGGTTAGATTAGGCAGGGAGGGAAAAGTTTTTTTTGTGCTTCAGCCTGATCGGGTGTCTGGGGTCCACAGCACACTCAGCTGCAACTCCCCCCCCACACAAATTATTATATTATTTTTTTGTGTGTGTGCGCTGACTGTGGCCGGCACTCTTAGCATCCGGCCAGTGTTAGCCCATCGCCCACCTCCCCGCTGATCAGCGAGTTTTTTTTATTTATTTAGTTTTATTTATTTTTTCTGTTAGGTTTAGGGTGGGTTAGGGTAGGGTATAAGTGAACGTGAACACCTGTCCCCCCCACACACACGCACACTAAATGAAGTTTTACACACATGCACACACACTCCCCTATGGCTGGCCAGACTCGGCCGAGGAGGCATACGCCCTGCTTGTCTCCGACTCCAAGAGCCCCAGTGAGGACGAGGATGACCCCACTTTCCTCTTGTCATCCGCATCCTCCTCATCATCTAGTGATGATGAGCCCCCAAGGCGGCGGAGACGCCGCCAGGTGGAGCCAGTGGACCCCCATGCCAGGGCCCCTATGGCCCACACTAGTATGAGCAGCTCCCTACCGGTGAACTTGTCTGGTGTACTCCAAAGGATTTTGAGCCTGTGATTCCTGACTTTGTTGGCCAACCAGGAATCCAGATTTCCACAGTGGGCCTCACTGAATATGAATTTTAAAGTTTTTTTTTCAGTGACCACTTTGTGAATCTGATGGTGGAGCAAATTAACTTGTTCGCTAAAGAGTTCATTGCTCAACACCTTGGCTCTGAAATTCTGAAATTTCATATCCATTTTCAATTAATTCTTGTTGAACACCTAAAGGGTTAACAAAGTTTAAAATCAGCTTTGAATACCTTGAGGGGTGTAGTTTCTAAAATGGGGTAACTTTTTGGGAGTTTATACTCTAGGGGTGCATCAGGGTCGCTTTTTTGTCAAAAAGTTGCATTTATGAAAAGCAAACCAACTCGTGGTTACAAGTGACAGTTAAGTAATAAAACAGGATGTATTTATTTTTATTAAATATAAATGAGCTAAACAATATTGTTATGTCAGTAAATTCAACAACAAAAATAACAACAAAAACTTTCCAAATCTGAGACAAAAATTTCAATTTACCAGTGGAAATGTCACGAATATGCTTCAAAAGTCACAAATATGTTTCAAAAGTCGCAAGTGTGGTCTGGTAGGATTGGCTGAAATGGTCGCATTTCTGATTTAAAAAAGTCACATTTTCGTGCTATGTCACAAATCAAGCAAAATAAGCGAATAATCAAGTTTATATTTTTCAAAAGTCACATTTTAAAAGTGGTATGTGCCTTTTGATATATAAGGTGAAACAAATCACCACTTTCGGTTTGTAGTGTTAGTATTTTTCTGCTGCAAATTAAATGAAATAAATGCCCTCCATTGACTTTTGTTTGGATGTTAACCCTTGCTGTGTTACAGGAAAAAATGGATTAACATGGAAAATCTGACAATAAAGTGAAATTTTTTAATTTCATCAACATTATCCGTTAAAACTTGTGGAACACCGAAAGAGTAAACAAAGTTTGTAAAATCAGTTTTGAATAACTTGAGTGGAGTAGTTTCTAAAATGGGCTCTTTTATCGGTGGTTTCTATTATGTAGGCCCCACAAAGTGACTTCATAACTGAAATGATCCTTAAAAAAGTGGCTTTTGGAAATTTTCCTAAGGATTTTTAGATTTGCTTTTTAAATTCTAAGCCTTTTAATGTCCTTAAAAAAAAAAAAAATACTTACAAAATGATACAAACATAAAGTAGACATATGGGAAATGTAAAGTAATATTTATTTTATGAGGTATCACTATCTGTTTTAAAAGCAAAGAAAGTGAAATTTGGAAAGTTGCTAATTTTTCAATATTTTGGGTAAATTGGGGATTTTATTATGGCGGTCTAACCAGTGAAAGAGATAACTGTAAAATCCTTGGTGACCATAATATATTCTCACCTACACTGCCTTAGGCCTCTTGCACACAACCGTATTTTATTAACAGATTAATTTAACCAATAACTGGTAACAGGAGTCATTCCAGAAGATTGTAAATTAGCAAATGTTGTGCCCATTCACAAGAAAGGTGGTAGGGAGGAATCGGGCAACTATATGCCAATAAGCCTGACATCAATAGTGCGGAAATTCATGGAAACCATACTTAAGGAGAGGATTGTGGAACATCTAAAATCCCATGGAATGAAAGATGAAAAACAGCATGGGTTTACTTCAGGGAGATCATGTCAAACTAATCTTATAGATTTTTTTGTTTGTGTGACTAAAATAATAGATGGCGGAGGTGCAGTAGACATCGCTTATCTAGACTTTAGTAAGGCTTTTGATACTGTCCCACATAGAAGGCTTATCAATAAATTGCAGTCTTTGTGCTTGGACTCCCATATTGTTGAATGGTTTAGGCAGTAGCTGAGGGACAGACAACAGAGGGTTGTAGTCAATGGAGTATATTCAGGCCATGGTCTTGTTACCAGTGGGGTACCTCAGGGATCTGTTGTTTAATATCTTTATCAGCGAAATTACAGAAGGCCTCTATGGTAAGGTGTGTCTTTTTGCTGATGACACAAAGATTTGTTACAGGGTTGATGTTCCTGGAGGGATACACCAAATGGAAAAGGATTTAGGAAAGCTAGAAGAATGGTCAAAAATCTGGCAACTAAAATATAATGTTGATAAGTGCAAGATAATGCACCTGGGGCATAAAAACCCAAGAGCAGAATATAAAATCAGTGATACAGTCCTAACCTCAGTATCTGAGGAAAGGGATTTAGGGGTCATTATTTCAGAAGACTTAAAGGTAGGCAGACAATGTCATAGAGCAGCAGGAAATGCTAGCAGAATGCTTGGGTATATAGGGAGAGGCATTACCAGTAGAAAGAGGGAGGTGCTCATGCCACTCTACAGAGCACTAGTGAGACCTCATTTGGAGTATTGTGCTCAGTACTGGAGACCATATCTCCAGAAGGATATTGATACTTTGGAGAGAGTTCAGAGAAGAGCTACTAAACTAGTACATGGATTGCAGGATAAAACTTACCAGGAGAGATCAAAGGACCTTAACAGAGGGGATATGATAGAAACTTTTAAGTACATAAAGGGAATCAACAAGGTAAAAGAGGAGAGAATATTTAAAAGAAAAACTGCTACAAGAGGACATAGTTTTAAATTAGAGGGGCAAAGGTTTAAAAGTAATATCAGAAAGTATTACTTTACTGAGAGAGTAGAGGGTGCATGGAATAGCCTTCCTGCAGAAGTGGTAGCTGCAAATACAGTGAAGGAGTTTAAGCATGCATGGGATAGGCATAAGGCCATCCTTCATATAAGATAGGGCCAGGGGCTATCCATAGTATTCAGTATATTGGGCAGACTAGATGGGGCAAATGGTTCTTATATGCCGACACATTCTATGTTTCTATGTATGCCCTGCGAGATATACGGTCCATGAGCGGGCCATATATCCTGGAGCGGCATTGATCTTGCGCATGGGAGCACACAGCATCATAGATTACATTGATGCTGTGGACGTCGGGTCACCCGCAGGGCTATTGTTCCGCACTCATATGATCTTATGAGTGTGGGAGAATAGTCCTGTGGGCGGCCCGACATGCACAGCATCATTGTAATCTATTATGCTGTGTGCGCCTGTGCGCACAATCAATGCCGCTCCAGTACATATGGCCCTCTCACGGACTGTATATCTTGGACGGCATACGGTCATGTGCAAGGGCCCTTAGACCATCAGAGTGATTAACATGTTCACTTCCCTAAATCAAAAAAGGCTTTCAACCCTTAAACCCATTAAGCCCTACACTGTCATAAAACACAACATAACAAATGTTAACACTTTCACTACACTATTCCACCATGGATTTAGCAATTCACTATACATATATCATCACCATAGACAACAAGGATGTTAACAATAAACCCTCCATTATCATAGACAATGATAATCCCCTTTAATGCTCTTGATAAACAGGAAAGTCATAAGTATCCATAGAGAGCTAGGGATAACACTATTAACACCTCCATTTTTTGCAAATCTGACATGTGTCTCTTTATGTGGTAATAACTTTAAAACACTTTTACTTATCCATGCCATTCTGAGATTGTTTTCTCGTCACATATTGTACTTCATGATAGTGGTAAAATTGAGTCAAAAATTTCATTTTTATGTATAAAAAATAAAAAATTTACCAAAAATTTGGAAAAAAATTTAAATTTCTCTACTTTTATAATAGTAATCACTCCAAAAATAGTTACTACTTTACATTCCCCATATGTCTACTTCATGTTTGGATCATTTTGCAAATGCCATTTTAGTTTTTTGGGGACGTTAGAAGGCTTAGAAGTTTAGAAGCAAATCTTGAAATTTTTTCTAAAAATTTCCAAAACCCACTTTTTAAGGACCAGTTCAGGTCTGAAGTCACTTTGTGAGGTTTACATAATAGAAACTACCGAAAAATGACCCCATTTTAGAAACTACACTTCTCAAGGTATTCAAAACTGATTTTACAAATGTTATTAACCCTTTAGGTGTTCCACAAGAATTAATGGAAAATGGCAGATTTTCCATTTCAATCAATTTTTTTCTGCTAACAAAGCAAGGGTTAAGAGCCAAACAAAACTCAATATTTATTACCCTGATTCTGTAGTTTACAGAAACACCCCATATGTGGTTTGAAACTGCTGTACAGGAACAGAAGTAAAGGAACGCCATATGGTTTTTGGAAGGCAGATTTCACTGGGATAAATAGCTGCCATGTCACATTTGAAGACCCCTTAATGCACCCCCTAGAGTAGAAACTCCAAAAAAGTGACCCCATTTTAAAAACACCACATCTAAAAGGTATTCAAAACAGATTTTACAAACTTTGTCAACCCTTTAGGTCAGTGTTTCCCAACCAGTGTGCCTCCAGCTGTTGCAAAACTACAACTCCCAGCATGCCTGGACAGCCTTTGGCTGTGCGGGCATGCTGGGAGTTGTAGTTTTGCAACAGCTGGAGGCACACTGGTTGGGAAACACTGCTTTAGGTGATCCACAAGAATTACCGTATTTTTCTATACAGGTCCTTTTAAAAAAATTAGCATATTGTGATAAAGTTCATTATTTTCTGTAATGTACTGATAAACATTAGACTTTCATATATTTTAGATTCATTACACACCAACTGAAGTAGTTCAAGCCTTTTATTGTTTTAATATTGATGATTTTGGCATACAGCTCATGAAAACCCAAAATTCCTATCTCAAAAAATTAGCATATCATGAAAAGGTTCTCTAAACGAGCTATTAACCTAATCATCTGAATCAACTAATTAACTCTAAACACCTGCAAAAGATTCCTGAGGCTTTTAAAAACTCCCAGCCTGGTTCATTACTCAAAACTGCAATCATGGGTAAGACTGCCGACCTGACTGCTGTCCAGAAGGCCATCATTGACACCCTCAAGCAAGAGGGTAAGACATAGAAAGAAATTTCTGAATGAATAGGCTGTTCCCAGAGTGCTGTATCAAGGCACCTCAGTGGGAAGTCTGTGGGAAGGAAAAAGTGTGGCAGAAAACGCTGCACAACGAGAAGAGGTGACCGGACCCTGAGGAAGTGTCACGGCTGTTTAAGGGTAACAAGAGTATACACAGTAAAAAGAGCTACTGACCGGACCCAAACTAGGGAAGAGAAAGGGTGACCCCTGTCAGACCCTCAACACTGTCCCTATGCTGCTAAAGCACATGCCCGGATCCAAATGGTGGAACGAGGCATGCCCGCGTACCTTAGACTGATGAGCCCTGTAACCCCTACAATAGTGGAAGGGGCACGGCCTCCGATGCCCTGCACAGAATAAGGAGGGAACCGGGGCCACCTCAGATCCAGTCAGGAAATCACCAGGTACATAACAAAGTCTGCACACTTAGCTGATGGAGCTGCAGCCGTAGAGAAGACGGATCCAAGGACCGCTGGCAATATCCGGAGTGCTTGCAGCAGCAGAACACAGGTCCAGAGAACTAGTAGCTAAAGGAGTGAAGATACTCAAGGCAGAGCTACAACTGAAAGGAGAAATATAATCCACGCCCTGCAATAGGAGGAGGGGTGATTTAAAGGCAGAGAAATCAAACGCAGGAGAGACAGCTGAGAGTAAGACCAGGGGCGGAGAAACAGAACAGTGAGAAAACCTCCAACCCTAAGTGACATCATCACAGGGGTGGAGACACAGAGCTTTGAGAACGTCTCAAAGCTCTGGTAGTGACAGTACCCCCCCTTCTACGGGTGGACTCTGGACACCCAGGACCCACCTTCCCAGGATGAGCCCTATGAAATGCCCTGATAAGGCGAGTGGCTTTAATGTCCGACATCGGAACCCACATCCTCTCCTCAGGACCATAACCCTTCCAATGAACGAGGTACTGAAGAGAACCGCGGACAATGCGAGAGTCCACAATTCTGGAAACCTCAAACTCCAGATTGCCATCAACCAAAATCGGAGGAGGAGGCAAAGAGGAGGGTACCGTGGGCTGGACATATGGTTTTAAGAGAGATCTGTGAAAAACATTATGTATCTTCCAAACCCGTGGAAGATCAAGGCGGAAGGCAACAGGATTGATGACTGACAAAATTTTATAAGGCCCAATAAACTTGGGGCCCAATTTCCAGGAGGGAACCTTCAGTTTAATATTTCTTGTAGACAACCACACCAGATCACCCACATTCAGGTCCGGACCAGGCACACGTCTCTTATCAGCCACACGCTTATACTTCTCACTCATCTTTCTGAGATTACTCTGAATCTTTTGCCAAATGGTAGACAAAGACGAGGAAAATCTCTCCTCCTCAGGTAAACCAGAAAGAGCCCCTCCCGAGAATGTCCCAAACTGCGGATGGAACCCATATGCACCAAAAAATGGTGACTTATCAGAAGATTCCTGACGACGGTTGTTCAAAGCAAACTCAGCAAGAGGGAGAAATGAACACCAATCCTCCTGGTTCTCTGCCACAAAACAGCGCAAATATGTCTCCAGATTCTGATTGAGGCGCTCAGTCTGACCATTCGACTGCGGGTGAAAAGCAGAAGAGAAGGACAGCCGAACCCCCAGGCGAGAACAGAAAGCCTTCCAGAACCTGGACACAAACTGCGTGCCTCTATCGGAAACAATCTCAGAGGGAATGCCGTGCAATTTAACAATATGATCGACAAAAGCTTGCGCCAACGTTTTAGCATTGGGTAAACCAGGGAAAGGAACGAAATGAGCCATCTTGCTAAAACGGTCCACGACCACCAGGATCACCGACTTCCCCGAGGAACGAGGAAGATCCGTGATAAAGTCCATGGACAGGTGTGTCCAAGGACGGGAAGGTATGGGTAACGGGAGAAGGGAACCTGAAGGTCGTGAACGAGGGACCTTAGCGCGAGCGCACGTCTCACAAGCCGCCACAAAACCCTCCACAGACTTACGAAGAGCCGGCCACCAAAATCTCCGAGCAATGAGATCTACCGTGGCTCTACTCCCGGGGTGACCAGCAAGAACTGTATCATGATGTTCCTTAAAGAGTTTGTGACGTAGCTCAGGAGGCACGAACAACTTCCCGGAGGGACAACGGGCAGGTGCCTCAGACTGGGCAGCCTGGACCTCGGCCTCCAAATCGGAATATAGAGCAGAAACAACTACCCCCTCCGCCAAAATGGGACCCGGGTCCTCGGAGTTTCCTCCTCCCGGAAAACAGCGAGAGAGAGCATCAGCCTTCACATTCTTGATCCCAGGGCGGAAAGTAACAACAAAATTAAATCTGGAGAAGAACAGAGACCATCTGGCCTGTCTCGGATTCATACGCCTGGCCGACTCCAGGTACGCCAGATTCTTATGGTCGGTAAAAACGGTGATAGGGTGCCTGGCCCCCTCCAACCAATGGCGCCATTCCTCGAAAGCCAACTTGATGGCCAACAACTCCCTATCTCCCACATCATAGTTTCTCTCTGCCGGGGAGAGTTTTCTAGAGAAAAAGGCACAAGGTCGCCATTTGGCAGGAGAGGGGCCCTGGGACAAAACTGCACCCACACCCACCTCGGAAGCATCCACCTCAACAATAAAAGGTAAGGAAACATCGGGATGCAGCAAGATGGGGGCAGACGCAAAACTCTCTTTAAGCTTAGAAAAGGCTGCAAGCGCCTCCTCCGACCAAGAGGAAAAATCCGTCCCCTTTTTTGTCATGTCAGTAAGGGGTTTGACAATAGAGGAATAATTCAAAATGAACTTTCTGTAGTAGTTAGCAAAACCCAGAAAGCGCATCAATGCCTTCTGATTTTCAGGAAGCTCCCACTCCAGCACAGCACGGACCTTCTCCGGATCCATGCGAAAACCAGAAGCAGAGAGGAGAAAACCCAGAAATTGAATCTCTGATACCATAAAAAGACATTTCTCCAGCTTGGCATACAGTTTATTTTCCCGCAGTATCTGCAGGACCTGAAAAAGATGATCCTGATGAGTCTGAACATCAGGGGAAAAAATCAAAATATCATCAAGATACACCAATACAAATTTCCCCATTAAATGATAGAAAATACTATTAACAAAATGCTGAAAGACGGCCGGAGCATTCATCAGGCCGAAAGGCATAACGAGATTCTCGAAATGCCCGTTAGGGGTATTAAAGGCCGTTTTCCATTCATCCCCCTCTCTGACCCTGACCAGGTTGTACGCGCCTCTCAGATCCAATTTGGAAAACACCTTGGCCCCAACAATTTGGTTGAAGAGGTCCGGGATCAGAGGAAGGGGATAGGGATCGCGAATCGTGATACGGTTCAGCTCCCTAAAATCTAAGCAAGGTCTCAGAGAGCCATCTTTTTTTTTAACAAAAAAAAAACCCGCGGCAACAGGCGACTTTGAGGGACGAATATGCCCCTTCTCGAGACTCTCAGAGATATAGGTTCGCATTGCGAGTCTCTCCGGTTGTGAGAGATTGTAGAGGCGTGCCTTTGGCAGCTTGGCGCCGGGAATGAGGTTAATGGGACAGTCAAACTCCCGGTGAGGAGGTAGCTCCTGAACACCGCTCTCGGAAAACACATCCGAGAAATCAGAGAGAAATGATGGCAGAGTTTTAGTAGACACCTCAGCAAGAGTGGCTGTGAGACAATTCTCTCTACAAAAGTCACTCCACTCATTTATTTGCCTTCCTTGCCAATCAATAGTGGGGTTATGTCTAGTGAGCCAGGGTAGCCCCAAAACTAGAGGAGAAGGCAATCCGTTAAGGACAAAACAAGATATCACCTCCACATGAGTGTCACCTACAGCTAGCCGGATATTGTGAACAATGCCTTTCAGAGATCTCTGCGAGAGTGGGGCAGAGTCAATAGCAAAAACAGGTATATCCTTTTCTAATGTACAAACCTGAAAGCCATGCAAAGCTACAAATTGAGTGTCAATAAGATTGACGGCCGCTCCACTATCGACAAAAATCTCACAAGGAATGACCTTGCTCTCTAGCGCCACCCTGGCAGACAGGAGAAAACGGGAACTGCAGGTCAGAGGAAAAGCATCAAATCCCACATCAACTTTGCCCAAAGTAGCAGATGAAGCAGAACTTGATGATCTACCTCTTGAGGTTTTTCTCTTATTATCGCTCTTAGTACAGTTCAGGAATCTCCTAGACGGACAAACATTTGCCAAATGACCTATGCCCCCACAACAAAAACACACCATATTCTGAGGACTAAATCCTCTTTTATCAGGGGCAAGTCGGCCTAGCTGCATGGGCTCCTCCTCAGAGGGGAGCGAGACAGGATGAGACCCCTGCATACTGAATGAGTCCGCACCATTGCCCCTAGACTGACAATGGCTGGACGGAGAGGTCTTGTTTCTTTCCCTTAGACGCCTGTCAAGGCGTACCGCCAATGACATGGCAGACTCTAAGGATGTTGGTCTCTCATGGAAAGCAAAGGCATCTTTCAAACCCTCTGAGAGACCATGACAGAACTGACTTCGGAGTGCAGCATCATTCCAGCCTGAATCAGCTGCCCATCTCCGAAATTCAGAACAATAAAGCTCCGCAGACAGTTTGTTCTGGCATAGAACATGTAAGTTCGATTCTGCCAGAGCAACACGATCCGGGTCATCATATATCTGCCCCAGGGCCACAAAAAACCTCTCCACGGATCGCAGGGAAGGATCCCCTGATGGCAGCGAAAAAGCCCAAGTCTGAGCATTACCTCTGAGCAGGGAGATGACAATCCTCACCCTCTGTTCCTCATTACCAGAGGAGTGGGGACACAAACAAAAATGGAGTTTACATGCCTCTCTGAAGCGAACAAAATTCTCACTGCCCCCGGAGAACGTTTCCGGAAGTGAGACCTTTGGCTCGCAACAGACTCCATGAGCCGGAGCAGAGCCCAATGCTTGTAGCTGAGTCAGAGATTGACGGAGATCCGCTACTTCCAAAGAAAGACCCTGCATGCGGTCAACCAGGTCAGAAAGCGGATCCATGTCAACAAGGACGGTTTTGGTGGATTATAATGTCACGGCTGTTTAAGGGTAACAAGAGTATACACAGTAAAAAGAGCTACTGACCGGACCCAAACTAGGGAAGAGAAAGGGTGACCCCTGTCAGACCCTCAACACTGTCCCTATGCTGCTAAAGCACATGCCCGGATCCAAATGGTGGAACGAGGCATGCCCGCGTACCTTAGACTGATGAGCCCTGTAACCCCTACAATAGTGGAAGGGGCACGGCCTCCGATGCCCTGCACAGAATAAGGAGGGAACCGGGGCCACCTCAGATCCAGTCAGGAAATCACCAGGTACATAACAAAGTCTGCACACTTAGCTGATGGAGCTGCAGCCGTAGAGAAGACGGATCCAAGGACCGCTGGCAATATCCGGAGTGCTTGCAGCAGCAGAACACAGGTCCAGAGAACTAGTAGCTAAAGGAGTGAAGATACTCAAGGCAGAGCTACAACTGAAAGGAGAAATATAATCCACGCCCTGCAATAGGAGGAGGGGTGATTTAAAGGCAGAGAAATCAAACGCAGGAGAGACAGCTGAGAGTAAGACCTCATCACAGGGGCGGAGAAACAGAACAGTGAGAAAACCTCCAACCCTAAGTGACATCATCACAGGGGTGGAGACACAGAGCTTTGAGAACGTCTCAAAGCTCTGGTAGTGACAGGAAGATTGTGGAGAAGGACCGATTCCAGACCTTGGGGGACCTGCGGAAGCAGTGGACTGAGTCTGGAGAAGAAACATCCAGAGCCACCGTGTACAGGCGTGTGCAGGAAATGGGCTACAGGTGCCACATTCCCCAGGTCAAGACACTTTTGAACCAGAAACAGCGGCACTGGACTGTTGCTCAGTGGTCCAAAGTACTTTTTTCGGATGAAAGCTAATTTTGCATGTCATTCGGAAATCAAGGTGCCAGAGTCTGGAGGAAGACTGGGAAGAGGGAAATGCCAAAATGCCTGAAGTCCAGTGTCAAGTACCCACAGTCAATGATGGTCTGGGGTTCCATGTCAGCTGCTGGTGTTGGTCCACTGTATTTTATCAAGGGCAGGGTCAATGCAGCTAGCTGTCAGGAGATTTTGGAGCACTTCATGCTTCCATCTGCTGAAAAGCTTTATGGAGATGAAGATTTCATTTTTCAGCACGACCTGGCACCTGCTCACAGTGCCAAAACCACTGGTAAATGGTTTACTGACCATGGTATTACTGTGCTCAATTGGCCTGCCAACTCTCCTGACCTGAACCCCATAGAGAATCTGTGGGATATTGGGAAGAGAAAGTTGAGAGACGCAAGACCCAACACTCTGGATGAGCTTAAGGCCGCTATCGAAGCATCCTGGGCCTCCATAACACCTCAGCAGTGCCACAGGCTGATTGCCTCCATGCCACGCCACATTGAAGCAGTAATTTCTGCTAAAGGATTCCCGACCAAGTATTGAGTGCATAACTGAACATAATTATTTGAAGGTTGACTTTTTTTGTATTAAAAACACTTTTCTTTTATTGGTCGGATGAAATATGCTAATTTTTTGAGATAGGAAATTTGGGTTTTCATGAGCTGTATGCCAAAATGATCAATATTAAAACAATAAAAGGCTTGAACTACTTCAGTTGGTGTGTAATGAATCTAAAATATATGAAAGTCTAATGTTTATCAGTACATTACAGAAAATAATGAACTTTATCACAATATGCTAATTTTTCGAGAAGGACCTGTATATAAGACACACTTCCCCCCCCCCCCTCCAAAAGTGGAGGGAAAATGGCAGTGCGTCTTATGTGGCGAATACTGCCATTTACACCGATACATCGCCGACCACGATGCTGCACAGTGCACTGTATTCTATTACACCGGGCCTTGCTCACTTTAGTATTAATAGGTAACGTGTAGGCATGGGCGCTGTCTTATACTATAGTAATCCTCTGCAGCATAGAGAAATCCATGTAGTACGATACTCACTTGAAACTTCTGTAGGCAGGCTGGGCAGGTGGCGGCAGCATAACATCATTCACTATGTCACGCGCCAGCTCCTCCTGCTTCATTCATAAAGTGGGAGGAGCAGGCGCGTGACGTAGTGAATGACGTTACGCTGACGCCGCCCGCCTGCCCTGCCTACAGGAGTTTCAGGTGAGTACTGTACTACATGGATTTCTCTATACTGCAGAGGATTACTATAGTATATAACAGCGCCCATGCCTACATGTTACCTATTAATACGACAGTGAGCGGGGCTCGGTGTAATAGAATACAGTGACTGCACCGCACCCTGCTGCCATTACAACACCAGATGCTGACCCCCACCCCCTGTATTGGGGGGTTATTAACTATTTTACACAGGGACACTGTTATTGGGGGGGGGGGGGGATCTGCGAATGACTCTGTTGTGGGGGAATCTGTGGATAACAAATATATAGCATAAAATGCTATATATGTGTCATCTACAGATCCCCCCATAGCAGTGTCATCCACAGATCCCCCCATAACAGTGTCATCCACAGATCCCCCATAACAGTGCCATCCACAGATCTCCATAACAGCGCCATCCAAAAATCCCCATAACAGTGCCATCCACAGATCGACCATAACAGTGTCATCGGCAGATCCCCCATAACAGTGCCATCCACAGATCCCCGTAACAGTGCCATCCACAGATCCCCCATAACAGTGTCATCCACAGATCCCCTTTATTAGTGTCATCCACAGACCACCATTAGTTAAAAAAACACCAAAATCACACCTTTTGGTTACATTTTTTTTGTTCTTATTGTCCTTCTCTAATACCCAGGTGCGTCTTCTAGGGCAAAAAATACGGTAATGGAAAATGGAGATGAAATTTCAGAATTTAACTTTTTGGGTAGATTTTCTATTTTAATCCATTTTTTTCCAGTAACAAAGCAAGGGTTAAGAGCCAAACACAACTCAATATTTATTACCCTGATTCAGTAATTTACAGAAACACCCCATATGTGGTCGTAAACTGCTGTATGGGCACACGGCAGGGTGCAGAAGGAAAAGAACACCATATGGTTTTTGGAAGGCAGATTTCACAGGAATAATTTTACCTGCCGTGTCAATTTTAAAGACCCCCTGATGCGCCCCTAGAGTAAAAAATCTTAAAAAGTTACCCCATTACACATCTCAAGGTATTAAAAACTGATTTGTTAACCCTTTAAGTGATCCACAAGAATTAAAGGGAAATGGAGATGAAATTTCTGATTTTCACTTTTTTGGCACATTTTCCATTTTAATTATTTTTTTTCCAGAAACAAAGCAAGGGTTATCAAACAAACACACCTCAATACTTATTACCAGAGATGGCCTTATGGTTTGCCCGGCGGTCATTGTGCGGCAAACTTTGCTTGTTCACTGTTCGCCGAATAGGCGAACATATGGCGATGTCCGCCGACGCCATATTTTTTGCATTGTGCAGAATTTTGACCCATGACACATCCATCAGGTGGGACAGGACAGCCGATTGAGACATTTCAGCACATGGACACCCCCCCTACCCTATAAATAAACCCGATCTGGCTGCCATTTTACATATTGTTTTTTGTCAGTGTAGGGAGAGGTTGCTATATGGTGCTGGGACAGACTGTTAGAGAGTATAGAGACACCAAACACTAGCTAATAGGGCCACAATAGTCCTTTTAAGGACTGGTATAGGAGTGCTATCGATAGGTGTGATAAACTGAGAGGTGTAATATACTTATAATATACTTTCTAACATAGAAAGTACTGTATATTATAGTGCATTTGTATTGTGCAGCAGTTGTGTGTGTTTCTACTGCAGCTATACTGAGGGACAAGCGCTATTGGAAAAACTAATTAAAACTGGTGTACTATACCAGTTGCCTCCCCAAAAATCTGATTGAGGCAGGGGTGTGATATACCTATCATTTCTATATAGTGCATTTGTATTGTGCGGCATTTGTGTGCGGTTCTGCTGAGATTCCGCAGCTATACAAAGGGACAAACGTTATTGGAACAACTAATTGCGACTGGTGTGATATAACAGTTGTCCCCCAATAAATCTGATTGAAGAAGGGGTGTGATATATCTATAATATCATTTCTATGTAGTGCATTTCTATAGTGCAGCATTTGTATGTGGTTCTGCCGAGATACCGCATCTATTCAGAGGAACAAATGCGCCATTGGAACAACTAATTGCAACTGGTGTGATATATTAGTTGCCCCCCAAAAAATCTGATTGAGGCAGGGGTGTGATATACCTAGTATATAATTTTGCTATAGTGCATTTGTATTGTGCAGAATTTGTGTGCGGTTCTGCTGAGATACTGCAGCTATACAGAGGGAATAACGTCATTGGAACAACTAATTCCAACTGGTGTGATATAACAGTTACCACAAAATAAATGTGATTGAGGCAGAGGTGCGATATACCTATAATATAATTTCGATATAGTGCATTTGTATTGTGCAGAATTTGTGTGCAGTTCTGCTGAGATACCATAGCTATACAGAGAGACAAACGTTATTGGAACAACTAATTCCAACTGGTGTGATATAAGAGTTGCCCCCCAAAAAATCTGATTGAGGCAGAGGTTCAATATACCGTACCTATAATAAAATTTCTATATAGTGCATTTGTATTGTGCAGCATTTGTGTGCGGTTCTGCTGAGAAACCGCAGCTATACAAAGGGACAAATGTCTTTGGAACAACAAATTGCAGCTAGTGTGATATAACAGCTGCCCCAATATAATCTGATTGAGGCAGGGGTGCGATATACATGTAATATAATTTCTATATAGTGCATTTATATTGTGCAGCATTTGTGTGCGGTTCTGCTGAAATACTGCAGCTATACAGAGGGACTAATGCCATTGGAACAGCTATTTGCCACTGGTGTGATATAACAGTTGCCCCCAAAAAATCTGATTGCGGCAGGGGTTCGATATACATAGAATATAATTTCTATATAGTTCATATGTATTGTGCAGCATTTGTGTGCGGTTCTGCTGAGATACCGCAGCTATAAAGAGTGACAAATGCCATTGGAACAACTAATTGTAACTGATGTGATATAACAGTTGCCCCCAAAAATCTGATTGCGGCAGGGGTTCGATATACCTATAATATATTATTTGTATATAGTGAATTTGTATTGTGCAGCATTTTTCTGCGGTTCTGCTGAGATACCGCAGTTATGCAGAGGGACATACGCCATTGAAAAAACGAATTGCAACTGGTGTTATATACTAGTTGCCCCAAAAAAATCTGATTGAGGCAGGGGTGCGATATGCCTAGAATGTAATTTCTATATAGTGCATTAGTATTGTGCAGCATTTGTGTGCGGTTATGCTGAGATACTGTAGCTATACTGAGGGACAAACATCATTGGAACAATTAATTGCAGCCGGTGTGATATAACATTTGCCCCCCCAAATAAAATCTGATTGAGGCAGGGGTGTGATATACCTATAATTTCAATATAGTGCATTTGTATACTGCAGCATTTGTGTGCAGTTCTGCTGAGAAACAGCAGCTATGCAAACAGACAAATCCCATTGGAACAATAATTGCAACTGGTGTGATATACTAGTTGCCCCCAATAAAATCTGATTTAGGCAGGAGTGTGATATACCTAGAATATTATTTCTATATAGTGCATTTGTATTGTGCAGCATTTGTGTGCGGTTCTGCTGAGAGACCGCAGCTATACAGAGAGACCAATGCAATTGGAACTAATTGCAACTGGTGTGATATAACAGTTGCCCCCAACAAAATCTGATTGAGGCAGGGGTGTGATATACCTGGAATATAATTTCTATATAGTGCATTTGTATTGTGCAGAATTTGTGTGCGGTTCTTCTAAGATAAAGCAGCTATACACAGGGACAAACGCCATTGGAACAACTAATTTAAACTGGTGTGATATAACAGTTTCCCCCAAAGAAATCAGATTGAGGTAGGGTTGAGATATATCTACAATATAATTTATATTTAGTGTATTTGTATTGTACAGCATTTGAGTGTGGTTATGCTTAGATACCGCAGCTATACAGACAGACAAACGCCATTGGAACAATTAATTGCAAATGGTGTGATATAAGAGTTGCCCCCCAAAAAATCTGATTGAGGCAGAGGTGCGATATACCTATAATATAATTTCTATATAGTGCATTTGTATAGTGCAGCATTTGTGTGCGGTTCTGCTGAGATACCACAGGTATACAGAGTGACGAATGCCATTGGAACAACTAATTGCAACAGGTGTGATATACCAGTTTCCCCCAAAAAATTCGGATTGAGGCAGGGGTGTGATATACCTAGAATATAATTCCTATATAGTGCATTTGTATTGTGCAGCATTTGTGTGCGGTTCTGCTGAAATAACGCAGCTATTCAGAGGGACAAATGCCTTTGGAAGAACTAATCGCAACTGGTGTGATATACTAGTTTATCCCCAAAAAATCTGATTGAGGCAGGGCTGTGATACACCTAGAATATAATTTCTATATAGTGCATTTGTATTGTGCAGCATTTGTGTGCAGTTCTGCTGAGATACCGCAACTGTACAGAGGGATGAATGCCATTGGAACAACTAATTGCAACTGTTGTGAAATAACAGTTGACCCCAAAAAATAGGATTGAGGCAGGGGTGTGTGATATAGGAAAAATTCGTACCTGGGATTTTACTTTCCTTGAGTCCGGAGGCAGCACAGCATGGGTTAATAGTGTGTCATCTTCTCTCTAGGACCGCCCACATAGTAAAACAAATAATCAATTAATTAAACTAATAGCCTCCCCTATAAGGGTCACCTCCCAGAATGCCTCGGCGTGTTTAAAAAATAGAGACTCAGACAAACATATGCGCAAAAAAAAAAACAATTTATTAGGGAGGGTATACCGTATATACTCGAGTATAAGACGAGTTTTTGGGCACAAATTTTTGTGCTCAAAAAGCCTCCTCGTCTTATACTCGAGTCTACTATCTTACTTTGTCTTTGCTCCGGTAATGCAGGCAGTGCGGGGGGCGGCGCTCACTCACTGACGTCACGCGCCTGCGCCGCCTAGTGGGAGCAGGCGCGTGACGTCAGTGAGTGAGCGCCGCTCCCCGCACTGCCTGCGGCAGCTATTACCGGAGTAAAGACAAAGTAAGATATCCAAAGTTAAAGAATACTGATGAATACTACTTTATTAAAATACTGCTGTGAGCGTCGGGGAGGGTGATCTGTGGATGGCACTGTAGGGGGATCTGTGGATGGCAGTGCCATCCACAGATCCCCCTACAGTGCCATCCACAGATCCCCCCTCCCCTAAACAGTGCCATCCTGGCACTGTTTAGGGGAGGGGGGATCTGTGGATGGCACTGTTTAGGGGGGAATCTGTGGATGGCACTGTTTAGGGGGGAGATCTGTGGATGGCTCCCTGTATTTAATGCAGAGTGTGTGTGTATATAATGCACACACTCTGCATTAAATACAGGGAGTCAGAGTCAGACTCCCATCAATCTGAGTCACCCTCTTGCAGATGTGTGTATATAATGTAGAGTGTGTGCATTATATACACATACACTCTGCATTATAGCTGCATTTCCCACCCTAGTCTTATACTCGAGTCACTAATTTTTCCCATTTTTGGGGGTAAAATTAGGGGCCTCGGCTTATACTCGGGTCGGCTTATACTCGAGTATATACGGTACTTGTGCTGCCTCCGGACTCAAGGAAAGTAAAATCCCAGGTACGAATTTTTCCTTTCCCCTATCGTCCTCCGGCAGCACAGCATGGGATTTTTATAGATCTCATAGGGAGGGACTTTCATCCACGGCTGCTGACAAAACCCCAGTACCAAAGGCTGAGCTCCTAGCATTGATGTCCAGACGATAGTGCTTAGCAAACGTCAGAGACGAGGACCATGATGCGGCATTGCAAATCTCTTCAATGGGAACTTGCGCCATTTCTGCCCAGGAGGTTGCTGCAGCTCTGGTGGAATGGGCCCTAATTGGAAAGGGTGGAGGAAGGGCTTCAAGAGAATAGGCTTCCATAATTGTGGATTTTATCCACCTCGCAAGAGAGTCCTTAGAAGGCAGTTGTCCCTTTCTTGGACCAGCGAAGAGAACAAAAAGATTTTCGGTCTTCCTGAAGTCTTTAGTTCTTTGGAGGTAGATCTGTAATGTTCTTTTAACATCTAGAGTATTAAGAAGTACCTGTTGTTCATTAATCGGATCAGGAAAAAATACCGGGAGAAATGATTTCCTGTTCTTGTTAGCTGAAGAAGGCACTTTCGGCAGGAAAGTCGGAATTGTACGCAGTAGGACTCCATCTGGTAAAAAGCGTACATAGGGAGATCTAGATGCCAAGGCTTGTAGTTCTCCGAGCCTCTTAGCGGAAGTGACGGCCGTCAGAAATAGAGCCTTATAAGAAAGCCATTTAAGATCTACATCTTGTAAAGGCTCAAAAGGTGCGGAGGTAAGCCTCTTTAGGACTAAGGAAAGGTCCCAGATAGGTGTAGGGTCCCTATGTACCGGTTGCAGTCTTCTAACTGCCTTGAAGAACCTGAGGATTAGAGGGTGATGAAGGAATCTATTTTCTGTCATAGAGTTAATGGCCGTCATATGGGCTCTCAAAGTGTTTGGTTTGAGACCTTTCTGAAAACCATCCTGTAGAAATTGCAGCACTGAAGAGACGTCAAGGTCATTGTGGCCCGAATCAGAACTCCAGGAAACAAATTTCCTCCATATTTTAGAATATTTCCTGTTAGTCGAGTCTTTGCGAGAGGCAAGCAGAGTATTAATGACAGACTGTGAGAGACCTTCTGCTTCTAACTTAGATCTTTCAACTTCCAGGCGGTAAGATGTAGACGGTCTAGATTCTGATGATATAGGCCGTTCTGGAGAAGCAGATCCGGACGTGGAGGGAGCTTCCAGAATTCTCCCCTGGACAGATGGAGCAGGAGCGGGAACCATGACCTCCTTGGCCAGAACGGGGTTATCATTATTACAAATAAAGGCTTCTCTTCTACTATTTTCCGTAATGTCTTCGGAATGAGAGGAAGTGGGGGAAAAACGTAGGCGGAAAGGTTCTTCCAATTCATTGAGAAAGCATCTACCACTGCAGGATTGTCGGAGATCTTCAGAGAACAGAACTTGCTTAACTTCTTGTTCGTTGCGGACGCCATCAGATCCCAGGACGGACAACCCCACTTGGCTACAATGCTTTGGAAGACAATAGGATTTAGTTCCCAATCCGCTTGGTTGACTATCTTCCTGCTCAGAAGATCCGCTTGAGTATTCGAGGAGCCTCTGATATGCAGCGCTTTCAACTCCGCAAGATGTGACTCCGCCCAGCTGAAAATCTTCTTGCATAACTGCAGCAGGGACCCGCTTCTCGTGCCCCCTTGCTTGTTTAAATAGAATACCGTGACAAGATTGTCTGAACGGATCAGCACTGACTTCCCAGACACCTCGGTCTTGAACTTGTACAGTGCTAACATTACAGCTTTCAATTCTTTGTAATTTGAAGACTGTCTCATTTCTTTGGAGGACCAGCGGCCTTGCACCCATTTGTTCTGGAGGTGCGCTCCCCAGCCCTGGCCAGATGCATCCGTCGTGATGGTTATTGAAGAGAGAAACTGGAATTTCTTCCCTTTGATCAGATTGCTTGAGTGAAGCCACCATTTGAGGCTCTGTACTGTGAAGGAGGATAACTTCACCTTTGCCCCCAACTGGTAACGACTGCGCCGCCAAGCCTGGAGTAAATTCTGCTGAAGATCCCGGGTGTGGATATTCGCCCAAGGTACTGCATTCGCAACAGCTGTCAGATGTCCCAGTGTCTTCATAACTCTGTGGACGGACGGTGACGGCAGAGATATTAGTGTCTTTACTTCCTTTTTTAATAACTCCACCTTTGGTAGAGGAAGGTATAATTTCATGGAGACTGTGTCTATCAAGAAGCCGAGAAAAATCTTGGAAGTGGAAGGAATCAGATTGGATTTTCCCCAGTTTACCAGGAAACCTACAGACTGGAGAAGTCTTATGGTCTCTTCTAGATGATGCTGCAGACGACTCTCTGACTCTGCAACGACAAGCCAGTCGCCCAAATAAGGGAAGATCTGAATCCCCTAAAGACGAAGCTCCACAACAACAACGACAGCAATCTTGGTGAAGATCCTTGGGGCAGAACAAAAGCCGAACGGGAGAGCCTTGAATTGGAAATGCAGCGTTCTCTTCCCCATCCTGATGGCGACTCTCAAGTATTTTCTTGACTGCAACTGGATCGGAATGTGGAGGTATGCGTCCTTTAAGTCCAGAGAGGACATAAACTGATTCTTCCTGAGAACTGCAGTAATGGACCTTATCGTTTCCATTTTGAAATGGATCTTTTTCATGTAACGGTTCACATAGCGTAGATCTATAATTAAGCGGCTTTTTCCGTCGGGTTTGGGAACACAAAATACTCTGGAGTAGACGCCTGCATATTCTTGCTGAACTGGAACTGGTTCTAAGGCTCCTTTTTCTACGAACTTTTTTAAAAGCTGGATGATCTTTAGGTCTCTTCCATCGTTGAGAAGAAACCTGTCTCTTGGTAGACAGTTGAACTCTAGGGCATAGCCGTTGCGAACCACATTCAGCGCCCAACAATCCGAGGTAATCTGCTGCCATTTGGGGTAGAAGAATGCCAGGCGTCCTCCCACTTCCTGACCTCTGGCGTCAGAAATCATGTTTGGTAGGTTTGTTATCGTCGGTTTTCTTTCTAGACTTCTCCGTAGGAACCCAGGTTCTACGGTCAGATCTTCCACGACTGGATCGGCCTCTAAAGGTAGATCTTCTGGAATCTTGACCCCTGTAGGGACGAAAAAATATTCTCTCTTTACGTTTAGGCTGAGGAAAACTTAAAGCTTTATCTTCCATATTGGCCTCAAGAAGCTTATCGAGATGAGAGCCGAATAATTTGCCCGGTTCGAAAGGAAGGGAACACAGGTTACTCTTTGAAGAGGGGTCTCCAGACCAGAGCTTTAGCCATATGGCTCTTCTAACAGAATTAGCAAGTGCCATGTTTTTAGCAATAAGCCTTAAGGAGTCAACTGGAAAGTCGCAAAAAAATTCTGCCGCCAGTTTCAAAGAAGGTAGTTGCCGGAATAGATCTTCCCTGGCGACACCATCTTCAATATCTCTGCCTAATTGGCTGAGCCAAACCCTCAGAGCACGGGCTACAGGTACCGTGGCCATAGCTGCTTTATTCATAGACGCGAGATATGTATGTAATCTCTTAAGCAGAGCATCCGCCTTTTTCTCCATAGGGTCTTTTAACAATGCTGAATCGTCTGAAGGGAAGAAAGATTTTCTTGTTAATCTGGTTACTGCTGAATCTACTCTGGCGGGAGACTCCCAACTTGTAGATTCCGCAGGATCAGTTTTGTAGATGTTCTTGAATCTAGATCCTAGATTAATTCTGCCTACCGGTTGCTCCCATTCTTTATGCATTATTGCATCTAGGACCGGGTGGCTGGGAAACACGGGAGCCTTCTTCTTAGGGAAATAGAAGAGATCATCTTCCTCACGAGTACCGGATTTCTCCTTACTGGCTTCCATGATATTTTTAACTTCCTTTATTAAACGGTTCGCATCCTTTTTATTAAATAAAAAATTATCTTCAATGAAGTGTGTATCTGAGTCGGTAGAAATCTCGCCTTCCGAACGAAGCGATTCCTCAGAAGTTGATGGGGATAAACAAGGCTTCTTTGACCTCTTCTTTTTAGATTGTTTAAGGAACTCTTTGAATAGAGACATAATTTTCGCTGTTTCGGCATCTGACGGATTATCTGGCTGAGTACAACTTTCACAAATATTGGAGGAATGTTCCGCGGGTAACTGGTGGAGACACGAAATACAGAGAGACGACTGCGACCTCTGTTTCTTTTTGGATGGCGAGGAATCTTGCATATCGCGGTGACACCTGACACATAGATCCTGCGGGAACTCATCAGGGAGCGGCTGTTCACAGGCTTGACACATCCTGTGTCTGCTCTTTCTGGCTCTCTTTTCCCCCCTGCTTGATGCGGTGGACATCTGCAATTCAAGGGAAGACAAGTAAATTATAGAGGCAAAAGGAGAAGAGCATCTGTCTCCTGACAGTGTGAGGGATCCACATATACCTCTGAAATGCTGGAGCTCTGCTGCCTGGTACCAGGGCACCGAGCTCCAGCTAAAAACCGCTTTAAATACCTTACCAGATTTGAATTTGGCACTCAAACAGGGCCGGGTGCGCCTGTGACGTCATCCGGAAGCGCCTGCGTGTCACGATGCGTTCCACCGCAAAAACCGGAAGTTCGGCTTTAGACTTCCGGTTGCGCTGCGCTCCGGAGAACCGGGACCTGCTGCCGAAGAACCAGGGCTTCGGGGATGGCGCTAAAGCGGTCGGGAGCGGAGCCAGGGAACACCATGGCTATTCCCACTCCCACGGCCATAACCGTGTCAAGGTATTGTGGCCAGAGAAATCTTCCTGACGGTGGGCTACATCCTCTGAAGAAGAGGACAAATAAAAAACACGCCGAGGCATTCTGGGAGGTGACCTTTATAGGGGAGGCTATTAGTTTAATTAATTGATTATTTGTTTTACTAGGTGGGCGGTCCTAGAGAGAAGATGACACACTATTAACCCATGCTGTGCTGCCGGAGGACGATAGGGGAAACCTATAATATCATTTCTATATAGTGCAATTGTATTGTGCAGCATTTGTGTGCGGTTCTGTTAAGATACCGCAGCAATACAGAGGGACAAATGCCATTCGAACAACTAATTGCAACTCGTGTTATATACCAGTTGCCCTCAAGAAAATCTGATTGAGGCAGTGGTGTGATATACCTAGAAATTAATTTCTATATAGTGCATTTGTATAGTGCAGCATTTATGTGTGGTTCTACTGAGATACCAGAGCTATACAGAGGGACAAACTAATTCCAACTGGTGTGATATAATAGTTTTCCCCAAAAAAAATCCGATTGAGGCAGAGGTGCGATATACCTATAATATAATTTCTATATAGTGCATTTGTAATGATGTGCATTATGTGCGGTTCTGCTGAGAAACCACAGCTATACAGAGGGATAAATGTCTTTGGAACAACTAATTGAAGCTAGTGTGATATAACAGTTGCCAACAAAATAATCTGATTGAGGCAGGGGTGTGATATACCTATAGTATAATTTTTATATAGCGCATTCGTATTGTGCAGCATTTGTGTGCGGTTCTGCTGAGAAACCGCAGCTATACAGAGAGACAAATGCCATTGGTACAACTAATTTCAACTGGTGTGATATAACAGTTGCCCCCAAAATAATCTAATTGAGGCCAGGGTGCGATATGCCTATAATATAATTTCTATATAGTGCATTTTTATTTTGCAGCATTTGTGTGCGGTTATGCTGAGATACTGCAGCTATACAGAGGGACAAACGACTTTGCAAACACTAATTGCAACTGGTGTAATATAACAGTCGCCCCTTAAAAAAATCTTATTGTGGCAGGGGTGCGATATACCTCTAATATATTATTTGTATATAGTGAATTTGTATTGTGCAGCATTTTTGTGCGGTTCTGCTGAGATACCGTAGTTATACAGAGGGACATACGCCATTGAAACAAATGGCGTATGTCCCTCTAGTTGATCCTAAAAAATCTGATTGAGGCAGGGGTGTGATATACCTAGTATATAATTTCGATACAGTGCATTTGTATTGTGCCAAATTTGTGTGCGGTTCTGCTGAGATACTGCAGCTTTACAGAGTGACAAATGACTTTGGAACAACTAATTGCAACTGGTGTAATATAACAGTTGCCCCCCAAAAAATCTGATTGAGGCAAGGGTGCGATATAATTATAATATATTTTATATATAGTGCATTTGTATTGTGCAGCATTTGTGTGCGGTTCTGCTGAGATACAGCAGCTATACAGGGTGACAAATGCCATTGGAACAACTAATTGCAACTGATGTGATATAACAGTTGCCCCCCCAAAAATCTGATTGAGGCAGGGGTATGTTATGTCTTGTATATAATTTCTATATAGTGCATTGTATAGTTCAGCATTTGTGTGCGGTTCTGCTGAGATACCACAGCTATACAGAGGGGCAAATGCCATTGGAACAACTAATTGCAACTGGTGTGATATACTTGTTGCCCCCAAAAAAATCTGATTGAACCAGGGGTGTAATATACTTAGAATATAATTTCTATATAGTGCATTTGTATTATGCACTATATAAAAGTTGCCCCCAAAATAATCTCTTTGAGGCAGGGGTGCGATATACCTATAATATAATTTTTATATAAGTGCATTTGTGTTGTACAGAATTTTTGTGCGGTTCTGCTGAGATACCGCAGCTATACAGCGGGACAAACGCCATTGGAAAAACTAAGTGCAACTGGTGTGATATAACAGTTGCCCCCCTAAAAATCTGACTGAGGCAGGGGTGTAATATACTTAGAATATAATTTATATATAGTGCATTTGTATAGTGCAGCATTTGTGTGCGGTTCTGCTGAGATACAGCAGCTATACAGGGTGACAAATGCCATTGGAACAACTAATTGCAATTGGTGTGATATACCAGTTGCCCCCCCAAAAAATCTGATTGAGGCAGGGGTGTGATATACCTGGAATATAATTTCTATATAGTTCATTTGTATTATGCAGCATTTGTGTGCGGTTCTGCTGAGATACAGCAGCTATACAGGGTGACAAATGCCATTGGAACAACTAATTGCAACTGATGTGATATACCAGTTGCCCCCCCAAAAATCTGATTGAGACAGGGGTATGTTATGTCTTGTATATAATTTCTATATAGTGCATTGTATAGTTTAGCATTTGTGTGCGGTTCTGCTGAGATACCACAGCTATACAGAGGGGCAAATGCCATTGGAACAACTAATTGCAACTGGTGTGATATACTTGTTGCCCCCCAAAAAATCTGATTGAATCAGGGGTGTAATATACTTAGAATATAATTTCTATATAGTGCATTTGTATTATGCACTATATAAAAGTTGCCCCCAAAATAATCTATTTGAGGCAGGGGTGCGATATACCTATAATATAATTTTTATATAAGTGCATTTGTGTTGTACAGAATTTTTGTGCGGTTCTGCTGAGATATAACAGTTGCCCACAAAAAATCTGATTGAGGCAGGGGTGTGATATATCTAGAATATAATTTCCATATAGTACATTTGTATTGTGCAGCATTTGTGTGCGGTTCTGCTGAGATACCGCAACTATAAAGAGGGACAAACGCCATTGGAAAAACTAAGTGCAACTGGTGTGATATAACAGTTGCCCTCCTAAAAATCTGATTGAGGCAGGGGTGTAATATACTTAGAATATAATTTATATATAGTGCATTTGTATAGTGCAGCATTTGTGTGCGGTTCTGCTGAGATAACCGCAGCTATACAGAGGGACAAATGCCATTGGAACAACTAATTGCAATTGGTGTGATATACCAGTTGCCCCCCAAAAAAATCTGATTGAGGCAGGGGTGTGATATACCTAGAATATAATTTCTATACTGTGCATTTGTATTGTGCAGCATTCATGTGCGGTTCTGCTGAGATACCGCAGCTATGCATAGGGACAAACGCCATTGGAAAAACGAATTCCAACTGGTATGATATACCAGTTGCCCCCCAAAAATTCTGATTGAGGCAGGGGTGTGACATATCTAGAATAAAATTTCTAAATAGTGCATTTGTATAGTGCAGCATTTGTGTGTGGTTCTGCTGGGATACCGCAGCTATACAGAGGGACAAACGTCATTGGAACAACTAACTACAACTGGTGTGATATAACAGTTGTCCCCAAAATAATCTGATTGAGGCAGGGGTGCGATATACCTAGAATAAAATTTCTAAATTGTGCATTTGTATTGTGCAGCATTTGTGTATGGTTCTGCTGAGATACCACAGCTATACAGAGGGACAAACTCCAATGGAACAACTAATTGCAACTTGTGTGATATACCAGTTGCCCCCCAAAAATTCTGATTGAGGCAGGGGTGCGATATACCTAAAACATAATTTCTATATACTGTAGTGCATTTGTATTGTGCAGAATTTGTGTGCGGTTCTGCTGAGATACCGCAGCTATACAGAGTAACAAACGCCATTGTAACAACTAATTGCAACTAGTGTGATATAACAGTTGCCCTCCAAAAAATCTGATTGAGGCAGGGGTGTGATATACCTAGAATATAATTTCTATATAGTGCATTTGTATTGTGCAGTATTTGTGTGCGGTTTTGCTGAGATACCGCAGCTATATAGAGAGGCAAACGCCATTGGAACAACTAATTGCAACTGGTGTGATATAACAGTTGCTCCCCAAAAAATCTGATTGAGACAGGGGTGCGATATACCTATAATATAATTTCTATGTAGTGCATTTGTATTGTGCAGCATTTGTGTGCAGTGCTGCTGAGATACTGCAGCTTTATAGAGGGACAAATGCCATTGGAACAACTAATTGCAACTGGTGTGATATAACAGTTGCACCCAAAAAAAATTCATTGAAGCAGGGGTGCGATATACCTAGGATATAACTTCTATATTGTGCATTTGTATTCTGCAGCATTTGTGTGCGATTCTGCTAAGATACTGCAGCTATACAGACAGACAAACGCCATTGGAAATAATATCAACTGGTGTAATATATCAGTTTCCCCCCAAAATATCGGATGGAGGCAGTGGTGCGATATATCTAGAATATCATTTATATATAGTACTTTTTTATTGTGCAGCATTTGTGTGCGGTTCTGCTGAGATACCTCAGCTATACAAAGGGACGAATTCCATTGGAACTACTAATTGCAAATGGTGTGATATAACATTTTCCCCCCAAAAATGTGATTGAGTCGGGGGTGCAATATATCTAGAATATAATTTCTATATAGTGCATTTGTATTGTGCAGCATTTGTGTGGTTATGCTGAGATACCGCAGCTATGCAGAGGGACCAATGCCATTGGAACAACTAATTGCAACTGGTGTGATATACCAGTTGTCCCCCCAAAAAACGGAATAAGCGGTTCTATATACTTGCTTCCACAAATACTGCGCTTCTCTATCAACTTTGGCACAGGGTCATTTTGAAAATGACAGGCAAAGGAAGAGGCAGGCCGTTCCATAGGGGTTATAGGGGTTGGTGAGTTGCACTAGGCCAGATCCTAAGTGGGAAGTTGGAGAAGGTGCGTGCGATTACGTCAAAGAACGCACCAGATTTGGTTGAGTGGCTCACTCGGTCTTCTGCTTCTGCACCCTCCTCATCCTCTGTATCAGCACCCTCCCCACTCTCTGCTGTGTGCACCCCCAAAGACACCACCACCACTATTATAGCCCCTCCACTCGAGTCAGAGGAATTATTTTCCTATCAATTTCCAGACATTACCGATGTGTAGCCATTCTTGGCATCAGATAAGGAAGACTAGGTAGCAACGGCCGCCACCCAGCGGTCTGACGACAGTTCCCATATCAGCCCAAGGAGGGTGGTCCCTGCTGTTGATGCCTACTTCGAGATCTCTAATGTCAGTGTGGGTGAAGGTGACTATGACGTGTCGATAGACGTCACGTGTGTGCTCAAAACAGAGGAAGAGGAGGGGAGTTCAGAGGGAGAGACGGAGCAGCAGATAGGGAGGAGAAGGAGGCAGAACTCGCAGTGCACAGGAGGCAAAAAGCATACTGCAAATGTATCTGGAGCGAGCCACCCACCAAACACATGTCACATATTGCGCTCCCAGGACGCCGGCACATGTCCATGCAGTGTGGCAATTTTTTTACTTGTCAGCTGCTGATAATAGTGTTGCCATCTGCAGCCTGTGCTGTCAATGCATACGTCGCGGTAATCCCAACACTCACCTAGGTACGACCGCCTTAAGAAGGCACCTGGCCTCCCATCACCTTGCCCAGTGGGAGCAACGCCGTCAGAACCCACAAAGCCACACTTCTGGTGTGCTCCACGTCCTGCCTCTTCTCCTTCTCCTCTCTCCTCCCATTTGTCCTCTACTCCAACTTCCACTGTGCCGTCGTCACATTCATCTGGCACAAGGCAGGCTTCCGTGGCCCAAATGTTCGAGCGTAAAAAAATGATGATGCCAGATAATCCTCTTGCCCAACGGCTGACTGCTGGATTCTCGAAACTGCTAGCCAGTCAACTACTGCCATATAAATTGGTGGACTCAGAGGCCTTTAGAAAAATTTTGGCCATTGGCACACCGCAATGGAAGGTCCCAGGAAGGAAATATTTTTCCCAGAAAGGTATCCCTGAACTATATGGCCACGTTCAGCGTCAAGTTAATATATCTCTGGCACACAGTGTTGGTTCCAATATACATCTGACCACAGACACGTGGTCTCGCAAACACGGGGAGGGAAGGTACATAACTTTTACTGCCCAATGGGTGAACCTTCTGATGGCCGTCAAGCATGTAACTCCTTGCTACCATCTAGATTTGGTTCTACCACCACAAATTGCATGCAGGCCTGCCTCTTCTTCTTCTCCTCCTCCTCCTACTCCATCCTCCGTCTCCTCAGCTGACTCCTTCTTTTCCACTGCTTCCTCCTCTTCCGCTGCATCCCCAAGCTGAGACGTTGACATGCTGTGCTGCGGTTGTTGTGCCTGGAAGCCAAGAGCCACACCGGTCCTGCGCTCCTTTCAGCTCTGCGGTCACAGGCCGATTAGTGGCTAACCCCGCTCTATTTGATACTTGTTAAAGTAGTGTGCGACAATGGTGCCAATCTGCTGAGCGCGCTGAAACAGGACAAAATGACACACGCATGGCACACATCCTGAACGTAGTCGTGCAGTGATTTGTTGCCAAATACCCCGGGGTCCAGGACGTCTTGCGGCAGGCCAGGAAAATCTCTGGCCATTTTACACGGCCATGGCTTGCTTTGCTGACGTTCAGCGGCGACACCTCTTGCCAGTCAGACGTCTGATTTGTGACTGCCCGACACGCTGTACCTCCACCTTGTATTTGCTTGAAACCTACAAACGGAGCTCACCACGTACTATTACCAAATTGTATAAATATTTTATTGATTACAAGACATGATATATATCAAAGACATAGTCATTAAAAAACAGGTGGACAGAGAAAGACACCACCCTGATGGGACATAGGCAACACATGGTATTACCATAAAACAATATATTGTATAATGGATAATAAATAGATGAATAAATAACACAACG
This sequence comes from Bufo gargarizans, assembly GCF_014858855.1. NCBI lineage: Eukaryota > Metazoa > Chordata > Amphibia > Anura > Bufonidae > Bufo > Bufo gargarizans. Next base: position 149,367,919 of record NC_058084.1, read on the forward strand.
GTAGATCTCATATGGTTATGCAATGCATGTATGGGGAACAGCAGGCCTACAAAGTTGTAATCAATGGTCCTTAACCCCTTAGGGACACAGCCTTTTTACACCTTAGGACCAGGCCATTTTTTGCAAATCTGACCAGTGTCACTTTAAGTGCTCATAACTTTAAAACGCTTTGACTTATCCAGGCCGTTCTGAGATTGTTTTTTCGTCACATATTGTACTTCATGACACTGGTGAAATGAAGTCAAAAAAATATTTTTTTTTGCACCAAAAAATACCTAATTTAACAAATTTTTGGAAAAATTTGCAAATTTCAAAGTTTCAGTTTCTCTACTTCTGTAATACATAGTAATACCCCCCAAAATTGTGATGACTTTACATTCCCCATATGTCTACTTTATGTTTGAATTGTTTTGGGAATGATATTTTATTTTTTGGGGATGTTATAAGGCTTAGAAGTTTAGAAGCAAATCTTGAAATTTTTCAGCAATTTACAAAAACGACATTTTTAGGGACCAGTTCAGGTCTGAAGTCACTTTGCGAGGCTTACATAATAGAAACCACCCAAAAATGACCCCATCTAAGAAACTACACCCCTCAAGGTATTCAAAACTGATTTTACATACGTTGTTAACCCTTTAGGTGTTGCACAAGAGTTATTGGCAAATGGGGATGAAATTTGAGAATTTCTTTTTTTTGTCAAATTTTTTATTTTAACCCATTTTTTCCACTAACAAAGCAAGGGTTAACAGCCAAACAAGACTGTATCTTTATTACCCTGACTCTGCCGTTTACAGAAACACCCAATATGTGGCCGTAAACTACTGTACGGCCACACAGCGGGGCATAGAGTGAAAGGTGCGCCGTTTGGTTTTTGGAGGGCTGATTTTTATGGACTGGTTTATTTACACCATGTCCCATTTGAAGACCCCTGATGCACCCCTAGAGTAGAAACTCCCTAAAAGTGACCCCATCTAAGAAACTACACCCCTCAAGGTATTCAAAACTGATTTTACATTCGTCGTTAACCCTTTAGGTGTTGCGCAAGAGTTATTGGCAAATGGGGATGAAATTGGAAAATTTCATTTTTTTGTCTAATTTTCCATTTTAACCCATTTTTTCCACTAACAAATCAAGGGTTAACAGCCAAACAAGACTGTATCTTTATTACCCTGACTCTGCCGTTTACAGAAACACCCAATATGTGGCCGTAAACTACTGTACGGCCACACAGCGGGGCATAGAGTGAAAGGTGCGCCGTTTGGTTTTTGGAGGGCTGATTTTTATGGACTGGTTTATTTACACCATGTCCCATTTGAAGACCCCTGATGCACCCCTAGAGTAGAAACTCCCTAAAAGTGACCCCATCTAAGAAACTATACCCCTCAAGGTATTCAAAACTGATTTTACATTCGTCGTTAACCCTTTAGGTGTTGCGCAAGAGTTATTGGCAAATGGGGATGAAATTGGAAAATTTCATTTTTTTGCCTTATTTTCCATTTTAACCCATGTTTTCTACTAACAAAGCAAGGGTTAACAGCCAAACAAGACTGTATCTTTATTACCCTGACTCTGCCGTTTACAGAAATACCCAATATGTGGCCGTACACTACTGTACGGCCACACAGCGGGGCGTAGAGTGAAAGGTGCGCCGTTTGGTTTTTGGAGGGCTGATTTTTATGGACTGGTTTATTTACACCATGTCCCATTTGAAGACCCCTGATGCACCCCTAGAGTAGAAACTCCCTAAAAGTGACCCCATCTAAGAAACTACACCCCTCAAGGTATTCAAAACTGATTTTACATTCGTCGTTAACCCTTTAGGTGTTGCGCAAGAGTTATTGGCAAATGGGGATGAAATTTGCAAATTTCATTTTTTTGTCTAATTTTCCATTTTAACCCATTTTTTCCACTAACAAATCAAGGGTTAACAGCCAAACAAGACTGTATCTTTATTACCCTGACTCTGCCGTTTACATAAACACCCAATATGTGGCCGTAAACTACTGTACGGCCACACAGCGGGGCATAGAGTGAAAGGTGCGCCGTTTGGTTTTTGGAGGGCTGATTTTTATGGACTGGTTTATTTACACCATGTCCCATTTGAAGACCCCTGATGCACCCCTAGAGTAGAAACTCCCTAAAAGTGACCCCATCTAAGAAACTACACCCCTCAAGGTATTCAAAACTGATTTTACATTCATCGTTAACCCTTTAGGTGTTGCGCAAGAGTTATTGGCAAATGGGGATGAAATTGGAAAATTTCATTTTTTTGCCTTATTTTCCATTTTAACCCATGTTTTCTACTAACAAAGCAAGGGTTAACAGCCAAACAAGACTGTATCTTTATTACCCTGACTCTGCCGTTTACAGAAATACCCAATATGTGGCCGTACACTACTGTACGGCCACACAGCGGGGCGTAGAGTGAAAGGTGCGCCGTTTGGTTTTTGGAGGGCTGATTTTTATGGACTGGTTTATTTACACCATGTCCCATTTGAAGACCCCTGATGCACCCCTAGAGTAGAAACTCCCTAAAAGTGACCCCATCTAAGAAACTACACCCCTCAAGGTATTCAAAACTGATTTTACATTCGTCGTTAACCCTTTAGGTGTTGCGCAAGAGTTATTGGCAAATGGGGATGAAATTGGAAAATTTCATTTTTTTGCCTTATTTTCCATTTTAACCCATGTTTTCTACTAACAAAGCAAGGGTTAACAGCCAAACAAGACTGTATCTTTATTACCCTGACTCTGCCGTTTACAGAAATACCCAATATGTGGCCGTACACTACTGTACGGCCACACAGCGGGGCGTAGAGTGAAAGGTGCGCCGTTTGGTTTTTGGAGGGCTGATTTTTATGGACCGGTTTATTTACACAGTGTCCTGTTTCAACCCCCCTGATGCACCCCTGGAGTCGAAACTCCCTAAAAGTGACCCCATTTTGGAAACTACGGGATAAGGTGGCATTTTTTGGGGGAGTATTTTTAGGGTAAATATAATTTTTGGTTGCTCTATATTACATTTTTGTGAGGTAAGGTTACCAAAAATTGAAATTCTGATATTTCATCTCCATTTGCCATTAACTGTTGAGGAACACCTAAAGGGTTAATAAAGTTTGTATAATCATTTTTGAATACCTTGAGGGGTGTAGTTTCTTAGATGGGGTCAATTTTAGGGAGTTTTTACTCTAGGGGGGCATCAGGGGGCTTCAAAAGGGATATGGTGTCAATAAAAAAGGCCATCAAAATCGGCCTTCCAGAAACCATGTCGGTCCTTTCCTTTTGCAGCCTCCCTTTTACGGATACAGCAGTTTACGACCACAAATGTGGCGTTTCTGTAAACTGCAGTATCAGGGTAATAAATTTTAACTTTTGTTTGGTTGTTAACCCTTGTTTTCTTACCGGAAAAAACGGACTGAAATGGAAAAGTGCCAAAAATAGCGGTTTTGGCACCGTTTTTTTGTTTTTTTTTTAACCGTGTTAATCTGGGTAGTTAGGTCATGGGATATTGTTATAGAGGAGATTCTTACGGACGCGGCAATATCTAATAAGTCTACTTTTTTTTACAATTATTTAGGTTTTTGACTATATTATCTTTTTTGATACAACTTTTTTTTTTGGGTATCTCTAAAGTCTAAGTGTAATTTTTTTAATTTTCTTTTAGCCAATTATCTTATGTGGGGGCTCATTTTTTGCGGGATGAGCGGACGGTTTTATTGGCACTATTTTGGGGGCTATATGACTTTTTGATCGCTTGCTATGAAACTTTTTGTTATGTAAGGTGACAAAAAAAAAATTTTTTGCACCTATTTTTTTTTTTTTTTTTTTACTGTGTTAATCTGGGGAGTTGGGTCATGGGGTATTTTTATAGAGGAGATTCTTACGGACGTGGCGATACCTAATAAGTCAACTTTTTTTTTACAATAATTTAGGTTTTAGACTATATTATCCTTTTTGATACCCTAAAAAAAAATTTGTATCTCTAAAGTCTAAGGGTCATTTTCAATTTTTTTTTTTATCTGATTATCTTATGTGGGGGCTCATTTTTTGCGGGATGAGATGACGGTTGTATTGGCACTAATTTGGGGGCTATATGACTTTTAAACTTTTAATTATGTAAGGTGACAAAAAAAAACTTTTTTTGCACCTTTTTTTTTTTTCTGGACCGTGTTAATCTGGGGGGTTAGGTCATGGGGCATTTTTATAGAGGAGATTATTACAGACGCGGCAATACCTATGTCTACTTTTAATAAATTATTTTCGTTTTTTTGGGTGTCTCAAGTCTGAGAACCATTTTTTTTTTTTATCCCATGTCAGTCCTAAATTGGGATATAAATTTAGTACTCCATGGAAGTGTGATACTCCCTGAAGCAACCGTCAATGCAGAGGCCCGGATGATCGGGGCATGTGTCGCACTGAGTAGTCGTGTCCTTCCGTATCCCCCTCCTGCGACACACTCTGCACTTTTTTTGGGTTCGTCCCTTCTTTCCAGTATGGGGGACCACACCTGGAAAGTGTTGGCCAGGGACGATCCGGGCGCCTACAGTTCCCGAGGTACTCCGGCCTGCTCTTTCCCGGTCCGAAAAGATCAGGGCCTTGAGGACTGCCTCATAGAACTGGAGGAATGTCCCTGTGCTGCCAGCGCTTCGGGATAGTACAAAAGAGTTGTACATGGCAACCTGCACCAAGTAGACCGCAACTTTTTTGTACCATGCCCGGGTTTTGCGCATGGCGTTATATGGCTTGAGGACTTGATCCGAGAGATCAACTCCTCCCATATACCGATGGGAGGACCGTTGAGGACCGTTGCCGCGGTACCTCGCACAGGGACAGGGGTGATGCCGTTACCATGAATTGTGGACAGCATAAGGACATCCCTCTTGTCCTTATACCTGACCAGCAACAGGTTTCCAGTGGTAAGGGCACGGGTCTCACCCCTGGGGATGGGTACCTGGAGGGGGTGGGCAGGGAGGCCGCGTTGATTTTTCCGCACGGTCCCACAAGCGGACGTGGATCTGGCGGCAAGGGACTGGAACAAGGGGATACTGGTATAAAAGTTATCCACGTACAAGTGGTAACCCTTATCCAGCAGTGGGTACATAAGGTCCCACACGAGTTTCCCGGTAACACCCAGAGTGGGGGGACATTCTGGTGGTTGAATCCGGGAATCTCGCCCCTCGTACACACGAAATTTGTAAGTGTACCCTGAGGTACTCTCACAAATTTTGTATAGCTTCACGCCATACCTCGCCCGCTTGGAAGGCACATACTGGCGGAAAATGAGTCTCCCCTTGAACGCAATGAGAGACTCATCAACCACGACCTCCCTTCCAGGTACATAGGCCTCCATGAATTTGGCCCCAAAGTGATCGATGACCGGCCGTATCTTGTACAGACGGTCATGGGCAGGATCACCTCGGGGTGGACATGCTGCATTATCGGAATAATGCAGACATTTCCTGATGGCCTCAAACCGGGAGCGTGTCATAACCGTACTGTAAAGTGGGGTCTGATATAGGACGTCCCCACTCCAGTACAGCCTGGCACTGGGTTTCTTGACCAGGCCCATATGCAGCACGAGGCCCCAAAATGTCCTCATTTCGGCTGCACTGACCGGCGTCCAGCCACCGGGCCTGGCCAAAAAGGAGCCCGGGTGTTGAGCGACGAACTGTTGGGCGTACAGATTCGTCTGCTCCACCATCAGATTTACCAGTGAGTCACTGAAAAAATGACAAAAAAAGTCATATTCAGTGTAGCCCACTGTGGAAATCTGGATTCCTGATTGGCCTACAAAATCAGGAATCACGGGCTCGTATCGCTCTGGGCTACACCAGACAAGTTCACCGGCAGGGTGCTCCGGTGGATTTAACTGGTGGGCCGGGAAACCAGTACGAGCCCCAGAGCTGCTCGTACTAGTGTGGGCCACAGGGTCCCTAACATGGCGGTCCCCTTGCTCCGCCTGGCGGCGTCTCCGCCGCCTTGGGGGCTCATCATCATCGCTAGATGATGAGGAGGATGCGGATGACAACAGGAATGTGGGGTCATCCTCATCCTCACTGGGACTCTCGGACTCGGAGGCAAGCTGGGCGTATGCCTCCTCGGCCGAGAACGTCCGGCGGGCCATAGGGGAGTGTGTGTCTGCGTGTATATGTGCGTGTGTGTAACTCTTTATTTGGTGTGCGTGTGTGAGGGGGCACGGGTGTTCACGAACTCACCCTAAAACTAACAGAAAAAAATAAATAAAACTAACTAAAAAAAAGGGCAAAAAAGTGAGGAAAAAAAATTCAAAACTGCTGATCAACCGTCCGAAGTTGATCAGCGGTGGGGTGTGCGATGCGCTTACAGTGGCCGGACGCTAAGTGCCGGTCACAGTCAGCGAACTCAAAAAAAAAAAAAAAAAAAAGCACCCCAAAAAAGGTGGGGGGGGGGGGGGCAAGTGGCAGGGGGAGGGGGGCAAGTGGCAGCACCCCTGGGGGGTCTAGGGTCACACAGCTGTGCTGTGGACCCCAGACACCCTAACTAGGGTGATGCAATAAAAAGTAAAAAAAAACTAACTTTCCCTTTTTTTTCCCTGCCTATCCCAAACTTTCCCTAGCTGTCCCTATGTACCTGATGGGGTGCTGGGGCACAGATCGGGTCCTGGGGGCACAGATCAGGGGTGCTGGCAGCGATGGTGGACACAAGCAGGCAGCTCCTCTCTCCTCCGGCGCTGGAACACAAAAGGAGGAGGAGAGGGGCGCCTGCCTCTTTTGAATCTGCCGCCGCACCGCCCCCTGACCAATCAGAAAGCGATCCTGAGTGGTGATGTCACCATCACCACTCAGGATCGCTGGATGGTGATTGGTGGAGTGAAATCACACCACCATCACCATCCTGTTCCGGGTTATCGGGTCTTCAGAGACCCGAATAACCCGGAAACGCAGAAAACCGCAGGTCTGAATTGACCTGCGGTTTTTTGCGATCGCATACATGGGGGGGTCACCGGACCCCCCGACGCATTTGCCCCAAGTGCCTGCTCAATGATTTGAGCAGGCACGGGGTTCCGATCGCCGCCGGCCGCGCGGCGGTGATTGAAAATGCACAGGGCGTACATGTACGCCCTGTGTCCTTAAGTACCAGGGCACAAGGGCGTACCTGTACGCCCTGTGTCCTTAAGGGGTTAAAAGACACAGAAATCACCACCGCAATTCCACCCATATAACCTGATGTCTGTATTGAAATGAAAGGAGTCCTACCAGGAAAAGTGCCGTATGTCTGCAAACAGGATGGCGCTACCCCATACGCGTTTCGGCGTGCCTTCGGCAGGGGGTAACGCCATAACTGTGGAGCGTAGGTTATAAACCCCCTCCCACCAATGGCACACTTGCCCAATAATTAGTTCCCTAAGTCACCTTGACGCCAACTGGCTGCGCCGTGAGCGGGCCGTAGTGCACGATCCTCCCCCCGGCCGGCGTCACATCGCCACACTCTCACCACGTGACAAGGTTACGCGACGTGGTGGATTGATATCAAGACGCGGGGTGTCGCACACATCCAGGGGAGAAGGGAAACTAACCGGGCTCCAGCCGCAGGGAAGGACACTCCATCTACTGGCTGTCAGCATACATGCCCATCTGTATCATCACAGCTCCTCTGTTACCAATCAATATTGAGCAGACAGTGCTCTGTGTCTACCCATTACATATATTTCAAATATTAATATGCTCATATGAAAATTTATAAAAAACCATAGTGAAGGAGTATATGGTGGGATGAGGGGTGACAAACAAATAAGTACATATAAGGTGTTTACAAATTAATATATCATAAATAGATACATATCAATGTAATTCATATTGTTTATACATATTTTTTTAAAACATCCAAATGCATAATAGATTAGTCAGATCAAAATGAAACAGAGGTACGCTGTAAGATCCTCACCTGCTTTGCACTCCAGGGGAGCCAAGAGGGGTCCTCGTGGAGTTGCGGGACAGGTTATGCGTGTCTCTGATGCACCAGCGCTGACCCCTTCGCGAGCCAGTGCGGAGATGCGTTCGCGTGGACATCGGAGGGGAGGACCGTCGGAGTCCCGGGGACAGAGTGGCCAGGCGAGTGACAAGACGCCGCGGCCAGGGTTGTCTCCGGTGTCTCCTGCGACTTCCGTTTCCGCATCTGGGTCCACGCGCTCGCATACTCGCGCTGAGTCAATCATGCGTCCGTGCGTACACACGAGGGCAGGTTCGCAAAGGGATACACGGTCGCGAGTACGCGCTTCTTATGCACTTCGTCGACCAGTGGCGCATATTATACTGACTCACAAGAGCAAAGTGGATTAGGGAGCCAGCCATGGGTTAATCAACTTGTGATTGCCTTAGGCCTTGTACTCAGGTGCAGGGCAATTTGTTCACCTATGGTAGTGGACACTTGGCACCCTGGGATTGGTCAGCAGGCATTTAAAAGGAGGTCTCTCAGGGTGATCAGTGCCCACTGTTATTTTCCCTCAACCAGGTATAGGTCACAACTCCTAGTGACTGAAGACTGCCAGGAACTTTGTCCTTACAGCGGACCCAAGATCTGGAGTGACTCGACTGCCAAGTGCACAGCATCATTCAGCACTGGTTGGGACTATTCCTGGAATCTCCTTGCCTGGTTTTTTGTTATTATTCCTTGTTACCAGCAAGTGTCCTGGACGTTTATGTTTCTGGTGAATAAACACCTTTTTGCTTTCATCACTGGTCTGTTTGTTGGTGCCTTGCATTACATACGCATTATAAAAATGTAATAAATATATACAAATGTAAAAACAAAGTGTGCGACATAGTGTATCTCAGTGAATGTCATATGTCTGTAGGAACAAAAAAAAGAAACCTAAATAAAATAGGTTCACTGCCAACAGGGCCGGCCTTTGGGGTGTGCGAGCTGTGCGGCTGCACAGGGCGCCATGGAAACAGGGGGCGCCCGGCGGGCTGACACAGCTCGCTGTCGGTCTCTTACAGCAGACGGCCCGAGATTGTGTGAGGCGAGCCTGGCGAGCTGAGCCGCTGCCAGGTCAGGTTCCGGAGCGTGGAGGAAGAGCTTAGGGGCGCAGGCGCAGCGTCAAGGGGGGCAGGGTACTGAATAAGGGTGACAGACTCTGGGTATGATTAAGGGGGCAGGGGACTGAATAATGGTCACACTGGGTATGATTAAGGGGCAGGGGACTGGTTCTGGGTGACACTGGGTATAATTAAGGGGGCCAGGGGACTGGGCAAAGGTGACAGGGCATGATTAAGGGGGGCAGGAGACTGGCTATGGGTGACACTGGGTATGATTAAGGGGGACAGGGTCTAATTGAGGGGGCAGGGGACTGGGTAAGGGTGACACTGGGTATGATAAAGAAGGGCAGGGGACTGGATAAAGGTGACGGGGTATGATTAAGGGGGGCAGGGGACTGGCTTTGGGTGACACTGGGTATGATTAAGGGGGGCAGGGGACTGGGCAAAGGTGACAGGGCATGATTAAGGGGGGCGGGAGACTGGCTATGGGTGACACTGGGTATGATTAAGGGGGGCAGGGTCTAATTGAGGGGGCAGGGGACTGGGTAAGGGTGACACTGGGTATGATTAAGAAGGGTAGGGGACTGGGTAAGGGTGACAGGGTATGATTAAGGGGGCAGGGGACTGGCTCTGGGTGACACTGGGTATGATTAAGGGGGGCAGGGCACTGGGTATGGGTGACAAGGTATGATTTCTGTATTTCATTTATTTAATCTATTTATCGTCACAAGATTAGCTCGCACAGGGTGCCTGAACACCTAAGGCCAGCCCTGACTGCCAAAAAGTGAAAAGTGATGACAAGAAAATGAAGACAACTGTGTGATGACATAAGCAAAAAGTAAACGCAGTGCCAAGATAATGAAAAAAGCATGTGAATAAGTGCACATATAAAAATAAAAACACATGTGAAAGATAAATACATGTAAGAAATACAATGTTCATCACATACATGTGAGAAACACAAATGTGTGAGGGGAGGGAGAAGGGGGGAGGGAGAAGGGGGGAGGGAGAAGGGAGGGGGAGGGAGAACGGAAGGGGGAGGGGAGCAGGGAGAACGGAGAGGAGAGGGAAGGGAAAAAATTGGGAAAAAACTGGATGGTGCATATAAAAATGTGTGGTGACACAGAAAAGCGTGTCACCTCACATTTTTATATGCACCATCCAGTTTTTTCCACATTTTTTCCCTTCCCCCCCCCCCTCCCCTCCCATTGTGTTTCTCACATGTATTTATCTTTCACATGTGTTTTTATTTTTACATGTCCCCTTTTCACATGCCTTTTTCATTATCTTGGCACTGCGTTTACTTTTTACTTATGTCATCACACAGTTGTATTCATTTTTATGAGAGGTTAATCCGCTGGCCTCGGCATTATCACCGATGCTGATGGATGCAGCAGGGATCCGGCTGTCAGTAACAGCCAGATCTCTGCCGTTGATCGCGGTACCTCACGCGGAGGGGGAGAAAGGCCGGCAGGAAGAGAATGCTCATCCTGGGGCACTAAGTAACGGCCTTTTAGGTCGAGCATTCTCTTCCTGGGTCCTTAACATGTTAAAGGTATTTTCTGGTGCCTAAATATTGATAATGTATCTTCAAGATAGTTCATCCCTATGTTGTCAAGGGGGTCTCACATAGGGCCCCTCATAGGTAATATACTTACCCCACTCCAGGCACCACTCCTGATCCCCGTACCGCCGCTGCTGCTTCTCCTTGTAAACAAAGGAAAATATCCGTTGTCAGGGGGGAGCAGCCAATGGCGATGGGAACGAGCCTCCCTAGCACCGCAGTACCATAGGATTAACCCTTGCACTCGGTATCCTGCTGTGTGCGGGGTGTCCATCGGGTCCCCGGCTGCTGTGATAGGGACCCGATGGCAGGGAAGGCAGCCCGATGCCTTCCTTAGGCATCGCGGCTGCCTTCAATGAGAGCCCGTGAGATCCAGCCCCCTGGAAACTGTAAGTGTATTACAGTGAGTAATACACTTACAGCCAATGCATTACAATACAGAAGTATTGTAATGCATTGTAACAGGGATCAGACCCCTAAAAGTTGAAGTCCCAGAGTGGGACAAAAAATTTTTTTTTGTTTTTTTTAAGTTTCAAGAAAAAAAATTATCCTTTTCCCAAAATAAAGTAAAAAAAGAATTGTAAAAAAGAGGGAAAAAAATAAAAGACATATCAGGTATCGCCGCATCCATATCGACCAGCTCTGTGAAAATATCACATGACCTAACCCCGCAGGTGAACACAGTCAAAAAAATAAAATAAAAACTGTGCTAAAAAAACAATTTCTTTGTCACCTTACATCTCTAAAAGTGCAACACCAAGCGATCAAAAAGGCATATGCCCCCCCAAAATAGAACCAATATCACCTCATCCCGCAAAAAAATAAGCCCTACCTAAGACAATCGCCCAAAAAAATTGAAAAATAGCTTCTAAACTTCTAAGCCTTCTAACGTCCTAAAAAAATAAAATGACATTTACAAAATGATGCCAACATAAAGCAGAAGCTTCAATAATCCGCAGCACTCGGCAGTAGTTGATGCAAAATGGTGATTTTTTTTCATTCAGACAGCTAGATTATAGCGATGTTTCGTCCATGGTTGGTTTTTAGCAAGCAATATCTGCGTGCACCACCCGGCTTGAAGCCTGTCTACTGGTCCGTACCCAAGTATGTGGGATAAGTAGTGCTGCCAATCCCTGAGGTTTGCCAACATAAAGCAGACATATATGGAATGTTGATTGATAGCCATATTATGAGGTATTACTATCTGTCTTAAAAGTAGAGAAATTCAAATTTAAGTTGTGAATTTTTCCAAATTTTTTGGTAAATTTTGGATAATTTTATAAATAAAGGTGAAATATATTGACTCAAATTTACCACTGTCATAAAGTGCAATGTGTCACGAGAAAACAATCTTAGAATGGCTTGGATAAGTAAGGCTCCTTTCACACTAGCGTTCGCTGGTCCGCTCGTGAGCTCCGTTTGAAGGGGTTCACGAGCAGACCCGAACGCAGCCGTCCAGCCCTGATGCAGTCTGAATGGAGCGGATCCGCTCAGACTGCATCAGTCTGGCGGCGTTCAGCCTCCGCTCCGCTCGCCTCCGCACGGACAGGCGGACAGCTGAACGCTGCTTGCAGCGTTCGGGTGTCCGCCTGGCCGTGCGGAGGCGTGCGGATCCGTGCGGATCCGTCCAGACTTACAATGTAAGTCAATGGGGACGGATCCGTCTGAAGATGCCACAATGTGGCTCAATCTTCAAGCGGATCCGTCCCCCATTGACTTTACATTGAAAGTCTGGACGGATCCGTCCGAGGCTATTTTCACACTTAGCTTTTTTTTTGTCATTTTAATGCAGACGGATCCGTTCTGAACGGAGCCTCCGTCTGCATTATTATGAGCGGATCTGTTCAGAATGGATCCGCCCGAACGCTAGTGTGAAAGTAGCCTAAAAGCGTTCTAAAGTTATTACTACATAAAGTGACACGTCAGATTTGCAAAAATCGGCCTAGGATTTTAGGTGAAAAGTGGCCCAGTACTGAAAGGGTTTTGTGTCTTGTTATTTGAACACTATATGGCATTATAATGTGGGCTGGATATGCAGTATTATGGCTTAAAGGGTTTCTGTCACCCCAATTTTCACTATTTAACAGGCTGACATTATAGATGTGAAAATGTCACCTAAATTTAACTCTGCATTTCTTTTATTTAACCACCTCAGCTCCCCTAGATTAAACCCCCTTAAAGGGAACCTGTCACCGGGATTTTGTGTATAGAGCTGAGGACATGGGCTGCTAGATGGCCGCTAGCACATCCACAATACCAGGGGCGTAACTAGAAGTGACTGGGCCCCACAGCAAATATTTGTAAGGGCCCCCCCCAGCGCGCTTCGCATCTCCCTCCTCCTGTGTAAACCCCACTCCTTTGGCACAGTGTAGCGGTATACTGTATATTGTGTGGCACAGTGTAGAGGTATACTGTATATTGTGTGGCACAGTGTAGAGGTATACTGTATATTGTGTGGCACAGTGTAGCGGTATACTGTATATTGTGGAGCACAGTGTAGAGGTATACTGTATATTGTGGGGCACAGTGTAGTGGTATACTGTATATTGTGGAGCACAGTGTAGCGGTATACTGTATATTGTGGAGCACAGTGTAGCGGTATACTGTATATTGTGGGGCACAGTGTAGCGGTATACTGTATATTGTGGGGCACAGTGTAGAGGTGTATATTGTGGGGCACAGTGTAGAGGCATACTGTATATTGTGGGGCACAGTGTAGAGGTATACTGTATATTGTGGGGCACAGTGTAGCGGTATACTGTATATTGTGGGGCACAGTGTAGAGGTGTATATTGTGGGGCACAGTGTAGATGCATACTGTATATTGTGGGGCACAGTGTAGAGGTATACTGTATATTGTGGGGCACAGTGTAGAGGTATACTGTACATTGTGGGGCACGGTGTATGCTATGTGTGTATAACATAAACATATTTCATATGAACACTTACAGTTACTTGGCCCTTGGGGATCTCGGACGCCACTTCCACACTTGGCCGGGGGCTCGGCGGAGCTGATGTTGTGTTTTATCGTAATGAGAAAGATTTCATAATAAGGATTTGGAGAAGGGCCAGAGGGATAGCAGAGCAGGGAGAGGCTGGTGCTGCTACTAGGGGGTCATACCATGGGGGAGTAATAAAGCCCACCATAATGCCCCCCCAGTAGAAATAATTCTCCTTATAATGTGACCAGTTGAGCTAATGTCCCCATAGTGCCCCCATAATGTGCCAGTATAAAATGCCCCATATATAGTGCCCGGTAGATGCCCCTCAGTGTCCGGCCTCTGATAGGCTGCCGGCCTAGTGTCCCCCATAATGCCCCCCCAATAATGTGCCAGTAAGTGTCCCCATAGATGCCCCCCCATCATGTGCCAGTATCAAGTGCCTCTCCCCCCCCACATGTCCCAGTATCATAGTGCCATCTCCCCACATGTGCCAGTATCAAGTGCCTCTCTCCTTCCCACCCCCCATGTGCCAGTATCATAGTGCCAAACCCCCCCATGTGCCAGTATCAAGTGCCTCTCTCTTCCCCCCCATGTCCCATTATCATAGTGCCATCTCCCCCCAAAAAAGTGCCAGTATTAAGTGCCTCTCCCCCCCATGTGCCAGTATCATAGTGCCAACCCCCCCCCCCCCACATGCCAGTATCAAGTGCCTCTCTCCCCCCCCCATGTCCCAGTATCATAGTGCCAACTGCCATCTCCCCCCCCCCCAAAAAAGTGCCAATATCAAGTGCCTCTCTCCCTCCCCCTCCCCATGTGCCAGTATCAGGTTCCTCTCCCCCCCCATGTGCCAGTATCAAGTGCCAACCCCCCCTCTCCCCTCCAGGTGCCAGTATCAGGTGCCTCTCCCCCCCCATGTCCCAGTATCAAGTGCCTCTCTCCCTCCCCCCCCACCCCATATGCCAGTATCAGGTGCCAACCCCTCTCCCCCCCATGTGCCAGTATGAGGTGCCTCTTCCCCCCCATGTGCCAGTATCAGGTGCCAACCCCCCCTCCCCCCAGGTGCCAGTATCAGGTGCCACTCTCCCCCCCCCATATGCCAGTATCAGGTGCCCCTCTCCCTCCCCCCCATGCCAGTATCAGGTGCCACTCTCTCCCCCCCCTATGCCAGTATCAGGTGCCACTGCCAGTATCAGGTGCCTCCCGCTCCCCCATGGCAGTAACAGTCGGGTATTAAAAAAAATAATAATAAACACTTCTACTTACCTCCATGTCAGCGATGCGATGCAGCCTCTTCCTGTGTCCCGCCCTGTATGTCCTTATATGGAGTCAGTGCTTGTATTTCAGAAAAAGCTTCTGCTGGGATTCGAACCCACGACCTTCTGCTTCAGAGGCAAAGCAGTTAACCACTAGACCAGACCAGCTGCCTTGCTCCTCACTGAAAAAAAATATGAGACTTCTACTGTTATAGCTGGCTCACATCTATACACATGACAGCTGCTCATATATAGAGATATAGCAGAGCTGAATGTGCTGAGACAGCTGTCATATACAGATATAGCAGTATCTCAGATATATCTCTATATGACAGCTGTTCCAGCACACTCAGCAGTGCTATATCTCTATATGATAGCTGCCCCAGCAAACCCAGCTCTGCTACATCTATGCATATGACAGCTGCTCAAACACACCCAGCACTGCTATATCTCTATATGACAGCTGTCCCAGCACACTCAGCTCTGCTATATCTCTATATATGACAGCTGCTCCAGCACACCCAGCTCTGCTACATCTATATATCTCTAAGTATTGCTATACAGTAGATATATATAGATATAGCAGAGCTGAGTGTGCTGGGGCAGCTGTCATGTGTATAGATGTAGCAGAGCTGGCTGTGTTTCGGCAGCTGTCATGTGTATAGATGTAGTAGAGCTGGGTTTGCTGGGGCAGTTGTCATATATAGAGATATAGTAGAGCTGAGTGTGCTGGTGCAGCTGTCATGTGTATAGATGTAGCAGAGCTGGCTGTGTTTCGGCAGCTGTCATGTGTATAGATGTAGTAGAGCTGGGTTTGCTGGGGCAGTTGTCATATATAGAGATATAGCAGTGCTGGGTGTGTTGGGGGCAGCTGTAATGTGTATAGATGTAGCAGAGCTGACTGTGTTTTGGCAGTTGTCATGTGTATAGATGTAGTAGAGCTGGGTTTGCTGGGGCAGCGGTCATATATAGAGATATAGCAGCGCTGAGTGTGTTGGGGGCAGCTGTCATGTGTATAGATGTAGCAGAGCTGACTGTGTTTTGGCAGCTGTCATGTGTATAGATGTAGTAGAGCTGGGTTTGCTGGGGCAGCTGTCATATATAGAGATATAGCAGAGCTGAGTGTGCAGGGACAGCTGTCATATAGAGATATAGCAGTGCTGGGTGTGTTGGGGCAGCTGTCATGTGTATAGATGTAGCAGAGCTGACTGTGTTTTGGCAGCTGTCATGTGTATAGATGTAGTAGAGCTGGGTTTGCTGGGGCAGCTGTCATATATAGAGATATAGCAGAGCTGATTGTGCTGGGACAGCTGTCATATAGAGATATAGCAGTGCTGGGTGTGTTGGGGGCAGCTGTCATGTGTATAGATGTAGCAGAGCTGACTGTGTTTTGGCAGCTGTCATGTGTATAGATGTAGTAGAGCTGGGTTTGCTGGGGCAGCTGTCATATATAGAGATATAGCAGAGCTGAGTGTGTTGGGGGCAGCTGTCATGTGTATAGATGTAGCAGAGCTGGCTGTGTTTCGGTAGCTGTCATGTGTATAGATGTAGTAGAGCTGGGTTTGCTGGGGCAGCTGTCATATATAGAGATATAGCAGAGCTGATTGTGCTGGCACAGCTGTCATATAGAGATATAGCAGTGCTGGGTGTGTTGGGGGCAGCTGTCATGTGTATAGATGTAGCAGAGCCGACTGTGTTTTGGCAGCTGTCATGTGTATAGATGTAGCAGAGCTGGGTTTGCTGGGGCAGCTGTCATATATAGAGATATAGCAGAGCTGAGTGTGTTGGGGGCAGCTGTCATGTGTATAGATGTAGTAGAGCTGGGTTTGCTGGGGCAGCTGTCATATATAGAGATATAGCAGAGCTGAGTGTGCAGGGACAGCTGTCATATAGAGATATAGCAGTGCTAGGTGTGTTTGGGCAGCTGTCATGTGTATAGATGTACAATTAGCCAGCTATAACAGTAGAAGTCTCATATTTTTTCAATGAGTTGTAATGCAGCCTTTATGGCTGTGAGGGTAAATGCTTTGCCACTGATACACTGCTAGATTGGAGGTTGTGGGTTTGAATCCCAGACCAGGAGACTTTAGCAGACAGTAAAATTAGATCACACTAGCGGCTGCTGTGAAGGGGCCCTGAACATGATATTTAACTAACTTGAAAATAAAACTGACACACACGCTGCCGGGGCGCCGGCAGCCCGGGCCCCGAAGCAGCTGCTTCCCCGGTAGTTACGCCACTGCACAATACCCAGTCCCCATAGCTCTGTGTGCTTTTATTGTGTAAAAAAAAAAAGATTTGATACATATGCAAATTAACCTGAGATGAGTCCTGTATGTGAGATGAGTCAGGGACAGGACTCATCTCAGGTTAATTTGCATATGTATCAAATCGTTGTTTTTTTACACAATAAAAGCACACAGAGCTATGGGGACTGGGTATTGTGGATGTGCTAGCGGCCATCTAGCAACCCATGTCCTCAGCTCTATACACAAAATCCCGGTGACAGGTTCCCTTTAATGACCTTATTACAATTCTGCACTACACTACTTTCATGGTTTATTGCTCGGTCATACAACTTACCACCCAAATTAATTTTACCTCCTTTTATTTAACCACCTCAGCTCCCCTAGAATAAACCCCCTTAATGACCAGACTACTTATTACAATTCTGCACTACTTTCACGGTTTATTGCTCGGTCATACAACTTACCACCCAAATTAATTTTACCTCCTTTTCTTTTCACTAATAGAGCTTTCATTTGGTGGTATTTCATTGCTGCTGACTTTTTAATTTTTTTTGATATTAATCGAAATTGACCGAACTTTTTGCAAACAAATGACATTTTTTACTTTCTGTTGTAAAATTTTTCTAATAAAACTAAATTTCTATAAAAAAATTCTCTAAATGTATTGTTCTACATGTCTTTGATAAAAAAAAATGCAATAAGTGTATATTTATTGGTTTGGGTAAAAGTTATAGCGTTTACAAACTATGTACAAACTATGGTGCAAAAAAATTAATTTACGCACTTTGCCTTTCTGAGCACCTGTCATGTTTCCTGAGGTTCTACAATGCCCAGACAGAAGAAACACCCCACAAATGACCCCATTTCAGAAAGTAGACACCCTAAGGTGATGGGCATAGTGAGTTCATGAAAGTTTTTGTTTTTTCTCGCAAGTTAGCGGAAAATGATATTTTTTTCTTTTTCTTACAAAGTCTCATATTCCACTAGCTTGTGACAAAAAATAAAATTTTACATGAACTCACCATACCCCTCACGGAATACCTTGGGGTGTCTTCTTTCCAAAATTGGGTCACATGTGGGGTATTTATACTGCCCTGGCATTTTAGGGGCCCTAAAGCGTGAGAAGTAGTTTGGAATCCAAATGCGTAAAAATGCCCTCCTTAAAGGTACTCATTGGAATTTGGGCCCCTTTGCGCACCTAGGCTGCAAATAAGTGTCACACATGTGGTATCGCTGTACTCAGGAGAAGTAGGGAAATGTGTTTTGGGGTGTCTTTTCACACATACCCATCCTGTGTGTGAGAAATATCTCTGTAAATGACAACTTTTTCCATTTTTTAGGAGGGCATTTTTAGGCATTTGGATTCCAGACTTCTTCTCACGCTTTAGGACCCCTAAAATGCCAGGGCAGTATAAATACCCCACATGTGACCCCATTTTGGAAAGAAGACACCCCAAGGTATTCTGTGAGGGGCATGGCGAGTTCATAGAAGTTTGATTTTTGGCACAAGTTAGCGGAAATAGATTTTTTTTTGTTTTTTCTCACAAAGTCTCCCTTTCCGCTAACTTGTGACAAAAAGTTCAATCTTTCATGGACTCAATATGCCCCTCAGCGAATACCTTGGGGTGTCTTTCTGAAATGGGGTCATTTGTGGGGTGTGTTTACTGTTCTAGCATTTTGGGCGGGGCTAAATTGTGAGCAACCCTGTAAAGCCCAAAGGTACTCGTTGGACTTTCGGCCCCTTTACGCACCTAGGCTGCAAAAAAGTGTCACACAGTATCGCCGTACTCAGGAGAAGTAGGCCAATGTGTTTTGGGGTGTATTTTTACATATACCCATGCTGTATGAGAGAAATATCTCTGTAAATTGACAACTTTGTATAAAAAAAATGTAAAAAGTTGTCATTTACAGAGATATTTCTCATGCACAGTATGGGTATATGTAAAAATACACCCCAAAACACATTGCCCTACTTCTCTTGAGTACCGCGATACCACATGTGTGACACTTTTTTGCAGCCTAGGTGTGTAAAGGGGCCGAAAGTCCAACGAGTACCTTTAGGCTTTACAGGGTTGCTCACAATTTAGCCCCGCCCAAAATGCCAGAACAGTAAACACACCCCACAAATGATATATTTTTTTTCTCTTACAAAGTCTCATATTCCACTAACTTGTGACAAAAAATTAAATTTTACATGAACTCGCCATGCCCCTCACGAAATACCTTGGGGTGTCTTCTTTCCAAAATGGGGTCACATGTGGGGTATTTATACTGCCCTGGCATTTTTAGGGGCCCTAAAGCGTAAGAAGAAGTCTGGAATATAAATGTCTAAAACTTTTTACGCATTTGGATTCCGTGAGGGGCATGGTGAGTTCATGTGAGATTTTATTTTTTGTCAGAAGTTAGTGGAATATGAGACTTTGTAAGAAAAAACTAAAAAAACAAAAACAAAAAAATTTCCGCTAACTTGTGCCCCAAAAAAAAAATCTTCTATGAACTCGCCATGCCCCTCAAAAGTGATCTTTATAGCGCCGCAGCGATTTTACTGTGTTTTTGCAGTGATCAGAAAAAAAATTCTGTCACTGCGGTGGGGCGAACTGAACGCAAGTGTGCGGCAAGATCAGGCTTGATCGGGCGAACACTGCGTTTTTTGTAGAGCCTATAGAACATGTCCTATTTTTGTCCGCAATTGCAGACAAGAAAAGGCATTTTCTATATAGTTCTGGCAATGTGCGGATCCGCAAAATGTGGAAAGCACATTGCCGGTGTCCGTGTTTTGCGGATCCGCGGATCCGCAAAACACATACGGACGTCTGAATGGAGCCTTACAGGGGGGTGATCAATGACAGGAGGGTGATCAGTGAGTCTATATGGGGTGATCAGGGGTTAATAATGGGTTAATAAGTGACAGGGAGGGGTGTAGTGTAGTGTGGTGATTGGTGCTACTTACAGAGCTGCCTGTGTCCTCTGGTGGTCGATCCAAGCAAAAGGGACCACCAGAGGACCAGGTAGCAGGTACAATATATTAGACGCTGTTAACAAAACAGAGTCTAATATACCTTTTTGGGGTTGAAAAAAATCGCATCTACAGCCTGCCAGCGAATGATCGCCGCTGGCAAGCTGTAGATCATCTCGTTTACCTTGCGATCCTGTGAACGCGCGCTCCTGTGAGCGAGATGACGCGTATATACGTCTACGAGGAATAAACCGACTGCCCGCAGGACGCTTCCCTGCGTTAGGCGGTCGGGAGGCGGTTAAGTATGCCCCCGTTTTCGTGTAATTTTAACTTTTATTATATGCAAATAAGCCTCTAGGAGCAGAGGCATTGCACCTGCTCCTAGATGCTCCGTTCGCCCACCTCATTTCCACGCCCTTCTGTCTTGATTGACATGGCCAGGCCAGCAATGGTTCTCCTGCTGGCCCCGTCTGCCGTGTAAATCTCGCGCCTGCGCCGCCCCGTTCAGTATTTGGCGGAGGCGCAGTGAGAAAGCCGGCTGCCAGCATATAATATATAATTTGCATATAATAAAAGTTAAAATTACACGAAAATGGGGGCATACTTAAAGGGAACCTGTCATGTGGATATTTGATTATAATCTAACTAATTATATACAATCAATAACTACTAAAAAGTACCCTAGATGTATTCACTTACTGGTGTGACAGATGGTTACCTCATAATATACACACAAAGATGCCACATGCTAATAAACTGATTTGAGTCCAGTGTGATGTCATTGAGTCCAGCATTTATTTAATTAACAGCTATAGCCACTCCCCTGCCCACCTGCTGCTTATTCATATGGAAAATAACTGTCAATCAGCAGCAGGTAGGCGGGGAGAGTCAGGAGCTCATAAATATTCATGACTCATCATTATCAGCTGGAGCTTTTCAATACAAGATGTTTGCAGATTGACTGGGTCAATTAAAGAAAGTGACCCAGCATTTTGCTAAGAGAATCAGTCACTTATTAGGACACTTTACCCTTAGTTAGGACACCATAAAACTGGTGACAGGTTCCCTTTAAATAAAAGAAATGCAGAGTTGAATATAGGTGACATTTTCAAGTATATAGAAAAGTATAAAATGATACATATATTTGGATACTTATGTAATTAATTAAGCACATAAGGTTAGATGTATTTACTGTTTTATGCAAAAATAAAAACAAGTGTTTAACCCCTTCAGGACCCTGCCATTTTTTACCTTAAGGACCAGGACATTTTTTGCATGTCTGACATGTGTCACTTTATGTGGTGATAACTTTAAAATGCTTTTACTTATCCAAGCCATCCTCAAATTGTTTTCTCATCACATGTTGCACTTCATGACAGTAGTAAATTTGAGTAAAATATTTCATTTTCATTTATTAAAAAAATACCAAATTTACCAAAAATTTTGAAAAATTTTACATTTTCAAAATTTCTATTTCTCTGCTTTTAAAACAGATAGTGATACCTCCTGAATTAGTTATTACTTTACATTTCCCATATGTCTACGTCATGTTTGGCTCATTTTGTAAATTGCATTTTCTTTATTTGAGACGTTATAAGGCTTCGAAGTCACTTTGTGGGGCTTACATAATAAAAACCACCCATAAATGGCCCTATTTTAGAAACTAAACCTCTCAAAGTATTCAAAACTGATTTTACAAACTTTGTTAACCCTTTAGGTGTTCCACAATGATTAAAGGAAAATGGATATGAAATTTTAGAATTTCACTTTTTGGGAAGATTTTCCATTTCTTTCAAGTAACAAAGCAAGGGTTAACAGCCAAACAAAACTCAATGGGCCAGATTTATCATTAGCTCAGGTCAGAATAATGGAGTGAAAAAGTCCCAAAAAAGTCCCAAACGCTAAAACTGCGCACAAATTTTAAACTTTTTTCAGCTCTGCACCATGCTCGCCAGTTTTCTAAAAGTGGGCATGTTTTCTTATGTAAATGACTCTCTAGACAGATTTACTAGTGGGACTATTTAAAAAGTCGCAAAAAAGTCGCAATTTCACTCCAGTGAGGACCATGCTTATCTTATGAGACTTTTTAGTAGAACGTGCGACTTTTTCATAAAAACGTGCGACTTTTGTAAAGATGCTTACCTACGGATAAACTGCTACCGTCAAACCACATTTATTACAGTCTTAAAGGGCCGATCATAAATCTGACTTGGCTAAAACTGACTTTAGCCATATGTGAAAGTGGAGTGAGCTGTCAGAGTCATGATAAATCTGGCCCAATATGTATTACTCCGATTCTGTAGTTTACAGAAACACCCTATGTGGACGTAAGCTACTGTACAGGCACACGGCAGGGCACAGAAGGAAAGGAACTCCATATGGTTTTTGAAGGGCAGATTTCACTGGGATAATTTTAAGTTGCCATCTCACATTTGAAGACCTCCTGATGCACCCCTAGAGTAGAAACTCCAAAAAAGTGACCTCATTTTGGAAACTATGAGATAAAGTGGCAGTTTTGTTGGTATTTTTTTAGGGTACATATGATATTTGGTTGCTCTATATTACACCTTTTGTGAGGTAAGGTAAAAAATAGCTGTTTTGGCACAGTTTTTATGTTTTGTTTTTTATAATGTTCATCTAACAAGTTAGATCATGTGCTATTTTTATAGAGCGGGTTGTTATGGACGCGACAATACCAAATATGACCTTTTTCTGGTTGTTTCAGTTTTACATAAAGCATTTTTGAAAAAAAAGATTTTTTTTAGTGTCTCCATATTCTGAAAGTCATTTTTTTTTGGAGCGACTTAATATGTCTACTTTTTTTTATTTATTTAGGTTTTACACAATAAATGCATTTTTGAAAAAAATAATGTTTTAGTGTCTCCATATTCTAAGAGTCCTAATTTTTTGGGAGACTTATGTAGGGGCTCACATAAGTACTATTAGTACTATTTTAGGGTGCATATGACCTTTTGATCACTTTTTGTGATGTAAGGTGACCAAAAATAGCATTTTTGACCCTTTTTTTTTTTTTTTTTTACGGTGTTCACCTGAGGTCATGTGATATTTTAATAGACCTGGTTGCTATGGACACCGTGATATCTAATATATATACTTTTTTATTTAAGTTTTACACAAATGCATTTCTGAAACAAAAAAACTCATGTTTTAGTGTCTTCGTATTCTGATAGCCATAGTTTTATTTATTTTTCTCAATTGTTTTATGTAGGGGCTCATTTTTTGTGGTACTATTTTGGGGGGTATAGACCTTTTTGATCGCTTGGTATTGTACTTTTTGTGCCAATTTTTTTTATCACAGTTTTTATTTAATTTTTTCTATGACGTTCAGGTGAGGGGGTGCATCATGTGATATTTTTATAGAGCCGGTCGTTACGGATGCGGCAATACCCAATATGTCTGTTTTTATTTTTTTTCAATATTTTTCAAAATTTTGATTTTTTTTTGGGTGGAAATTTTATTTAATTTTTTTACTTGAAAGTTTATATTTTTTTATTATGAAAAACACTAAACACTTTTGATTTTTGTCCTACTATGGGTCTTCAACTTCTGGGGTCTGATCCCCTCTGCAATGCATTACAATGCAACCTGTATTGTAATGCATTGGCTGTCGGCTTTTATGCTGACAGCCTGCCTGTGAGACCCAGCCTAAGGGCTGGATCTCACAGGCTTCCGTAGTTGGCAACCCCCGATGCCTATGGAAGGCATCGGGCTTGGCTTCTCTGCCATCGGGTCCCCGCCACTGCAACGCGGGGACCCGATGGAGATGCAGAGGGCACCCGTACCCTCCGCACACCCTCTGCATCCCGCAGTCAGCTTTGACCATGGCATACAAGGGATTAATACGCCGGCATCGGTATCTTCACCGATGCCAGTGTATGCAGCAGGGACCCGGCTTTTAGTGACTGCCTGGTCCTTGCCGCTGATCTGGCGGGCGCAGCTCCTGCACCCGCCTGATCAGCCCGCCATACATGTACGTTTTTGGTCACATCCAGCTGTGACGTGCATGTACGGCAAGGGTCCTTAAGGGGTTAAAAATCCATAAATTATTATGCATGTCACAGCTGTGGTATACTTTGCAACTTTGTAGTCTATTTGCCACTTTTCAAAAGTGCTAAAAAAAAAGTGGGTAGTCAGAGGGTGTTGCCTCCCGCTGCCCATCAGAATCACTATAATTTACATCAGAAGCTGGTTAAATTATAGTTCAACTAGACACAAGCTTATAGCTGGGTTAGATTTTAATTTATGCTGCACAGACTGCTGGAAAATGTGGCAAATTTATTAAGAGACCTTCCAATATTAGCCATATGTTGCCAACAATGATTTTTTTAAAATCTTTTTATCATCTTTTTAGTGTGTCTGAAAATTCTGGCTTTCAACATATTTCATTATTACTTTACCATATACCATATATGTTAGAGGCAGTGAGTGTGAACCGAATATGACAACCTACCGGTTTGACTTTGCGCTAGGCCTGAGAGCGTTATCCTAGCAATCTCCTAGTTTTCACCCTTTAACCCCTATACAGGGATCTTGGCTGCAGTGAAGCCACGAGGCTGCTACCTCTTGGAATAGTTCTGGTGTGGTTGGCTGCTGTGATGACCCACTGGGGTCAGAGATACCAGTGCCAAACACAGATGGATCAGGCAAAGCACATAATCAGGAAACAGGCAGCCATCAGGGCTGGCAGATTAAATACAAATATGTGAAACAGTCCACAGGTCAGCGCAGGTGTTGCAGGGTCATTACAGTGAACAGGACAGGTCAGGTCAGGAGTTGGTACACAAACAAACAAATTGTAGCTCTTTTGCAGGGCCTTGCAAGCAGGTGAAACCAAAAGGATTGCTCAAGCATGGAGTGGAACAAACAGCCCAGAATATATAGGAGGGCCGAGATCATATGTTGAACAGCTGAACACAGAGCAAAAAGGGGTAATTAACTCTTGCAGTGCTGCAGGGAGAGGTTCAATGTATAGGCAGTAATGCACACAGAGAAAGAAACCTAGCAGTTAGGCTGCAGCATGGGACAAGGAAGTCTAGTGACCGGCCCGGGGCAGAAGCTAGGTGAGTGATGCAGCGCCTGTGCCCACCCTGGATAGCGGGATTGAGGCGGGCACCGAACTTTACCATGCCAATGTTTTCATTTGTATCACTTGTATTCAACAACAGCTGGTGATCCACTGGGTTACTTATCTTTGCATTCCAGTTACCACTATCTTGCACATTAAATTAAGACAGTCAGAGAACAATAGTAAAAACTGAGGGGTATGAAAGAGGTATAATAGGAGAATTAATGTGCTTTTGTAATACAAATCTGATTATTTGACTATGGTTGCAAACATCCTGAGGGTATTCTTTTTAATTACATGACAAATTTGTGCATTTGCCAATTATAAAAAGATTATGCAGTCTGTGCTATAAAACTTTAAAACCACAAAATCTGCTTTAATGTTCCCAGCACAGTTCTAAGGTAGCTCTAATACTTAGCATAAATTGAGTTGTTCAAATGACAATACATCAAAACTGTTATCTTTGTTCGATAAGGAGGTTTTCTCATACTGTGCCAATTTGTTAACCAATGAACACAGCACACTCAGCAAACTGATAAGGAACTTAGCATTTCCTGAATTATTTGTCAATGAAAACATTGTACAGGGTGGGACATTTATATGGATACACCTTAATAAAATGGGAATGGTTGGTGATATTAACTTCCTGTTGGTGGCACATTAGTATATGTGAGGGGGGGAAATTTTCAAGATGGGTGGTGACCATGGCGGCCATTTTGAAGTTGGCCATTTTGAATCCAACTTTTGTTTTTTCAATAGGAAGAGGGTCACGTGACACATCAGACTTATTGGGAATTTCACAAGAAAAACAATGGTGTGCTTGGTTTTAACGTAAATTTATTCTTTCATGAGTTATTCACAAGTTTCTGACCACTTATAAAATGTGTTCAATGTGCTGCCCATTGTGTTGGATTGTCAATGCAACCCTCTTCTCCCACTTTTATCAGTGTGTGAAGAGTGGAAGAAGAGGGTTGCATTGACAATACAACACAATGGGCAGCACATTGAACACATTTTATAAGTGGTCAGAAACTTATAACTCATGAAAGAATACAGTTATGTTAAAACCATTGTTTTTCTTGTGAAATTCCCAATAAGTTTGATGTGTCACATGACCCTCTTCATATTGAAAAAACAAAAGTTGGATTTAAAATGGCCAACTTTAAAATGGCCGCCATGGTCACCACCCATCTTGAAAAGTTTCCCCCCTCATATATACTAATGTGCCACAAACAGGTAGTTAATATCACCAACCATTCCCATTTTATTAAGGTGTATCCATATAAATGGCCCACCCTGTACATTAATTGTTTACTAGCAACAGAATAAAGACTTATCTTTATATTTTGCTTAGGGTAGGATCACATATTAAATGGATCTGGCAGGCACTTCCGGCCTAGTAGGATGCTAATGTTCACCACCGGACCCCACTAACTATAATGGTATCCGGCATAGTCACTTTCTGGAGAAATGCCAACAGAAATAGTCCTGATCCCTGATAAACTCTTAGAACAGTAACACTTTTTACTATCTACTTACTAAGATTTTTATTATCTAGTACTATATTAGAGATATCAGTGTTAATGATGCACCGAAATACCAAATAAATACTTAATGTTTGAAATTTAGGCAACTTTTGAGGTTGTCTAAGACTACAAAAAAAAATGTATCAAAATCACAAGCAGACCATTTTTTTCACCATCGTGTGAATGTAACCTAAGGCTCACATCGTTCATGGTGACATCATCACACTGGGAGTGCAGACCCTTCTGCATTAAGAGAGGAGCGACTGTCTCTGCATGTGCAAGTAGACAAGGTGAGTAATATATTTTTTTTAACACTTTTATTTTAACATTTTTCACTAGTGTTCCTGTTTTTAACAGTAATTAGACGAGTTTATTGCTCGCTATGTGGCCATTAGAACCGGTCCCATTGATTTCAGTGGGGTCCATCTGGCCAAAAATAGGACAGATCCTTTTTTTTCCCAGTTGCTAGTCACTGCCCACTATTCAATGGCTGTATGAATAGTCCCACTGACTTTAATGGGTTTTAAAAACAACTATGTGACGGCCTTTACAAAAATGTTTTTCACCCAAATATTGTGCCTTTTGTCTTTAACCCCTTAAGGACACAGGGCGTACAGGTACGCCCTTGTGCCCTGGTACTTAAGGACACAGGGCGTACATGTACGCCCTGTGCATTTTCGATCACTGCCGTGCGGCTGGCAGTGATCGGAACCCGGTGCCTGCTCAAATCATTGAGCAGGCACCTAGGCTAAATGCGCGGGGGGGTCCCGTGACCCCCCCATGTCAGCGATCGCGGCAAACCGCAGGTCAATTCAGACCTGCGGTTTGCTGCGATTTCTGCAGTTTATGATCCCCGCGGTCCCTGACCGCGGGGATCAGAAACTTTAGGATTCAAAACTTTGTCCAGTATCCATCCCCGGGCGGTGCGGGAGGCGGGCGGTGCGGTAGGCGGGATCGCGATCCCCCGCCCGCCTCCCATTGCGTAATCGTTGGCGTCTAGTGGGTATACCAGGGTGCCAGCACATTGCTGGCACCCTGGTATAAACGGCTGACATCGGTGATCGGACCGTACGGACCGCTGTATGGAAAAGGTTAACAGCTCAGGGAGCTCCCTCCCTCTCCCATCGGGGGGCTGCTGTGCCTTTGCAGTCCCCCGAATGGAGAGGGAGAGAGCTTTCAGGCAGCCCCCCAAGCCCCGTCCTTACCCTTCCCCGTCTGCGCAGTTCTGAACACTACTGAGCAGACGGGGAAGGTTCCCATGGCAACAGGACGCCTTCTCAGGCGTCCTGCTGTTCAGACAAAGTGTAAGTAAAATACAGTACAGTACAATATATATTGTACTGTACTGTATTATGCAGACATCAGACCCACTGGATCTTCAAGAACCAAGTGGGTCTGGGCCAAAAAAAAAGTGAAAAAAGTGAAAATAAAGTAAAAATCAAAAAACACATTTATCACTGATTAAAAATGAAAAAAATAAAATTCCCTACACATGTTTGGTATCGCCGCGTCCGTAACGACCTGATCTATAAAACGGTAATGTTACTTTACCCGAACGGTGAACGCCATAAAAATAAAAAATTAAAAACTATGATGAAATTGGAATTTTGCCCACCTTACTTCCCAAAAAAGGTAATAAAAGTGATCAAAAAAGTCGCATCTACGCCAAAATTGTAACAATCAAACTGTTATCTCATCCCGCAAAAATCATACCCTACCCAAGATAATCGCCCAAAAACTGAAAAAGTTATGGCTCTTAGACTATGGAAACACTAAAACATGATTTCTTTTGTTTCAAAAATGAAATCATTGTGTAAAACTTACATAAATAAAAAAAAGTATACATATTAGGTATCGCCGTGTCCGTATTGACCGGCTCTATAAAAATATCACATGACCTAACCCCTCAGATGACCACCGTAAAAAAATAAAAATAAAAACGGTGTAAAAAATGCCATTTTTTGTCATCTTCCGTCACAAAAAGTGTAATAGCAAGCAATCAAAAAGTCATGTGCACCCCAAAATAGTGCCAATCAAACCGTCATCTCATCCCACAAAAAATGAGACCCTACTTAAGATAATCGCCCAAAAATTGAAAAAAACTATGGCTTTTAGACTATGGAGACACTAAAACATTTTTTTTGTTTTAAAAATGAAATTATTGTGTAAAACGTACATAAATAAAAAAAATTGTATACATATTGGGTATCACCGCGTCCGTGACAACCTGCTCTATAAAATTACCACATGATCTAACCTGTCAGATGAATGGTGTAAATAACAACAACAAAAAACGGTGCCAAAAAAGCAATTTCTTGTTACCTTGCCGCACAAAAAGTGTAATATAGAGCAACCAAAAATCATATGTACCCTAAACTTGTACCAACAAAACTGCCACCCTATCCTGTAGTTTCTAAAATGGGGTCACTTTTTTGGAGTTTCTACTCTAGGGGTGCATCAGGGGGGCTTCAAATGGGACATGGTGTCAAAAAAAACAGTCCAGCAAAATCTGCCTTCCAAAAACCGTATGGCATTCCTTTCCTTCTGCGCCCTGCCGTGTGACCGTACAGCGGTTTACGACCACATATGGGATGTTTCTGTAAACTACAGAATCAGGGCCATAAATAATGAGTTTTGTTTGGCTGTTAACCCTTGCTTTGTAACTGGAAAAAAAATATTAAAATGGAAAATCTGTCAAAAAAGTGAAATTTTGAAATTGTATCTCTATTTTCCATTAAATCTTGTGCAACACCTAAAGGGTTAACAAAGTTTATAAAATCAGTTTTGTATACCTTGAGGGGTGTAGTTTCTTAGATGGGGTAACTTTTATGGAGTTTCTACTCTAGGGGTGCATCAGGGGGGCTTCAAATGGGACATGGTGTCAAAAAACCAGTCCAGCAAAACATGCCTTCCAAAAACCAAACGGCGCACCTTTCACTCTACGCCCCGCTGTGTGGCCGTACAGTAGTTTACGGCCACATATGGGGTGTTTCTGTAAACGGCAGAGTCAGGGCAATAAAGATACAGTCTTGTTTGGCTGTTAACCCTTGCTTTGTTAGTGGAAAAAATGGGTTAAAATGGAAAATTAGGCAATAAAATGAAATTCTCAAATTTCATCCCCATTTGCCAATAACTCTTGTGCAACACCTAAAGGGTTAAAAAAGTTTGTAAAATCAGTTTTGAATACCTTGAGGGGTGTAGTTTCTTAGATGGGGTCACTTTTATGGAGTTTCTACTCTAGGGGTGCATCAGGGGGCTTCAAATGGGACATGGTGTCAAAAAACCAGTCCAGCAAAACCTGCCTTCCAAAAACCAAACGGCGCACCTTTCACTCTACGCCCCGCTGTGTGGCCGTACAGTAGTTTACGGCCACATATGGGGTGTTTCTGTAAACGGCAAAGTCAGGGCAATAAAGATACAGTCTTGTTTGGCTGTTAACCCTTGCTTTGTTAGTGGAAAAAATGGGTTAAAATGGAAAATTAGGCAATAAAATGAAATTCTCAAATTTCATCCCCATTTGCCAATAACTCTTGTGCAACACCTAAAGGGTTAACAAAGTTTGTAAAATCAGTTTTGAATACCTTGAGGGGTGTAGTTTATAGAATGGGGTCATTTTTGGGTGGTTTCTATTATGTAAGCCTCGCAAAGTGACTTCAGAGCTGTAGTGGTCCCTAAAAATTGGGTTTTTGTAAATTTCTGAAAAATTTCAAGATTTGCTTCTAAACTTCTAAGCCTTGTAACATCCCCAAAAAATAAAATATCATCCCCAAAATAATTCAAACATGAAGTAGACATATGGGGAATGTAAAGTCATCACAATTTTTAGGGGTATTACTATGTTTTACAGAAGTAGAGAAACTGAAACTTTGAAATTGGCTAATTTTTCCCAATTTTTGGTAAATTTGACATTTTTTTATGCAAAAAAAAATATTTTTTTTAACTTTTTTTTACCAGTGTCATGAAGTACAATATGTGACGAAAAAACAATCTCAGAATGGCCTGGATAAGTCAAAGCGTTTTAAAGTTATCATCACTTAAAGTGACACTTGTCAGATTTGCAAAAAATGGCCTGGTCCTAAGGTGTAAAAAGGCTGTGTCCCTAAGGGGTTAAATAACAATACAGCCTTAAAGGGGAATTAAGAAAATGAAAATATTTAAATATTACTTTATTATAAATATATTCCCAAATATCTTTCATTAGTTATAATGGCTCATTGTCTAGGGAGCAATCATCAGGGGAAATAAAATGCACCCAAGGCTCCTCTTCTAATTTCTAATATATACCAGATCTTGACCTCCTCGAACTTCCCAGTAGATTACAAGCACTCATACAGTTGTGTTCAAAATAATAGCAGTCAGACATCACTCAGACATTCTCTCTGAAATTCTGAGGAACAGAGGTCGTTCCAGACATTGTTCAGAAGAACAGCGTACCTTGATTAAAAAGTTGATTGAGAGGGGAAAACATAAAGAAGTGCAGAAAATAATAGGCTGCTCAGCTAAAATAATCGCAAATGCTTTAAAATGGCAACCAAAGCCTGAAAGATGTGGAAGAAAGCGAAAAACTACCATTCAAATGGATAGAAGAATAGCCAAAATGGCAAGGACTCAGCCAACAATCAGCTTCAAGAAGATCAAAGAAGGTCTAAAGTTACCTGTGAGTACTGTTACAATTAGAAGACGCCTATGTGAAGCCAAGCTATCTGCAGGAAGCCCCCACAATTTGCCAAAGAGCACATTGTCTGGCCTAAAGAGAAATTTTGTGGACTGATGAAAGTAAGATTGTTCTTTTTGGGTCTAGTGGCCAGAGACAGTTTGTCAGATGACCCCAAATACTGAATTCAAGCCACAGTACACTGTGAAGACAGTGAAGCATGGTGGTGCAGGCATCATGATATGGGGATGTTTCTCATACTAAGGTGTTGGGCCTATTTATCGCATACCAGGGATCATGGATCAGTTTGAATACATCAGAATACTTGAAGAGGTCATGCTGCCTTATGATGAAGAGGAAATGCCCTTGAAATGGGTGTTCCAACAAGACAATGACCCCAAACACACCAGTAAACGTGCAACACCTTGGTTCCAGACCAACAAGATAGACGTTATGGAGTGGCCAGCCAAATCCCTGGATCTTAATCTAATACTAAACTTGTGGGGTGACATAAAAAATGCAGTTTCTGAGTCAAAACCAAGAAATAGAGAAGAACTGTGAAATGTAGTCCAATCATCCTGGGCTGTAATACCTGTTCACAGGTGCCAGAAGTTGGTTGACTCCATGCAAGACAGATGTACAGCAGTTCTCAGCAGTTAAGTGATTCAAAGGAATGCAAAATCGTGAAACAATTTTCAGTTTATATAGTGAATGTTTGCATTTGTAAAGAAGAATACAAACACTTCTATTTTTTTTGAACAGTCTAATATAAATTTTTTAGAGGATTAGAGGAACAACACAAATTTGATATATTTTTCTTCATGTTTTGATTTGGAATAGAATGTGTAGCGTTCCCAATGCATCTGTGTGTATGGAAATAAAATCTATTAGAAGGATTTTGAGCTTTAATCACAAACACACTGCTATTATTTTTAACACAACTGTACATTCCAAAGTGGGAAGACTGGCTACAGAGGGAGCTCTCCCCAGAGACATGGAGGTACATGTGGAGACGAGCATACTCTAGTTCTACTTCTATAACTCACAAGGAAAACCAGTTGAAGATCCTAACGTTCTGGTATCACACACCAGAAGTACTACATGCTACGAAACCGGGGTAGCCAGATCTCTGTTGGAGATGTTCCCAACTGAAAGCCTCTCTATTCCACATCTTTTGGTCTCGCCCAATTAGGGATGTTTCACACGAGCGGATGGTGTGCGTGACATCCGCTCCGTGAATGACAGCCAAGACCCGATGCGGACTGCAGAAGCACGGAGCATTAACATGACTGATAATGCTCCGTGCCTCTCTGTGATCTCTTTACTACGAAATCACAGTGACAACTTTATCTCACTGTGATTTTGTAGTAAAGAGATCACAGAGAGGCATGGAGCATTATCAATCATGTTAATGCTCCGTGCCTCTGCAGTCTGCATCGCGTCTTGGCTGTCATTCACGCAGCGGATGTCATGCACAGCATCCGCTCGTGTGAAACAGCCCTTATAGAGCAATTTTGGTTACAGATTAGGGCAAGATGTCTTAGATGTTCATATCCCAGTTATAAACAATCCAGTTATAAACACTGAAAGATTCTATTTGTTTCCTTTTATATACATTTATTTATGTTTTTGTTTTCTTTTTGTACACTGTTACCTGAGAAGGACTGACTGTTTTGGGCCGCTATCATAATAAAAATCCACTGTTTATGAGGCAAAAATGTAAAACTCTGTAAAATATAAATTGGAAAAGAAAGTATTATAGGTGCATTCATAAAGATTTATCTTGCTGTGAGTTCGGATCAGTTGACCCACATCAAGGCCAGGGCATTCATCCATAATATGAGTTCATAAATGTGCCAATAATAGCTTGTCTAAAGTTGGCCCTAGATTAGTGTCTTAGATTATTACATTTATCTCTTGATTATCAGTCTGTAAATCTGAATTTATCATGTGATGTCCTTCTTGTCGCCCGAAGTGTTACGCAAATTTTTTGACGGACAACAGTTCACGGACCCATTCAAGTCAATGGGTCCGTGAAAGAACACGGATGCACACAAGATTGGCATCCGTGTCCGTGATCCGTGGCCGTAGGTTACTTTCATACAGACGGATCCGAAGATCCGTCTGCATAAAAGCTTTTTCAGAGGTGAGTTTTCACTTCGTGAAAACTCAGATCCGACAGTATATTCTAACACAGAGGCGTTCCCATGGTGATGGGGACGCTTCAGGTTAGAATATAGTAAAAGAACTGTGTACATGACTGCCCCCTGCTGCCTGGCAGGTGCTGCCAGGCAGCAGGGGGCAGACCCCCCTCCCCCCCCTGTAGTTAACACATTGGTGGCCAGTGCGGCCGCCCCCCCCTCCCTCCCCTGTAGTTAACTCATTGGTAGCCAGTGGGCCCCCCCTCCTCCCTCCCCAATGAGTTTACAGGGGAGGGAGGGGGGCCCACTGGCCACCAATGAGTTAACTACAGGGGAGGGAGGGGGGGCCGCACTGGCCACCAATGAGTTAAAAAAAGGGGGGGGGGGTCTGCCCCCTGCTGCCTGGCAGCACCTGCCAGGCAGCAGGGGGCAGTCATGTACACAGTTTTTCAGTATATTCTAACCTGAAGCGTCCCCATCACCATGGGAACGCCTCTGTGTTAGAATATGCTGTCGGATCTGAGTTTCACGATCTAGCTTATATCCGACAGTATATTCTAACATAGAGGTGTTCCCATGGTGATGGGGACGCTTCAAGTTAAAATATACCATCGGATTGGAGAAAACTCCGATCCGATGGTATAAAGGGACTCCTGACTTTACATTAAAAGTCAATGGGGGACGGATCCGTTTGCAATTGCACCATATTGTGTCAACGTCAAACGGATCCGTCCCCATTGACTTGCATTGTAATTCAGGACGGATCCGTTTGGCTCCGCACGGCCAGGCGGACACCAAAACAACTTTTTTTTTCATGTCCATGGATCCTCCAAAAATCAAGGAAGACCCACGGACGAAAAAACGGTCACGGATCACGGACCTACGGACCCCGTTTTTGCGGACCGTGAAAAAATACGTGTGCATGAGGCCTGAAAAGGATATTCTGGGTGGTAGACATTATCCCCTGTCCACAGAATAGGGGATAACTATTAGGTCGATCACGAGAACAGGGGCCCTGAACCCTCTGCAGCCCCCTGAATGAAGCGACCGGTCATATATGCACTCAGCCGCTCCATTCATTTCTATGGTAGTTCCAGAGATAGCTGGAGGGCACAGAGGAAACATTTTCTGATGGAGCATCGTTTTTTACAACTCTACAAGGTGCTGTTAGTCCTCCTAGAAATTAATGAATAAATTGACAGTTGGGTGCTACCCATTGGGGTTTATCCCTACACAGCGTGAAACTGTTCAGTAAGTGTCACACACCCATTTGACGAGGGTAACAGTAACATTCAGTTGCCGTTGATTCATGCACTTCTAGGATGACTAACAAAGGATCAACACATAGTTAGTAAAATATTATCAAGAATTGTTATTTCATGGGGATTACAAGTATTTACTAAAATAAAAAGACATGTAAGGAGAGATGGCAGGTCCCCTTTAAGTATATTTTCTCCTGTAACTATACATAGTTAACACACTTTGTTCTCAATGCATCCAGACACTCTGTCAAGGCCACGGCTCGCGTCCACCGCTGCTCTGCTCACCTTCCTTCCCATTTCCAGTGGTGCAGATTTGCTTACCACTGTCTTCTTCTCCATGGTGGGCTTCGCCGCTGTGGAAGTTCTGGCCCGCCATGCATGGCCATTTCTTCCTTTGCCCATAGGGCAAGCTTACATGCTCCCTCTAGCTCTTGCAGGGCTGGTCACCTTGTGTTACTTAAGCCCTTGCCAACCAGCAGCGTACAGATACAGCGCACTGATCGGGCAGGTGCAGAAGCTGCGCCTGCCGATCAGCAGCAGGGGCCTGGCAGTCACTGACAGCCAAGCCCCTGCTGTATACCGATGCCAGCACTTTAACCCTCTGTATAGGAAAGTATAAGGTTAATGGAGGGAGGAGCTTGCTTTGCAGTAACAGTGACCCGAAGGCTGTGAAGGCAGCCCGATGCCATCCATAGGCTGTCAGTATATTACACGATCCACCCTGTCAGGTGAACACTGCAAAAAAACAAACAAAAAAAAACTGTGCCAAAAAAGTTTTTTTTTTTGTCACCTTGCCTCACAAAAAGTGTAATACCAAACGATTAAAAAGTTGCATGTACTGCAAAATGGTACTAATCAAACCATCATCTCATCCCGAAAAAATGTAACCCCAAATAAGACAATTGCTAAAAAAAATAATTGTTCAATGGCAACACAAAAACAAGATTTCATTCAATTTTTTTCAAAAATACTTTTACTGTGTAAAACTTAAAAAAATTGGAGATATTAGGTATTAGGTATTTCCGCGTCCGGAACAACTAGCCCTATAAAAATATCACATTATCTACCCTGTGAGGTGAACGCTGTAAAAAAATGTACCCCAAAATGGTGCCAATGAAAACATTACCTCATCCCGCAAAAACTGAACTCCCACATTAGACAATCGCTCAAAAATTTAAAAACAATCCATCAAACTCTGCATTGCAAAAGCCAAATGGCGCTAAAGCAAAATTCTATTTGAAAAAAATGAAACATTTCATTTTCACGGCTAAGTGTTTCTAAATTCCTTAAACTGCCTATGGTCTCAAAGTTCTAAGTACACCTCTTAATAATTTCTTTGAGGGGTGTGGTTTTTAAAATGGGGTCACTTTTTGAGGGTTTCCACTGTAGGGATACATCAGGGTCTCTTCAGGGTGCCCAAAAACCATTCTAGCAAAATCTGCCGTCTATAAACCATATGGGGTGCCTTGACTTCTAACCTCTGACTTGTGACCCTACAGCGGTTTACCACCACATTGGGTATTTCTGTAAACTGCAGAATCACAGTAATGCATATTGAGGTTTGTTTTGCTGTTAACCCTTGCTGTGTTGCAAAAAAAAATGTGATTAACATATAAAATATGTTAAAAAGAAATTACATTTTGAAATTTCACCTCCATTTTCCTTTAATTCTTTTGGAACCTTTGTGACATCAGTTTTGAATAATTTGGTGAGGGTGTGGTTTCGAAAATAGGGTTATTTATAGGTGGTTTATATAATGTAAGTTCCTAAAAAACACTTTATAAGTAAATTGGTGCAAAAAAATAGTTTTGAAAATTTGAAAAATTATTAAAAAAATTCTAAACCTTCTAACGTCCTAGAAAAATAAAATGACATTTACAAAATGCTAACAACATAAAGTAGACATATGGTGAATGTTCATAACTATGTTATGAGGTATAACTATCTGTCTTAAAAGTAGAGAAATTCTGAATCTGTTACGGTGGGGGGTGGTGGAAACTCCCCACCATACGATGGGAAGCAGAGGAGATAGAAACTAGGCCAGCGACTGGCATAAGGGAGCAGGTCACCTCCTAAAGCATCCCTAATCCTCTCCCTAACTCCTCACCATATGAGCGGACCAGGATGGTAGGACGGCTCATACCCAGGAAACCTATGACCCTGAGTCGCCCTGATAATCCTTCAAATAAAGAAAGGGCAGAGATGACCTGTTCATCCCAGACACGGATGAACAGGAGTTTCCACCGGCCTAACTGAAAGGAAAAAGATTAGACTGTATCGGCAGGTAAGCACACCATACAACACACTTACCTGCCGCAGCAACACCGACTGGAAACAGAGCATGAGAACTGGTGCCCACACACCATACAGGACACAGTACAAACAACCACACCCAGGTATACAGCAGACCAGTTACTGTCTGGAAACCCGCATGCAAACAGGACGCATGGCGGCCCCAGGCAGAGAAGCATACAAACTGTAGTTCCCCCTCCGGGAACCCTGACACCCCCTTCCAGAGGCACACCACACAGGGAACATGTCTAGCAAACATGCTGGACTATAAACACCAACAGACCAGACATATAACAACCACTAGACAAGACAACAACCACCCATACATAAACAACACCAAACATATGCAAGGGTAGTGAAGGGAAGGAAAATAACAGGAACATAGGGGAGACATCATGGTGACCTTGATGTTCCACAAGGTGGCCCTCAAGCACTGGGCAGATAGTAGAAACCTGGCAGGAGCACAGCTCCAGCACACAGCTAGGCTGGAGGAACACTGACCCCATCTAACAAGCCACAGGCAATATAAACCTTGTGGCCACACCCAGGACAGCTAGATAATTATCCCCTCCGGCACCGGACAGGGAAGGCCCCAGGAGAAAGGAGGAGGCACCTATATGCTGCAACCAAAACACATTGCCACTGGCAACAGCATGCACGGCAACCATTTCACAGCGCACCCCAAAGGCCATGACAGAATGTGAATTTTTCAAAATTTTGGGTATATTTTATATTTTTTTCATAAATAAAGGTAACATATATTGACTCAGATTTATCACTGTCATGAAGTACAAAGTGTTAGGAAAAAACAGTCTCAGAATTGCTTGAATAAGTAAAAGCGTGCTATAATTTTTACCACATAAAGGGACACATGTCAGATTTGCAAAAAATGACCTGGGCAGGAAGGTGAAAACAGGCCTGGGGTCAGGGGCATAGCTACCACAGCGGCAGACCATGTGACCTCTATGAGGCCCTGAGCAAGAAGGAGACCAGTGTTAGTTGGGATTATCTCCTTATTTACTGGAGGTGAAAACTTGGTTAAGACCCAGGATTGAAAATGGTTGAGACATAAACCCTTCTGTCCTGTGTGGGGGGCCTGGTTTGATCCTTGCTATGAGGCCCTTACTTCTCTATGTACACCACTGCCTGGGGTAGAAAGGGTTAAGGTTCTTTCCTCTATGGGAGGGTGCCTGAACAACAGGTTGCTTAGGTTGCTAGTTCTCTGCAAAGGTGAAACATAGTTCTGTCTGTTGCCAGTGTACCGACTTCTGCTCGTTTACTGGATTTGACCCTTCACTGCCTGAACTGAGCTTTGCCTGATTTACGTACTGATCCAGAGCTGCCTGCCCTGACATTGGACTGTTTATCGGATTGCACATATTCTGCCTGCCCTGACCTTGGCCTGTCCCTGGCTATGTTTTTCCCTGATCCCTCATTGATCTGCACTAGTGTCTCTTGGCCTCCATGGTTCAGCTATCATCCAGAGACTACTCCAGGAGGTGGTTGCCTGGTGGTTTCCCACTGCCAGGATAAAGCCCTTAGGAGTAGCCCCAAGTCAAATCTGTTTGACACAGTGGTTCCACACCCAATGGGAAACACACCCTTTATGCGCAGAGCCAAGACACTACTTTCTAGAAATCTGTAATCTATTTATGTTTTTGGACTTTCAAATCTGGAAAAATGATGCACTGTATGTAGTAAATGTTTATGTACTAATAACCTATCTGGAACTTTCAGACATCTATAAACTGTTGAGGAAAATGAAATACATTACATCTAATAAAAGAATCATCTTTCCACCAAATTTTATATAGAGAATCAATAAGAAAGCATTGGAAAATCCAATAGAACACATGAGTAAACAGAATATAAAACTTCATGTATTGTTAAGCAGATTTCTGACTACTGCTTTAGCACTTAATATTGGGTCTGTTCTGCTGTATTAACGCGACACATTTTGAAGCATTTTTGACAGTTTTTCTGTTTTATTTCAGCAATACTTTGCCACTGAACAAGAAATACAAAACATTGTCCTTCTGTAGCCGTCAGTCCAGAGAGATAAAACTCCTATACAGATAGGGATCCCTATGTTATTTTACTGAAGCTGCGATGGCAAGATGTTATATAGTATAATAGAAATTAGTAGAATTGGGATAATAGTATAACAGCTTTACTGTGTTTAGTGTTCTCCGGATTGACCTATATAAAGAGGACGACAGAAAAGCAATGTAATGTGTGATGCTCTAATAGAGTTACTCTCCTCCCTTCCCTCTATAGCCTCAGTTAATGATCTGAGTGAGAAAGTCAGGTGAGGCAGTTTGCCATGCCAAAAGTCCCCCCCAAAAAACAGGAACAGTTAGGACAGGAAGTAGAATACATATAGTGACATAAAAAAAATATATCCAGAAAACTATCAATATGTTTTTGGAAGAAAAAAAAGGTATAGAATATTCATATACAGGTTGTTAATATGTGATAAAAAGAAGTTTTGATATTAGTGACCCTTTGAAGCTACATAGAGCCACAGCTCACAATAAAGTTTTAGATATGCGCCTTATAGAAATGGTTAATGCATTATGCTTGTGGTTATAAAGAACAAATGCTATAGTAATATTTGATTCAAACTCTATTACCTTGTGTTGGAAATATAAAGTACTCCAGACATTTAAATTAGTTCCAGATTGAAAATGTGGTTTAACGGTTTTATCACTGACTTTCATTGTGTCTGCCATGAAACTGAATTATTATGGTAGTTGGCAATGAAAACATTGTGTTTTTGGAAATATGTCTGTAATTCTGAAAAATAAACACTACAGAAGATTTTCTAAAGAATTAGACGGTGATCCTGATTAGGACTAAAAGCAAATATGCTATGAGAATATGAACTGGAAAACATGTTCTATCTGACTGATAGACAAGAAAGATAAAGTCATGTTTTCAATGTAGTCTTTGCTTTCATTTGTACATTTTACTGTTAGCATTGGAAGAGTCACTGAAAAATTCTTGGCCTCAGAGCAAAAGGTGATCCAGAATATAAAATCTGTACTTTGAATAATGTTGATAAATCACAGCATTGTGTTATGTGCAAATTCAATTTTTACCTATAAAATATTACATGACCTTTTTCCTATCAATCATATGAATAACCTGGTTGTAATAAATCTTTGTCACACTACGTAGAACTTGTTGTAAGTAGGGTTCCAACCCCGTTTATAATAATAAATACAACTATAGCATTAGATTTTTTGATCTTGATAGTAGAGATTTTTTTATTTGACGGCAATATTCATGTGTTACGTTTCGGCACGTAGGCCTTCTTTAGACAATATGCCGCAGTGATGAAGGAAAAGAAGGAAAGACGCAGTACACAGGTAGTGTGTGTAACCACTTGAATGAGAGAAAGCGTGGGGTTGAGTAATGGGAATCTCTGTACAAAGATTTTAGAATATATTGGTGGTGTGGTCACTAGTGGCCGCTGCATCTAAGAGGTTTATAGAGGGAGGGGCTCCATCTCTGGCCCATTGTATCCCTGGCAACCCAATCACAGGGTCCCAAAGGCTGTTATGGCGAAATGTCAAAGTAAAACTGACAGGGAGATCTCGACTCCCAAAAAGTTGTATAAAAAAAATTCATATGTATCCCAACATGGTACCAATAAAAACTAAAAACTACATCTCATCTTGCACAAATTAAACAAAATAGTGATCAAAAAGCCTAATATACCCAAAATAATTCCAATAAAAATAACAGCGTGTTCCAAAAAAAACAAGCCCTCACACAGCTCAATGAGAGAAAAATGTGTGGCTCTTAAAAACCATTTCATCAAATTTCTAGTTACAAAACCCAGGTGTCGCACCTTCGATTCTGAGCGCTGCTGTGTGCCCAAACAGCGCAGTTTACGGCCACATTTGGGGTATTTCTGTACTCAAGAAAAATAACTGAAATAAAGTGGCCTAAAGGGGAGGAAATGCTCAAAAACCCCAAACACTGTGGCGTGTTTATAACCGGGGGAGCAATTCCTCCGCATGTGATACGTTGATAACCGCAATCCCCAGCAAAAATGCATACAATGGAGAATGTCGGCAGCGGGCCACATGCACCACAATGGCTTCCTACACAAGATGGGATAATGTGTGGATGCAAATATAAAAATTCAGCGAAAGGTGCACCACAATGATATGCAACGGACAACACTGGCTAATCCCTCTAACTGATGTTAAGAACTGAGACTTTAGCCAATGTATTCCTGTCAGGAACACATTGGAGCCCTTTTGCACCACCGTCAAGGTATCTGAGTGTGGCATGGGTTCCTACCACTAGACTACCTACGGTGTGTGAACACGGTCTGAGAGGTGCTAAGATACAACTTACAGCCAAGCTCCCACATACCTCCATAGTGAAATCACTCAGGTAGTGGGAGAAATGATAAGGCTGTAAGCCCCACCTATAGGTGCAGTCATTTTAGAAAATGGCAAGAAAATAACAATATATATTATATGATAAAGGTGCAATTCTGCCATTAAGTATACACTCCAAGAGAGCAGGACCCCTCACCAGTGTTAAAAAGGTGTACCGCTCCCATTCCTGACCTCAGTCAAGATTGTCACGTGACCAATGCAGCAGTCCAGCCACAGCCATTCCATAGGAGTCCACACACATAACGGAAGTGCCTACAACCAAATATCAACAAATAATACAAAAATATAAAGACAAATTGAATTAAACTCTCAGGGTATTTCAAAACAGGTGGGGGCGATCCACATTATAAAATCATAGGAGGCACTTCAATCAGAAAATATGTGTCTAAGGCCTCTTTCACACTTGCGTTGTCCGGATCCGGCGTGTACTCCACTTGCCGGAATTACACGCCGGATCCGGAAAAACGCAAGTGTACTGAAAGCATTTGAAGACGGATCCATCTTCAAAATGCTTTCAGTGTTACTATGGCAGCCAGGACGCTATTAAAGTCCTGGTTGCCATAGTAGTAGTGGGGAGCGGGGGAGCGGCATACTTACAGTCCGCGCGGCTCCCGGGGCGCTCCAGAGTGACGTCAGAGCGCCCCATGCGCATGGATCATGTGATCCATGCGATCACGTCATCCATGCGCCTGGGGCGCCCTGACGTCACTCTGGAGCGCCCCGGGAGCCGCACGGACGGTAAGTATGCTGCTCCCCCACTCCCCACTACACTTTACCATGGCTGCCAGGACTTTAGCGTCCCGGCAGCCATGGTAACCATTGAGAAAAAGCTAAACGTCGCATCCGGCAATGCGCCGAAACGACGTTTAGCTTAAGGCCGGATCCGGATCAATGCCTTTCAATGGGCATTCATTCCGGATCCGGCCTTGCGGCAAGTGTTCCGGATTTTTGGCCGGAGCAAAAAGCGCAGCATGCTGCGCTATTTGCTGCGGCCAAAAAACATTCCGTTCCGGAACGGAAGACATCCTGATGCATCCTGAAGGACGGACTGTCCATTCAGAATGCATTAGGATAATCCTGATCAGTATTCTTCCGGCATAGAGCCCCGACGACGGAACTCTATGCCGGAAGACAATAACGCAGGTGTGAAAGAGCCCTTAGGGAAAAGAAAGAAAAAAGGGATTAAAATAAATACTCTCATAAAAAGACCAGTTATACATACCATTGACGTTAGTGTAAGGTTTGAGATGAAATGCATTTAACGAATACCGTAATCAATATTAAGACCCTTAGGATGCAAAGACTCCAACCTACTAATCCACTCGGCTTCACATCTTATCTACTGTAATTCTCGATCACCGCCACAATCACTTTACACTAACGTCAATGGTATGGATAAGTGGTCTTTTTATAATAGCATTGATTTTAATCCCTTTTTTCTTTCCTTTCTCTTAGGCCTCTTGAACACGAACGTGTGCGCCCCGTGGCTGTGGTGCGGACCACAAATTGCGGGCCACAATGCACAAACACCAACCGTGGGGCAGCCGCAGCGGATCGCGGACCCATTCACTTTAATGAGTCCGCGATCTGCCCGTTCCGCAAAAAGATAGGACAAGTTCTATCTTTTTGCGGAACGGAAGTACGGGACGTAACCCCATGGAAGCACTCCGTAGTGCTTCCATAGGGTTCCGTTCCGTGCTTCCATTCTGCACCATTCTGCATCTCCGGTTTTTCAGACCCATTCAAGTGAATGTGTCCGCATCCGTGATGCATAATGCCCATGTAACGGCGCCCGTGTATTGCGGATATGCAAATACGGTCCGCAATATGACCACGGACTGCACACGTTCGTGTGAAAGTGGCCTTAAACCCATATTTTCATCTGATTGAGGCGCCTCCCATGATTGGATACTGTGGATATGCCCCCACCTGTTTTGAAAGACCCTGAGAGTTTAACTCCTTCCGGACACATGACTTCCCGCATTTGGACGTATTATTACATCATGGTGATGGGACAGGCACCTGAGCGGTGTGTGTCCGATCACTGTAGGGGCCCAGCAGTCCCTGATAGCTGGGCCCCTGCTGTATCCACCGGCATAGCTGTAAAAGCCTATGCCGGCGGATTAACCCCTTCTAGGCCACAGTCAGCGCTGACCGCGGCATAGAAGGGGTTTGCGTCGGGTGACAAAGCAGCTCAATGGCTGGGTCTCCTAGGCAACATGTTAGTGTATTACTCAGTGTATACACTAACAGGCAATGTATTACAATACAGATGTATTGTAATACATTGCAGAGGGGATAAGACCCCCAAAAGTTGAAGCCCCAGAGTGGGAAATAAATAAAGTTAAAAAAGTGCTTTTAATAAAAAAAATGTAGTTTACAGTAAAAAATGAAAAAAAAAATGCCCCTTTCCCCAGATTTTATGATAAAAATAGAAATAAAAACCCCACACATATTAGATATTGCTCTGTCTGTAACAACCGTACATTATCCATCCTGTCCGATAAACACAGGGAAAAAAATAATAAAACTGTCAAAAATAGCAATTTTTTTGTCACCTAACATCACATAAAGTGGAACACCAAGCGACCACAAAGGTGTATGCCCCCCAAAATAGTACCAATCAAACAGTCACCTCATCTCTCAAAAAATTAGACCCTACCTAAGACAATCGGTCAAAAAAAAAAAAGCTATGGCTCTTAGACTATGGAGACACTAAAACATAATTTTTTGGTTTCAAAAATGTTATTATTGTGTAAAAAATAAATAAGAAAAAGTATACATGTTAGGTATTGCCGTGTCAGTCAAGGGAAATTGGAGATTAAATATCTAAATTTCACAGCATAGCGGCATGACGCGAGGACGTGCTGCGGTCACACCCACCTTCCCCCTCCCACCTGTCTCTCTGCGCGGGACAGCTTGTGTTCGTTCCGCGTCAGCGTCCTCCCTGCTCTGTTCCCAGCTAGATGTGAGGAGGTGAGGTGCCTTGGCTGAATTGGAGGGAGACCGGATATATGTGACCAGGACAGTGGAGCTTTTGAGCGGAGGTGTCGATGCTGGCCTGCGCCGGCGGTGGGGTCCTGTTTGGCAATTCCTGAGTCTCCTGGAGCCTGCTTCTCCTGCCCTCTTCTGTACTTCCCGGGCCTGGCGGGATGGTTGGGACGCCGTGGAGAGCACATGAGCACATGTGCTGGTAGCGGCGTCTTTGGCGGCTGATATCGAGGACTTGTGCTTAATATCCTGGACGGTCTACTGTATGTGAGTAACCTGTGTGGTCCTGGCCGGTCTGCGGTATTTGAATAATCTATGGGGTGACTGATGAACTCTGATGAACCAGCACTATAAAGGAAGCTGAAACTAACAAAACTAACACTGCTTATATTGGTTAATATTTGCTATAACCTGTGGACTTGTTGGTATATACCTAGCCTTTGCCTCTGCCTTTGCTAGGTGCGGTGCTTGGGCTGTTTTTTCTATCAATTTTTATGAACATTAGTTGGTCTACCTGGTGATAGCAGGTGATATAATTCAGAGGAAGGACGACCCCTATGGAACTA
Organism: Bufo gargarizans; assembly: GCF_014858855.1. NCBI lineage: Eukaryota > Metazoa > Chordata > Amphibia > Anura > Bufonidae > Bufo > Bufo gargarizans. The sequence goes on from NC_058084.1 coordinate 149,412,836, forward strand.
CGTCTCTGGTTGAGAAACAGCATCTGCAACTAAAACTATTAAAAGCAGCTAATTAACATTTGTGGCTTTAATCCCTTGGTTGACAAGTTTGTGTTTGTGTTTTGTTCTGATTAACTCTGACACTTTGACAAACTGTGCATGCTAGCAGGACTCTAGTAATAATGCAAATTCACTAACATTTACTGTTACTTGCTAGTATACTCTTCTAGCTGTGGGACTCTCTGGGTATTCAATATATTCAGGACTGGCATATTATCCGTTAGTATCTGTTGTTATTTTGTACGTACCCTCCTGTCTTGGTCTGGACAAAGAGACTCTTGTTCCACGTGTACTTTGCACTGTTTTCCCTGTGATAGCAGGGACGAGGACGAAAATGGGAGATCTGAAGAAGGTCCATGATATACAGAGTCTGTGACGGGACTGGAGTTGGATCGGTATAAGAGAGGCTCCCTAAGCCCTAACATTTTGAAATTTATTCTTAAGGCCTGAAAATTATTAGCTTTTTTCCCTTTTTTGCTTTTTATGCTATTTCTCATTGCTAATATTGTCTGTTTTGTATAGATAATGCCATCAAAAGTTCCAGGTAGGAAGTCCTTGGGTGTAAGCGGAGGTAGTCCAGTTCCAAAAATGGATATATTTTTGAAATCACCGCAATATAAGACCAGGACTAACCAGAAGTGTAACAAGGAGAATAAGGCTGATTCAATAGGTCCATCAAATACAGTGGGGATAGGTGAGGCAGAAGAGGGAAGGAGAGATAAGCCCATAGTAACAGAAAAGCGGATAGATATAGTGGATAAGAAGTTAACAGATATCCTGAAGGCTGTTCAAATATCGAACCAAGCATTGGGAGACCTGTCAGCTAAAATCTCCACAGTTCAAACGGATTTATCCCTAATCAAAGACGAGATGAATTAATTACGAGAGAGAGTAAAAGACCTTCAGTTAATTACTAAGGATTTAAAGCGAGAGACGGAGGGGATTAAGAATATATTGCGGGTCTGCTTGGTTTCCCAGAGGGGTCTGAAAAAGAAGACCCGACAGGGTTTATCCAACAATGGTTGCTAGAAGTGTTTGGGAGGACAGACTGACTAGAGGGTTTTTGGTATAGAGGGCCCACCGGATACCAACTAAGCAGCCACCTGTAGGGAGCCCCCCAAAAGCAATTCTGGATAAAATAATAAATGTTCGTGATAGGGACAATATTATGAAAAACAAAAGAACCCTACCTCCTTTGGAGTATAATGGGATGGAAATAGAAATATATCCGGACTACTTAAGGGCTACACAGGCAAAATGCTGCAAGTTTAGAGAGGTCAAGAAGAGAATGGCGGTAGCTAAGATTAAATACTCCCTTTTTCTATCCGACTAAGATGAGAGTGATATATCAGGATCAAGCCCATTTTTTGAACCAACCAGACGAAGTACGGGAGTGGCTAGATAGCAAGGGGATAGGTTCCTGACCTACTAGCATATTAACAGCTAACGGAGATGGGTGCGGGGTTGGTTCGGTGGGGGGGAGGGGCGAAGTGTAAGAGGTTAGCAAACCAAATGGTTTGTCTGACCAAGTGGGGGTGGGGTGTGGGGTGGGTTGGGATGGGGGTGGGTAAACGGAAGGTGGGATGGGTCGGGTGGGTTGATGGGGTCTCGGTGGTTGCCACTGGTCGCTCCCTCTCTTTCCCCCCCTCTGTCCGTCGCCACAGTGGGCGTTAACTTCTCGTAAAAAGTAGATGAATAGATTATTGACATGAAATGTACATGGAATGGCCAAGAGGACCAAGCTGGTGGTCATATTTGACACAGTTGCGAGACATCTTCCTGCAATAGTATGCCTCTTAGAATCACATCTCATAACGGAGAAAATGAACTGTGTGAAAAGGAAATGGGCAAAATATCACTACCATTCTTGCTGTTCGGCATATTCCCGGGGTGTTAGTGTTTATGTTCATAGAGCTATGGATTATACCCTAATTGCCCATAGAATTGATCGAGAAGGTAGATTTGTTTTTTTGTATTGCTATTTAAACGGCATTGAATGTATATTGGTATTTGTGTATGTTCCTCCCCTTTTCTCCATGTCCGTCATGTCATCTTTGAAGGATTTTATTAGCTCTAGAGCATGTTGTCCGGTCTTGGTAACCGGTGATTTTAGTGATGTGATGGATGTGGAGGAAGATAGATATTCTAAGAATCATCCCCATAAAGTGGATAAGGATAAACCAACACCATTAAGAAGGATCCTGTGGGAAATGGAACTGACAGATATCTGGCGATATCTATATGGGAAGAAAAAAGTATTCTCTTGTTTTAGCCGGGCGAATACTGTAATGTCGAGAATAGATTTAGCCTTAGCTAATTCCGATCTTTTAGATTGTGTTACCCACATGAAGTATGAAAAACATACAATATCTGATCATTCCCCAATGGTTATTACGATAAAAATGGGGAACGTCAAAATGAAAACAAGGAACTTCAGATTAAATCCCCATTGGATTAAGCTATTCAAAGATCAGAACAAATATTTAATAAAGAGGACAGGCGTCTCACTGGGCAGTGACGGTTAGTCAGAGGAGCGGCAGTGCACTATGCCGTCCCTCACACACTAGCCCCCATGTAGGTGCATAGACAACACAGGTAAATGCTGGTGTCGGTGATAGTACATTCCAACACACAGCAGACCTAAATACACTAAGCTACGCCTCTACGCGTTTCCGTGCAGCTAGTTGGTGCACTTCATCAGGAGCCAACGTAGCTACTGCACCCAAACTGCCTAAGCCGACACCCTAACCTGGGAATTGGCGTACTACATAAGGATTCTTCTAAGTAGCACCAAATCCTGGTGTGGGAGACGGATTGCTGCTTTCTACAAACTTAGCCCTGGCACTGTAATGGCCACAAAGCGGCCAGACAGACGCCGTGATTTAAAGGGCAAACACCTCTGACAACAGAGGAGAAGCAAGGATATGTTCCGGGGGTCCTAGCGCTGCATCGTAACAGTGTAACAGGGAATACAACAGCGACCTTATACATGAATAGGCAGCAGTGATAAAAGAGCAACAAGGGGATCATAGAGCTACGCAATCTAAAGCAAAGCTACAGTGACAAAGACAATGTAGAGGTGGCAGCTGGTAAAAAATAGGCTTATGACCAGATGTAAATGATCATGAGGTAATACACACTTATATACCATCAATGTAAGGAGAACGTCTACATTTACCCATATAAAACTAATTATGTAGCCTCTCCAAAGCATATATATATATATATAAGTACAAGGGAAAACCAGTAGCGTATAAAGCTTCTCCAGATAATAAACAACACTTTACACATGTAAGTATCATCTACCAAAGAGATAAGGAGAAGTATGATGCTGGTACCGAGGAGCAAGGGATAACAATAATGTTCTTAAATGGATAATAGCCGCATCAAATAAACGGAACAAAGGAAATGGCCTCATTGAGACCATTGGGTTTAATGGTCCCAAGCCTAAAGATCCATTGTGCCTACTTTTGTAGGAGAATGTGGTCTATATCCACTCCTCGCGGTGTTCTCTTCACCATGTCAATGCCCTGAAATTTGATACAGGAAGCATTGCCACTGCGGCATTCAACCACATGGCGAGCGATTAGTGTATCTTGGGATTTATTGATATCAGACATGTGTTCCCCTATACGCCGTCTTAGCTCCCGTATCGTTTTCCCAACGTATTTCAGGCTACATTTACATGTCATCAAATAGACCACGCCTGTTGATTTACAGTTCACAAATGGTCTGATAAAGAAAGTTCTGTCAGATACGTTTCCGGTAAACAATTTGTTCTTATTAATGTAACCACAGAACTTACAAGTCCCACAGGGAAAGGTACCTGAGACAGGGTTATGTAACCTGGTAGGTTGTTTAGGACTCTGATACATACTGTGAACCAAGATGTCACGTAAGTTCTGGCTACGACGGAAAGTGATTGCTGGTTTATCAGGGATTAGGTGACCAATATCCGTGTCGGATCTGAGAATATCCCAATGTTCTGATAGTACATGACGTACTTGGTCATGGGCACTATCAAATGTCCCAATGATCCGCACATTATCAACCCCTTGTGGATTTTGTTTGGGGGATAGTAGCGAATCTTCCTGCAATAGGAGACATCAGTCAGAGTTAACCCCACTCAATCCTACAGGAGGCAAGGAGGTGGTAGGGGTAGAAGTAGAGGACGAAGAGGTAGGGGAGGCAATACTGGTGGTAGGGGTGGTTTTTTAGACAATACTGTACTCCTCCAGTGTCTCAATACCTACTTTGAAACAAAAATTCAGCATAAATCAGACCCTAGCCTTACCTCATACTTCCTCCTCCATAAATATGGAAGAATTGCAAGTTATTAATCTTTCACCTCGCCCCCTTACCACTTTGGAAATTCAAGTGCTTTGCAAGGGACTGTCCTTTGTGCCCATCCGCAGATTTGATCTGTTTGGTTGGGTGAAGGATTTGCACCTTTTCGCTCGCAAGTTGAAATGGCGAAAATTCTTTGCTACTCACGATCGTCATAAATGTGAAGAATTAGGGATAGATCTGAATGATCTCTCGGATGTGCAAATTCTGACAGATTTATACTCTGAAGCCTTGCGTAATCCTAGTGAGGGCCCATTTACGGACTTGCGCCCTCCCTCCAAAAAGATGCCTCCTTTAAATGACAATACACCTATTGACATTTTTGTTTCGGTGGTGACCAACAAGCTCCGGCATTTGGACACACATCAGGGTGGTGCTGAGAACCTGGGATGGGCAGAAAGGGAAGCTTTGAAAAAACAACAGATGGATAATCAACTGGTTATCAAACCATCTGACAAAGGGGGACATATTGTGGTGCAAGGACATGAGAAATATCATAAGATGTGTCTGAACATCCTTAGTGATGAATCCACATATAGAATACTCCCTTCAGATCCCAGTGGGGTTCAGACTCGAATTACGAGACATCCTAATGAGGGCTTTGATCAATAAATTTATTGACAAAGCCGAATTTGCTTTTATGCTCCCTGACCATCCGGTTCTGGCTACTTTTTACAGCCTACCCAAAATACACAAAGGCTATGACCCATTGAAAGGTAGGCCAATTGTATCCGGTATCGGCAGTCTCACTGCGAATATCAGCACATATGTGGATGCCATTTTTTAGATCTTTTGTGATCAGCTTGCCGTCTTATGTTACAGATACCATGGACGTGCTAGCAAGGTTAAATGGTATCCAATGTGACAAAGGTACACAGCTGGCCAGTTTAGATGTTGAGGCCCTCTACAGCTCTATTCCCCACCATCTGGGCTGTAGAGCGGTTCTCTCATTCCTACAACAGAGGGTTGAACATGGGCTGGGTCATAATGCATTCATTATGGAGTTTCTTGAGTTCATTTTGACACACAATGTGTTCTTTTTGACGGTAAGATCTTTCACCAGCTTAGGGGAGTGGCAATGGGTAGTCCGTGTGCCCCTACTTTAGCGAATCTCTTCCTGGGCTGGTGGGAGAGGGAACAGGAACAGGTTTTTTCGGAAGATATGGAGCATTTTACTGTAGCTATCCCCTGTGGATTAGGTACATTGATAATGTGTTGATCCTCTGGGGGGCTAGCACTACTTTGTTCCAGGAATTTGTGGCTGCTTTGAACAACAATGAGTTGGGCCTATTTTTTACCTCAGAAATTAATGAGAGTCAGATCTCGTTTCTTGATTTGACCATTTCGCTCAATACTTCTGGTGACATTGTAACCAGTATGTTTAGAAAATCAACTGCTGCAAACAGTTTATTGAGATGGGAAAGTGGTCATCCTAAAGCTCTCAAAAGAGGTATTCCTAAGGGGCAATATTTAAGAGCCCGTAGGAATTGCTCCCAACTGTCGGATTTTAGAAAAGCTGCTGCTGACTTGCAGGACAGATTCCTATCTCGAGGATATCCTTCCAAACTACTGAAACAAGCCTACCAACATTCCCTGACCTTGAATAGAGATTCGCTATTATCCCCCAAACAAAATCCACAAGGGGTTGATAATGTTTGGATCATTGGGACATTTGATAGTGCCCATGACCAAGTACGTCATGTACATCAGAACATTGGGATATTCTCAGATCCGACACGGATATTGGTCACCTAATCCCTGATAAACCAGCAATCACTTTCCATCGTAGCCAGAACTTACGTGACATCTTGGTTCACAGTATGTATCAGAGTCCTAAACAACATACCTGGTTACATAACCCTGTCTCAGGTACCTTTCCCTGTGGGACTTGTAAGTTCTGTGGTTACATTAAGAAGAACAAATCATTTACAGGAAACGTATCTGACAGAACTTTCTTTATCAGACCATTTGTGAACTGTAAATCGACTGGCGTGTTCTATTTGATGACATGTAAATGTGGCCTGAAATACGTTGGGAAAACGATACGGGAGCTAAGACGACGTACGTTCTCCTTACATTGATGGTATATAAGTGTGTATTACCTCATGATCATTTACATCTGGTCATAAGCCTATTTTTTACCAGCTGCCACCTCTACATTGTCTTTGTCACTGTAGCTTTGCTTTAGATTGCGTAGCTCTATGATCCCCTTGTTGCTCTATTATCACTGCTGCCTATTCATGTATAAGGTCGCTGTTGTATTTCCTGTTACACTGTTACGATGCAGCGCTAGTGCGCTGACCCCCGGAACATATCCTTGCTCCTCCTCTGTCATCAGTCGACCAGCCCAGTATGAATAATTCATGTGGTGGATTGGCTGCCGACAGGAGGCATGTTCATGGGGCTTCGCGGCCATTACAGTGCCGGGGCTAAGTTTGTAGAAAGCAGCACACCGTCTCCCACACCAGGATTCGGTGCTACTTAGAAAAATCCTTATGTAGTACGCCGATTCCCAGGTTAGGGTGTCGGCTTAGGCAGTTTGGGTGCAGTAGCTACGTTGGCTCCTGATGAAGTGCACCAACTAGCTGCACGGAAATGCGTAGAGGCGTAGCTTGGTGTGTTCAGGTCTGCTGTGTGTTGGAATGTACTATCACCGACACCAGCATTTACCTGTGTTGTCTATGCACCTACATGGGGGCTAGTGTGTGAGGGATGGCATAGTGCACTGCCGCTCCTGTGACTAACTGTCACTGCCCAGTGAGACGCCTGTCACTGGTCAGTTTATTTTTGTATGCTGCGTGTGGTATCTCCTTCATTGGTTCTGGGAATTCAAATGTAGGTACATCTCCCAGAAGATATACCACACTTTCAGTATCCATTCCACCAGCACACATTTAGTTAACAGGCAGCACTCTGCCTTTCGGAGTATCATATCTGACCACTAGTGCGGTGGTTTTGTATACATATATTTTAGAGGTCCGTTTAATCTTTATATGGGTACCCACAGTGTTCCTCCAATATACCACAGATGTGAAGGTCACTGTCAATACATGATTAGGTACCCTATTCTGGATAGACGGTACTGATTTAGTGCCTTATTATAATTATTGTAGGTTTTCACCCCACTCAATTTTCCACGACTAGCACTAATAAATAATTTATTATTTTTGCTACATTTTAACGTCCTCTTTATTAAATATTTGTTCTGAAACTAATTATAGGGACGTGTACTTTCAAATACCTTATTCAAAGATCAGGAAAAAATAACAGGGGAGATCCAGGAATTTTGGGTATTGAATGCTCCTTCTGCACCTATGCATATTGTATGGGACTCTCTTAAGGCTTTCTTGCGCGGAGTATACATAGCCAAAATCAATGGGGAAAAAAAATATGCTGCAAAAGAATTAGCCCTTTTAAAAAAAGTCCAGCATCTACAGGGAGAGCTACTTAATAATAACACTACTTCACAATCACACTTTGAGGAAGCCAGACTGGAGTATAAAAATTACCTACTTGAAAAACCCCAACATAGACTCTTCTTTACAAGGAAACCAGGAAATCTCTTGTCACTCCTGATTCAAAATAAAAAAAAATACTAACAGAATAAAAAATATTAAAGGCGGAAATGGGGAGATAACTGCGAGCCCGGAGGAGATCGAGTGAGAATTTGTTAATTATTACAATGGCTTTTATACAAGCAATAAAAGTCAGCAGGATGGAGATGCTGAAAAATTCTTGGAGATTATTAACCTCCCTAAATTAACAGATCAGGAGTGCAAAATGTTAAATCGATCTATAGAATTAAGGGAAATATTTGAGGCTGTTGGAACCATTGAAGGAAACTCTTCTCCAGGGACGGACGGGCTTCCGTTTGAAATCTATCGTCAATATGGGGATATAATCTTCCCAATGCTATTGCAAGTCTTAAATAATACATCAGACAGGTCAGTTGCCGCCATCCCTATCTGAAGCAGTAATCACACTTATCCTAAAAAAGGGTAAGGATGAGAGAGAGATCGGTTAAGTATCGCCCAATCTCTCTCTTAAATACAAGCTACAAAATTTGTGCAAAAATATTAGTTAATAGACTTAAGGGAGTTATCGATAGGTTAATTCACCCAGACCAGACTGGATTTATACCCAAGAGATTGGTGCAATCTAGCATATGTCGGGCTTTTTTGAATATCCAGGTAGATCGGGGGGGGGGGGGGGTGTTCCCGCTCCATCCTGTCTTTAGACGCTGAGAAGGCGTTTGACAGGGTGGAGTGGGATTATCTCTGGAAAGTAATGAATAGGTTGAATATGGGTGAATATTTTATCAAATGGGTCCAGATTCTATATAATTATCATAAAGCCAAAATTAACATCAACGGAGTATGGTCTGAGCAAATGGAGTTATGTAGAGGAACAAGTCAGGGATATCCCCTCTCTCCTTTACTATCGTTGGAAGAACGAGTGAAACGTTTTCAAGAAATCTACAGTACGTCCAGTTGCTTTGATTTATTCTTTACAGATATATACCATGACCTGGATGAATGAGAACCTTCACAGACTCTCTTCTTTACTGTTTGCACTATTTATAGAACCACAGGCAGCTAAAATTAGATTGGATGAGTGAATCTCCAGTTTCGGTATGAAGGGGACCTTTGATAAGATAAGAATGTATGCAGATGACATTCTGATTTTCCTGGAGGACCCAACATTGCAGCTGTCTTATCTTATGGAATTAATAAATAAATTCAGTGATATCTCTGGATATAAAGTTAACTGGGAAAAATCAGTACTGTTACCGCTTGATCAGGAAAACTTACCGAATCCGCTGGGAATTAGGGTACTGAAAAAAACGGAATCTATGGAATATCTGGGTATAAAGTTGAACGCAAACATCTTGGATTACGTGAGATTGAATGTCACCCCCCTATTGATCAGATGTAAAAGTAAAATCGGTGTATGGCAGAAATTATCTATGGGACAGGCGGACAGAATTGCATTGATAAAAATGGTTTTGCTTCCCCAGATTTTGTATATTTTAGCAGCCTGTACAGTTTGGAAAGAGGACCATTTCTTTAACCATCTGGAACGACTGCTGAACGACCTAATCAGGGGAAGAAAAAGGGTAAAACTCAAGCAAAAATATCTCTGGTTAGCGGAAGAAGATGGAGGTCTGTCGGTTCCGTTTTTCGAGGGATATTATTTGGCTTCCAAAGTACAGTGGATAAAGTCAGGGGGAAATAACATAAAAGAATTTCTGGAACGGGGTTTTAATGGCCCGAAATATGGAATATTTAGCATATTGGAGACAGGATTTATTAAAAATAAAGGTAAAAAATGCCCAGTATGTCAAATGGTGGATCTGTCTTGGGGGAAGATAAAAAAAATCTTGGGTATTTCGAACACTTTAAAGTTCTCACCATTGTGGTGTAATAGCAACATTGTAGAATTTCAATTAATCACGGATTATAAACATTGGGTAAAACACGTTATTATATATGCATCACAATTAGTGAAGAATAGGACAATAAAAGTATTAACAGAATTATACCCTGGAATTAATATAGACTTAATGTGTCAATATCGCTATCACCAATTAAAACACGCATTTTCAGCTACACAAAATAGGGAGTATTTCACTACAACAAAACACGATTTTTGTCATAAAAACAAGGGTGACTATCTCTCAGGTTTATAGGATAATAAAGAAGGGAATGGGAAAAATATTAAAGTTTAATAGTGAAAAAAAGTGGGCAAAGGACATAGGATCTAATATAATTGAATGGGGCAATATACGGTCAGGTCCATAAATATTGGGACATCAACACAATTTTAACATTTTTGGCTCTATGAAATGAAACTAACTAGATTTAACTGCAGACTGTGAGCTTTAAATTGAGGGTATTTACATCCAAAGCAGGTGAACGGTGTAGGAATTACAACAGTTTGCATATGTGCCTCCCACTTTTTAAGGGACCAAAAGCAATGGGACATAATAATAATCATAAATCAAACTTTCACTTTTTAATACTTGGTTGCAAATCCTTTGCAGTCAATTACAGCCTGAAGTCTGGAACGCATAGACATCACCAGATGCTGGGTTTCATCCCTGGTGATGCTCTGCCAGGCCTCTACTGCAACTGTCTTCAGTTCCTGATTGTTCTTGGGGCATTTTCCCTTCAGTTTTGTCTTTAGCAAGTGAAATGCATGCTCAATCGGATTCAGGTCAGGTGATTGACTTGGCCATTGCATAACATTCCACTTCTTTCCCTTAAAAAACTCTTTGGTTGCTTTTGCAGTATGCTTTGGGTCATTGCCCATCTGACTGTGAAGCGCTGTCCAATGAGTTCTGAAGCATTGGAATATGAGCAGATAATATTGCCCGAAACACTTCAGAATTCATCCTGCTGCTTTTGTCAGCAGTCACATCATCAATAAATGCAAGAGAACCAGTTCTATTGGCAGCCATACATGCCCACGCCATGACACTACCACCACCATGCTTCACTGATGAGGTGGTATGCTTAGGATCATGAGCAGTTCCTTTCCTTCTCCATATTCTTCTCTTCCCATCACTCTGGTACAAGTTGATCTTGGTCGCATCTGTCCATAGGATGTTGTTCCAGAACTGTGAAGGCTTTTTTAGATGTCGTTTGGCAAACTGTAATCTGGCCTTCCTGTTTTTGAGTCTCACCAATGGTTTACATCATGTGGTGAACTCTCTGTATTCACTCTGGTGATGTCTTCTCTTGATTGTTGACTTTAACACACAAACACCTACCTCCTGGAGAGTGTTCTTGATCTGGCCAACTGTTGTGAAGGGTGTTTCCTTCACCAGGGAAAGAATTCTTTGGTCATCCACCACTGTTGTTTTCCGTGGTCTTCTAGGTCTTTTCGTGTTGCTGAGATCACCGATGCGTTCCTTCATTTTAGGAATGTTCCGAACAGTTGTTTTGGCCATGCCTAATGTTTTTGCTATCTCTTTGATTTTTTTTTGATTTTTTTTTCAGCCTAAGGATGGCTTGCTTCACTGATAGTCACAGCTCTTTGGATCTCATCTTGAGAGTTGACAGCAACAGATTCCAAATGCAAATAGCACACTTGAAATGAGCTCTGGACCTTTTATCTGCTTATTGTAATTGGGATAATGAGGGAATAACACACACCTGGTCATGGAACACCTGAGAAGCCAATTGTCCCATTACTTTTGATCCCTTAACAAGTGGGAGGCACATATGCAAACTGTTGTAATTCCTACACCGTTCACCTGATTTGGTTGTAAATACTCTTAAATTAATGCTGACAGTCTGCACTTAAATTACATCTTGTTTGTTTCATTTCAAATCCATTATGGTGGTGTATAGAGCGATTTTTTTTTTGAATTGTGTCAATGTCCCAATATTTATGGACCTGACTGTATATAAAAACACAAATAAAAAGATATCCAGCAATTTTAGGATTATTTATTTCAATATCATTCATAGAATATACCTGACTCCAATATTGTTGAGTAAGATCTATGAAGAACGGGATCCAAAATGTTGGAGATGTAGAGAAGAGCCCGCTGACTATATCCATATGATATGGACCTGTTCAAGTATGCAATAGAGGTTTTTGGTTTCATAAGTGTAGAGTCCTTACTATCCCTCCCATTTGAACCAGAAGTGGCCGTTCTAGGGTGTTTTCCACCATTGATAAGGGAAAAAGGGAAAAAAAAGGATATGGATAAGAGGCCTTATGGCGGCAAAAGTGATCATCGCAAGAGAGTGGGGAGAAAAGAATGCACCTAGTATTAGGACATGGAAAAACCTCCTGGTGAAGATGGAGAGATAGGAGGAATACGAGACGGGTGCCGAATGAGTGTTGCCGCCGTTCGGGGGGCGGCTGGGATGGGTGGGGGAGAGGGAGTGATGGGAGTGGCTGGAGACGACATTTACCGAGATGACCACCATAAGGGGGGGGGGGGGGAATGGGTGATATTGTTTGGATAGACGGTGGGGGATCTGAGCTCAATGTAATGTGGAACTGAATAGGCTGTTAGTTTCTTTAAGGATGGATTATGTATTATATCTGTATTCCACTCTTTGTTTAATATGATATATAATGCATCTCTGCTATTTTGGCAGAACCTGCTTTGATGTACTCAGACCCTCCATTTTCAAATTTTCCGGTTGTTTTTAATTGTGTGTTGTAAAGGAAAAAATTGAATAAATACATTTAAATAAAAAAAATTAAAAAAAAGTATTGCCGTGTCCGTAACGACCTGCTCTATAAAAATATCACATGACCTAACTCCTCAGATGACCACTGTAAAAATAAATAAATAAAAAACTGTGCCAAAACAACCAATTTTGGTCACCCTGCCCCATAAAGTGTAATATTGAATGATCAAAAAAATCATATGTACTCAAAATTTCTACCAATAAAAACGTCATCTCTTCCTGCAAAAAACGAGCCCCTGCACAAGACAATCGGTGGAAAAAACAAAAACAGAATTTTTTTCAAAAATGCTTTATTATGTAAAACTGAAACAAACAAACTAGGCATATTCAATATCATTGCATCTGTAGCAACCCGCTCTATAAAAATAGCACATGATCTAACCTGTCAAATGAGACATGGTGTCTAAAAACCAGTCCAGCAAAATCTGCCTTCCAAAAACCATACGGAGCTCCTTTTCTTCTGCGCCCTGCTGTGTGCCCTTACAGCAGTTTACCACCACATTTGGGGTGTTTCTGTAAACAACAGAATCGGGGTAATAAATATTGAGTTTATTGTGTTAAAAAAAAATTCTCATCACATATTATTCTTCATAAAAGCGGTAAATTTAAATCAAAATATTTCATTTTTATTAATAAAAAAATACCAAATTTACCAAAAATTTGGAAAAAATAGCTAATTTCAATTTCTCTGCTTTTAAAACAGATGGTGATACCTCATTTAATAGTTATAACTTTAAATTTACAACTTGTCTACAGTCGTGGGCAAAATTTTTGAGAATTACATAAATATTGGAAATTGGAAAAGTTGCTGCTTAAGTTTTTATAATACCAATTTGCATATACTCCAGAATGTTATGAAGAGTGATCAGATGAATTGCATAGTCCTTCTTTGCCATGAAAATTAACTTAATCCCAAAAAAACCTTTCCACTGCATTTCATTGCTGTCATTAAAGGACCTGCTGAGATCATTTCAGTAATCGTCTTCTTAACTCAGGTGAGAATGTTGACAAGCACAAGGCTGGAGATCATTATGTCAGGCTGATTGGGTTAAAATGGCAGACTTGACCTGTTAAAAGGAGGGTGATGCTTGAAATCATTGTTCTTCCATTGCTAACCATGGTGACCTGCAAAGAAAAGCGTGCAGCCATCATTGCATGCATAAAAATGGCTTCACAGGCAAGGATATTGTGGCTATTAAGATTGCACCTTAATCAACAATTTATAGGATCATCAAGAACTTCAAGGAAAGAGGTTCAATTCTTGTTAAGAAGGCTTCAGGGCGTCCAAGAAAGTCCAGCAAGCACCAGGATCGTCTCCTAAAGAGGATTCCGCTGCGGGATCGGAGTGCCACCAGTGCAGAGCTTGCTCAGGAATGGCAGCAGGCAGGTGTGAGCGCATCTGCACGCACAGTGAGGCGAAGACTTTTGGAAGATGGCTGGTGTCAAGAAGGGTAGCAAAGAAGGCACTTCCCTCCAAAAAAAACATCAGGGACAGATTGTTCTTCTGCAGAAAATATGGTGAATGGACTTCTGAGGACTGGGGCAAAGTCATATTCTCCGATGAAGCCTCTTTCCGATTGTTTGGGGCATCAGGAAAAAGGCTTGCCCGGAGAAGAAAAGGTGAGCCCTACCATCAGTGTCATGCCAACAGCAAAGCATCCTGAGACCATTCATGTGTGTGGTTGCTTCTCATCCAAGGGAGTGGGCTCACTCACAATTTTGCCCAAAAACACAGCCATGAATAAAGAATGGTACAAAAACACCCTCCAACAGCAACTTCTTCCAACAATCCAACAACAGTTTGGTGAAGAACAATGCATTTTCCAGCACGATGGAGCACCGTGCCATAAGGCAAAAGTGATAACTAAGTGGCTCGGGGACCAAAACGTTGACATTTTGGGTCCATGGCCTGGAAAATCCCCAGATCTTAATCCCATTGAGAACTTGTGGTCAATCCTCAAGAGGCGGGGGGACAAACAAAAACCCACTAATTCTGACAAACTCCAAGAAGTGATTATGAAAGAATGGGTTGCTATCAGTCAGGAATTGGCCCAAAAGTTGATTGAGAGCATGCCAAGTCGAATTGCAGAGGTCCTGAAAAAGAAGGGCCAACACTGCAAATACTGACTCTTTGCATAAATGTCATGTAATTGTCGATAAAAGCCTTTGAAACTTATGAAGTGTGTGTAATTATATTTCACTACATCACAGAAACAACTGAAACAAAGATCTAAAAGCAGTTTAACAGCAAACTTTGTGAAAACTAATATTTGTGTCATTCTCAAAACTTTTGGCCACGACTGTACTTTATGTTTGGATCATTTTGTAAAATGCCATTTTATTTTTTTGGGACGTTAGAAGGCTTAGAAGTTTAGAAGCAAATCTTGAAATTTTTCAGAAAATTTCCAAAACCCACTTTTTAAGGACCAGTTCAGGTCTGAAGTCATTTTGTGAGGCTTACATAATTGAAACCACCCAAAAATGACCCCATGTTAGAAACTACACCCCTCAAGGTATTCAAAACTGATTTTTACAAACGTTGTTAACCCTTTAGGTGTTCCACAAAAATTAATGGAAAATGAAGATGAAATTTCAGAATTTCACTTTTTGGGAAGATTTTCCATTTTAATAATTTCTTTGCCGCTAACAAAGCAAAGGTTAACAGCCAAACAAAACTCAATATTTATTGCCCTGATTCTGTAATTACAGAAACACTCTATGTGTGGCCATAAACTACTGTATGGCCACATGGCAGGGCACAGAAGGAAAGGAACGAAATATGGTTTTTGAAAGGCAGATTTCACTTGGATAATTTTAAGCTGCCATGTCCCATTTGAAGCCCCCCTGATGCAACTCTGGAGTAGAATCTCCAAAAAAGTGACCCTATTTTAGAAACTTCAACCCCTCAAGGTATTCAAAACGTATTTTACATATTTTGTTAACCCTTTAGGTGTTCCACAAGAATTAATTGAAAATGGCTCTGAAATTTCAGAATTTCACTTTTTTGGGCAGATTTTCCGTTTTAGTAATTTCTTTTTTGCTAACAAAGCAAGAATTAACAGCCAAACTAAACTCAATATTTATTGCCTTGATTCTGTAGTTTACAGAAGCACCCAATATGTGGTCATAAACTGCTGTACGGGCACAAGGAAGGGCGCAGAAGTAAAGGAACGCCATACAGTTTTTGAAGGGCAGATTTCACTGGGATATTTTTAACTTGCCAGGTAATATTTGAAGACCCCCTGATGCACCCCTAGAGTAGAAACTACAAAAAAGTTACCACATTTTGGAAACTACGAGATAACATGGCAGTTTTGTTGGTACAATTTTAGGGTACAGATGATATTTGGTTGCTCTATATTACACGTTTTGTGAGGCAAGGTAGCAAAAAATAGCTGTTTTGGCACTGTTTTTATTTCTTGTTATTTACAACGTTCATCTGACAGGTTAGATCATGAGCTATTTTTGGAGAGTAGATTGTTAGGGACGTGACAATACCAAATATGACTACTTTTATTTGTTGTTTCAGTATTACATAATAAAACATTTAAAAACAAAAAAAAATTTTAGTGTCTCCATATTCTGAAAGCTAGAGTTTTTTGTAATTTTTGGGTGACTATCTTATGTAGGGGCTTATTTTTTCATTATGAGATGACGGTTTGATTGGTACTATTTTAGAGTGCATATGACTTTTTGATCGCTTGGCATTACACTTTTTCTGATGTAAGGTGACAAAAAAAATGTTTTAACACCGTTTTATTTATTTTTACGGTGTTCACCTGAGGGTTAGGTCATGTGATATTTTTAAAGAGCAGGTCATTACGGATGTGGAAATACCCAATATGTATACTTTTTTATTTATTTAAAGTTTTACACAATAACAGCATTTTTTAAACAAAAAAAAATCATGTTTTAGTGTCTCCATAGTCCATAGTCTGAGAGCCATAGTTTTTTTTATTTTTTGAGAGATTGTCTTAGGTATGGTATAATTTTTGCGGAATGAGTTGACGGTTTGATTGGCACTATTTTGGGATGCGAATGACTTTTTGATCGCTTGCTATTACACTTTTTGTGATGTAAGGTGACAAAATGGCTTTTTGATACAATTTTTATTAGATTTTTTTCACTGTGTTCATCTGAGGGGTTAAATCATGTGATATTTTTATAGAGCAGGTCGTTACGGACGCAGCAATACCTAATGTATACTTTTTTTTATTTATTTAAGTTTTATACACTAATATCATTTTTTAAACAAAAGAAAATTATGTTTTAGTGTCTGAGAGCCATCGTTTTTTTTCTTTTTTTGGGCCGATTGTCTTATGTAGGGTATCATTTTTGCGGGATGAGATGATGGTTTGATTGGTACAATTTTGGGGTGCATAGGACTTTTTGATCGCTTGCTATTACACTTTTTGTGATATAATGTGAAAAAATGGCTTTTTGAAATTGTTCTAATTTTTTTTACGGTGTTCTCCTGAGGGGTTATGTCATGTGTTTTTTTTATAGAGCAGGTTCTTACGGACGAGGCGATATCTAATATGTATACTTTTTCTTAGTTTTTTTAACATTTAACACAATAAAAGCATTTTTGAAACAAAAAAATCATGTTTAAGTGTCTCCATAGTCTGAGAGCCATATTTTTTTTGTTTTTTGGGAGATTGTCCTATGTAGGGGCTCATTTTTTGCGGGATGAGGTGACAATTAGATTGGTACTATTTTGGGGGGCATACGCCTTTTTGATCGCTTGGTGTTGCACTTTTAGTGATGTAAGGTGACAAAAATGGCTTTTTTATGGTGTCTATCGGACGGAGTCGATCAGTCTTTATGGACACGGCGATACCTAATATGTGTGTTTTTTCTTTTCTTTTTTTATTATAAAATCAGAGGAAAAGTTTTTTTTTTTCTTTTTTTAACTTGAAACTTTTTTTTTATTGAAAACACTTTTTTTAACTTTTCTTTTAAACTTTATTTCTGTCCTACTCTGGGACTTTAACTTTTGGGGGTCTGATCCCCTCTGCAATGCATTACAATACATCTGCATTGTAATGCATTGCCTGTTAGTGGATTACATTGAGTAATACACTAACAGGTTGCCTAGGAGACCCATCCTGAGGTTGAATCTCCTGGGCACCCATAGAAGGCAGGTCCCCATGCTGTGCAAGGCATTGGGCAGCCTCTGCACTGCATCAGGCTGCCTTGTAACACATCAGATCCCACGCAACAGCAGCGCAGGGACCCGATGCGCTCTTTCACCAGCCGTAAACCTCTTGTATGTTGCGGTCAGCGCTGACCATGGCATAGAAAGGGTTAATCCGCCGGCATTGCTGTAAACAGTTATGTGGGTGGATATAGCAGGGGCCCGGCTACCGGTGACTGCCAGACCCCTGCAGTGATTGGACGGGCGCAGATCCTGCACCCGCCCGATCAGCCCGCCGTGCATGTACGGCGGAATGCGTTCTGGCACAGCTTCCCCTGCCATACATGCACGACATTTTGCATTAAGGGGTTAAAATGGAAAATTTCCCAAAAAGTGAAATTTAGAAATTTCATCTCTATTTTCCTTTAATTCTTCTGGAATACCTAAAGGGTTAACAAAGTTTGCAAAATTAGTTTTGAGTAATTTGAGGGGTTTAGTTTTCACAATGGGGTCATTGATGAGAGGCTTCTACTATGTAGGCCCCACAAAGTGACTTCAGAACTGAACTGGTCCTTTAAAAGTGGGTTTTTGAAGTTATCTTAAACATTATGAATTGCTTCTAAAATTCTAAGTCTTCTAATGTCCTAAAACAATAAAATTACATTTTCAAAGTGATGCCAACATAAAGTAGACATATGGGGAATGTTATGGAATACATATTTTATGTGGTATCACTTCTGTTTTAAAAGAAGAAAAATAGAAATTTTGAAAATTGTAAATTTTTCTAGATTTTTGGTAAATTTGAGATTTTTTCATAAATAAATGAGAGTATATTCACTCAAATTTATGACTGTAATGAAGTACAATGTGCCACGAGAAAAGAATCTCAGAATGGCTTGGATAAATAAAAGTGTTCCAAAGTTATTCCCACAAAAATTGACACATGACAGATTTGCCAAAAATGGCCCAGGCAGGAGAGTGAAAACTGGCCTGGGGTAGAAGGGGTTAATTCAATTTGTCTTTAAATTTTTCATTATTTGTTGATATTTTGGTTGTAGGCGCTACTGTTATCTGTGTGGACTTTTATGGAATGTCTGTGGCCGGACTGGTGCGGTCAGGAATGGGAGCGGTAAACCTTATTAACACTGATGGTGGTCCTGCTCTCTTGGAGTGTATACTTAATGGCGGAATTGTACCTTTACTATATAATATATCTTGTTTTTCCTATATTAGAATTGCCCTTGTTCTTGCCATTTTCTAAAATAGCTGCACTCATTTCAAGATGGTGTGCGCATGCGCAACGCAGGGACTGGCGGAGGTAGACTCTGTGGATCATGTGGAGCACTCGCTGTGATGTTTCTCACAGCTGAGCGACCACGTAATCTGTCTCGCTCGTCCCTGACTTTACATTGGTGTGCGCTGCTTTAGATCTCGAGCATGCGTGATGGGGCTGTGGGGACACCTTCATGGATTCCTCCTGTACTTTGCTGCTTCATGTGGTCAGATAAATGGTAGGGAGCAGAACACATTGTTTGATCCTGAATAATCAGGGGGGTTCTGCGCCTCTTCAGCTGTTTTTAATTATTAGTGGTTGGAAGAATTACCGTATTTTTTGCCCTATAAGACGCACCAGCCCATAAGACACACCTAGGGTTTAGAGGAGGACAATAAGATAAATATTTTTCATTACACCTCTGGTCAGACCACCTATTAGACCCCCAATGTTAATCAGACCTCAGCTGACAGCCCCAATAAGACCCCCAATGTTAATAAGACCTCAGATCAGACCCCCAATCAGACCTCATCTCAGACCCGAATGTGAATGACTCCAATCAGACCTCAGATAAGAGCCCCATACCACTCATCAGACCCCCATATGCCTCATATCAGCCCCCCATATGCCTCTCTCCAGCCCCCAGCAGCCTCTCTTCAGCCCCCCAGCAGCCTTATATCAGCCCCCATTGCCTCTCACCAGCCCCCAGCAGCCTTTCTTTAGCACCCATTACCTTTCATTAGCCCCCAACAGCCTTATATCAGCCCCCATTGCCTCTCACAAGCCCCCAGCAGCCTCTCTTCAGTCCCCATTAACTCTCATTAGACCCCAGCAGCCTCATATCAGCCCCATTGCCTCTCACCAGCCCCCAATAGCGTTATATCATCCCCATTGCCTGTCACCAGCTTCCAGCAGCGTTATATAAGCCCCATTGCCTCTCACCAGCCCCCAGCCATGTTATATTAGCCCCCATCAGCCTCATATTGAATAAAATGAAAAAGCACTTACCTCTCCAGCTCCCGGACTCCGCCGCTCCTCTCCTCCAGTGCAATCCTATTCACCATGCCGCCGGCTGTGCGCGCCGGTTTCTTCTTCCTTTTTTGCTTTCGGTTCTGCTCCAAGTGTGGCGGAAAAAGCAAGGTACTGTTTGAAATCTATTTTTTCATTCTATGAAATGGCTGTGGGTCAAAACCATCACTACACCTTAGCAGTTTCAAAAGGGGGCCATTTGGGGGTGTTTTGTTTTGGCTCTTCAAGGCCTCTGCAAATCTTAATTGGTGCCTGAAAAACTTTCTAAAAAAATGTAGATCACCCCAAAATCCACAAGGTGATCCTTTAATTCAGAGGCCAGTATTTTCTGTCGAGAGCCACATATGGGATATTTATAAAAACTGCAGAACTGGGGCCATGTGGGGTTTTATTACTATTTTTATCACCTGAAGTACTTCAGAAAAAAATATGCAAAAAATAAATAAATAAATTCATGTCATCTCCATTTTGCATTCATTCCTGTGAAACATCTAAAGGGTTAACAAACTTCCCAAATGCCATTTTTAATACTTGAGTGTGTGTGTGTATATATATATATATATATATATATAATTTACAAATAAAAACTACATTTGTTGAACGAAATTTACCACTAACATAAGGTACAGTATAAAGCATCATGAAAAACTACCTCAGAAATCCTTAGATAAGTGAAAGCATTCCAAAGTTATTACCACATAAGGTGGCACTTCAGATTTGAAAAATGGTTCTGAAGGCCAATATAGGCTTTGTCATTATGGAGTTACAGTAACTGCTGGATTCACATGTAAACAGCTTGGTTTTGCTGTATAATGTCCCTTTAAGTTTCCAGTGAGAATCTACTGTAAATCTTATACATGGTAATGAAATCTCCAATGGGATGAGCAAATTGTCTTCCACAGATTCTCCAAAATGCACAGTGTTTTAAACCTCATGGACCAATTCAAACATTTCCAATCCCTACAAATGATATTTCAATACTGAAGTTGAAAAATGTAATGTAAATATTGCAGTTTCAATATGAAATAATCCAATTTATACAACAGTTTTACTGCAATTCTTTTTTTAACTGGCACTGAAGCTGTTCTTGTTCTGAATGAATACAGTGTAGGAGGATATGCTTCAAAGCTTAACAAGCGTACAATCTTAAAACTATGTGCAATCATAATCATAATGGCAAACTGCAGCCTTTAAAGAAAAGTTTTATTATCAGATATTATTAGAAGGAAGTATGCTGTACTCCAGTAATCCACTTTTAAACCTCTTAGGATAAGCATGTTAGTGAATAAATCTAGAATTAATAAAAAAATAAAAGAATGCTCTGTGCTGTTTACTAGCTTAGGGATTGTCCGGGCTTTTAGGCCCCTTTCACATGGGCAAGAATTCCACACGGGTGCAATGGGGCTTCAGTGGGGCTGTGCACATGAGCGGTGATTTTCACGCATCATTTGCGTGTTGCGTGAAAATCGCAGCAGATTCTATATTCTGCGTTTTTCACGCAACGCAGTCCCCATAGAAATGAATGGGTATGCGTGAAAATCGCAAGCATCCGCAAGCAAGTACGGATGCGGCGCGATTTTCATGCATGGTTGCTAGGAGATGATAGGGATGAAAGCAACCCCGGATCCATTAAAGTGTATTCCCTGTATTATTTTCCCTTATAACAGCCGACATCCTCTTCTTGCTACTTCTTCTTTCAGGACCTGCAAAAGAAACTTTGGTGAGGTCACCAAACTTTGGATCACGTCACCAGAGATCCTTTTGCAGGTCCTGAAAGTAGAAACAAGAAGAGGATGCCGACTGCACGATCAATTGGAACAGGTAAGTTAACTTTTTTTATTTTTTAACACCTCAATCTACTTTTGCTAAGCATTCTGTATTAAGAATGCTATTATTTTCCCTTATAGCCATGTTATAAGGGAAAATATTAAAATCTCCAGAATACCAAACAGTGAAGAAGTTCGGGTTCGGGTCTGGGTACCACATTCATTTTTTTCTCATGCACGTGCAAAATGCATTGCATTTGCGCGGAAAAAACTGAAGAACGCAACGCAATCACATACAAAACTCACCCCACTTGCAGGCAAAATCACACGATTTTCCCGCGACACACCCGCATCCTATCCTGCCCTCACACGCGACGCCCATGTGCAGGGCCGGTTCTACGTGAAATGGGGCCCTGGGACGAAAAACAATAAGGGCCCCCTCCCATGACACTTGATGACTTTTACAGAAGAAACTGTATATTGTGTGGCACAGTGTAGGCTATATGTGTATAACATAAACATATTTCATATGAAAACTTACAGTTACTTGGCTTAACCCTTGGGGATCTCGGACACCACTTCAACACTTTGGCCGGGGGCTCAGTGGAGCTGATGTTGTGTTTTATCCTAAAGAGAAAAAAGAAAAAAATCCTAAAGAGAAAGATTTCATAATAAGGATTTGGAGAATGGGCAGAGGGGTAGCAGAGCAGAGAGAGGCTGGTGCTGCTACTAGGGGGATCATACCATGGGGGAGTAATAAAGCCCACCATAATGCCCCCCCAGTAGAAATAATTCTCCTTATAATGTAACAGTGCAAAAAATACTCCCTTGTAATGCCCCCAGTTGAGCTAATGTCCCCATAGTGCCCCATAATGTGACAGTATAAAATACCCCCATATAGTGCCCTCAGTAAATGTCCCCAGAGTGCTCCTCTGCCCCCTCCCTCCTAGTGCCCCCCATAATGTACCAGTATAAAATGCCCCATATATAGTGCCCCAGTAGATGCCCTCAGTGTCCCCCATAATTTGTAAGTATAAACTACCCCTTCTCAGTTCCCCGTAGATGACCCCATAGTACTCCTCTCCCCCCTTGCCTATAGTACCCACCATAATGTGTCCCAGTATAAAATGCCCCTATACAGAGCCCCCATACGTGCCCCCATAGATGTCCCCCAATAATGTGCCAGTAAAATGTGCGTTAATAGATGCCCCCAAACATGTGCCAGTAATAAGAGCCCCCATCATCATGTGTCAGTAACAAGGCCCCCCCATATAATGTGCCAGTAGCCAGAGGACCCCCCTATCATGTGCCAGTATCCAGAGGCCCCCCTATCATGTGCAAGTAGCCAATGGCCCCCCATATCATGTGCCTGTAGCCAGAGCCCCCCTATCATGTGCCAGTAGCCAGAGGCCCCCCGATCATGTGCCAGTAGCCTGAGCCCCCCATCAACATGTGCCAGTAGCCAGAGCCCCCCATCATGTGCCAGTAGCCACCAGTATTGTACAAAAAAAAACACTTATACTTACCTCCATGTCAGCAATGCAGTGCAGGCCTCTTCCGGCCTGTGTCCCGCGCTGTACGGCTGAGGCGGCGCCTGAGGACGGCGATACAGATGACTATGGAGATAATCGCTTCCACAATGGAAGTGCTCATCTCCGTGTGACTGTCCTGCCACCGCTGCCCCCAGGAAAATATAGTTAGTTGCGGGCCCTGCCCATGTGAAAGAGGCCTTACTATTAATGGCCATAGACATAAACAGCAGCAACGGACAGGAAGAGAGAAGGGAGACACATTGTACTTCATGCTAGTGGTACATTTCAGTCAATATTTTTCATTTTTATAAAAAAAATAATCCCAAATTTACCAAAAATGTTGAATATTTAGCAACTTTTCCATATGTCTACTTTATATTTGGATCATTTTGGGAATGCCATTTTAGTTTTTGGGGACGTTAGAAGGCTTAGAAGTTTAGAAGCAAATCTTGAAATTTTTCAGAAAATTTCCAAAACCCACTTTTTAAGTGCCAGTTCAGGTCTGAAGTCACTTTGTGAGGCTTACATAATAGAAAAAAACCATAAATGACCCAATTTTAAAAACTACACCCCTCAAGGTATTCAAAACTGATTTTACAAACTTTGTTAAAGGAAAATGTAGATGAAGTTTCAGAATTTCACTTTTTGGAAGATTTTCCATTTTAATCCATTTTTTTACAGTTACAAAGCTAGAGTTAACAGCTAAACAAAACTAAATATTTATTACCCCGATTCTGTAGTTTACATAGACACCCTATTTTTGGGTGCAGAAGGAAAGGAACGCCATATGGTTTGTAGAGGGCAGATTTCACTGGGATAATTTTAAGTTGCCATGTCACATTTGAAGACCGCCTGATGCACTCCTAGAGTAGAAACTCTAATAAAGTGACCTCATTTTAGAAACTACACCCCTCAAGGTATTTAAAACTGTTTTTACATACTTTATTAACCTTTTAGGTGTTCCACAAGAATTAAAGGAAAATGTAGTTGAGATTTCAGAATTTCACTATTTAGGAAGATTTTCCATTTTAATCCATTATTTATACTAAAAAAGCAGATAACCCTAACAGCCAAACAAAACTCAATATTTATTACTCTGATTCTGTAGATTACAGAAACACCCCATTTGCGATCGTAAATTGCTGTACGTGCACATGGCAGGGCGCATAAGGAAAGGAACGGCATGTGGTTTTTGGAGGGCAGATTTTACTGGGATAATTTTAACCACTTAAGGACCACAGGTTTATACCCCCCTACTGACCAGGCCCTTTTTTACAAATCGGCACTTCACAATTTTAACGGTTTATTGCTTGGTCATACAACTTGTTACCCAAGTGAATTTTACCTCATTTTCTTCTCACAAATACAGCTTTCTTTTGGTGGTATTTGATTGCTGCTGAGAGTTTTCATTTTTCTGATATTAATTAAAATAGACCGCAATTTTCTCAAAAAAAGTGTATTTTTTATTTTTCAAGTAAAATTGTTCAAATATAATTACATTTCTATACAAGTTTGTGTCAGAATTTATTGTGCTACATGTCTTTGATAAGAAAAATCCAATAAGTGTATATTTATTCGTTTGCGCAAAAGTTATAGCATTTACCAGGGCTTTTTTTCTCAGAGAAAAGGTGGTGGAACTCACCCCCCCCCCTAGCCACGCCCCTACCCACCCCTAGGACCACCCCCTAAAACCGCCCCTTTAGAGAACAGGGATGCAAGTAAAATTTTGGGGGGCTATAAAAGTCCAGCCCAGCAAAGAAACCCCCCAGATGGGGATGGCACTGTTAATGGGGGATCTGGGGGTGGCATCCACAGATCCCCTATCCTATAACAGTGCCATCCACAGACCCCCCATCCCATAACAGTGCCATCCACAGACCCCCCACCCCATAACAGTGCCATCCACAGACCCCCCCCCCATTGCCGCTCCAGTACAGACTAGTTATAAAATGTGTACAATTAATAAGGATTCTATTCATGAGGCCCCCTCTGCAGTAGAACATTCAATATATCCATCCTACTCACAGGGCTGTTATCTTAATGCTGGCCGGCCGGGCAGACGAGCGACAGCGTCACTGACTGACGTCACGTGCCTCCTTCATTCAAAAAGTCGGCCGTGCACGTGACGTCAGTCGTGACGCTGCCCCTCGTCTGCCCGGCCGGCCAGCATTAAGATAACAGCCCTGTGAGTAGGATGTGGCTATATTGGATGTTCTACTGCAGAGGGGGCCTCATGAATAGAATCCTTATTAATTGTACACATTTTATAACTACTGGAGCTGGGGGCCGGAGCACAGTGAACGCACCGGCCCCCAGCTCCTCCTCCCAGTCCCTCCCCGCTGATACATTACCGCCTGTGATGCTGGAGCATGGCAGTCTGCGATGTCAAAAGGCGGCGGAACGCCGTTCCGGTGTGTTCCGCCAGAAAAAAAGCCCTGGCGTTTACAAACTATGGTACAAAAATGTGAATTTCCGCATTTTTAAGCAGCTCTGACTTTCTGAGCACCTGTCATGTTTCTTGAGGTGCTAGAATGCCAGGATAGTATAAATACCCCCCAAATGACCCCATTTTAGAAAGAAGACACCCCAAAGTATTCGCGGAGGGGCATGGTGAGTTCATGTATGATTTAATTTTTTTTTCACAAGTTAGTGGAAAATGACACTTTCTGAGAAAAAATAAATAAATAAAGTTTCTATTTCTTCTAACTTCTGCCAAAAATAAATAAATCTCCCATGGACTCATTATGCCACTCAGTGAATACCTTGGGGAGTCTACTTTCCGAAATGGGGTCATTTGTGGGGTGTGTTTACTGTTCTGGCATTTTGGGTGGGGCTAAATTGTGAGCAACCCTGTAAAGCCTAAAGGTACTCGTTGGACTTTCGTCCCCTTTGCGCACCTAG
Organism: Bufo gargarizans; assembly: GCF_014858855.1. Taxonomy (NCBI): domain Eukaryota; kingdom Metazoa; phylum Chordata; class Amphibia; order Anura; family Bufonidae; genus Bufo; species Bufo gargarizans. The sequence continues at coordinate 149,439,073 of NC_058084.1, forward strand.
GCTGCAAAAGAAGTGTCACACATGTGGTATCGACGTACTCAGAAAAAGGAGGGCAATGTGTTTTGGGGTGTATTTTTACATATACCCATGCTGGGTGAGAGAAATATCTCTGTAAATTGTCATTTACAGACATATTTCTCACACACAGTATGGGTATATGTAAAAATACACCCCAAAACACATTGCCCTCCTTCTTCTGAGTACGGCGATACAACATGTTTGACACTTTTTTGCAGCCTAGGTGCGCAAAGGGGCCCAAATTCCAATGAGTACCTTTAGGATTTCACAGAGCATCTTTACGCATTTGGATTCCAAACTACTTCTCACGCTTTAGGGCCCCTAAAATGCCAGGGCAGTATAAAAACCCCACAAGTGACCCCATTTTGGAAAGAAGACATCCCAAGGTATTCAGTGAGGGGCATGGCGAGTTCATCGAAGCTTTTTGTTTTGGCACAAGTTAGCAGAAAATTATTTTTATTTTATTTATTTTTTTCCTTGCAAAGTCTCATATTCCACTAACTTGCGACAAAAAATAAAATTTTATATGAACTCGCCATGCCCCTCACAGAATACCTTGGGGTGTCTTCTTTCCAAAATGGGGTCACTTGTGGGGTATTTATACTGTCCTGGCATTTTAGGGGCCCTAAAGCATGAGAAGAAGTCTGGAATCCAAATGTCTAAAAATGCCCTCCTTAAAGGTACTCATTGGAATTTGGGCCCCTTTGCGCACCTAGGCTGCAAAAAAGTGTCACACATGTGGTATCGCTGTACTCAGGAGAAGTAGGGCAATGTGTTTTGGGGTGTCTTTTCACACATACCCATCCTGTGTGTGAGAAATATCTCTGTAAATGACAACTTTTTCCATTTTTTTATACAAAGTTGTCAATTTACAGAGATATTTCTCTCACCCAGCATGGGTATATATAAAAATACACCCCAAAACACATTGCCCTATTTCTCCTGAGTACGGCAATACCACATGTGTGACACTTTTTTGCAGCCAAGATGCGCAAAGAGGCCCAAATTCCAATGAGTACCTTTAGGATTTCACAGGAAATGTGAATCCGTGAGGGGTATGGTGAGTTCCTGTAAGATTTTATTTTTTGGCACAAGTTAGTGGAATATGAGACTTGTAAGAAAAACCCCAAAAAACAAAACAAAAATTTCCGCTAACTTGTGGCAAAAAGTAGCTAACTAACTGGCGGTGATAAGGGACCCTTAGGCCCCATTCACACGTCCGCAATTCTGTTCCGCACTTTGCGGAACGGAATTGCGGACCCATTCATTTTTATGGGGAGAGACTCGGATCCGGAATTGCGGAAATATAGAACATGTCCTATTCTTGTCCGCAATTGCGGACAAGAAAAGGCATTTTCTATATAGTTCTAGTAATGTGCGGATCCGCAAAATGCGGAAATCACATTGCAGGTGTCCGTGTTTTGAGGATCCGCGGATTCGTGGATCCGCAAAACACATACGGACGTCTGAATGGAGCCTTACAGGGGGGTGATCAATGACAAGGGGGTGATCAGGGAGTCTATATGGGGTGATCAGGGGTTAATAAGTGACAGGGGGGGTGTAGTGTAGTGTGGTGATTGGTGCTACTAACAGAGCTGCCTGTGTCCTCTGGTGGTCGATCAAAGCAAAAGGGACCACCAGAGGAGCAGGTAGCAGGTATATCAGACTTGTAAAAAAAAAAAAGATTTAATAAACATTACCCAAAACTGCTTTTTTTAGTTACCTCACCTCCCAAAAAACATAATGTTAATCGATCAAAAAGTCGTATGTACTCCAATATGGTAGCAATAAAAATGTCACCTTATCCCGACAAAATTTGCCCCCACACAAGACAATAGCCAGAAAAGTAAAAAAATATGGCAATTGCAACACAAAAACATGTTTTTTTTTCTTAAAATGCTCTTATTGTGTAAAATGTAGAAAAAATAAAACTAGACATATTGTCATGGTCTTACCTCCTTGCTGTTCCCTTCGTTTGACATGTGCTGGCGGCCATCTTGGTTTCTGGGTTTTCTTGTAGCCTCCCACCCTGCGGCTCCTCCTTCCCACTGGGAGGAGCTGGATGCCCAGCTCATATATATAGGAGGTCTGTGGCTTCAGTTCCTTGCTTGGTCCTCCTGTGTTCACATGCTTCCAAGACTGCTGCTGCTTCTGGTTCCTGATCCTGGCCTCGTCTGACTACCCCGTTGGTTCCTGATTCCGGCTTCGTCTGACTACCCCGTTGGTTCCTGATTCCGGCTTCGTCTGACTACCCCGTTGGTTCCTGATTCCGGCTTCGTCTGACTACCCCGTTGGTTCCTGTTCCTGGCTTCGTCTGACTACCCTTCTGGTTCCTGACCTCTGTCTCCGCAAGACCCTGCTTCGGTTTAGCCATCCGTTCGGACTTTGCTTACGGCTTGCTCTTCAATAAAACCCTCTTATTTTCCACTTATCTCTTGTTGTACGTCTGGTTCATGGTTCCATGACATTAGGACCAAGCCATGAATTCTGACGGTACAGGGCCACCCTCGCTACCTACGCTGGTTGCCAGACTTGATCAGCAGGATCACCTGTTGGGTCGGTTCGCTGTGGCGTTGCAAACCCTGCTTGAACGCACGGCTCATTTAGCTTCCGTTGCCGATGGGTCGGTTGTCGCTCCTGGGCCCGCTCCTACTGCCGCTCCGGTTGTTGCGCCAGAGTCTACCCTGACACCTGTTGCTGCGCCTGTGGTGTTTCAGGGTATGACCGGTTCTGCCCCCCTTCCACAGCGCTTTGGGGGAGAGCCAACTCAGTGCCGAGGTTTCCTTAACCAGGTGGGCATTTACTTCGAGTTGCTGCCACATGCCTTTCCTACTGAGAGATCAAGGGTGGGCTTCTTGATCTCGCTGCTCTCGGACAAGGCCTTGGCCTGGGCCAGCCCTTTATGGGAGAACAACAATCCGGTGGTTGCCGAGTTTTCCGGTTTTGTTGCTTCTCTTCGGAAGGTATTCGATGTGCCGGCTCGTGCTGCCTCTGCTGTGAAGCTCCTTATGTCCATCAGACAGGGTTCACGATCCGTAGCTGAATACGCCATTGAGTTTCGTACCCTGGCAGCAGAGGTGGGCTGGAATAATGAGGCTCTGGTCGCTGCTTTCTCTCATGGTCTCTCGGATGCCTTGAAGGATGAGGTTGCAGCTAAGGACCTACCAGTGGAGCTCGAGTCTCTTATTTCTTTCCTGATTTTGATTGACACCAGACTCAGGGAGAGACCTTCCTTTAAGGAGAGCCTGCGGAGGTCTCCTAACAGATTGGCGCCTACGTTTGCTGTCCCACCCGTGCCTCCCTCTCCTCCCACGCCTCCTGGGGATGACTTGTCTGGGGGTGAACCCATGCAGCGGGGGTTTGCTCGCCTGTCTGAGGGGGAGAGGGTACTCCGGAGACGCGAGGGCCGATGCATGTACTGTGGTCTCGGTGGGCATTTTCGGTTGGCATGTCCGAACCGTCCGGGAGAACGCTCGCACCTGAGGTCCTGTCGGGGGCAGATCTTGGGTGGAGTCTCCTCGTCCCCGGTTTCCCGTGTTGACAAACCACTGATCACGGTTGTCCTCTCCTGGGTCGGGGGCTCGGTGACGACCCAGGCGTTGGTGGACTCTGGTGCTGGTGGTTTGTTCATTGATAGAGTGTTCGTTGCCGCCAATTCCATTCCTCTGCAGCCTCGAGGTTCCCCACTGGCTCTTGAGGCGATAGACGGCAGACCCCTTCTGCCGCCACACGTGACTCATGAGACCCTTCCAGTGGGGATAGCCATTGGTGCCGTTCACAGAGAGTCGGTCTGTCTCCAGGTTATTTCGTCTCCACACTACTCGGTGGTCTTGGGGTACCCCTGGCTCCAGAAGCATAATCCGACTTTCGATTGGAGATCGGTCGAGATCCTCTCGTGGTCACCGCAGTGTGGGGCTAGTTGCATCCATGGGCCTGTCAAGTTGCTGTGTACTTCCTCGGACTCTCTGTTGCCTCCTGAATACGAAGAGTACCGGGATGTATTCGATAAGGTGCGCGCGGTTGCCCTACCTCCGCACCGCCCATACGATTGTGCCATAGAGTTACAACCTGGTGCCGTTCCTCCTCGTGGCAAAGTCTATCCACTGTCGGTAGCGGAGAATGAGGCCATGGAGGAGTACGTGAGGGAGGCGCTTTCACGCGGACACATTCGCAAATCCTCGTCCCCGGCAGGGGCTGGATTTTTCTTTGTGAAAAAGAAGGGCGGCGAGTTGAGGCCTTGCATCGATTACAGGGGTCTCAATCGCATCACGATCAAGAACGCTTACCCGATACCCTTGATTTCCGAGCTGTTCGATCGCCTCAAAGGGGCCACGGTCTTTACCAAACTCGACCTGAGGGCGGCATATAACCTGGTAAGGATCAAGGCGGGCGATGAGTGGAAGACCACGTTTAACACCAGGACCGGTCATTATGAATCCTTGGTTATGCCCTTTGGGTTGTGCAATGCGCCCGCAGTCTTCCAGGAATTCATCAACGATGTTTTCCGTGACCTGTTGCAGCAGTGTGTGGTGGTCTATTTGGATGACATCTTGGTATATTCTGCATCCATGGAGGCCCACATTCTGGATGTCAGACGAGTGTTGCAACGCTTACGAGAGAACAAGCTGTTCGGTAAGCTTGAGAAATGCGAATTTCACCGATCCCAGGTAACCTTCTTAGGTTACATCATTTCCGCTGAGGGGTTCTCCATGGATCCTGAGAAGGTTTCGGCTGTCTTACAGTGGCCCCAGCCCAGTGGGCTTCGTGCCCTGCAGCGCTTTTTGGGCTTCGCCAATTATTATCGGAAGTTCATCAGGGACTTTTCCATGCTAGCCAAGCCTCTCACGGATCTGACCAGGAAGGGCAGTAATCCTCAGGTCTGGCCGCTCGAGGCCATCCGAGCTTTTGAGGCTCTAAAGTCCGCCTTTGTGTCGGCTCCGATTCTGTCGCATCCCAATCCTGGGTTGCCTTTTGTCCTCGAGGTGGACGCGTCTGAGACGGGAGTAGGCGCCCTCCTGTCTCAGCGTAGAACACCAGAGGGTCCTCTGCTTCCTTGTGGGTTTTACTCCCGGAAACTGTCTTCCGCGGAGTGCAACTATCAGATTGGTGACAGGGAGTTATTGGCCATCGTGCAGGCCCTTAAAGAATGGAGGCACTTGCTCGAGGGCTCGGTGGTTCCGGTTCTCATCCTGACGGACCACAAGAATCTGACCTACCTCTCTGAGGCCAAGAGATTGACACCACGTCAGGCCAGATGGGCTCTGTTCTTGTCACGTTTTAATTACGTGGTCTCCTACCTACCCGGCTCCAAGAACATCAGAGCGGATGCCTTATCACGGCAGTACTCCGAGCTGTCCGGGGAGGAGTCGATTCCGACTACGGTCATACCCCCGAATCAGATCCTGGCCGCTATTCGCACCAGCCTGACTTCTCCTCTGGGTGAGCAGATTTTGGCGGCTTAATCTGGTGCTCCCTCTGGGAGACCCAACGGCAGATGTTTTGTGCCTGAGGAGTTGCGCACTCGGTTGTTGCGAACCTACCATAACTCCAAGGCCGCGGGGCACCCTGGAAAGAATCAGCTGTCCTGGGCGGTTTCACGTCTGTTCTGGTGGCCTTCTCTACGTTCCGACATCGCCGCATATGTAGCGGCATGCTCCGTTTGTGCCCAGAGTAAGTCCCCTCGGCACCTTCCGTTGGGCCTTTTGCAACCCATAGCCACCGGGGAGCGTCCATGGTCACACCTGGGGATGGATTTCATTGTGGACCTCCCTGCATCCCGAGGCCATACGGTCATTCTCATGATTGTGGATCGGTTTTCCAAAATGTGCCACTGTGTTCCTCTCAAGAAGTTACCCTCTGCACAAGAGTTGGCCTCGATTTTTGCCAGGGAGGTCTTCCGGTTGCACGGTTTGCCCAAGGAGATTGTGTCGGATCGGGGGAGTCAGTTTGTGTCCAGGTTCTGGCGCGCCTTTTGCTCCCAGTTGGGGATTCATCTCTCTTTCTCCTCGGCCTACCACCCTCAGTCCAATGGGGCCGCAGAACGATCCAATCAGGCCTTGGAGCAATTCCTTCGTTGCTATGTCTCCGATCACCAAGACAATTGGGTTGACCTCCTGCCTTGGGCTGAGTTTGCCAGGAACACGGCGGTGAACTCTTCCTCTGGGACGTCTCCCTTCATGGCCAATTATGGGTTCCAACCTGCCGTGTTACCGGAGGTATTCTCTCCCCAGGATATTCCGGCTGTGGAGGATCACCTTTCCGTCCTACGTGCTTCTTGGGTACAGATCCAGAGGTCCCTTGAGGTCTCTGCGCAGCGCCAGAAACTCCAGGCTGATCGCAGACGAGCGCCCGCTCCTTCCTACCAGGTCGGAGACCGCGTATGGTTGTCCACCCGCAACCTCAACCTTCGAGTGCCCACTCCCAAGCTGGCGCCTCGCTTTGTTGGTCCCTTCCGAGTGCTTCGCAGGGTAAACCCGGTAGCCTTTGCCCTTGCGCTTCCTCCTGGCATGCGGATCTCCAACGTGTTTCATGTCTCCCTGTTGAAGCCACTGGTGTGTAATCGTTTCACTTCCTCGATTCCTCGGCCTCGTCCGGTCCAAGTGGGCAATCGTGAGGAGTATGAGGTGAGCAATATCCTGGACTCACGCCTGGTCCGCGGCCGGGTGCAGTTTTTGGTCCATTGGCGTGGTTATGGTCCAGAGGAGCGTTCCTGGGTTCCCTCCGCAGATGTCCATGCTCCTGCTTTGCTCCGAGCCTTCCACGCACGCTTCCCTCAGAAACCGTTCCTTACTCCGCGGAGGAGGGGCCCTTGAGGGGGAGGTACTGTCATGGTCTTACCTCCTTGCTGTTCCCTTCGTTTGACATGTGCTGGCGGCCATCTTGGTTTCTGGGTTTTCTTGTAGCCTCCCACCCTGCGGCTCCTCCTTCCCACTGGGAGGAGCTGGATGCCCAGCTCATATATATAGGAGGTCTGTGGCTTCAGTTCCTTGCTTGGTCCTCCTGTGTTCACATGCTTCCAAGACTGCTGCTGCTTCTGGTTCCTGATCCTGGCCTCGTCTGACTACCCCGTTGGTTCCTGATTCCGGCTTCGTCTGACTACCCCGTTGGTTCCTGATTCCGGCTTCGTCTGACTACCCCGTTGGTTCCTGATTCCGGCTTCGTCTGACTACCCCGTTGGTTCCTGTTCCTGGCTTCGTCTGACTACCCTTCTGGTTCCTGACCTCTGTCTCCGCAAGACCCTGCTTCGGTTTAGCCATCCGTTCGGACTTTGCTTACGGCTTGCTCTTCAATAAAACCCTCTTATTTTCCACTTATCTCTTGTTGTACGTCTGGTTCATGGTTCCATGACACATATCTGGTATCGTTGTATCCCGACCCTAACGACCGGATCTACAAAAATATATCATGATCTACCCTTATCAAGTGAACGGTGTAAGAAAAAATATAGAAAAATGACACCGAACAGCTTTTTTGTGATTCACCTCCCAAAAAATGAGATAAAAAGCAACCAGAAAGCCAAATGTACCCCCAAAATGGTACCAATAAAAACTACAGCTTATCCTCACCCAGCTCATTTAACAGAAAATAAAAAAGTTATCGCTCTTAAAAACCATGAAAATTACATGTTAGAAAATCCAGACGCCGCTTCTTCCAATCTGAGCCCTGGCGTATCTCCAAATAACAGTTTATGACCAGAAATGGGGTATTATTGTATTCAGGAGAAAATGGGTAGCAAATTGTGGGGGATAAAATCTCCCTGTTATCTTTTGTGAAAAAGAAAGTTTGGCCTATAGCACCATTTTCTTGTAAAAAATAAATGTAATTTTTCACAGCCAAGGGTTATAAATTCGTTGAAATGCCTGTTGGGTCAAAGTGCTCGCTACACCCCTTAAAAATTCCTCTGATGGTGTAGTTTTCAGGGTCTCTTCAAATGCAACATAGCGCCCTAGGACCATTCCAGCAAAATCTGTCCTCCAAAAACCATATGGCACTCCTTGCCTTCTGAGCCCTGCTGTGTGCCCAAACAGAGTTATACGACCACATATAGGGTGTTTATGTAAACTGCTGAATCAAGTTAATAAATATTGAGGTTAGTTTTGTTGTTAACCCTTGACGTGTTAGAGGAAAAAATTCATAAAATTGAAAATCTTCAAAAAAATTAAATTTTTGAAATTTCACCTCTATTTTGCTTTAATTCCTGTGGAATACTTGAAGGTTTAACAACATTTCTAAAAAACAGTTTTGAATAGTTTGAAGGGTGTAGTTTCTAAAATGGGGCATTTATGTGTGGTTTCTATTATGTGAGCTCCTCAAAATGACTTCAAAACTGAACTGGTGATTAAACAAATAGAATTTTGAAATTTTCTGAAAAATTTCTAAGATTGCTTCTAAACTTCTAAACCTTCTAACGTCCTAAAAAAAAAAATATATACATTACCAAAATGATGCCAACATAAAGTAGACATATGGTGAATGTTAATTAATGAGTATTTTATGATCTATCACTATCTGTCTTAGACCTCTAGTACACGAACATGGTTTGGTTACGCTTCCGAGCAGCATTTTTTTCAAAGGGGCCGCAAAAATTATAGATCCTATACTTGTCAATTTTGAGGAAAATAATAGGCATTTCTATAATGGGCTGTCTTGTCCGTTCCGCAAATTGTGGTAGGCACACGGGCGGCATCCGTGTTTTGCAGATCCGCATATTGCTGACCGCAAAGCACGGCACGTTCGTGTTCAAGAGGCCTTAAAAGCGAGATTTAGAAAACAGGGATTTTTTTCAAATTTCTGTTAACGTTTGGATTTTTTTTATAAATAAAGGTGAAATATATTGACCATTAACATCAGTCTCTGAATGGCGTGGATAGGTAAAAGCATTCTGAAATTATTACCACATAAAGTGACAATAGTCAGATTTATCAAAATTAGGCCTGGTCAGGAAGGGGGCAAATGGCCCAGTCTGGAAGTGGTTAATAAAACTAAAGTTAAAGGGGTTGTCTCAGCTCAGCAGTTCAGGGCTGCTGCTGTTCCCCAGCCTTGAACTATCTGTTAGGGCTCATGCACACGAACATATTTTCTTTCTGTGTCCGTTCCTTTTTTTTTGTGGACCATATATGGAACAGTTCATTTCAACGGATTCTCAAAAAAACTGAAGTTACTCCATGTGCATTCCGTTTCCATATATCCGTATGTCCGTTCCGAAAAAAATAAATAAATAGAACTTGTCCTATTATTGTCTGCATTACAGACAAGGATAAGGCTACATGCACATGACCGTATGTGTTTTGCGGTCCGCAAAAAAAACGGATGACGTTCCGTATGGCATCAGTTTTTTCTGCGGATCCGTTTTTTTTGCGGATCCATTGTAATGACTGCCTATCCTTGTCCGCAAACTAGAAAAAAATAGGACATGCACTATTTTTTTTGTGGGGCAACGGAACGGACATACTGATGCGGACAGCACACGGTGTGCTGTCCGCATTTTTTGCAGACCCATTGAAATGAATGGGTCCGCATCCTACCCGCAAAAAAAACACGGAACGGACACGGAAACAAAACACGGTCGTGTGCATGAGGCCTAAGACTGTTTTAATAGGGGCCAGCTGTTCCAGTCCTTTTTTGCGGACCGCAAAATGCATACGATCATGTGCATGAGCCCTTACATAGAGAGGAGGTGAGGCTGCTAGTGAAGCATTTTCATTAACAGTCACACTGTTCTCTATATTTGCATATAGAGATAACAGTGCTTTGATAATGGGGTGACATCTGGGATAAATTGATGACATAATGACAGCTGGAAGTAGAGATGTCTATTACAGATCCAGGACTACTGAGCAAGCCCTGCACCTGTGTTACATTTTGTCTGTGCACTGCTCTAAGCTGGCAGGGGCTGCTGCGTATGCCATGAAGCTGTTCTACACAGAATACCTGCTGGTAGTGAAGCATTCTGTGAGGTGGCTGGGACGAGAGCTGGTGCGCCTGTGTGCCTATGTGCACTCCTGTGATCTCAGCCCTGGAAACGAGCACTCTATAATGGGATGAAAGAGGGGACTGAATACATAAATGGAGGCAATTTGGAGAAACAGAATATAATAGAGCAGCCCCCTATGCCTCAGATTAGCCCTATGCATCAGAGCAGCCCCCATATCTTAGAGCAGACCCCCATGCCTCAGAGCAGCACCCAGACTCTCAGTACAGACCCCCTTGCTCAGATCACATAAAATAAAAAAATCTACTTACCCAGGGGCGTAGCATGCGGGGGGGGGGGGGGGGGCAGTGGGCCTTTTCCCGGGCGCCAAATTGAAGGGGCGCCAGGCAGAAGGCAGTAAAATGAGGGTGATGGAAGCCTATGGCTCCCATCCCCTCCGTTCCGCCTGGCCTGAAGCTTTAAGACGCAGTAGGGCGGCGCAGGAGTCCAGGAGATCGCGATTATATCACCATGACCTCCTGCGCCGGGTCTCGCGAGATGACGTGATGACGCAGCGCAGGAGGGCACGGTGATGTGTTCCTGACCGCCTGCGCCGGGACGCCCAAGCAAAGACTACAAGAGGTGATGGTCACCACCCATTCTGAAAAGTTTCCGCCCTCACATATACTAATGTGCCTCAAACAGAAAGTTAATATCACCAATCATTCCCATTTTATTAAGGTGTATCCATATAAATGGCCCACCCTGTATAATGGCCCCCCTGTATATTATATATAGTGACCCCTCTGTAATATTAGGATATATAATGGCCCCCTCTGTATTATTATTATGTATAATGACCCCTCTGTAATATTAGGATATATAATGGACCCTCTGTATAATTACTATATATAATGACCCCCCTGTATTATTATAATATATAATGACCCCCTCTGTATTATTAGGATAAATAATGGCTTATGCGTCTACATTTGGAGATAAGACCGCCATGACACCTTCTTTCAGCCGCGTCTCATCTCTGCAGAGTTTTATTAATATTAGTTATTATTCTAATATATAATGCATTATACAGAGTGGGCCATTATATATATTAATAATAACTAATATTAATAAAACTCTGCAGAGATGAGACGCGGCTGAAAGAAGGTGTCATGGCGGTCTTATCTCCAAATCAAGACGCTGAGGAAAGTCTACATCACAGGAGATGTCACTGGATGGATGAGGTATGTGGTGCTGTATTATACTGTATATTTTGTAGTGATGTATGTAATATCCAAACACATATTTGTTTCATGGTAGGGTTGGGGGGTGGATTGAGAATTTGGCCCACCCTGCTGCATCCTGGCCCCAGTCTTCAGGTCACACTGTGCCTGTTCTGAACCTCTTCTTAACCTCTTCCTTTCCTGTATAGAAAATAAATCTCCACATACAGCCCCACTGTCTACAGATATATAGTTATACATCTCTATGAATTTAGAAGTATGAATGAATGGTGTCTTGGTTGCTTCACTATGATATTACTTTCCCAGCACTAAGAGAAATAAGGGAGCAAGAAAGCGTGTGAGCATGTCAGTGTACCACTGAATGTAAGAAATGGTGGACCAGAACTTCATCCATAGCAGAAACAGCAGGGAATGCTACCAGAGAGGAAAATTTATTGTACACAAAAAACATAATATTTGTATTTTATATTTATAAATAATACTCCATTTGAAATGCACTATTCATTCTATAGCAGTACTTGTGGCGGGCTAACCCTTTTAATTGACCTGATCCTAGAGTTAAACATTGAAGACTCTGGTTTGCTTTTTAAGCTAAAGTTTTTGATTGTCATCTTTTTTTGCAAAAGGAAAAAAAAAGAAAGAAAAAGAGAGCGAGTGTGAGAGAGAGAGGCTCAATAGCTTTCATTCTGGTCTGTTAAAATGATATGTGGCAGAAAGTCAGAGAATTTCACTAATGCACAGAACACCTACTCTCTCTTCATCAGTGAGCAATGCATATGCCAGATATCTAGGGATCCGAACAGACAATATTCTCATTATCCTTCATTATTTTTTATGGCAGACATTGCTGACTCAAAGAAGTTACAATAGCAGTTACATACAGCTTCTGGGACATAAATGTATTGGCTGAAAGGTATAAAATTATTGTATAAACTGTATTGAATTAAAGATGGAATGATGTGCAGCTGTGTGAACTTACAACAGGAAGACTTCTAGAACAGAACAGAACATATTAAATTATTTTATTGTTACTTAAAATATATATATATATATATTTTTAATTTCAAACTATATAGAAATCACTGGGGATTGGTTAACTGGCTGTGTAAATTAAATGTACAGACTGAGCTTTTTTAACACAGGAATCATTTAATGGGGAAATTCATCTTAAATGACAGCAATTTCTAGTGAGTTTTAAGCCATTTTAAGAATCTAGTCTGTTAGAAACCATTTTAAGGATCTAGTCAGTATTTCTATCAAATCTGTAAAAATAATTAGCATTTAGAGATAGCGAATCATTCAAAAGTCATTTGGGGTCAAATTTGGACAAATCATTTGATTTGGGTTCAAAAGGAATTCTACTTGAGTTGAAAGCTCTTGCATTGCCTGGAAAAGTCTCTCTGTGTCTTTCTCTCTCTATGGCCCCGTTTTGCACGCGTGTGAGAAAAATCGGCATGTTTGGTACCCAGATCCGAACCCGGACTTCTTCACAGAAGTTCGGGTTTGAGTTAGGTGTTCTGTAGATTTTATTATTTTCCCTTATAACATGGTTATAAGGGAAAATAATAGCATTCTTAATACAAAATGCATAGTAAAATGTCCATTGAGGGGTTAAAAATAAAAAACAAATTTAACTCACCCCATCCACTTGGTAACGTAGCGGATCTCCTCTTCTTGCTTCTTTCTTCTGGACCTGGCAAATGGACCTTTGATGACGTCACTGCACACCTCACCATGGTCCGCACGTGCTTGCGGATGCTTGCGATTTTCACGCAGCCCCATTCACTTCTATAGAGCCTGTGTTGCATGAAAAACGCACAATATAGAGCATGCTGTTGATATTCACGCAACGCACAAGTGATGCGTGAAAATCACCGCTCATGTGCACAGCTCCATAGAAATGAATGGGTCCGGATTCAGTGGGGGTGCAATGCGTTCACCTCACGCATTGCACCCGCACGGAAAACACGCCTGTGTGAGAGAGGCCTAAGTCCCTCTATGTCTTTATCTCTTTCTCTCTTCTCTCCTTGATTCTCTAGAACTGAATCACCCAAATTCAAATGAAGGTGAATTTTTGTAAGAATTTCCACATTTTAGAATAGATTCTCTTATCTCTATTAGCATTCACTCTGTAGGGGCCTCATTTATACTTCATGATAATGGTATAGTAAAAAATGTTATGAAAAAAGGCCATTACACAATATTCAGTAAATTTATCAAAAGTAGACAAAAAGAAAAAGAATATTGCATGTTTTACATATTACATAATTTTTTTTCTTAACATCTTGGTGTTTTTCTGTTATTTGCAGCAGACATTTTTGCAAAGTTGACATCTAGAGCAACTGTTAGTTGACTTTCTCAAATTGGTTTCTCAGAAACACAACTACAAAACTGTTGGTAGCATGCCACAAAATAGGATATTTTTTAATCTTTCAAGGACACATGACGTACCGGTACGGCATGTTGTCCTGGTACTTAAGGACACATGATGTACCGGTACGTCATGTATAGTTCCGATCACCGCCACCCGGCGGGCGGTGATCGGAACCCGGTGCCTGCTCAAATCATTGAGCAGGCACCTTGGATAGATGCGCCAGGGGGTCCTGTGACCCCCCCCCCCCCCCATGTTGGCAATCGCAGCAAACCGCAGGTCAATTCAGACCTGCGGTTTGCTGCGTTTCCAGGTTATTCAGGTCTCTGAGGACCCGATAACCCGGAACAGGATGGTGATCAGTGGTGTAATTTTACCCCACCAATCACCATCCTGCGATCCTGAGAGGTGATGGTGACATCACCTCTCAGGATCGCCTCTGATTGGTAGGTGGGCGGGTCGGCGGGAGATTCAAATCATAGTAGCGCTCCTCTCCTCCTCTTTTTGTGTCCAGAGCCCGAGGAGAGAGGAGCGCTGCTGTGCACTTGTGGATCTGAGCCAGCATCACCCCATCTGTGCCCCAGCACCCATCCTTGCCCTAGGACCCTATCTGTGCCCCAGCACCCCCCCCCATCTGATCAGCCAGGTAATTAGGGAAAGTCTAGGGAAAGGTTGGGCTAGGTAGGGATATAAAAGGGAAAGTTAGTGGGAAAAAAAGTTTGATTGCATCACACTAAGTAGGGTGTCTGGGGTCCGCAGCACAGCTGTGTGACCCTATACCCCCCAGGGGTGCTGCCGCCCGCTTGCCGCCCTGCCCCCCCACAACTTTTTAGTAGCACAGGCATTTTATTTTATTTTTGTGTGCGTACGCTGACTGTGGCCGGCACTCCACCGCTGATCAACTTCAAATGGTTGATCAGTGGTTTTGAATATTTTTTTTTTCACATTTTTTGCCCTTTTTTTAGTTAGTTTTTTTTTTCTGTTAGTTTTAGGGATAATTCCGCGAACACCCGTGCCCCCACACACACGCACACCAAATAAAGATTTACACGCATGCACATACACACGCAGACACACACTCCCCTATGGCCCGCCGGATGTTCTCGGCCAAGGAAGCATACGCCCAGCTTGCCCCCGAGTCCAAGAGTCCCAGTGAGGACGAGGATGACCCCACTTTCCTGTTGTCATCCACGTCCTCCTCATCATCCAGCGACGATGATGAGCCCCCAAGGCAGCAGAGACGCTGCCAGGCGGAGCAAGGGGACTGCCATGTTAGGGACCCTGCGGCCCACCCTAGTACGAGCAGCTCTGGGGCTCGTACTAGTTTTCCGTCCCACCAGTTAAATCCACTGGAGCCCCCTGCCGATTAACTTGTCTGGTGTACCCCAGAGCGATTTGAGCCCGCGAGTTGCCAATAACTCTTGTGCAACACCTAAAGGGTTAACAAAGTTTGTAAAATCAGTTTTATATACCATGAGGGGTGTAGTTTATTAGATGGGGTCACTTTTATGGAGTTTCTACTCTAGGGGTGCATCAGGGGGGCTTCAAATGGGACATGGTGTAAATAAACCAATCCAGAAAAATCTGCCTTCCAAAAACCATATAGCACACCTATCCCTCTACGCCCTACTGTGTGGCCGTACAGTAGTGTACAACCACATATGGGGTGTTTCTGTAAACGGCAGAGTCAGGGCAATAAATATACAGTCTTGTTTGGCTGTTAACCCTTGCTTTGTTAGTAGAAAAAATGGGTTAAAATGGAAAATTTGGCAAAAAAATGAAATTCTCAAATTTCATCCCCATTTGCTAATAACTCTTGTGCAACACCTAAAGGGTTAACAAAGTTCGTAAAATCAGTTTTGAATACCTTGAGGGGTGTAGTTTCTTAGATGGGGTCACTTTAACCACTTCAGCCCCCCTAGCTGAAACACCCTTAATGACCAGGCCACTTTTTTTTTTTCACAGTTTTTTGCTCGGTCCTGCAACTTACCACCCAAATTAATTTTACCTCCTTTTCTTCTCACTAATAGAGCTTTCATTTGGTGGTATTTCATTGCTGCTGACATTTTTACTTTTTTTGTTATTAATCGAAAGTTAACAAAATTTTTGCCAAAAAATGACATTTTTCACTTTCAGTTGTAAAATTTTCCAAAAAAAACGATATCCATATATAAATTTTCCGCTAAATTTATTGTTCTACATGTATTTGATAAAAAAAAAATGTTTGGGTAAAAAAAAAAAATGGTTTGGGTAAAAGTTATAGCATTTACAAACTATGGTACAAAAATGTGAATTTACGCTTTTTGAAGCAGCTCTGACTTTCTGAGCACTTGTCATGTTTCCTGAGGTTCTTCAATGCCCAGACAGTAGAAAAAACCCCACAAATGACCCCATTTCAGAAAGTAGACACCCTAAGGTATTCGCTGATGGGCATAGTGAGTTCATAGAACCTTTTATTTTTTGTCACAAGTTAGCGGAAAATGATGATTTTTTCATTATTTTTTCTTACAAAGTCTCATATTCCACTAACTTGTGACAAAAAAAGTGGGTGTCTTTTTACATATACAAAAAAAAAAAAAGAGCAAGAATTTTTTCAATATAAATCACATGATCATTACAGGTATTGCTCAAATGGGACAGGACATGGAGACTGAGCCACAAGGGGCTATACAATGTGGAGAATCACAATGGGGGATAATGTGACCATACCCAGCAGAGAACAACAATTTACCAGAGGCCGTGAGCAAAAGTGTAGTTGCGGGTGCGAATGCTGATCCCCTAGTATAAAACAACTACTGACTATTGCTCACAACCTCTGTCCGGGGATGCTGTGAGGTGTCAATGGACGGTGCAGTACTACTAATAAAGATGGCATATAACAATGAACTGCAAACCTCTCGTCCCACCCTGATTCAGCTACCAAGTTACCTACTTCAACAAGAAGGATAATAAATCAGTACCTATGAATGTAACTGAACAACAGGCAGTTCAGGATCTCATGTCCCTCTTAGAGGAACAGGAGAGCCAGCCTGGTATGCCAGCCCCCGTGCACCTGCACCGGCGATCACAGACGTTCCCCCCTAGATCACTCTGTCCAGTGGTGGATATATTTACCAAGTTAGTGAAAGAGGATTTTAAGAAAATCTCCCCCAAAAAATACAGAGACAATCTAACTCCACCACAAAGGAAAGATTTGAGGGAATTAAAATCTCTCAAAGAGGTAGTTATTAAACAGGCAGACAAAGGGGGTAATGTCGTGATCTGGCCGGTGCAGATGTACGAGCGGGAGGCCTTCAGGCAACTTAATGATAAAACATGTTATATGCGCCTGGATGGCAACCCTTCAGTTAAATATCAGGCGGAATTATATATGCTACTGGAGGAGGCAGTGACCCATAATGTTATCAGCTCCAAAATGATGGAAGGGTTGATGGTGGAGTCTCCGGTCAGCCCCACATTATACTTGTTGCCCAAGGTACACAAACACGCCACCAATCCACCAGGACGACCCATCGTCTCGGGGATTGGTGGATTGTGTGCCAATATTGGGAAGTTTATTGACTTCTATCTTAAGGGCTGTGTGGAGACCCTGCCATCCTTTGTGCAGGATACATCTGATATGTTGAGGCGAATGGATGGCTTGTGCCTTGATGATGACATGCTTTTAGTCACCTGCGACGTGGAGTCCCTGTACACGTCGATATGCCATGACCAGGGCCTGAGGGCGTCTAGGTACTTTCTTACAATGACGAATCTGGACGATGATCTAATTGAGTTAATTTTGAAGTTATTGGAATTCTTATTAACTCATAATTATTTTATTTTCAAAGATCGCTTCTTCCTACAGCTCCAGGGGACTGCAATGGGGGCGCCTTGTGCGCCCTCGTATGCAAATTTGTTCCTGGGGCTGTGGGAGGGAGAAATCGTCCAGAATTCGGTGGGTTTTGATGCGGCCCAGCTCTGGTCGAGGTATATCGACGATGTGTTTTTCATCTGGCAGGGCTCCACGTCGCGGTTGGATGACTTCCTGGCTGCCCTCAATGTTAATGAGTTTAATATCAGGCTCACTTGGAAGTACAGCCCAGTTGAGGTGGACTTCCTTGATATTATCATTAAAAAGGAGAATGGGGGGATGGTAGCGACAGATGTGCATAGAAAACCCACTTCGGTGAATGCATTGTTGCATGCCACTTCATCACACTACCCCAAGGTAATACAGGCCATACCGAAAGGCCAATTTATGAGGATGAGGCGTATATGCTCCAAGGAGGAGAGGTTTGAACAACAATCTTCAGACCTCACAAAACGCTTCCTAGACAGGGGATACCAGATAGGGGTGGTGACAAAGGGCTATGAGATGGCCAAAACCAAGACGAGGGAGGCCTTACTCTGTAGAAAAAAGCCATTTGATAAATCTAAAGATGGCCCAGTTAGATTCATCACTCCCTTTAACAGTGAATGGCGTAGAATGCAGGAAATAATGAAAAGGCATTGGTCAGTGTTGATGACTGACAAGGATCTGCGGTCATCCCTACCCAATTACCCCCAAATCACTTGGAGAAGGTCTAGAACCCTGAAGGATATGCTGACAAGGAGCCATTATGTAGCAGACATTCCCAGGGGAATCTTTGGGGGCAAAGGTCCTCCATGGGGTTTGAAAGCTTGTGGGAAATGTGCCGCATGTATGTACATGGAACGTTCCACCACTTTCTATGACGCCTCTGGGGACGCAGAATTTAAGATCGTTCACTATATAACCTGCACCACTGAGAGAGTCGTATATTGGCTAACTTGTCCGTGCCGATTGATTTATATCGGCATGACAACAAGAGCTTTGAAAACTCGGATATTGGAACATGCCAGCAAAATCCGCACAGCCTCACAATGTAAAGACCAGGACGTGGACGAATTACAATCTGTTCCACGGCATTTCCTCAAGTACCATGATAGTGACCCGAGTGTCCTGAGGGTAAGAGGTATTGACAGAGTTAGGTTGGGGGTGCGAGGTGGTGATGCAAAGAAGGCGTTACTACAAAAAGAAACTAAATGGATTACTGTGCTCAATACAGTGGTTCCAAGTGGGTTAAATGAATATAATAGCTTCAAGTCCTTTTTGTAAGACGTGAATTTTACTATGGGCAAATAAGTTCGTTTATATGTATGTGTCTATGTAGGTAACTTGGTAGCTGAATCAGGGTGGGACGAGAGGTTTGCAGTTCATTGTTATATGCCATCTTTATTAGTAGTACTGCACCGTCCATTGACACCTCACAGCATCCCCGGACAGAGGTTGTGAGCAATAGTCAGTAGTTGTTTTATACTAGGGGATCAGCATTCGCACCCGCAAGTACACTTTTGCTCACGGCCTCTGGTAAATTGTTGTTCTCTGCTGGGTATGGTCACATTATCCCCCATTGTGATTCTCCACATTGTATAGCCCCTTGTGGCTCAGTCTCCATGTCCTGTCCCATTTGAGCAATACCTGTAATGATCATGTGATTTATATTGAATAAAATGAGATTTTTTACCTTGAAAAAATCCTTGGTCTTTTTTTTGTACAAGTTGCAGTAGGTTGGGGAGTGAGGTACTGTTTTTGGGTTATTGTAGGCTCTAAGTCTTTTTACATATACCCATGCTGAGTGAGAGAAATATCTCGGCAAAAGACAACTTTTCCAATTTTTTTATACAAAGTTGGCATTTGACCAAGATATTTATCTCACCCAGCATGGTTATATGTAAAATGACACCCCAAAACACATTTCCCAACTTCTCCTGAGTACGGCGATACCACATGTGTGACACTTTTTTGCAGCCTAGGTGGGCAAAGGGGCCCACATTCCAAAGAGCACCTTTCGGATTTCACAGGCCATTTTTTACAGCTTTTGATTGCAAACTACTTTGCACGCATTTGAGCCCCTAAAATGCCAGGGCAGTATAACCCCACAAGTGACCCCATTTTGGAAAGAAGACACCCCAAGATATTTCATGATGGGCAGAGTGAGTTCATGGAAGTTTTTATTTTTTGTGACAAGTTAGTGGAATATGAGACTTTGTAAGAAAAAATAAATCATCATTTTCCGCTAACTTGTGACAAAATATAAAAAATTCTAGGAACTCGCCATGCCCCTCACGGAATACCTTGGGTGTCTTCTTTACAAAATGGGGTCACTTGTGGGGTAGTTATACTGCCCTGGCATTTTAGGGGCCCATATGCGTGAGAAGTAGTTTGAAATCAAAATCTGTAAAAAATGCCCTGTGAAATCCGAAAGGTGCTCTTTGGAATCTGGGCCCATTTGCCCACCTAGGCTGCAAAAAAGTGTCACACATGTGGTATCGCCGTACTCAGGAGAAGTTTGGGAATGTGTTTTGGTGTGTCATTTTACATATACCCATGATGGGTGAGAGAAATATCTCGGCAAAAGACAACTTTTCCCATTTTTTTATACAAAGGTGGCATTTGACCAAGATATTTATCTCACCCAGCATGGGTATATGTAAAATGACAAAACACATTCCCCAACTTCTCCTGAGTATGGTGATACCACATGTGTGACACTTTTTTGCAGCCTAGATGCGCAAAGGTGCCCAAATTCCTTTTAGGAGGGCATTTTTAGACATTTGGATCCCAGATTTCTTCTCACGCTTTCGGGCCCCTAAAATGCCAGGGCAGTATAAATACCCCACATGTGACCCCATTTTGGAAAGAAGACACCCCAAGGTATTCAATGAGGGGCCTGGCGAGTTCATAGAAATATTTTTTTTGGGCATAACTTAGCGGAAATTGATTTTTTATTTTATTTTTTTCTCACAAAGTCTCACTTTCCGCTAACTTGGGACAAAAATTTCAATCTTTCATGGACTCAATATGCCCCTCAGCGAATACCTTGGGTGTCTTCTTTCCAAAATGGGGTCATTTGTGGGGTGTTTGTACTGCCCTGGCATTTGAGAGTCTCCGCAATCATTACATGTATGGCCAGCATTAGGAGTTTCTGTTATTCTCTTTATATTGAGCATACAGGTAATGAGATTTTTTTTTTCCGTTCAGCCTCTGGGCTGAAAGAAAAAAATGAACGGCACAGATTTCTTCACTCACATTGATCAATGTGGATGAAAAAATCTCTGCCAAAAAAAAAAAGGAGGGGAAAGGCGTCTGCCAGGACATAGGAGCTCCGCCCAACATCCATACCCACTTAGCTCGTATACCCTGGCAAACCCGATTTCTCCATTCACATCAATCGATGTGGATGAATAAATCATTGCCGGGATTTTTTATTTTTATTTTTATATACAAAGTGTTTGCCAAAGCATATGAACACCGCCGCCTCCTCAGCTCATATGCCTCGGCAAACGTATCTTTTACTGCAGAGGAGAAATCTCGTCTTGCAGCGCCGCATACACTGACTTTTGTGTAATCTGACAGCAGCGCAATGCTTCTGTCAGAATGCACATCAGTGCTGCAGCTAGTCGATAGGTTGGTCCACCTGGAAGGTAAAAAAAACAACAACAAAAAAAAAAAAAACAGGCTGCAACGCAATAAATTTTATTAACTTTATAATAACCTTTGAACAGAACATATAAACTTTATTTAACTTTTGGAACTGAACGTTAACTTTTTTGCTTACTGGTGTTTTTTTTTATTTTTTTTTTAACCTTTATAGGACAAACCTCTCCTTCCCCATGGGACAATGTGCAAAGCGCAAATCGCCCAAAGATGTGGCGAAGTGCATTATGCACGTTGTCCCAGGTGAAAGGAGAGGTTTGAAGCAGCTGTGTGTGAATGGGCCCTAATAGCCCTGTGTACCTGCCCTGTAAGATGTGATCCCTATGCTAAGTGTACCTGTGTGTGGTACTTCCGGAAACACTCCCCTAAGCATAGGGCAGGGTGGTCAGGACAGTCAGGACAGAAATAGCGGGTGTCACGCCTTATTCCACTTCTGCTACAGACACAACATCTTTTTCGGGGTGACGGTTGGGTTGAGGTACCAGCAACGACATTGGGGAAATGTCGCTCGTGTAGACGGCTAACTACACTGGTGGATGGGGCCACGGAACCTACTGGATACAGGAAGTTCTCGATGATCTCTTCCTGAAATTTGAGGAAGGATCCTGTTCTCCCAGCCTTACTGTAGAGAACAAACCTATTATATGCAGCCAATTGAATCAAATATACAGACACCTTCTTATACCAGCATCTGGTGCGTCGGGAAACTAAATGCGGAGCCAACATCTGGTCATTGAAGTCCACCCCTCCCATGTGAAGGTTATAGTCGTGGACTGAGAGGGGCTTTTCAATGACACTGGTTGCTCGCTCAATTTGGATTGTTGTGTCTGCGTGAATGGAGGAGAGCATGTAAACGTCACGCTTGTCTCTCCATTTCACCGCGAGCAGTTCTTGGTTACACAAGGCAGCCCTCTCCCCCCTTGCAAGACGGGTGGTAACGAGGAACAAATGCCTGAAGAGGGCCACACTTGTGTAGAAATTGTCCACATAAAGATGGTACCCCTTGCCAAATAAGGGTGACACCAAGTCCCAGACTCTCTTCCCACTGCTCCCCAGGTAGTCAGGGCAACCGACCGGCTCCAGGGTCTGATCTTTTCCCTCATAGATCAGAAATTTGTGGGTATAGCCTGTGGCCCTTTCACAGAGCTTATACAATTTGACCCCATACCGGGCACGCTTGCTTGGGATGTATTGTTTGAAGCCAAGGCGCCCAGTAAAATGTATTAGGGACTCGTCTACGCAGATGTTTTGCTCAGGGGTATACAAATCTGCAAATTTCTGGTTGAAGTGGTCTATGAGGGGCCGAATTTTGTGGAGCCGGTCAAAAGCTGGGTGGCCTCTGGGACGGGAGGTGGTGTTGTCCCTAAAGTGCAGGAAACGCAGGATGGTCTCAAATCGTGTCCTTGACATAGCAGCAGAGAACATGGGCATGTGATGAATTGGGTTTGTGGACCAATATGACCGCAATTCATGCTTTTTGGTTAGACCCATGTTGAGGAGAAGGCCCAGAAAAATTTTAATTTCGGAAACTTGGACTGGTTTCCACCGGAAAGGCTGGGCATAAAAGCTTCCCGGGTTGGCGGATAAAAATTGAGTGGTATACCGATTTGTTTCTGCCACAACTAAGTCCAAGAGCTCCGCAGTCAAGAACAGCTCAAAAAATCCCAGGGCCGAACCGATCTGAGCTGTCTCAACCAACTCTAGACTGGGCAGTGAAAGGGGGAACTACAGGTGCGGCTGAAGTTGGGGACTGCCAATCAGGGTTTGCCAGCACCTCAGGGATTCTAGGGGCTCTACGGGCCTGTCTGTGCGGTGGCTGCGACGGTACGTGCCACCGTACCAGCTTCAACTGCCCTTCTGGTGCTCGCCACTTCACCATGTTGTACGGCAGTGCTGGTACTAGGTCCAGGATGGGCTGCGCTGCTGGTGTATGCCTCACCACATAATCCGACAGCGCCAGCCCCACTCTGCTGCCCTTGAAGCGGATCCTGCGCAACCTGTGGTCTAGCGACATGGGGCCGGGTACGCCCTGGTGCTATCAGGGACCTCAACCTCCTCGTCCGAACTTTGGGTCAGACGGCCACTGCTTTCTACAGGTTCATATTCTGACCCGCTAGATTCATCGGATGAGCGTTCCCATTCCTCATCCGACTGGGTCAGAAGCCTGTAGGCCTCTTCAGAAGAATACCCCCTGTTTGACATTTGGACTACTAAATTTAGGGGTATTCCCTGAGACTACCCAAGAAAAAAAGCAAGTCTGTCTTATAAATGGAAGGCTAGCGAAGTACCGGAGGCCGCTGCAGTTGATAAAAGATTTCAAAACTGATTTTTTTATCGCCGCAGCGCTTGTAAAGTTATTGTGCAGTGATCAAAAAATATAAATTTTTTGTTACTGCGGCGGGGCGGGCGTGGGTGAACGCACGTGTGGGCGACCGATCAGGCCTGATCGGGCAAACACTGCGTTTTGGGTGGAGGGCGAACTAAGGTGACACTAATACTATTATAGGTCTGACTGTGATCAGTTTTGATCACTTACAGATACTATAAAAGTCCAAAAGCTGATTAGTGATACGCTAATCAGCGAATAAGTGACTGCGGTGCGGTGGGCTGGGCGCTAAACGATCGCTAAACTACCTAACCAAGGGGCCTAAACTATCCCTAAAACCTAATACCAGTGGAAAAAAAAAGTGACAGTTTACACTGATCACTTTTTTCCCTTTCACTAGTGATTGACAGGGGCAAGAAGGGGTGATCAAGGGGTTAATTGGGGGTGCTGGGGGGTGATCTGGGGCTAAGGTGTAGTGTTTGGTGCTACTCACTGTGATGCCTGCTCCTCTGCTGAGACCAACCGACGAAAAGGACCAGCAGAGGAGCAGGGAAGCCATTTAACACATTATATTTGCAAATATAATGTGTTAACTGGCTTCTGAATGGAGATTTTAAAAATCGCCAGCCTGCCAGCAACAATCATTGGCTGGCATGCTGGTGACGAAATAGTGCTTGAACTTTTGCCGGCCCGCGATGCGCATGCATCGGGCCGGCTCAGACCGAAATCTCGCGTCTCGCGAGATGACGCACGGATGCGTCCAGGAGGAATGAATCGACTGCCTCCAGGACGCATCCGTGCATTAGACGGTCCTGGAGCGGTTAATGGGGTTTCTAGTCTAGGGGTTCATCAGGGGGGCTTCAAATGGGACATGGTATAAATAAACCAGTCCAGCAAAATCTGCCTTCCAAAAATCATACGGTGCACCTTTCCCTTTACGCCCTACTGTGTGCCCGTAAAGTAGTTTACCGCCACATATGGGGTGTTTCTGCAAACTACAGAATCGGGGCAATAAATATTGAGTTTTGTTTGGCTTTGTTACTAGAAAAAATGGATTAAAATGGAAAATTTGCCCAAAAATCTAAATTCTGAAATTGTTTCTCCATTTGCCATTAACTCTTGTGGAACACCTAAAGGGTTAACGACGTTTGTAAAATCAGTTTTGAATAGCTTGAGGGGTGTAGTTTCTAGAATGGGTGGTTTCTATTATGTAAGCCTCGCAAAGTGACTTCAGACCTGAACTGGTCCCTAAAAATTTGGTTTTTGAAAATTTCTGAAAATTTTTAAGATTTGCTTCTAAACTTCTAAGCCTTGTAACATCCCCAAAAATAAAATATCATTCCCAAAATGATCCAAACATGAAGTAGACATATGGGGAATATAAAGTAATAACTGTTTTGGAGGTATTACTATGTATTATAGAAGTAGAGAAATTGAAACTTGGAAATTTGCATTTTTTTTTACAAATTTCTGGTAAATTTGGTATTTTTTTATAAATAAAAATGATTTTTTTTAACTTAATTTTAACAGTGTCATGAAGTACAATATGTGACGAAAAAACAATCTCAGAATTGCCTGGATAAGTCAAAGCATTTTAAAGTTATCACCATTTAGGCCCCTTTCACACGGGCGAGTATTCCGCGCGGATGCGATGCGTGAGTTGAACGCATTGCACCCGCACTGAATCCCGACCCATTCATTTCTAAGGGGCTGTTCACATGAGCAGTGATTTTCACGCATCACTTGTGCGTTGAGTGAAAATCGCAGCATGCTCTATATTTTGCGTTTTTCACGTAACGCAGGCCCCATAGAAGTGAATGGGGTTGCGTGAAAATCGCAAGCATCCGCAAGCAAGTGCAGATGCGGTGCGATTTTCACGCACCGTTGCTAGGAGGCGAACAGGATGGAGATCGGATCATTAATATTTTCCCTTATAACATGGTTATAAGGGAAAATAATAGCATTCTGAATACAGAATGCATAGTAAAATAGCGCTGGAGGGGTTAAAAAATAAAAATATAAATTTAACTCACCTTAATCCACTTGATCGCGCAGTCGGCATCTCCTTCTGTCTTAATCTTAGCTGTGTGCAGTAACAGGACCTGTGTTGTGACATCACTCCGGTCATCACATGGTCCATCACATGATCCATCACCATGGTAAAAGATCATGTAATGGATCATGTGATGACCGGAGTGACGTCACCACAGGTCCTGTTACTGCACACAGCTAAGATGAAGACAGAAGGAGATGTCGGCTGTGCGATCAAGTGGATTAAGGTGAGTTAAACACCTCCAGCACTCATATGAGAGCTTCTTTTTCTGTTCTGTTCACCTGCTTGTCGTAGCATTTGCAGTGATGAGCAGGTAAGCAGAACAGAGAAGGCAGCGCTCATAAAGCGGACAACCCCTTTAAAGACATACATGGAAAAAACTACATACAGTGTTACAGAACATACAGGATCATACAGTGCCACATACCTCTTACATCCAGTGACTTCTCTGATGTAAATATTCTCTTTCCTCTTCTTCTCCTGTTAGACCAGACCACCATGGTGACTACTTTCAGCCGCGCCTCGTCTCTAAAGAGTTTAACAAACAGACATTTTACTTTCCAACTTTTCCATCATCCTACCACCTTCTCAACACCCTATCCTGCCACCCCCAATACTGTGTCCACTGTGCTCCCCAATACTTTCCTGCAAAAACAGTCCCCCTGAAAATACTGCTACCATACAGATAGTGGTTCAGTACAAAAACACCCCTTTGCAAAAAGTAAGAGGATCCAGCTTCTGGTAAAACGATATACTTTATTTGATGCAGTAAAATCCATACAGTACAAGACAAGTGCAAAATCGGATACGAAACGCGTCCATTTTGCACTTGTCTTGCACTGTATGGATTTTACTGAATCAAATAAAGTATATCGTTTAACCAGAAGCTGGATCCTCTTACTTTTTGCAATTTATGTCGGCCATGTCCTAGCCACATCCGTGCCTTTGATACGATATGCAGATGAGCGCTGCATTTCTGACTTTCTAAAAACACCCCTTTATATTGTGCGCTAGTACAAAAAAAATTCCCCCTTCCTTTCAGATCAGACCCCCATAAAAACCCTAAATATGATCCCCCATCTCAGACCAAACCCCCATAAACCTCCGATCAGACCCCCATTTTACCTCCATGTAAGACCTCGACCCAATATCACACCTCAGATAAGACCCCCATTAGACCTCCAGACCCCATATAAGACCCTCATTAGACCTCCAGACCCACATATCAGACCTCAGACCAGACCCCCATATCAGACCTCCAGACCCCCATTAAATCTCCAGACTCCCCATTAGACCTTCAGACTCCCACTAGATCTCCAGACCCCCATATCTAACCCCATTAGACCTCCAGACCCCCCCAGTCAGACCTACAGACCCCCAGACCCCCAATCAGACATCCAGACCCCCCAGTCAGACCTCCTGACTCCCCCAGTCAGACCTCCTGACCCCCCAGTGAGACCTCCAGACCCCCTCAGTCAGACCCCCAGTCTGACCTCCAGACCCCCCATTAGACCTCTCCAGACCCCCATTAGACCTCAATATCAGACCTCAGATGAGACTGTAAAATAATACAGTCACCTCTCCTGTCGCCACTCTCCCTGTCCTGGCTGTCCTCTCTTCTCAGGGCCGATGCTGCAGTCACCTGACCTCCTGCAGTGTCAGGTCAGAGTGCGCTCTGTACGTCCTGATGCTGCAGGCAGCCAGGACACATCAGCGCGGGCCCTGAGAAGAGCAAGCAGGAGGAGGGGTAAGTACTCTACAGTGCTCACAGCGCTTCTCTCCCCCTCCTCCTGCAGACTAGTAAGCGATTCCATTATGGAAGTGCTCACTAGCAGTGGCGTAACTAGAGGTCTAGGGGCCCCAGGGCAAGCTATAG
Organism: Bufo gargarizans; assembly: GCF_014858855.1. NCBI lineage: Eukaryota > Metazoa > Chordata > Amphibia > Anura > Bufonidae > Bufo > Bufo gargarizans. The sequence goes on from NC_058084.1 coordinate 149,466,372, forward strand.
ATTGGGGCCCCCAATCCCCATTAACCTGCAACCCCATTACCCCGTACCCTCCCCTGCCACTCACTCTATATATATAGATCATTTGGCCCCCACCCAGACTATATATATTTCACTTGGCTCCCACCCAGACTGTATACATTTCATTTGTCCCCCACCCAGACTATATACATTTCATTTGGTCCCCAACCAGACTGTATATATTTCATTAACCCCCATTAACACATTTTTGGACGCTTATGCAGAACAAGCCACTGTTTTAAATGACTTTAATGTGTGTGTGTATATATATATATATATATATATATATAAAAACAGGGGCAGGGATCTGTCCCCATTAAGGCATCATTTTTAAATGCTTGGCCTCAATAAGCCACTATTTTTCCCCCATAACACTGTGTGTGCTTAAACCCCAATCTGCCTGCAATAAGGGGCAATTTTTGGATGCTTTCTAAAATGAAAAAGCATAACACATGCAACGTCACACTGTGTTTATAAACACACTGTTTTACACCATCAACTATGCAGCCATACATTTACATTTAGCTATATACTGTTACTCTGACATTATTTGTTATTTCAAAAGATTAAAAGAGGGGATGGAAGCTGAGTCTGAGGACACCTCAGAGTGTCATAAACCAATTTTTAGGCCAATTGAAAATATTTGATTCTTGTAGAATCAATTCAGATACAATTCAAATATTTTGCAAAATTCGGCGAATGACACACAAAACGAATTTCAAGAAATTCACTCTGAGATATATATATCAATATCAGTTATGTGCCTACCTTGTGATTGAGTAACAGATGTTGTTTTATGGATTTGTCAGCACCATCTCACATTTCATTGTTACTGTTTTAGAGTACCCTATAAAAGCATGAACAGATATGCCAGAGGTAAAATGCCATTATAGAAGTCCAACTGGCATAAATCAATAAGGAGGAAAATGTTATACATTGATTTTACTGTAGCATCATTTTTAAATAAGAGACACTTAAATTACATAGACTCTGACAAACAACTTATAGATAGCATTTGCATTTTATGAAACATTCTTTTACATTGAAGATTCCACATTCCACAAAACTATCTTTAATACAGAATGGAGAATTTATTTACGGATGAGTAGTATACTTCTACTTTAAAGCCTATGGCTGGCATTATACAGGGTGGGCCATTTATATGGATACACCTTAATAAAATGGGAATGGTTGGTGATATTAACTTCCTGTTTGTGGCACATTAGTATATGTGAGGGGAAAAACTTTTCAAGATGGGTGGTGACCATAGCAGCCATTTTGAAGTCGGACATTTTGAATCCAACTTTTGTTTTTTCAATAGGAAGAGGGTCATGTGACACATCAAACTTATTGGGAATTTCACAAGAAAAACAATGGTGTGCTTGGTTTTAATGTAACTTTATTCTTTCATGAGTTATTTTCAAGTTTCTGACCACTTATAAAATGTGTTCAATGTGCTGCCCATTGTGTTGGATTGTCAATGCAACCCTCTTCATATGCTGTGAAGATACGAGATGTGCAGCACCTGAAACTACGGATACTGGAAGCCTGTGCTAGCATTTCTCCTGCGGTGTTGCTATCAGTGTGTGAAGAGTGGGAGAAGAGGGTTGCATTGACAAATTAGCAATTTTAAAACAGAAAGCGATACCTCATAAAATATTTATTACTTAACATTCCCCATATATCTACTTTATGTTGGCATCATTTTGTAAATGTCATTTTATTTTTAGAACTTCCAAAACCCACTTTTTAAGGACCATTTCAGGTTTAAAGTCACTTTGTAGGGCTTACATAGTAGAAAGCCCTCATAAATGACCCCATTGTAGAAACTACACCCCTCAATTTACTCAAAACTGATTTTTACAAACTTTGTTAACCCTTTAGGTGTTCCACAAGAATTAAAGGAAAATGGAGATGACATTTCTAAATTTCACTTTTTTAGCAGATTTTCCATTTTAATCCATTTTTTCTTTAACACATCAAGGGTTAACAGCCAAACAAAACTCAATATTTATTATCCTGATTCTGCGGTTTACAGAAACACCCCACTTGTGGTCTTAAACTGAAGTAAGGGCACACGGCAGGGTGCAGCAGAAAAGGAACGCCATATGGTTTTTGGAAGGCAGATTTTGCTGGACTGGTTTTTAGATGCCATATCCCATTTGAAGCCCCCCTGATGCACCCTTACAGTAAAAACTCCCAAAAAGTGACCCCATTTTGGAAACTAGGGGATAAGGTGCCAGTTTTTTTGGTACCATTTTTGGGAACATATGATTTTTTGATTATTCATTATTACACTTTACGGAGCAAGGTGACCAAAAAATTCTAAATTTTGGCATAGTTTTCAATTATTTATTTTTACAACGTTCACCTGAGGGGTTAGGTCATGTGATATTTTTATAGAGCAGATCATTACGGACATGGCAATACATAATATTGTGTCTGGAGTTGGGTCAGTGACTGAACCCTTGTCACGGTACATTGATTGGCTACTTAGACCCATGGTGAGTTGTGTGCCTTCTTTTCTCAAGGATACGTCGGATCTCCTCTGGGTGCTAAGGTCCGTGCACTGGCAGGAGGGCTTCCAACTTGTATTCCTAGACGTAGAGAGCCTATACACATGCATCCCCCAAGATAAAGGCATTGAGGTAGTCACGGACATTTTGACCAGCACAGGCAAAAGTGAGAAGTTATCCAGCTTCGTTCGCGATGCACTGGGGCTCATTCTCAAGTACAATGCTTTTAGATTCGGGGATGCGTGGTACAGGCAGAAGTTTGGTACCGCCCCGGGGACGCCAGTCTCTTGCACTTTTGCGAATTTATACTTAGCAAAATTTGAGGACAGATACATATATGCGCTCTCTAACCTATATCTCTCCTGTATACATACATACATACTTAAGATACATCGACGATGTGTTCATAGTATGGACAGGGACAGAGGTTGACTTTGCTAACTTTGTACAGCACCTTAATACAGTCAACGACATGAATATGTTGTTTACACATAAGTTTGGAGGCGAGCGTCTGGAATTCCTGGACGTCGAGATTTCTGTGAGAGACGGCGAGCTGGTGACCGAGGGTTATCGCAAGCCAACGGCCACCAACTTTTTATACTACTCGAGTTATCACACCCCAAGTGTGAAAAAAGCGGTACCCTATGGCCAGTTCGTCAGACTTAAACGCATTTATACGTTTGAGATCGATTACAATCGACAAGCGTTGGAATTAAAAAATAGACTCCTGGCCAGAGGGTACCCCTTAAAATTACTGAACCAGGATATGAAGAAGGCTGCATTAACCAAACCCCAAAGATGCCCCATATCCGCTGGCAGTGACCAAACAGAAGAAGTAACGGATGATGATAGCTCCCACCCCTTTTGTGTTCTCAAGTATGGACCTATGGCCTCTCAAATAAGGAAGGTCATTAAAGACAATGGTTCCATATTTGAAAGAGACGAATCTCTAAAGGAAATAAAAAATGTGGCACCAATCATAGCCTTCAGGAGATGTCATACCCTGAAGGCTAAGTTGGTTCGCAGCAGATTTCAAGAGAAAAAACCTATGACCTGGTTGGAGAACTGGGGACCTAAAGGTAACCGCAGATGCGGACATTGTACGTGCTGCAGGCTAAACCCACAATAAAACACACTAAGGTTTGGAAGGATCCAGCACAAAGTGAATACCCTCATCACCTGTAAAAGTAAATATGTGGTGTACCTTATTAAGTGTATATGTGGTAGGTTTTATATAGGTAAAACGATAAGGAGTCTTCAGGAGAGGATCAGGGAACACATAAATTCACTTACCACAAGAAAAGGCTTTATACGGTTGATAGAACATGTGAGGAAGGAGCACGCAGGCACCCTTAGTTTCGCTGGTATAGAAATGGTGCATAGTATACCACAAGGGGGAGATAGACACAAAGATCTCCTTAGGAGGGAAAGTAAGTGGATCCTATGTGCGGACGCAATGGGACCTTTGGGTCTAAACGACAAAATTGATATGGGTATATTCTTATAGATGCCCTGTTCTTCTCAAAGATGTGTTGCAAAAATAACTGTGAAGTTATGGTACCATTTTAAATGTTTGTTTCATGGTTTATCTTTCACTGTGACGCAATCCACCCTGACGCACACAGGTAAGCGCCGTGTTAGCGAGTTGCCTGTGGGGCGCAGCTTGAGCCTCTTTTAGAGCAGGTGAATTGTTTCACCTGATTATGAGCCAGACAAAGCACTGAGGTGCGAAACAGCCGTCGCCTAACTCAGCTGGAGCACGAATGTATGTTGTCCGCTCTCTACCAGGAATAAAATAAATTGTTTCAGCGCATAGTGGTGAGTGCTGTCCTTTTGTCTCTTATCTGTGCAAAACTATTGAAGCAGTAACTGCCTGGTTACATGTTGGACAGAGCACCGCCGACAACGCACATAACGCAAGCGCACCTGCCAAGTACCCCGGTGTTGTAGAAAATATTTATAGTTGTAATCAGCTCGCATCAAAGTTTGTGTAAGGAAAAAGGTAAATCCATCCTCCATCAGTCGCAGTCAGAGAAAGACCCAGGTGCTACTATCTTGATTGAATTCTTGCTGAGCACTCCTCCCGCCTTGCCCAGTCTCTGTCCTTTATTTACTAACAAAAGGTGTATAAGGGGCTGGCCCAAGACAAGGATGCAGGAAGTTATGACATACAGGAAGTGATGACATAGGAAGACAAGACACCATCATTTAGAATAACATAGCCAGCTAACAAACACATGTATACAATAATCTACCATTACCAGTGAGCGAACTTTATCCAGCCTTGCTCAGTGATCAATGCCAGATAAAGTTACTATGATCCATATGCATGTTTATTTACAGTACAGCGTCATTATCTCCAGCGGCTGATCAGGCGCACTAGAGACAACAAACGCACGTTCCTTTACAGGACATACACGGGAAGATATCCACTCCAATGGTTTACCCTGACACTGAGAGACATGATGACAATACACAATATATTAAATACACATCCTAATAAAATTTCCACAACACCGGTGACGAGGTGTTGACAAAAGAAAGGGGTCTATTTTGTTTTATGCAGTGCCACTCAGATTTTTTCTACAACCACAACATAATATTAATACGTTTTCTTATTTATTTAAGTTTTACACAATAATAGCTTTTTTTTTAATCAAAAATTGATGTTTTAGTGTCTACATAATCTGAGAGCCATAGCTTTTCTATTTTTTGACCGATTGTCTTAGGTAGAGTCTCATTTTTTGTTGGATGAGGGAATGGTTTGATTGGTACTATTTTGGGGGGGGCATAAGCCTTTTTGATAGCTTGGTGTTGCAATTTTTGTGATGTAAGGTGACAAAAAATGGCTTTTTTGGCACTGGTTTTATTTTTATTTTTTACGGTATTCACCTGAGGGGTTAGGTCATGTGATATTTTTATAGAGCAGGTTGTTACGGACGTGGCAACACTTAATATGTCTACTTTTTTATATTTTTTTCACTTTAGCACAATAATAGCAATTTGAAGTGAAAAAAAATAATCATATTTTAGTGTCTCCATTGCCTGAGAGTCATTTTAAAAAAAATTTTTTTTACTAATTGTCTCAGGTAGGGTATAATTTTTTGCGAGATGAGGTGACTTTTTTTGTACGATTTTGGTCGACATACGCCTTTGGGTGTTGCACTTTTTATGATGTAAGGTGACAAAAAGGCTTTTTTGACACAGTTTTTATTTTATTTTTTACGGTATTTACATGAGGGGTTAGGTCATGTGATATTTTTATAGAGCTGGTTGTTAGGGACGCGGCGATACCTAATATGCATACTTTTTATTTATTTATTTCACTTTAACACAATAATAGCATATTTGAAAGAAAATAATGATGTTTTAGTGTCTCCATATTCTGAGAGCTATATTTTTTTTTTTTTTGTGATTTTCTTATATAGGGTCTCATTGTTTGCGGGATGAGGTGACAGTTTCATTGGTACCATTTTGTTCTACATATCCCTTTTTGATTGCTTGGTGTTGCACTTTTTGTGATGTAAGGTGACATAAAATGGCTTTTTTGACACAATTTTTATTTTATTTTTTATGGTGTTTATCGGACGGGGTGGATCATGTGATATATTTATAGAGCCGGTTGTTACGGACACGGCAATACCTAATTTGTGTGTTTTTCTTTTTTTTCTCTCTATTTTTTATTATATAATATGGGGAAAGGGCCTGAGGCTGGATCTCCTGGGCACCTGTAAAAGGCAGGTCCTGATGCCATGCAAGGCATTGGGCAGTCTCTGCACAACATCAGGCTTCCTTGTCACGCATTGGGTCCCTACCACAGCAGCGTGGGGACTTGATGAGCTCCTTCACCCGCCACAAACTACCACTACAGCGCTGACCGTGGCATAGAAGAGGTTAATCTGCTGGCATCGCTGTAAACAGCGATGCCGGCACATACAGCAGGGGCCCGGCTACCAGGGACTGCCGGACCCCTGCAGTGATCGGGCGAGCACTTCTCAGGTGCCCGTCCAATCACCATGATGTACTATTACGTCAAAATGCGGGGAGTCACTGACTTCCATGATCTTATAGTATCTCACATGTCGGGAAGGGGTTAATATAGAAATAAATATACATTCTTCCTTCCCGCTCACTGATCAGCGTGGCCATACTATAACTGTCCATATTTACAGTAAAAAAGCTTCCCCCTGCCTCCCTGCATTGTCTGTAATGAGCGCTTACTGATCACACAGGCATTGCTCCTGGTGGCTGGCTAGACACACAGTGTGCCAGGCGTACAGGGGGAGAGCTCACTGACAGCGCTGGCCATGTTGGTCAGTGATCAGGAAGGGAGTAAAGATATTTATTTACATATTAATAGATATTTAATCTATAATAACTGTATTGCCCCACTACCATATGAGGAAGCAGTGCAGACAGACGCCCACCAGCTCCCAGCACAGACCACCAGCTCATGTGCTCATCGCATCCGCACAGAAAACTCGCCCGTGTGAAAGAGGGCTAACTCAGTTGTGTGCCAAATCCATCACACCCATTAATTTTGTTGTTCTGCACCGCTAATGGAGCAGAACAATGGAAATATATAGGGGTGGTGTTAACTCACCCTTTGAGGTGTATCTTCTTTTTAATGTTGTATTCTAACCAACTTCTTCTAGCTGCCTGTCCTAGGAAGGCAAACTCTACTACTGTTCCTACTCCGATTGAAAACATTTCTGGGGTCATTTATCAAACTGGTGTAAATTAGCAACCAATCAGATTCCACCTTTAATCTTTGACAGCTCCTTTGGAAAATGAAAGGTGGTATCTAATTGGTTGCTATGGTCAACTAAGCCAGTTTTACTTTACATCCCATTCATATTTTGTGTTATATACTTAACTTTAAAAGGTTCATTCAAGGTGTCCCTTCACCTATATCTGAACCACGAAATGATTCATAATTTCATGGAGGAGGAATTGAAAACTGACACAAAATGATTCAACATTAAATGTAACACCTTCTGCAAATCATCATGGTCCCATGTATTTAGAGGTGATTTAAAAAAAAATGACTCATAATACATGAATGCTTGTCCCAACTGTAATAATAATAGTAGTAATAATAATAATAATCCACTTTCTATTACCCCATATTCTGCCAGTTTTGCAGTTTCATATCTTCACCAAATTTTCAATATAGTAATCATTTTTTTCTTTCAAAAATCTATCTCTTGTAGGCCATGTTAATCTTATGAAAAAAAATAAGACAGATTAATGTCCTCACCTATTCAGTTTGTTAGGACCAAACCAATATTAAAGGAGTTATCGAGTGTTTTTGTTTTTTACATATGGCTCACGGTGGCTTAATCTTCACCCATACCCTGACGCTACTGTTCTAATACTGCACTGATTTCTGCTGCTCTTCCCTTCCAGGCTCTGCTTGATACACTGGAAATGCCAATAGATGCCTGCTCAGACAATATCTGAGCTTATTTGCATTTCTATGGCATCAAATTACCAAAACCAACCAACATGATTAAAATAATTTGGTGATATCAGGATTCAGTATTAGAAAGCATATATATTGGTGCATGTCAGGATGACCTAGCTAGACAGATTCCATATATGGCAAAGAAACAAGACATTTTGACTTCTTATTAAAACTTAAAAATAATTGGCTACAATAAAAAAAAACTGTACCAGGGCCTACAACCCCACATGTGTCATTTATAAAACTGGTGTTTAGGGGGGTGGATGAACCTTTGGGCCACCTAGCAATAGTGCAAGGATTGACTACCTCTGCAACCCCTATAGCTGCTCCATTGGTGATGCCTTAAAAAGGCAAGCATGATCCTATGCAAATAAAAGTCAGGCTGATGACATCAATGTGGTCTAAGGAATTTCCTGCTAGAAGGAAATTGGGAAAAACCTAAATATCTTGTTTTAGCTCTTCCTTCACATGAAGCTTTTATCTGTAATCTTCTCAGGCTGTCATTGTTAAGCTGATATTTACTCACATTTATTTGGTTGCAGAGCTTAAATTATCCATTATGCAAGATAATACAAGATACAAATTAAGATACGTGACAGATAAAAAGGTTCAATTTCTCATGCACAAAGTGACAATACAATGAATAATATGAAATGTTTTTTTTTCTTTTGCTCTTTGATAAAGGGAATATTGTTTAGACAAAGTGCTCGCTGAAATTTTTTTTATCCCCCCTCCATTTAACAGGGAATACTAGCAAGAATGTCAATTTAAAAATATCAGCTACAATGCTCACATTGCAAATTAGCCACGGTTTCCATAATAAATGCTTGACATTGTGCTCATAATAAAACAAGGCACACTTATGGTATCTTCCCCTTTCTCCTGTATTGCTCAATAAAAATATACAATGTAATAAGAATAACAGATGTGGCTAAATAGGCAAAAAAAATTGCAAGGCAAGTTTAAGGCTGCATGTCGATTTTGGCCCCAACACATGTTGCACAGCCAAAGATCACTGCCTGCATTTCAACTAATGAAAGTGAATGTGGTTGTGTTGCGATCTACAAGTTTCCTTGACCACAGAAGTAACAAAACATCAAGCAGATATAGATGTCTTGTGATGGTGCAACCACACGTTCATTTTTTAAAATGACGTTTTAGAAGACAAATAGAGGACTGAATAAAAAATAAAATAAAAAGTCATATTTGTCCTTCATACTTTCTCTCATTTTATCATGTACTCTTGATTTGGGTTCCAAAAACTGCATCTAGAAATCTGAAAGTTTTCTGCATGCAGTTTTGGAAGCCAAAATCAGGATTGGATCATAAAAGGAGAGAAAGTATAAAAGACAGATACAACTTCTCATCTTTTTTGGCTTCCAAAACTGCATCAGGAAACCTAACAATGTGTATGTACTCTTACTGTTGTGTCTCGGTCATGACAACTTGTGGGTTACAACATGAACCCATTCACTTTCATTAGCTGCAGTGCATGCAGCACTACACTGCAATCTTTTGGTCATGCGACATGTGTCACTGTCATAGTCACCTTAGAGTCCAAGCCTAATTTCTCAAAACAATCCTATGTGATGCAGGCCATATAATAAATAACTCAACATCAGTGCCCAGTGCTCTTCTTTTTATCTAGGTTATTCATGAGCTATTCACACTAAGGTACACCATTTATTTTCTTTTTCTTCTTAAAAAATTGTGTTCAAATGTGAGTAAAAAAATATTCAACAAACTGCCAAAACATATGCGTGGATCTGCCATTGTCATTGTAAAAAAAACAACAACAACATTTACCTAACTATAACCTTATTTACCCTTTGTGACATAGTGAATATTATGGTAGAGCACGCTTAGTACATAATACCAGACCCGGACTGGCAATCTGGTCCTTGTCTGATCTGGAGTCTTGGTGGGCCGCATTTCAGGTCATGCTGTAGGCCACCCTTCAGGTCATTGTGTGGGCCACGGGGCCTGTTCTAAGTTATAGGGCCATCCACTTTGGTAATGCAGGGTGTCACATTATATGTTGTGGAGGGCTGGGGGTGTTATACTATATACTGTGAGGGGCTGTGATGTTATACTTTATAATTCCTGGAGTTGGGGGTTTTATACTTTGAGGAGTTGGGGGTATTAGACAATATATGTAGTGTCCTGGAACAGGTATACTTTAAAGTCTGAACATTTGCCTGTTTCCCCTATGCAAAGTAATCAACTACTTTATTTCACCTTAAAGAATTAACTTGCATTGACTTATACTGTTTGATACTGTGTAACTGCATTTTATATACAGTACAGACCAAAAGTTTGGACACACCTTCTCATTCAAAGATTTTTCTTTATTTTCATGACTTTGAAAATTGTAGATTCACACTGAAGGCATCAAAACTATGAATTAACACATGTGGAATGATATACGTAACAAAAAAGTGTGAAACAACTGAAAATATGTCATATTCTAGGTTCTTCAAAGTAGCCACCTTTTGCTTTGATTACTGCTTTGCACACTCTTGGCATTCTCTTGATGAGCTTCAAGAGGTAGTCACCTGAAATGGTTTTCACTTCATAGGTGTGCCCTGTCAGGTTTAATAAGTGGGATTTCTTGCCTTATAAACGGGGTTGGGACCATCAGTTGCGTTGTGGAGAAGTCAGGTGGATACATACTGAATAGACTGTTAGAATTTGTATTATGGCAAGAAAAAAGCAGCTAAGTAAAGAAAAACAAGTGGCCATCAATACTTTAAGAAATTAAGGTCAGTCAGTCTGAAAAATCGGGAAAACTTTGAAAGTGTCCCCAAGTGCAGTCACAAAAACCGTCAAGCGCTACAAAGAAACTGGCTCACATGCGGACCGCCCCAGGAAAGGAAGACCAAGAGTCATCTCTGCTGCGGAGGATAAGTTCATTCGAGTCACCAGCCTCAGAAATCGCAGGTTAACAGCAGCTCAGATTAGAGACCAGGTCAATGCCACACAGAGTTCTAGCAGCAGTCACATCTCTAGAACAACTATTAAGAGAAGACTGTGTGAATCAGGTCTTCATGGTAGAATATCTGCTAGGAAACCACTGCTAAGGACAGGCAACAAGCAAAAGAGACTTGTTTGGGCTAAAGAACACAAGGAATGGACATTAGACCAGTGGAAATCTGTGCTTTGGTCTGATGAGTCCAAATTTGAGATCTTTGGTTCCAACCACCATTTCTTTGTGCGACTCAGAAAAGGTGAACGGATGGACTCTACATGCCTGGTTCCCACCGTGAAGCATGGAGGAGGAGGTGTGATGGTGTGGGGGTGCTTTGCTGGTGACACTGTTGGGGATTTATTCAAAATTGAAGGTATACTGAACCAGCATGGCTACCACAGTATCTTGCAGCGGCATGCTATTCCATCCAGTTTGCGTTTAGTTGGACCATCATTTATTTTTCAACAGGACAATGACCACAAACACACCTCCAGGCTGTGTAAGGGCTATTTGACCATGAAGGAGAGTGATGGGGTGCTGCGTCAGATGACCTGGCCTCCACAGTCACCGGACCTGAACCCAATCGAGATGGTTTGGGGTGAGCTGGACCGCAGAGTGAAGGCAAAAGGGCCAACAAGTGCTAAGCATCTCTGGGAACTCCTTCAAGACTGTTGGAAGACCATTTCAGGTGACTACCTCTTGGGAACACTTGGGGACACTTTCAAAGTTTTCCCAATTTTTCAGACTGACTGACCTTCATTTCTAAAAGTAATGATGGCCACTCGTTTTTTTTACTTAGCTGCTTTTTTCTTGCCATGATACAAATTCTAACAGTCTATTCAGTAGGACTATAGGCTGTGTATCCACCTGACTTCTCCATAACGCAACTGATGGTCCCAACCCCATTTATAAGGCAAGAAATTCCACTTATTAAACCTGACAGGGCACACCTATGAAGTGAAAACCATTTCAGGTGACTACCTCTTGAAGCTCATCAAGAGAATGCCAAGAGTGTGCAAAGCAGGAATCAAAGCAAAAGGTGGCTACTTTGAAGAACCTAGAATATGACATATTTTCAGTTGTTTCACACTTTTTTGTTATGTATATCGATCCACATGTGTTAATTCATAGTTTTGATGCCTTCAGTGTGAATCTACAATTTTCAAAGTCATGAAAATAAAGAAAACTCTTTGAATGAGAAGGTGTGTCCAAACTTTTGGTCTGTACTGTATGTTGTCATATATATCCTGCTCATTTGAACTGTATTTGCACAGCGCTGTGGAAAGCGTTAATGAACACAGAGAGTTGTGGGACTTTCTAACTAATAATGAGAAGCTGGTAATTTTGAAAAGTTACCATAAGGTTTAAAGAAGAATATGTTTTGGAGGGAAAAAACCATACTTGTTTGCCACCAAAACTAGACATACTGACCTTCTGAATGTCTGATTTAGCTATGTTATTATGTCTAAAGACTTGTTTTTGTCTGGAAAAACTGCTGTGTCTTTGCCTTGAAGGTCTAATGCAATTTTATTAGAATTGTAACATTGTATTTGTTTGGGTTGTGTTTCTCCACTCCATCCCTCCCACTAGAAGATTTTAGTTCTGCTAAAAATTGCATATAAGGAGAGCAGTCAGAACCCCTAGTGTTCTGCAGTTAGGGAACACGTCTTAGAAGAGGAGACTCTGCAAGACTACTTGAGTGACCAGAAGATGTTGAGACAGGAATTCTCTGCCATAGACCCTGGATCACCAGCCTTTGACCAGGTTACCAGCAGTCTGAGAGCGAAAGGGACAGCTAGCTTAGGCTTTTCCTCAGCATTAAACCCTTATTTTGCCTGGGAGGAGACTGGAGAAGCGCCATATGCCTCACCTGTATTGTTTTGCACCTGAATTCCTCCAGTAAAGAAGTACACTGGTTTACTGCAGACCCTGACTCTCTGGAATTATTTCCCATTGGGATGCAAAACGCCTTATCATCTCTTCTGGAGAGCAGCAACACATGGTGACTCCTCAACGGAGTTCGGGGGACCCAAAATAGCATTGGGGCCACCCCAAACCCAACCACTGTATATACTTTATGGGGCTGGTGGTGTTACATTATATATACTCTGTGAGAATGGGAGTGCTGCAGTATACAGTCAGGTCCATAAATATTGGGACATCAACACAATTCTAACATTTTTGGCTCTATACACCACCGCAATGGATTTGAAATGAAACTAACAAGATGTGCTTTAACTGCAGTCAGCTTTAATTTAAATTTACATCCAAATCAGGTGAATGGTGTAGGAATTACAACAGTTTGAATATGTGCTTCCCAGTTGTTAAGGGACCAAAAGTAATGGGACAACTGGCCAGGTGTGTGTTATTCCCTCATTATTGCAATTGCAATGAGCAGATAAAAGGTCCAGAGTTCATTTCAAGTGTGCTATTTGCATTTGGAATCTGTTGCTGTCAACTATCAAGATGAGATTCAAAGAGCTGTCACTGTCAGTGAAGCAAGCCATCATTAGGCTGAAAAAACACAACAAACGAAACAGAGAGATAGCAAAAACATTAGACGTGGCCAAAACAACTGTTTGGAACATTCTTAAAAGGAAGGAATGCACCGGTGAGCTCAGAAACACCAAAAGACCCGGAAGACCACAGAAAACAACTGTGGTGGATGACCGAAGAATTCTTTCCCTGATGAATAAAACACCCTATACAACAGTTGGCCAGATCCAGAATACTCTCCAGGAGGTAGGCGTATGTGTGTCAAAGTCAACAATCACCAGAGTGAATACAGAGGGGTCACCACAAGATGTAAACCATTGGTGAGCCTCAAAAACAGGAAGGCCAGATTAGAGTTTGCCAAACGACATATAAAAAACCTTCACAGTTCTGGAACAACATCCTATGGACAGATGAGACCAAGATCAACTTGTACCAGAGTGATATGAGAGAAGATTATGGAGAAGGAAAGGAACTGCTCATGATCCTAATCATACCACCTCATCAGTGAACGATGGTGGTGGTAGTTTCAGGGCATGGGCAAATATGGCTACCAATGGAACTGGTTCTTTTGTATTTAATGATGATGTGACTGCTGACAAAAGCAGCAGGATGAATTCTGAAGTGTTTCAGCCAATATTATCTGCTCATATTCAGCCAAATGCTTCAGAACTCATTGGACAGCGCTTCACAGTACAGATGGACAATGAGCCAAAGCATTCTGCAAAAGCAACCAAAGAGTTTTTTATGGGAAGGAAGTGGAATGTTATGCAATGGCCAAGTCAATCACCTGACCTGAATCCGATTGAGCATGCATTTCACTTGCTGAAGACAAAACTGAAGGGAAAATGCCCCAAGAACAAGCAGGAACTGAAGACAGTTGCAGTAGAGGCCTGGCAGAGCATCACCAGGGATAAAACCAAGGGTCTGGTGATGTCTATGCGTTCCCGACTTCAGGCTGTAATTGACTGCAAAGGATTTGCAACCAAGTATTAATAAGTGAAAGTTTGATTTATGATTAGTATTCTGTCCCATTACTTTTGGTCCCTTAACAAGTGGGAGGCACATATGCAAACTTTTGTCATTCCTACACTGTTCACCTAATTTGGATGTAAATGCCCTCAAATTAAAGCTGACAGTCTGCAGTTAAAGCACATCATGTTTGTTTCATTTCAAATCTATTGTAGTGGTGTATAGTGCCCAAAATTTTAGAATTGTGTCGATGTCCCAATATTTATGGACCTGGCTGTATGCTGTGTGTGGCTAGTGATCTGTTATATTGTCTGTGAACAACATGGGACACTGTGGAGCTGGATTGCAGTATCCACAGGTTAATGTGAGGGTCCAGGGTCAGTCTCTTCTCATCAAGCAATGATAATGTACATTGACTAAAAAAGAGATGACTGTCCTTGATGTATTATTAAGTGTTTCTATATTTCACTTTAAATTTCTCTGGTGTTGATTTTGTGGTTTACATATTTAAAAGAGAGGAAAGGGGCATGATCAAGTAGAGCAAAATGCACCACTATGCAGCTGTGATATTGTATGTGCTGTGGTTTGTGTGTAAGGGCTGCTTTTTAGGCCCAATATGGCTCTGCACAACACTTCCAAGATACATTATATAGTTAACCAATCAAATGTATGTGATAAAGATATTTCAGTTTGTGGCAGCATTGGTTTCATTATTTTTTCCTAGCAAAATGTATCTGTTTAAAGGTGACCTTAGTTTAACTGATTTTACCACAATAACCAAAAACATGCACACACAACTTGACTGATTCTTCTTTTCTTCAACATCTGCCAAAAAAGGAACAGTCAGATGGTCAATGAACGCCATGAATACATTTCAGGAAGTGGCTATGACACAGAGGTCACTGCTAATAATAGGGTTTTGAATATGTTATGGTTTCTAATATATGGTTATGTATAACACTATGTTATGAAAATGTTATGTAACTTCTGGTTGTACCAGACGGTTAAAGGGAATGTGTCACCAAATTTTTCTTCTGCCAGTTAAAACCAGATTGCAGCACATATCCTTTTTTCTAATCTATTTTCGTCTTCTTATATTTTTTTACTCTGTTTCCTGAACATAATTATGGGGTATCTTTCCTGAGCTGTTCTTTGCAGCAGTTAGAGAGCACTTACAAAATTGTTTTACAGCAGTCACATGGGCAATAGACACAATGGACAGGAGGGCACCTCATTGACTTCTGTGGGAGAGTTTTCTCGGCATGCTCTGCGACATGTGTAAAGGTCAGCAGGGAGTAGATAAGCTTTGACAATCATCTATTGTGAAAGGTGGCTCCTGTGTTATCTGTATATAGAGGTACGGTCATTCTAATCCTGCCTGTAATAAGCAGATGACTGAATTAAGGCGATCTATACAGACCAGGAAATGGTGCCTGATTATAGGCTTAGTGGCCAGTATGAAAACTGTAGGATTTTATGTTGTTTGTTTAAATATAGATATTAACATGGAACATTTAAAATAATTCCATGCCTTTAGTTACCATCGGCAGGCAGGCTCCTTCCTTTATGTTAGTTTAAAGGATGTGAGCAGTGTTAGCAGCCTGCAGGAGCCAGAGTCCTGTAAGGAGCTATAATCATATCTTGGTGTCCAGAAACTTACCAGACTAAGTGAAGAAAAATAATATTATTTAGTAGGTTAAGCAGCTAAACTTGAGGGTATGAAGAAACAGACTGTGGAGGTAGAGCTTATATTTTGGTTACTAGACTTTACAGCTCCTTAGTTGGGTTTCAACGGTCTCAGTCATATCAGAGAGTCAGGTTATAGGTCTGTTATTAGGAACTACACCCCCCAGTGGGCATTTTAGAAAAGCCTTGTGAGCAATTGCAACCCCAGGACTAGAGCATAGCTTAGCCAGATATGTGAAAGTGCATCCGGATAAGTTACATGGAGACAAAATTTCTGATTCAGTCGAGAATATTGTTATGACAGCTCAAGAACTTCGCCTACTTTGAAAAGGGAAGGTATATGGAAATATGCTGGTTTATCACTCAGTATGAGCTGATTATATGTTAACCTGCACTGGCTTATTCATTTCCTTCTGCCCAGTTCCTGCCTTACTCCTCACCAACATACATCAAGGGCACCTCACCATCCAACAGACAGGAGACCAGGTACACGGCCCAGGGAGTATTGGAGCAGGAAGACCACCACTGTACCAACCCTGTCTGCCACTACTACCATTCTAGTGCTCTCCCCCCATGTGAGCAACTGCAGGTGGAGATACTGTAATACATGTATGTCAACTCCAGTTACAGAGGAAATAAGCAATACAAATGCAATGTTAAAATGCTGAGGAAACGTCTTGTATGACCTTATGAGGCACAATGTATAAACTAAATAAATCAATAAATAAATAACAAAAAGCCCTAATTCATATCTCCAACATCGTTGACGGCCATTATTTCTGCTCAGCGTGAATAGACTTTCATCAGTGAACAGCACCGAGGCCCACTGGTCACTCATCCAGCTTACATGCTCCCTGGCCCATGCAAGACAATAGCGTCTGTGGTTAGGTACCCTTGCATGTCGTCTAGCACGCAGACTACGCTGATTTAAATGGTTTCGAATGGTATGACGTGACACTTGGGTGCCTCTCACCTCCCTTAAATGTGCCTGGAGTTGTGTGGCATTCATCATCCGGTTCCGCAGGGCATTGTTCACAATGAAGCGGTTATCAGTGAGGGATGTGTTTAAAGGAAGTCCACTTCTATGCCTTTCTGTGACTCTTTCAGTCTCTCTGTTTCTCTTTTGCAACATGCTGATGACACTCTAAGCTCAATGGCCACTTCCGTCTGAGAACATCCTGCTTGAAGCTTCACAATGGTGAGGTACTGTCGATCAATTGTTTGTGTCGTCTCACTGTCATGATGTCAAAATGTGAACAGCATGATGAGGAGGACTTTTAACCCCTTCCCGACATGTGACGTAATAGTATGTCACATGCCTGGTCTTTAAAGATGGAACCCGTGGATAATGTCAGAGACCGGTGGTAATGCCGATCACAGACATTTAACCCCTCAAATTCCGTTGTCAATCCTGACCACGGCATCTGAGCATGCCTGTAATAGGGCTCCATAGGAAAGTTGTAATATCATCATAGACTCCATTGCTAGTGCATTGGAGTCTATGATAATAGCAAGCAAATGACTGATTGTTATAGCACCCCATAGGAACTATAAACAAGTGTAAAAAAAAAACATAAAAAAAATTAAAGTTTAAATCACCCCCCTTTCCCCAAAATAAGAATATTTTTTTTTTTCAATAAACATCATGGGTATTGCCGCATGTGTAAACACCCATACTATCAAAATATAAAAGTACTTATCCTATATGGAAAAAGGCAAAACAAAAAAATGGATCAAAATGTCAGATTTGCCATTTTTTGGACGCTTCTCCTCCCACAGAAAAATGTAATAAATAGTGATCAAAAGGTCATATAAGCCCCAGAATTGTATCAATGAAAGGTACAGATCACTCCACAAAAAATACGTCCTCCTACATCTCCACACACATAACTACAAAAGTTATAGGGGTCAGAAAATGATAATTTTTTCAAGTTTTGAATTTTTTTTTCAAGCATCAAAAGGCAAGGAAAAGTATACTGTAAGGGATTGCTCTTTCAAGCAGGGCAGCGGTGACAGATTTGTTTGCAGACAACAGGATTAAAGTCCAAATTGATGCTTTATTTTATGATGCTCTGGCAATTTACAGGCAAACCCAGTTATAATTCACTAGGTACGGTGAAGTTCAAGCACCACAAAACATAAACCAAACAAAATAAACTCCTGTCCGTCTGGACTCCAAGTATTACAGATTAGTTTCTAGCTCACCTATTGAGTGCAGGTCACACGCAGAGAATCCGGTGTCTCTAGACAGCAAGGCAGCCAGATTCCTAGACTTTTCCAGGCATAACTCTCCCAGACTGACAGCCTGGGATGTGTTCTTATTTACTCCTAATGATCCGAGCTGGCTACACCTGGTGATCCCTCAGGCTAGGGGAAAAACCTACCCTGTAATGGGGGTGGACTGGGGAGGTCCTACTACCAAACCTACCTTTTCAGTACAAATAAAATCCAGCCCTTGAACTTTTAACAAAACTGTCTCAGCAACCTACACCTTGCTGAAACCACTTTAGCTTTTCTGGATTTTACTTACCTCACCAAGTTGAGGAACCTGGGTGAGATATACACCCCTTCCAGGACTTTTCCATACACTTTACCACAATACATATGTGGTATTGCCGGATTCATACTGACCTGAAGAATGAAGATTGTAAGTCAGTTTTACCGCATAATGAATGCTATCAAAAAATAAATAAATGTAAAACTGTGGTAAAATGGTGGGTTTTTTTTCATTTCCACCACCTTTGGAATTTTTTCCCTCTTCCCACTACATTCTATGCAATATCTAATGGTGGCTTTGGAAAGAAAAACTTGTCCTGCAAAAAATAAGCCCTCATACGACTATGTGAATGGAAAAAAAAAAAAAGTTATGGCTCTGGGAAGGCTGGGAGCAAAAACGCAAAGTCAAAAAAACCTCAGAGGTAGAAAGGATTTCATACCACTTATAATTAAACCAGGAAATGTATTGGACGATTCATGGATCATATAAGCTCCTTGTTAGAGAACAGTTGGACATGTGCATTCAAAAGTTTAGAGAAGGTCACATTAAGTTCACCTGTAAAGGTTAGAGTGCATTTGGGTTCACCCTGAAATTTCACCCACAAGCCAAATATCCCTAACCTTTTGTGAGTAGTGTATTTCTGCTACATAATATGTCTAAGACCTTTTTTTTTTTTTTTTTACTTTTATTTGTATTTTATTATTTTATTTTATTATTTATTTATTTTTATTATAATTTTTTATTAAGAATTCATACAAACGTGTTTACATAGTATTATTATGCATCATATAACAAAAATATACCACATTTAAAACACGAAAGTAAGAGAATGAAACACTAATCTTTAATTAATACCATCCCTCCTTTTCCCCTAAACCAGGCTGTCACCGAGTAGAGCATCAGAGACCAGATAAGACCCAACCATCACATAGGAGAGGTGGATAGGAGAGAAGGTAACCTACCAGCCACCCCAAGTCATATCCCAGAGTCTCCTCCATCTCCCACCCTTATAACAAATGGTCTCATACTCCCATATTCTACTCATAAGATTCTTCCATTCCAACAAGGCAGGTCAAGTTGCCGAGCCCCATTTTCTCACGATCAATACTTTACCTAACATAAACCCTTTCTTACAGAGAGGATGTATTGGTACATTTCAATTCCCCAAATGCATGGGTGAATCAAAAAGAACTGCTCCGAGGAAAGGGTTAACTTTAGTTTTAATTTTCTTCTCTAATTGTGAAAAAACCGAGCACCAAAATTGTTGTATAACAGGACTTCCTAGAGAAGACGAATAAAGCCTGCATCTGAAAGAGCACTCTTCCAGCAACAGAATCCATTCCTCTCTCCAGGATATATTCTGGACAGGAATAGAGTTGAGCGGACAACTGGATGTTCGGGTTCGACGAGTTACTTGACCCGAACTTGACCCCGAACCCCATTGAAGTCAATGGGGACCTGGACTTTTGAGCACTAAAATTGCTCTAAAATAGTCCTGGAAAGGGCTGCAAAAGGCATCAAAATGTACTTAAGGGCATGGCAACTGTTCTGCAAACAAATGGGGATGAATAACATAAAATACAGAAAAATTAAAAATAGCAATCTGGATCTAGGAGTAGGCGGTTGAGGAGGCGGTGGATGGGTGGATGTGGCGGTGTAGGTTGACGTGGTGGTGTAGGTGGAAGAGGCGGTGGAGGAGGAATAGGTAGCCAACACTGATTTGTGTTATTTTTTATTTTTAAATTGGGGTATCCCCAAAAATATTGGGACATATGACAAAATAAAACAAAGAATAAGTGCACTTGAGTACAAGAATGGATGGTTGAGGCTGGTATAAATGTCTATTCTGCACAAGGTACGGACAAGTCCTGTGGGATCCATGCCTGGTTCATTTTAATAAACGTAAGCATGTCCACATTGGCTGTGGCCTGTGATAATGCTCTCTGTGCTAAACAAAAGTTCACACTATACACTGGCTGCAGGGCAGGTCAGCACCTCCAAGGCTGACAAAGCTTTTCCACATTTGGGCCATGCTAACCCTGCCTTCTCAGGTGCTGGCGGTGCCCCAGCTGCGTTGGCGACCTCTTCCTCCTCCTCTGCCTTCGCTTTGTGCTTCCACTGTGCCCCCGCTCTCAGGTGGGAATGCCATCATCAGCGCGCGCTTGTAGTCGCGCATCTTCCGATCAGTAACAGATGTTTTCACAAAATTTAGTTCCCTGTCAGCAATGCAGAGCAGGGGTTCATTCACGGCAAAAGGGGGTTCATGTCACCCAGCAATAGAACAGAGGATTTTGAGAGATTTAGGCCCCTGTCACCCAGGCACAGCAGGGGTTCATTCAAGGCAAAAGGGGTTCTTGTAACCCAGCAATAGAACAGAGGATTTTGAGGGATTTAGGCCCCTGTCACCCAGGCACAGCAGGGGTTCTCTCACTGCAAAAGGGGGTTCATGTCACCCAGCAATAGAACAGAGGATTTTGAGAGATTTAGGCCCCTGTCACCCAGGCACAGCAGGGGTTCTCTCACTGCAAAAGGGGGTTCATGTCACCCAGCAATAGAACATAGGATTTTGAGAGATTTAGGCCCCTGTCACCCAGGCACAGCAGAGGTTCATTCACGGCAAAAGGGGGTTCATGTTACCCAGCAATAGAACAGAGGATTTTGAGAGATTTAGGCCCATGTCACCCAGGCACAGCAGGGTTTCATTCATGGCAAAAGGGTGTTCATGTCACCCAGCAATAGAACAGAGTATTTTGAGATTTAGGCCCCTGTCACCCAGGCACAGCAGAGGTTCATTCACGGCAAAAGGGGGTTCATGTTACCCAGCAATAGAACAGAGGATTTTGAGAGATTTAGGCCCATGTCACCCAGGCACAGCAGGGGTTCATTCACGGCAAAAGGGGCTTCATGTTACCCAGCAAAAGAACAGAGTATTTTGAGAGATTTAGGCCCCTGTCACCAATGCACAGCAGGGCTTCATTCACGGCAAAAGGGAATTCATGTCACCCAGCAATAGAACAGATGATTTTGAGAGATTTAGGCCCCTGTCACCCAGGCACAGCAGGGGTTAATTTACGGCAAAAGGGGGTTTATGTCAACCAGCAATAGAACAGATGATTTTGAGAGATTTAGGCCCATGTCACCAAGGCACAGCAGGGGTTCATTCACGGCAAAAGGGGGTTCATGTCGCCCAGCAGTATAACAGAGGATTTTGAGAGATTTAGGCCCCTGTCACCCAGGCACAGCAGAGGTTCATTCACGGCAAAAGGGGGTTCATGTCACCCAGCAAAAGAACAGAGGATTTTGAGAGATTTAGGCCCCTGTGACCCAGGCACAGTAGGGGTTCATTCATGGCAAAAGGGGGTTCATGTCACCCAGCAATAGAACAGAGGATTTTGAGAGATTTAGGCCCCTGTCACCCAGGCACAGCAGGGGTTCATTCATGGAAAAAGGGGATTCATGTCACCCAGCAACAGAACAGATAATTTTGAGAGATTTAGGCCCCTGTCACCAAGGCACAGCAGGGGTTCATTCGAGGCAAAAGGGGGTTCATGTCAACCAGCAATAGAACAGAGGATTTTGAGAGATTTAGGCCTTTGTCACCCAGGCACAGCAGAGGTTCATTTACGGCAAAAGGGGGTTCATGTTACCCAGCAATAGAACAGAGGATTTTGAGAGATTTAGGCCCCTGTCACCCAGGCACAGCAGGGGTTCTCTCACTGCAAAAGGGGGTTCATGTCACCCAGCAATAGAACAGAGGATTTTGAGAGATTTAGGCCCCTGTCACCTAGGCACAGCAAGGGTTTATTTGCGGCAAAAGGGGGTTCATGTCACCCAGCAATAGAACAGAGGATTTTGAGAGATTTAGGCCCCTGTCACCCAGGCACAGCAGGGGTTCATTCACGGCAAAAAGGGGTTCATGTCACCCAGCAATAGAACAGATGATTTTGAGAGATTTAAGCCCCTGTCACCCAGGCACAGCAGGGGTTCATTCATGGCAAAACGGGGTTCATGTCAACCAGCAATAGAACAGAGGATTTTGAGAGATTTAGGCCCCTGTCACCCAGGCACAGCAGAGGTTCATTCACGGCAAAAGGGGGTTCATGTTACCCAGCAATAGAACAGAGGATTTTGAGAGATTTAGGCCCATGTCACCCAGGCACAGCAGGGTTTCATTCACGGCAAAAGGGGGTTCATGTCACCCAGCAATAGAACAGAGTATTTTGAGAGATTTAGGCCCCTGTCACCCAGGCACAGCAGAGGTTCATTCACAGCAAAAGGGGGTTCATGTTACCCAGCAATAGAACAGAGGATTTTGAGAGATTTAGGCCCATGTCACCCAGGCACAGCAGGGGTTCATTCACGGCAAAAGGGGCTTCATGTTACCCAGCAAAAGAACAGAGTATTTTGAGAGATTTAGGCCCCTGTCACCAATGAACAGCAGGGCTTCATTCACGGCAAAAGGGGGTTCATGTCACCCAGCAATAGAACAGATGATTTTGAGAGATTTAGGCCCCTGTCACCCAGGCACAGCAGGGGTTAATTTACGGCAAAAGGGGGTTTATGTCAACCAGCAATAGAACAGATGATTTTGAGAGATTTAGGCCCATGTCACCCAGGCACAGCAGGGGTTCATTCACGGCAAAAGGGGGTTCATGTCGCCCAGCAGTATAACAGAGGATTTTGAGAGATTTAGGCCCCTGTCACCCAGGCACAGCAGAGGTTCATTCACGGCAAAAGGGGGTTCATGTCACCCAGCAATAGAACAGAGGATTTTGAGAGATTTAGTCCCCTGTCACCCAGGCACAGCAGGGGTTCTCTCACTGCAAAAGGGGGTTCATGTCACCCAGCAATAGAACAGAGGATTTTGAGAGATTTAGGCCCCTGTCACCTAGGCACAGCAAGGGTTTATTTGCGGCAAAAGGGGGTTCATGTCACCCAGCAACAGAACAGAGGATTTTGAGAGATTTAGGCCCCTGTCACCCAGGCACAGCAGGGGTTCATTCACGGCAAAAAGGGGTTCATGTCACCCAGCAATAGAACAGATGATTTTGAGAGATTTAGGCCCCTGTCACCCAGGCACAGCAGGGGTTCATTCATGGCAAAACGGGGTTCATGTCAACCAGCAATAGAACAGAGGATTTTGAGAGATTTAGGCCCCTGTCACCCAGGCACAGCAGAGGTTCATTCACGGCAAAAGGGGGTTCATGTTACCCAGCAATAGAACAGAGGATTTTGAGAGATTTAGGCCCATGTCACCCAGGCACAGCAGGGTTTCATTCACGGCAAAAGGGGGTTCATGTCACCCAGCAATAGAACAGAGTATTTTGAGAGATTTAGGCCCCTGTCACCCAGGCACAGCAGAGGTTCATTCACAGCAAAAGGGGGTTCATGTTACCCAGCAATAGAACAGAGGATTTTGAGAGATTTAGGCCCATGTCACCCAGGCACAGCAGGGGTTCATTCACGGCAAAAGGGGCTTCATGTTACCCAGCAAAAGAACAGAGTATTTTGAGAGATTTAGGCCCCTGTCACCAATGAACAGCAGGGCTTCATTCACGGCAAAAGGGGGTTCATGTCACCCAGCAATAGAACAGATGATTTTGAAAGATTTAGGCCCCTGTCACCCAGGCACAGCAGGGGTTAATTTACGGCAAAAGGGGGTTTATGTCAACCAGTAATAGAACAGATGATTTTGAGAGATTTAGGCCCATGTCACCCAGGCACAGCAGGGGTTCATTCACGGCAAAAGGGGGTTCATGTCGCCCAGCAGTATAACAGAGGATTTTGAGAGATTTAGGCCCCTGTCACCCAGGCACAGCAGAGGTTCATTCACGGCAAAAGGGGGTTCATGTTACCCAGCAATAGAACAGAGGATTTTGAGAGATTTAGGCCCCTGTGACCCAGGCACAGTAGGGGTTCTTTCATGGCAAAAGGGGGTTCATGTCACCCAGCAATAGAACAGAGTATTTTGAGAGATTTAGGCCCCTGTCACCCAGGCACAGCAGGGGTTCATTCATGGAAAAAGGGCATTCATGTCACCCAGCAACAGAACAGATAATTTTGAGAGATTTAGGCCCCTGTCACCAAGGCACAGCAGGGGTTCATTCATGGCAAAAGGGGGTTCATGTCAACCAGCAATAGAACAGAGGATTTTGAGAGATTTAGGCCTTTGTCACCCAGGCACAGCAGAGGTTCATTCACGGCAAAAGGGGGTTCATGTTACCCAGCAATAGAACAGAGGATTTTGAGAGATTTAGGCCCCTGTCACCCGGGCACAGCAGAGGTTTATTCACGGCAAAAGGGGCTTCATGTTACCCAGCAATAGAACAGAGGATTTTGAGAGATTTAGGCCCCTGTCACCCAGGCACAGCAGGGGTTCATTTACGGCAAAAGGGGGTTCATGTCACCCAGCAATAGAACAGAGGATTTTGAGAGATTTAGGCCCCTGTCACCCAGGCACAGCAGGGGTTCATTCACGGCAAGAGGGGCTTCATGTTACCTAGCAATAGAACAGAGTATTTTGATAGATTTAGGCCCCTGTCACCCAGGCACAGCAGGGGTTCATTCACGGCAAAAGGGGGTTCATGTCACCCAGCAATAGAACAGATGATTTTGAGAGATTTAGGCCCCTGTCATCCAGGCACAGCAGGGGTTCATTCACGGCAAAAGGGGGTTCATGTCAACCAGCAATAGAACAGATGATTTTGAGAGATTTAGGCCCATGTCACCCAGGCACAGCAGGGGTTCATTCACGGCAAAAGGGGGTTCATGTCACCCAGCAGTAGAACAGAGGATTTTGAGAGATTTAGGCCCCTGTCACCCGCAGACGTTCATTCACGGCAAAAGGGGGTTCATGTTACCCAGCAATAGAACAGAGGATTTTGAGAGATTTAGGCCCCTGTGACCCAGGCACAGTAGGGGTTCATTCACGGCAAATGGGGGTTCATGTCACCCAGCAATAGAACAGAGGATTTTGAGAGATTTAGGCCCCTGTCACCCAGGCACAGCAGGGGTTCATTCATGGCAAAAGGCGGTTCATGTCACCCAGCAATAGAACAGATGATTTTGAGAGATTTAGGCCCCTGTCATCCAGGCACAGCAGGGGGTCATTCACGGCAAAAGGGGGTTCATGTGAACCAGCAATAGAACAGAGGATTTTGAGAGATGTAGGCCTCTGTCACCCAGGCACAGCAGAGGTTCACTCACGGCAAAAGGAGGTTCATGTCACCCAGCAATAGAACAGGGGATTTTGAGAGATTTAGGCCCCTGTCACCCAGGCACAGCAGGGGTTCATTCACGGCAAAAGGGGGTTCATGTCACCCAGCAATAGAACAGAGGATTTTGAGAGATTTAGGCCCATGTCACCCAGGCACAGCAGAGGTTCATTCACGTCAAAAGGGGGTTCATGTCACCCAGCAATAGAACAGAGGATTTTGAGAGATTTAGGCCCCTGTCACCCAGGCACAGCAGGGGTTCATTCATGGCAAAAGGCGGTTCATGTCACCCAGCAATAGAACAGATGATTTTGAGAGATTTAGGCCCCTGTCATCCAGGCACGGCAGGGGGTCATTCATGGCAAAAGGGGGTTCATGTGAACCAGCAATAGAACAGAGGATTTTGAGAGATGTAGGCCTCTGTCACCCAGGCACAGCAGAGGTTCATTCACGGCAAAAGGAGGTTCATGTCACCCAGCAATAGAACAGGGGATTTTGAGAGATTTAGGCCCCTGTCACCCAGGCACAGCAGGGGTTCATTCACGGCAAAAGGGGGTTCATGTCACCCAGCAATAGAACAGAGGACTTTGAGAGATTTAGGCCCCTGTCACCCAGGCACAGCAGAGGTTCATTCACGTCAAAAGGGGGTTCATGTCACCCAGCAATAGAACAGAGGATTTTGAGAGATTTAGGCCCCTGTCACCCAGGCACAGCAGGGGTTCATTTACGGCAAAAGGGGCTTCATGTTACCCAGCAATAGAACAGAGGATTTTGAGAGATTTAGGGCCCTGTCACCCAGGCACAGCAGGTGTTTGTATACGCCAAAAATGGTAAAATGTCACCTAACAATTGAAAATAAGATTTTTTTCAATTTAGGGCTCTAAAATAGTCCTTGAAAAGACTAGAGGGATGTAAAAGGAAGTAAAATGTGCTTACGAGCATGGCAACTGCTCTGCAAACAAATGTGGATAGGGAAATAACTTAAAATGAAATAAAATAACTAAAAATGACAAATTATTAACCTGCAACTCAGAGAAGGAGGTGGATATGGAGTCGGAGGTTGAGGAGGCGGTGAATGTGGTGTTGTAGGTAGAGGCAGCAATGGAGGAGGAGGAGGTAGCCAACAATTTTTATTATTTATTTTTTATTGGGGTAGGTAGCCCCCAAAATATTGGGACAAATAAAAAAAAGAAAACAAAGAATCAAGAATGTATGTTTGACGGTGGTATAAATGTCTATTCTGCACAAGGTACAGAAAAGTCTTGTGGGATCCAAGCCTGGTTCATTTTAATTAACGTGAGCTTGTCCACATTGGCTGTGGACAGGCGGCTGCGTCTATCTGTAATGATGCCTCCTGCCGTGCTAAATACACGTTCAGAGAGTACACTGGCTGCAGGGCAGGCCAGCACCTACAAGGCATACAGGGCAAGCTCTGACCATGTGGACAATTTGGAGACCCAGAAGTTGAATGGGGCAGAACCATCAGTCAGTACGTGTTGGCGTGTGCACAGGTACTGTTCCACCATGTTGTTCAAATGCTGCCTCCTGCTAACACGCTCCATATCAGCAGTTGGGGCCGGTTGTTGCGGCGAGGTGACAAAGCTTTTCCAAATGTCGGCCATTATAACCCTGCCTTCTGAGGTGCTGGCGCTGACACAGCTGCGTTGGCGATCTCTTCCTCCTCCCCTGCCTTCACCTTGTGCTTCCAATTGTCCCGGCATCAGTCGGCAATGCTCTCAGGAGCGAGTCTACCAGCTAGCTCCTGTAGTCGCGCATCTTTCGATCACGCTCCAGTGAGGGAATTAAGGACGGCACATTGTCTTTGTAACGGGCATCCAGCAGGGTGGCCACCCAGTAGTCAGCACACGTTAAAATTTGGGCAACTCTGCATTCGTTGCGCAGGCACTGCAGCATGTAGTCGTTCATGTGTGCCAGGCGGAGGTAAGGACAAGCTGTCCTCTGTGGGAAGCGTATCGTCTGTGTCCTCCGTATCCCCCCAGCAACGCACTAGTGATGGGCTTGAGCTGCGTTGGATGCCACCCCGCTGTGAACATGCTTCATCCCCATCCTCCTCCTCCTCCACCTGGCTGGCCAAATTTTACCTGGCCTCTGCTGTTGCAAAAATCCTCTTTCTGAGCCACTTCTAAAAGACTGGCCTGAAAGTGTTAGAGATGACCCCTCTTCCTCCTCCTCATCCTGGGCCACATCCTCTTCCATCATCGCCCTAAGTGTTTTCTCAAGGAGACATAGAAGTGGTTTTGTAACGCTGATAACGGCATCATCGCCAGTGGCCATGTTGGTGGAGTACTTGAAACAGCACAACAGGGCACACAGGTCTCGCATGGAGGCCCAGTCATTGGTGGTGAAGTGGTGCTGTTCTGCAGTGCGACTCACCCATGCTTGCTGCAGCTGAAACTCCACTATGGCCCGCTGCTGCTCGCACAGTCTCTCCAGCATGTGCAAGGTGGAGTTCCACGTCGCATATGAGGCGGTCAGCGGGAAGGCCGAAGTTACGCTGTAGAGCAGACAGCCAAGCAGCGGCAGGATGAGAACGCCGGAAGCGCGCACAGACGGCCCGCACTTTACGCAGCAGCTCTGACATGTCGGGGTAGTTGTGAATAAATTTCTGCACCACCAAATTCAGCACATGCGCCAGGCAAGGGATGTGCGTCAAACCGTCTAGTCCCAGAGCTGCAACGAGATTTCGCCCATTATCGCACACCACCAGGCAGGGCTTGAGGCCAACTGGCAGCAATTACTCGTCGGTCTGTTATTCTATACCCCGCCACAACTCCTGCGCGGTGTGGGGCCTATCCCCCACACACATCAGTTTCAGAACGGTCTGCTGACGTTTACCCCTGGCTGTGCTGAAGTTGGTGGTGAAGGTCTGTCGCTGACCGGATGAGGAGGTGGTAGAAGAGGAGGAGGAAGCTGAGTAGGAAGATGGGGCAACAGGAGGCAAAAAATGATGCCCTGTGATCCTTGGCGGCGGAAGGACGTGCGCCAAACAGCTCTCCGCCTGGGGCCCAACCGCCACTACATTTACCCAGTGTGCAATTATGGAGATATAGCTTCCCTGGTCGTGCTTACTGGTCCACGTATC
Source organism: Bufo gargarizans (assembly GCF_014858855.1). Taxonomy (NCBI): domain Eukaryota; kingdom Metazoa; phylum Chordata; class Amphibia; order Anura; family Bufonidae; genus Bufo; species Bufo gargarizans. Next base: position 149,495,306 of record NC_058084.1, read on the forward strand.
TGTGGTTAGGTGGACCTTGCCACAGATGGCGTTGTGCAGTGCATAGGGTGTCTGGCTCCCTCTAGCCAATGGCGCCATTCCTCAAAAGCTAACTTGATGGCCAACAACTCCCTATCTCCCACATCGTAATTTCTCTCTGCGGAGGAGAGTTTCTTCGAGAAAAAGGCACACGGTCGCCATTTGGCAGGAGAGGGACCCTGAGACAAGACTGCACCCACACCCACCTCAGAAGCGTCCACCTCAACTATGAAGGACAGAGAAATATCAGGTTGTACCAAGATGGGAGCGGAAGCAAAACTGTCCTTGATACTAGAAAAGGCCTTACGCGCCTCTACCGACCAGGAGGAAAAATCTACCCCCTTTCTAGTCATATCAGTGAGTGGTTTAACAACAGAGGAATAATTCAAAATAAACTTCCTGTAATAATTGGCAAAACCCAAAAAACGCATCAGCGCCTTCTGATTCTCAGGAAGCTCCCACTCAAGCACAGCGCGGACCTTCTCGGGGTCCATGCGAAAACCAGAAGCGGAGAGAAGAAACCCCAGAAATTGAATTTCTGGAACCGCAAACACACATTTTTCCAGTTTAGCGAACAATTTATTCTCCCGCAGGATGAGCAAGACCTGACGTAGGTGGTCCTTATGAGTTTTGAAATCAGGAGAAAAAATCTAAATGTCATCTCGATACACTAATACAAATTTCTCCATTAAATGATAAAAAAATGCTGTTCACAAAATGCTGAAAGACGGCTGGAGCATTCATCAAACCAAAAGGCATAATCAAATTCTCAAAATGGCCCTCAGGGGTATTGAAGGCCGTCTTCCATTAGTCTCCTTCTCTGACCCTGACCAGGTTGTATGCCCCTCTTAGATCCAACTTGGTAAAAACTTTAGCCCCAACAATCTGGTTAAACAGGTCCGGGATCAGAGGAAGCGGATAAGGGTCACGAATTGTGATACTGTTCAGCTCCCTGAAATCCAGACTTGGTCTTAAAGAACCATCTTTTTTCTTAACAAAATAAAAACCAGCAGCAACAGGTGACTTCAAGGGTCGTATGTGTCCCTTTCTCAGACTGTCAGAGATATAAGCACGCATAGCGACCCTTTCAGGTTGGGAGAGATTGTATAAACGAGATTTAGGCAGCTTGGCGCCTGGGGTGAGATTAATAGGGCAATCGTACTCCCTGTGAGGGGGCAAGTCCTGAACACCACTCTCAGAAAACACATCCGAAAATTCAGAGAGAAAAGATGGTACAGTCTTAGTAGAAACCTCAGAAACAGAGGTCGTGAGGCAATTCTCTCTTCAAAAGTCACTGCAACCATTTATTTGCCTCGCTTGCCAATCAATGGTGGTGTTATGTTTAGTGAGCCAGGGTAGCCCCAACACTAGAGGAGTAGGCAACCCGCTTAGGATGAAACATGACACATCCTCAACATGAGTATCACTCACAATCAAACGGATATTGTGAACTATGCCCTTTAACGATTTTGAGAAAGTGGAACAGAATCAATAGCAAAAACAGGTATATCCTTTCCCAAAGTGCATACCTGGAAATCATGAGTTATAGCAAATTGATTATCAATGAGATTGACAGCTGCTCCACTATCTACAAAAATCTCACAAAAAATGTTCTTGCTCTCTAGCGCCACCCTGGCAGGTAGGACAAAACGGAAAACTACAAGCAAACAGAAAACCTTCAATTTCCGCATCAACCTTGCCAATAGTAACAGATGGAATGTTTTTAGAGGATTTTTTTCTTTTTGTTTCTTTATTACTCTCAAAAAACTGCCTGAATCTCCTAGAGGGACAAACATTTGCCAAATGATTTATACCTCCACAACAGAAACAAACCTTCCTATGAGAGCTGAATCTTCTATTGTCAAAAGAAAGCAAACCCAGCTGCATGGGCTCCTGCTCAGAAGGGATTGAGAGCGACTGAGACCCCTGTGCACTGAATGAGACCGCCGCACTGTCCTTGGACTGAGTATGACAGGAAGGAATGATCTCTCCTCTCTCTCTAAGACGCCTGTCAATACAAACGGCCCGAGACATGGCAGAGTCCAAGGAGGTAGGTCTCTCATGAAAGGCAAATGCATCTTTCAATCCCTCTGAAAGACCATGGCAAAATTGACTTCGGAGTGCAGCATCATTCCAACCAGTATCAGCTGCCCATCTCCGAAATTCTGAACAGTATATCTCTGTGGACTGTTTACCCTGGCATAAAAGACGTAGTCTAGACTCAGCCAGAGCAATATGATCCGGATCATCATATATCTGACCCAGGGCTAAAAAAAAATCATCCACTGAACAGAGGGGCCGTACCCCCACCGGCAGCGAAAAGGCCCAGGACTGAGCGTTATCCCTGAGCAGCGAGATGATGATCCCCACCCTCTGCTCCTCATCACCAGAGGAATGGGGAAGTAGGCGAAAATGGAGTTTGCAAGCCTCTCTAAAACGAACAAAATTCTCACTACCCCCGGAGAACGGTTGAGACGGTTTTGGCGGTTTATAATGTCACGGAAGGTGTACAGAGACTAGAAGACACAAAATGAAGATCCGACTGACTGGATCCAAAACTAAGGAACCAGAGGGTAAGCCCTGTAACAGACGTGGCTCTCTCCCTTACTGCTCAGCCTATGCAAAAATCTCTATGGTAGATGATTGCATATCCTCGTTCCTCGACTGTATGACACCTGAACACCCAATAATAGTGAGGGGACACGACCACCATCTCCCTACACTTAATACGGAGGGAGTCAGGGTCACCTAGGATCCAGCAAACAGGAAAATACAAATGAATGAACAAACTTATCTGTAGAAGACTCAGTAGTAGCATCCAGCATGCACACACTCCAGGAAGTTGTATAAACCGCAAAGTGATGCAGTATGGGAAGGGATTTAAAGGGATGCAATCAGTGCAACTACATGACAGCTGAGAGAGGCTAACAAGATGAGAAAACGAAAGCAAAAGAAAAGGAACCTCAAGCAGGAGGTTCTGTAGAACATCTGTCAGAGCTTCTCAGATGTCTGGTGGTGACACATTTCTAGTAATTTCCGACTGACGCAGTTTTTTTATCCTCCACTGGACTTATATAACTCCCTGGGTAATGAGTAAGATGTACAAGACAAGGGATGCAAAATGCTGGAAGTGTAGAGAGGATATGATGTTTTTCCTTTTTTCTGTATTTCTTTGAAAAGAAAGTAATTCAGATAAGAATATAATTTTTATTGCATTCAGTAATCATGTAATACATGTTGGTGTATATTCTTATATCGGTAAATGTCTATTTGTTGTGTTTTCGGGGTTTTAAAAAGTCTGCACACCTCTGTTAAAATGTCAGGTTTCTGTGATGTAAAAAAAGAGACAAAGATAAATCATTTCAGAACTTTTTCCACCTTTAATGTGACCTATAAACTGGACCACTCAATTGAAAAACAAACTTAAAACTTTTAGGTGGAGGGAAAAAAACAAAAAAACTTAAATAATGTAGTTGCTTATAACTGGGGATGTAGCTGTGTTCATAATTAAGCAATCGCATTCAAAATCATGTTAAATAGGAGTCAGCATACACCTGCCATGATTTAACGCCTTAGGGACCGGGCTAATTTTCAATTTAAGGAACAGGCCATTTTTTGCAAATCTGACCAATGTCACTTTATGTGGTGATAACTTTAAAACTCTTTGACTTATCCAGGCCATATTGTACTTAATGACACTGGTAAAATGAAGTTAAAAAAAAATCATTTTTATTTATAAAAAAATACCAAATTTACAATTTTTTTTAGAAATATTAGCAAATTTCCAAGTTTCAATTTCTCTACTTCTATAATACATAGTAATACCTACAAAAATAGTTATTACTTTACATTCCCCATATGTCTACTTCATGTTTGGATCATTTTGGTAATTACATTTTAGTTTTTGGGGACTTTACAAGGCTTAGAAGTTTAGAAGAAAATCTTGAAATTTTTCAGAAATTTTCAAAAACCGAATTTGTAGGGACCAGTTCAGGTCTGATGTCACTCTGTGAGGCTTACATAATATAAACCACCCAAAAATGACCCCATTCTAGAAACTACACCCTTCAAGGTATTCAAAACTGATTTTTACAAACGTCGTTAACCATTTAGGTGTTGCACAATAGTTTTTGGTAAATGGAGATTAAATTTGAGAATTTCAATTTTTGGGCAAATTTTCTATTTTAATCCATTTTTTTCCACTTACAAAGCAAGGGTTAACAACTAAACAAAACTCTATATGTATTGCCCTGATACTGTAGTTTGCAGAAACACCCCATATGTGGCCGTAAACTACTGTACGGGCACACAGTAGGGCATAGAGGGAAAGGTGCGCTGTGTGGTTTTTGGAAAGCAGATTTTGCTGGACTGGTTTATTTACACAATGTCCCATTTGAAGCCCCCCTAACGCACCCCTAGTGTAGAAACGCCATAAAAGTGACCTCTTCCAAGAAACTACACCCCTCAAGGTATTCAAAACTGATTTTACAAATGTCGTTAACCCTTTAGGTGTTGCACAATAGTTATTGGTAAATGGAGATTAAATTCGAGAATTTAAATTTTTGGGCAAATTTTCAATTTCTATAAATTTTTTCCAGTAACAAAGCAAGGGTTAACAGCCAAACAAAATGCTGAAATTTCATCTCCATTCAGTAACAGATAATCCACAGTGAATCTAGTTTCTAGCACTGCTCCTCTTACGCCTTGTATATCTAAAAGCATGTCTGATAAGGCGATAGAGGTATGATTCAGAGATTTAGCTAAGTCACATGGAATAGAATTTAAAGTACGAGTATTATATATAGCCAGTCCAGGCACTCCTAATATAGAGGCGCCCAAACTTGTATATTCTGTATGGCCGAGAAGGGGTAAAGTAGAGTCACAATGGTCTAATTCCAACTCATGGAATTATTCAGGGAGCTAGCAAGTCTACTATTCTTTTTACAGGTGTAGTCAATATAAGCATATTCATTATTCTTATGTAATCCACTTTTTATGTCTCTATTATCACAATATAAGGTCATATCCTGGGAAAAAGTAAAACAAGTCTCTGCTGCAGTCACGTTAATAGTAGTTATTCTAATATTATCCCTGCTATTTCCTAATTTCTGACACTCCCCACATAAGTCATACAAGGGAATAAAAGATTGTGTATTGTTAGACCAGACTTCAAGGAGGGATTCATCGGGTGTAGGCACAGCAGTAGCACATGTTTGTATAAGATCCCGTGGGCTCTGTAAGTCTTTAAGGCACAATGAACTAACATTTAGGGCATTTGCCATACTGACTATACTATTCTGTTCAGAATAAAAGGGGACGGGAGCAAAGGAATCTTGCTCCTGAGCTCTTTTATATACTGGCCGATTATTTGGTGCACCGCAGAAGAAACTCATCTCCTCTGGGTGATAAATACAGGGAGTGCAGAATTATTAGGCAAATGAGTATTTTGACCACATCATCCTCTTTATGCATGTTGTCTTACTCCAAGCTGTATAGGCTCGAAAGCCTACTACCAATTAAGCATATTAGGTGATGTGCATCTCTGTAATGAGAAGGGGTGTGGTCTAATGAAATCAACACCCTATATCAGGTGTGCATAATTATTAGGCAACTTCCTTTCCTTTGGCAAAATGGGTCAAAAGAAGGACTTGACAGGCTCAGAAAAGGCAAAAATAGTGAGATATCTTGCAGAGGGATGCAGCACTCTTAAAATTGCAAAGCTTCTGAAGCGTGATCATCGAACAATCAAGCGTTTCATTCAAAATAGTCAACAGGGTCGCAAGAAGCGTGTGGAAAAACCAAGGTGCAAAATAACTGCCCATTAACTGAGAAAAGTCAAGCGTGCAGCTGCCAAGATGCCACTTGCCACCAGTTTGGCCATATTTCAGAGCTGCAACATCACTGGAGTGCCCAAAAGCACAAGGTGTGCAATACTGAGAGACATGGCCAAGGTAAGAAAGGCTGAAAGACGGCCACCACTGAACAAGACACACAAGCTGAAACGTCAAGACTGGGCCAAGAATTATCTCAAGACTGATTTTTCAAAGGTTTTATGGACTGATGAAATGAGAGTGAGTCTTGATGGGTCAGATGGATGGGCCCGTGGCTGGATTGGTAAAGGGCAGAGAGCTCCAGTCTGACTCAGACGCCAGCAAGGTGGAGGTGGAGTACTGGTTTGGGCTGGTATCATCAAAGATGAGCTTGTGGGGCCTTTTCGGGTTGAGGATGGAGTCAAGCTCAACTCCCAGTCCTACTGCCAGTTTCTGGAAGACACCTTCTTCAAGCAGTGGTACAGGAAGAAGTCTGCATCCTTCAAGAAAAACATGATTTTCATGCAGGACAATGCTCCATCACACGCGTCCAAGTACTCCACAGCGTGGCTGGCAAGAAAGTCTAATGACATGGCCTCCTTGTTCACCTGATCTGAACCCCATTGAGAACCTGTGGTCCATCATCAAATGTGAGATTTACAAAGAGGGAAAACAGTACACCTCTCTGAACAGTGTCTGGGAGGCTGTGGTTGCTGCTGCACGCAATGTTGATGGTGAACAGATCAAAACACTGACAGAATCCATGGATGGCAGGCTTTTGAGTGTCCTTGCAAAGAAAGGTGGCTATATTGGTCACTGATTTGTTTTTGTTTTGTTTTTGAATGTCAGAAATGTATATTTGTGAATGTTGAGATGTTATATTGGTTTCACTGGTAAAAATAAATAATTGAAATGGGTATATATTTGTTTTTTGTTAGGTTGCCTAATAATTATGCACAGTAATAGTCACCTGCACACACAGATATCCCCCTAAAATAGCTAAAACTAAAAACAAACTAAAAACTACTTCCAAAAATATTCAGCTTTAATATTAATGAGTTTTTTGGGTTCATTGAGAACATGGTTGTTGTTCAATAATAAAATTAATCCTCAAAAATACAAATTGCCTAATAATTCTGCACTCCGTGTACATGTAGTAATAAGCCAGACTTGCAAGAAAACACAAAGATTAATAATTATCAGCAGACAAACAAATCTCCCAGAATATTGTGGGGTCATCATCTTCAGCCTGTGGCAAGGCACTTTTCAGGGAAACTTTTTCTGAGTTCCCCTCTTTGTTCAGGGAATTCACACCTGCTTCACGCTCTTTGTCTGTCACTGGAGAAGAAGCCTCAGGGACCTTTTTCACTCTGCTAGCATGAATCCAGATTGGAGCCTCTTCTGTGAGAATCGCTGTTCTGGTGACTGCTACCACTCGGGTGGGTGGTCCAAACGGGAAATCAGTCTGTTTTCATCCTTTTGCCAGGCGTTGGACTATCACCACGTCTCCTGGTTGGAAAGGATGCGTTGGTTCCTGTGGAGAGAAAGGAGAGGTACGAGCAATATCTTGTTCAAATTGATCTAAAGTTTCTAAAAGTTTCCTCACATATTCTGCCTGTACTACTTCTAGATCTCCTTTTTCTATCACAGGGGCCTTTGGACCCCAAGGGGTGGGAAAGGGTCTTTCCATTAGGACCTCAAATGGTGAGTAACCAGTATTCTTATTAGGCTGCATCCTAATTTCTGCTAGGGCTATAGGCAAGAACTTTTTCCAATTAGTGAATGTGCCTCCAGTAATTTTCCTTATTTTCTCTTTAATTGTTCTATTCATTCATTCTACTACCCCTGAACTCTGCGGGTGATAAGGAAGATGAAACTTCCAGTCAATCCTAAGGGCTTTGGAAAGCTCCTTACATACCCTGGATGCAAAAGCTGGGCCATTATCTGAGTCAATTTGGACAGGACACCCCCATCTAGGGATGATCTCCTGTAACAAAATTTTTACCACAATTTGTGTGGTTTCATTGGTGGTAGGAAAGACCTCGGCCATCTAGAGAACATATCCACAATTACAAGGGCATACTCCTGCTTTCTTCCTGTTTTTGGGATATGGGTGAAGTCAATTTGTGAGTGAATGGTGAAGTTGGGTAATTCAGATGCTGGTGTTGGGCCTTCTTTGAATTATTTGGGTTGTTTCTGAGGCATACAGTACAGACCAAAAGTTTGGACACACCTTCTCATTCAAAGAGTTTTCTTTATTTTCATGACTATGAAAATTGTAGATTCACACTGAAGGCATCAAAACTATGAATTGACACACGTGGAATTATATACATAACAAAAAAGTGTGAAACAACTGAAAATATGTCATATTCTAGGTTCTTCAAAGTAGCCACCTTTTGCTTTGATTACTGCTTTGCACACTCTTGGCATTCTCTTGATGAGCTTCAAGAGGTAGTCATCTGAAATGGTCTTCCAACAGTCTTGAAGGAGTTCCCAGAGATGCTTAGCACTTGTTGGCCCTTTTGCCTTCACTCTGCGGTCCAGCTCACCCCAAACCATCTTGATTGGGTTCAGGTCCAGTGACTGTGGAGGCCAGGTCATCTGGTGCAGCACACCATCACTCTCCTTTATGGTAAAATAGCCCTTAGGCTACTTTCACACTTGCGTTAGGAGCGGATCCGTCTCGTGTCTGCACAGACGGATCCGCTCCTATAATGCAAACGCTTGCATCCGTTCAGAACGGATCCGTTTGCATAACTGTTTATTTCAGATCAGATTTTTCACTTCGGAAAACTCAGATCCGACAGTATATTCTAAACACAGAAGCGTTCCCATGGTGATGGGGACGCTTCATGTTAGAATATACTGAGAACTGTGTACACGACTGCTGCCTGGCAGATGCTGCCAGGCAGCAGGGGGCAGACCCCCCCCCCCTCCTGTATTTAACTTATTGGTGGCCAGTGCGGCCCCCCCTCCCTCCCCAGTATTAAATATGACCAGTGCGGCCTCCCCCTCCCTCCCTCCCCAGTATTAAATATGACCAGTGCGGCCCCCTCCCTCTATATTTATTGGTGGCCGGGCCAGTGCGGATTCCAAGTATTGTGAGCAGTGCGGCCTCCCCTCTCCCCCCCTAATTAAAATCACCCCCCCCCCCATCATTGGTGGCAGCGGAGAGTACCGATCGGAGTCCCAGTTTAAATCGCTGGGGCTCCGATCGGTTACCATGGCAACCAAGACGCTATTGCAGTCTTGGCTGCCATGGTTACTTGGCAATAAATACAAGCATTATACTTACCTGAAGAGCTGCGATGTCTGACCGGCCGGGAGCTCCTCCTACTGGTAAGTGAAAGGTCTGTGCGGCGCATTGCCTATAGCACAGACCTGTCACTTACCAGTAGGAGGAGCGCCCGGCCGGTCAGACATCGCAGCTCTTCAGGTAAGTATAATGCTTGTATTTATTGCTAAGTAACCATGGCAGCCAAGACTGCAATAGCGTCTTGGTTGCCATGGTAACCGATCGGAGCCCCAGCGATTTAAACTGGGACTCCGATCGGTACTCTCCGCTGCCACCAATGATGGGGGGGGGTGATTTTAATTAGGGGGGGAGAGGGGAGGCCGCACTGCTCACAATACTTGGAATCCGCACTGGCCCGGCCACCAATAAATATAGAGGGAGGGGGCCGCACTGGTCATATTTAATACTGGGGAGGGAGGGAGGGGGAGGCCGCACTGGTCATATTTAATACTGGGGAGGGAGGGAGGGGGAGGCCGCCGCACTGGTAATATTTAATACTGGGGAGGGAGGGGGGGGCCGCACTGGCCACCAATAAGTTAATTACAGGAGGAGGGGGGGTCTGCCCCCTGCTGCTTGGCAGCATCTGCCAGGCAGCAGGGGGCAGTCATGTACACAGTTCTCAGTATATTCTAACATGAAGCGTCCCCATCACCATGGGAACGCCTCTGTGTTAGAATATACTGTCGGATCTGAGGTTTACGATGTAACTCAAATCCGATGGTATATTCTAACATAGAGGCGTTCCCATGGTGATGGGGACGCTTCAAGTTAAAATATACCATCGGATCGGAGAAAACTCCGATCTGATGGGGACTCCTGACTTTGCATTGAAAGTCAATGGGGGACGGATCCGTTTGAAATTGCACCATATTGTGTCAACGTCAAACGGATCCGTCCCCATTGACTTGCATTGTAAGTCTGGACGGATCCGTTTGGCTCCGCACGGCCAGGCGGACACGAAAACGCTGCAAGCAGCGTTCAGGTGTCCGCCTGCTGAGCGGAGCGGAGGCCAAACGGTGCCAAACTGATGCATTCTGAGCGGATCCGCATCCACTCAGAATGCATTGGGGCTGTACGGATCCGTTCGGGGCCGCTTGTGAGAGCCTTCAAACGGAACTCACAAGCGGAGCCCCGAACGCTAGTGTGAAAGTAGCCTTACACAGCCTGGAGGTGTGTTTGGGGTCATTGTCCTGTTGAAAAATAAATGATGGTCCAACTAAACGCAAACCGGATGGAATAGCAAGCCATGCTGGGTCAGTATGCCTTCAATTTTGAATAAATCCACAACAGTGTCACTGGTGACTACCTCTTGAAGCAAAAGGTGGCTACTTTGAAGAACCTAGAATATGATATATTTTCAGTTCTTTCACACTTTTTTGTTATGTATACAATTCTATATGTGTTAATTCATATTTTTGATGCCTTCAATGTGAATCTACAATTTTCGTAGTCATGAAAATAAAGAAAACTCTTTAAATGAGAAGGTGTGTCCAAACTTTTGGTCTGTACTGTATATACTGCTTAGCTTCCTGTAATAAATAAAAAACTGCTTTGACCCTTGCCTGGTGTCAGTGTGGGTTCATACATGCATGTAAAATCCTAGGATCAGAATAATTTAGAGAAGTAGAGCAAACAAAAGTAGCCCTGATTGAGGGCATCTTCAACAGCCCGTACTCTTTTGAGGAGGCAAAACATGTCCATATTTTAGAGACACAGTTACAAAAGGAAACACAGAGTAACATTGATAAAGATGGGCGGATACGTATGTTGGAGTTACAGTTAGGGGAAAGGAAAATATTGTAATGACATTGATGAAAAACTGACTCAATGTTATGCTGAAATCAGTGAGTTGAGGTATGAACTTGATACCAGGTCACTATTGGAGACCGGTATGCAGAACCGCATTAATGAGTTATTCACAATGGTGTCAGACTTTTGCTTGTCCCATAGCCCACAGTCACATCCACCGTCATGTTTGCCCTCTAAAGAAATCTGTGTTTCAACTAGGACAACAGGGGGTCTCCAGAGTTTAGGAGATTGAATGTCCCATGTCCTGGTTTAGGAAAATGTATGGGCCAGAAATCTAACAAATACAAGAAAAACTGGAGAAAACGTAAAAAGTGCATCATTAGCTATGGAGCAGTACAGAAAATCAGTGAAAAGTGAGGATACAGTGCCAACATAGCTTGGAGTGATAAAAGGTTAATAGCCTGTTGTAATTCTCACAGCAATGAAAATCACAGAAAATATTATTCTGTAAAATGTTTTTCTTGTGGTCAAAATAGCCATATTTCTAAAAATTGTTACTCTGTAGTTAATATAAAAAAGAGAACATATGATAAGCCCAGTTGGACTGGGAAACAAAAGAAGCATTATTCTCCAAGGAATGGTCATAGGCTCATGCATTATGGTGGAAAAAAGGTCACTCCCAGCCTGTTGTGTCTGATATATAAATGGACAATGGCCAGGAGAAGGTTCAATACAGTGGTAATTTCTGCAAAAATTACCATTCCAATGCAGTTTCATCTTGTGAATAGTCTTGTCCTGGAGCTATTGTCTAGGATAGGAGACGGTGCCAAGGTGCTGTTTATGGTTAACGCCGTGTCTCTCCACAGCGTGTCCTTTTGTGTATATATGTGTCTTTATTTACATGCGGCACCATAAATTAGCATACAAAGGACTTGGCTGTTCCATCCACAAACAGAATGTCTCATTGTGACATCTTCCTGTCACCAATAATATGCAATTGCACAGAATGGGTGGGTCCATATCTAATAAACTGTATGTTGTGTAGCAAGCATATATAGCTGCACAGGTAAGCTGGACAGGGGGACTCCATAAGGTTTGCAGGACGTCATTCAATAAGTTGCACAGGGGGATGTCATCCCTAAACACCAATACCTCTGTAGTGTAATAGAGGAAGTTCATATTCATTGAGTTTGAGGAGACAAGGGAATCATAAAGCGTTTGTGAAAACCATGCTAGGTTCTTGGATACTAATGTTAGTCTTATATTCCAGATGAAATATCGTGTGCCCCAGAAACACAGTTGAGCTTCAGCCATGAGACACCAAGGAAAGATTTAGAGCTAGCTTTCTCAACGGTGCGATGGAGAAGGACACCATGAAGGACCAAAGGTCTATAAAGGACTATAAAATCAAGATGAAGATGGAGAATTCTTCTATGTTTTGTGTTTCTATTCCTACTTTTCTTTCTGTTCTCATTTTCCACTATGCAGAAGGTTTTTTCTAATGTGCGCCAATTACACAGAAGGTTTTTATTATCTCCTTCATAGTCTCTATTTTTGTTTTCATGTGTCACATAGGTATACATACAAGTTGAAGTTTGGACAGTGACCTTATAATTACTGATGGATTTAATAATCAGTAATTCAGGGGAATATGTTACAGGGCTGAGATTCAATCCTGTTTTGATATTTAAATTAGACACATGGTTGAGTGAGTAACATCACTTTGCCATGAGGTTCCATAGTCATGACCCCACCCCTTCCTGTGGTTACATCACAGGTTCAATGAAATGGGGGGGAGACAGGTGTTAATATAACTAGCCAATGGGGCTTTCCTGAGCAAGACTAGCTTCCTGTGAGGTCTTAGAAGGAGGAAGTAGGACCACCATACATTCTTAGGCTAAGTATCTTTTGCCTATATTGTTAGACTATAGGCCAGTTACATTCTTTATGTATACTGATATGACTATGATATTGAAAGTATGTTATGCAAGCGGGTGTGGACCCACTGCGCCACTGACTGACGGGCGTGACTAAGCAACTACCTGGTCTTCACTAGAGCCTCTGATGGTGAGGATAGGCTTGGGCTGTTATGGTAGCTGCAAAGTGTCACTCCATTTCAGTCCCTGAGTCAGTGGCAGCTGACCAGGGGTCAGAGATACCTGTGCAAGCACCAAGGGGAAGTGCGTGGTTAGGAAGTCCTCAGGCATCTTCCTGTGGTAGGAAGCGCCTTTAAGTACTTCCTGCAATCCAGGAAGTACTTAAAGGCGCTCAAACAAAAATTGAAAGACTCTTGGCTGGCTACAAAAAGCATTCTCATGCTGTAAAACTTATCAAATGGGGTGCTACTAGATACTAACCATGCAGGGTGCCCAAAGTTTTGCTTCAGGCCCTTTTCCTTTTTTGTTATTTTGAAACTGTTAAAGAAACAAATACATAAAGAAAAAAATGTTTTTCCTTAAAATGTGTCATCTTTAATTTTATTCCTTTTGGAGATTATTTCATCTTCAGCTTGCCTAATAATTTACAGTAACAGTAGGGGGTACCAAACCTTTGCATGCCACTGTACATCTCTGTATCCCAGGATACTGAGACAACAGCAGAAGTCTAATTTATTTAGTAATCACAAAAATGTAATTGAGCAAAATAAATTACAATAAACACATTTTCTCTGTAGCTACATATATATATATATATATATATATATATATACAGTATATATCTCCAGACCTCTGCCATACATGTACAGTGGAAGTCACTGTAAGGACTTCAAACATAGTGCGTGGTCAGAAGCTGCTTTATTTAAAAAAGAAGCCTAGAGACTGCCCTGCAAAAATAAACCAAAAACTCTACTTTGCCTGGCCACACTTCTAGATTTATTTCCAGGGCCACTTTGAGTCCCCAATCTGCTCCTGGACACATTTACTAGGTAAATATATTTAGACAGACAGATAGATAGACCAATAGATAGATGATAGACAAACAAGAACGACTTGGCCCATCTTAAAACTTGCAGAAGTGAAGAAAATCCAATGTGCTAACGGAAGGAAAATAATCACTTCCTTATATATTCATGGTATACAAGTTGGACAGTCTTGTTATTATAGTAAAAATGGAATAGGGTGATATAGAATGGCAACATCTTACCAATCAATTTCCACTTGAAGGTAAATATCTTCAAGATACCACAGCAGACGTCTATTAGATACAATGTTTCCCTCCATTAAGGAACAGAAAGTGAAGAGAAAGTATAGTATGGGAAGGGGTCAATGCTAACCATATGTACAAAGTATGATAACTATTTCCTACTCTAATTAAAATTAAAAATGCATTTATATATTCCACACAAAGCAGATGAATAATTTAGCTGGTTAATATGCTGGAAACCACTATTCCTTTTTTACACTACAAATTGCACTGGACTCGGCTAGTTATATCTGCTTTTTATAAACCATCATTATTTTTGTTGACATATGACTGTCTATTATTGAAGATAAGGTTCACATTAATCTTTATGTGCCCGACACTTAGTATATGCTGACTACACATTACTAGAATTTCAGTATGAAAACAATCAATACTTCAGCTCGTTGCCTCATTGTTCTAAAGACAATATTGTACTCATGAAAGGATTTAAGAATCCAGTCACAGATTATATGTGAGTCTATTTTTATGTATGTCTGAAACTTTTTGGGGGGGACTGTAATCAACAAGCCATTTCATAACCACTAAGGCTTTCTTGAGTGAAGACAGCAATGTTCATAGTCAGTGGATTGAAGCCATGCAGAGTCTCCACCTCTGATGAAGCTGTTTTACATTAGATCTTTTTCCTTATGATGGGATTCTGCTGATTTGAGTTAGGGCTGTATTAGGGCTCTTTCACACAAGTGGATGCCGTGCGGGTAATCCGCTGCATGAAAAAGAGCCAAGTCCCCCTCCGGACAGTAGAGACACGGAGCATTAACATGATTGATAATGCTCTGTGCCTCTCTGTGATCTTTTTACTACAAAATCACAGTGAGATAAAGTTGTCACCGTAATTTTGTAGTAAAAAGATCACAAAGAGGCACAGAGCATTGTTAATAATGTTACTGCTCCATGTCTATGCTGTCCGGAGTGGGGCTTGGCACTCTTTTACGCAGCGGATTACCCGCACGGCATCCGCTCATGTGAAAGAGCCCTTAGACCTGCCTTAAATTTGCAATGATCTGGCTGTGTAGTACAGCACTAAACGTGCTGACGATTACTAGATAGAATGAGTTTGCTCGTTCATCAGGCAAGTATAATTTTTAAGAAAGCTAAAAAAATAATTGTTTGCCGGCAGCAGATTGTGCCGTCTAATCACGGTCTGCTGCCGGAATATAATGATTCTGTATGGAGACGAGTAATCTTATTAGCCATCTCTCCTCCACATACTGTGGAGAAGATCGCTGTAATAGCAGCAGTCTTCCCCACTAACGAGCAGGTGATTGCTGGGAAGGAACGCTTCCTGCAAAATCTGCAGGTCTAATGCAGCCCTTAACGTATATGTCAGGGCAGACACAGAAATTAGAAGACCGCACAGCAAAAACAAAATGGACCTTTGAGCTCTGTTAAATGTATTATGACAATATTAAAGTTAAAATAGGTCTGCTACTATGTGTAAGTCCCCTGTATTATTTGATATCTTCTATTAGCCAAACAACTACTATTTTACATCCTGTTCTTAAGACCATGTAACCATCTATACTGGAAAAACAGCCCAAAAAAGCAGATCCTGTATTTTGAGTACCCACCTTCAAACCATCAGTATTTGGTCAGCATTTGATACGTATTTGTAAGTCAAAAACAGGAGTGGGTCCAAAACAGATATAAAATGTGAAATATTTGCACCTTTTCCAATCCTGCTTTTGGTTTCAAAATCCTGATCAAATCCTGATGCAAAATACTGCCCATGTGATAGAGGCCTCATGCAAAATTTGCATGAGTTTTGTCCATTTGCATCTAAAATCGGTTTTATTCAGGTGGAAAAGAAGTCCTGTATGCAGGAATTTATTTGCCTCTATCATACGGTCAGTATTTGGTCAGTTTTTTTCATCAGTATTTGATCAGTTTTGGTAAGACAAAACTAGGAGTGGGTACAAAAAAGAGATAACATGTGATGGAAACATTTGCATGCCTTCTGTGTTTTGGTGAGGGTGAAAACAGCATAAAGAGTGACACTAGTGGCCCCGAAACAGAGTGGGGAGGATGGGCAATAACAGTGGCAATAACAGCACAAGATGGTGGCAGATCACAGTAGGAGCAGATGGTATAAGAGGCATTAGGCAGGTGGCAGTATCAGAAGAGCGGTAGCAGAAAGTGGGCAGAAGTAACGAGCCTGAAGCCGGCCAGCTAAGACTTGTCATAGGTTGCTAGAATAGCTTACAGTCATGTGAAAAAATTAGGACACCCTTTGAAAGCATGTGGTTTTTTGTAACATTTTTAATAAAAGGTTATTTCATCTCCGTTTCAACAATACAGAGAGATTAAAGTAATCCGACTAAACAAAGAAAACTGAAGAAAAGTCTTTTCAAGATCTTCTGTAAATGTCATTCTACAAAAATGCCTATTCTAACTGAGGAAAAAGATAGGACACCCTCACATGTATTCCCTCTTAAATTGGCTCAGATCTCACACAGGTATATCACACCAGGTGCACATAATTAGTAAACGTGCTGTACTACACAGCCAGATCATTGCAAATTTAAGGCAGGTCTAAGGGCTCTTTCACATGAGCGGATGCCGTGCGGGTAATCCGCTGCGTAAAAGAGTGCCAAGCCCCACTCCGGACAGCATAGACATGGAGCAGTAACATTATTAACAATGCTCTGTGCCTCTTTGTGATCTTTTTACTACAAAATTACGGTGACAACTTTATCTCACTGTGATTTTGTAGTAAAAAGATCACAGAGAGGCACAGAGCATTATGTGACATCATGTTTTGGAAGTCATATAACTGTTATATTTTGTTTTCACACAAGCAGAAAAAGATAATATGCCTTGAACCCTTTCAGGACCAAGCCATTTTTCACCTTAAGGACCAGGCTATTTTTTGCAAATCTGACCAGTGTCACTTTATGTGTGAATAACTTTAAAACGCTTTTACTTATCCAAGCTGTTCTTAGATTGTTTTTTCGTCACATATTGTACTTCATGATACTGGTAAAATGGAGTAAAAAAAATTATTTTAATTTATAAAAAAATATCAAATTTACCAAAAATTTGGAAAAATTAGAAAATTTACAAGTTTTAATTTCTCTACTTCTATAATACATAGTAATACCTTCAAAATAGTTATTACTTTACATTCCCCATATGTCTACTTCATGTTTTGATCATTTTGGGAATGATATTTTATTTTTTGGGGACATTACAATGCTTAGAAGTTTAGAATCATTTTTCAGAACATTTCCAAAACCCATTTTTTAAGGACCAGTTCAGGTCTGAAGTCACTTTCTGAGGCTTACATATTTGAAACCACAAAAAAGACCCAATTTTAGAAACTACACCCCTCAAGGTATTCAAAACTGATTTTACAAACTGTGTTAACCCTTTAGGTGTTCCACAAGAGTTATTGGCAAATGGAGATGAAATTTCAGAATTTCAATTTTTTTGCAAATTTTCAATTTTAATCCATTTTTTCCAGTAACAAAGCAAGAGTTAACAGCCAAACAAAACTCGTTATTTATGGCCCTGATTCTGTAGTTTACAGAAACACCCCATATGTTGTCGTAATCTGCTGTACAGGCACAGGGCAGGGCGCAGAAGGAAAGGTGCGCCATGTGGTTTCTGGAAGGCAGATTTTGCTGGATTGGTTTTTAGATACCATGTCCCATTTGAATCCCCCTGATGCACCCCTAGAGTGGAAACTCCAAAAAAGTGGCCCCATTTTGGAAACTACGGGATAAGGTGGCAGTTTTGTTGGTACTATTTTAGGGTACATATGATTTTTGGTTGCTCTATATTACACTTTTTGTGAGGCAAAGTAACAAAAAATAAAAAATCTGAAATTTCATCTCCATTTGCCATTAACTCTTGTGGAACACTTAAAGGGTTAACAAAGTTTGTAAAATCAGTTTTGAATACCTTGAGGGGTGTAGTTTCCAAAATGGGGTAACTTTTTGGAGTTTATATTCTAGGGGGTGCATCAGGGGGGGCTTCAAATGGGACATGGTGTCAAAAAACCAGTCCAGCAAAAACTGCCTTCCAAAAATCATATGGCGCTCCTTTCCTTCTGCGCCCTGCCGTGTGGCCATACAGAAGTATACGACCACATATGGAGTGTTTCTGTAAACTACAGAATCGGAGCCATAAATATTGAGTTTGGTTTGGCTATTAACCCTTGCTTTGTTACAGGCAAAAATGGATTTAAATGGAACATTTGCCCATAAATTGCTGTTTTGGCACTGTTTTTATTTTTTATTATTCACAACATTCATCTGACAGGTTATATTATGTGCTATTTTTATAGAGCAGGTTCTTACGGACGCGGCGATACCTAATATGCATACTTTTTTAAATTTATTTAGGTTTTACACAATAATTTGATTAGTACTATTTTGGCGTACATGCGACTTTTTTGATTACTTTTATTACTATTTTTGGGAAGTAAGGTGGGTAAAATTTATATTTTCTCATAGTTTTTTTATTTTATTTTTTATGGTGTTCACCGTGCGGGGAAAGTAACATGACCAATTTATAGATCAGGTTGTTATGGACGTGGCGATACCTAATATGTGTAGTGTATTTAATTTTTTTAATTTTTATTCAGCGATAAATGTGTTTTTTTATCTTTACTTTTTTCACTTTTTTTACATTTCTTTTGCATTTTTTGACCCAGACCCACTTGGTTCTTGAAGATCCAGTGGGTCTGATGTCAGTATAATACAGTACAGTACACTATATAGTGTATTGTACTGTATTTTACTTACACTTTGTCTGAACAGATCTATGCCTTTAGCACAGACAGATCTATGCCTTCAGCACTATGGACCGCAGGATGCCTGAGAAGGCGTCCTGTTGCCATGGGAACCTTCCCCGTCTGCCACAACTGAGCAGACGGGGAAGGAGGGGAGCTGTCTGGGGGCTCCCTCCCTCTGTGACCCCATCCTGTCTGGGGGCTGCAAAGGCACAGAAGCCCCCTGATAGGAGAGGGAGGGAGCTCCCTGACTGTTAACCTTTTCCATACAGCGGTCCGTACGGACCGCGGTATGGAAAGGGTTAAATGCCTGGCATCACAGCACAGATGTCAGCCATTTATACCAGAGTGTCAGCAATATGCTGACACTCTGGTATACCCACTGGCCACCAATGATTATTCAAGAGGAGGCGGGCGGGGGATCGCAATCCCGCCTGCCGCACCGTCCGCCTCCCGCACCAACCGCAACACCCCCCCCCCTGCACCACCCGCCGGCATAAAATTATTCAGGGGTGCAGGGGGGGTGAAAAATCTTGATTTTGGGAATTTTAAAGTTTCTGATCCCCGCAGTCAGGACCGCGGGGATCAGAAACTGCAGAAAGCGCAGCAAACCGCAGGTCTGAATTGACCTGCAGTTTGCAGCGATCGCCGATAGGGGGGTCACAGGACCCCCCTCGGCATTGACCCTGGGTGCCTAGCTGTGTGTAACAGCCGGGGTCTCAGCACTGTCACCATGTCTGCAGCCATGACGTGTATACTCGTCATGGAGCGCTAAGTAGCAGTGCTCCATGACGAGTATACTCTTCATAGGTTATGAAGGGGTTAAGATTCATTTTGTAATGTAGGGTAAGCTCAGCAACACAGCAGAAACAACAGAAAGCATAGTGTTATTTTGTTGTTGCTGGGCAGAAGTCTAGACCAATCACAGCCAGCTTCTCACACAGCAAGAGTTTTCACCAATCACAGCCAGCCTCACACAGCCTGTCTGGGAATTCCCCTAGCAGGAGCTGCTAGAATCATTATTCACCAGAGACAGGAGCTGAAGAGACATTCACTCCACTGAGAGCTGTGTTTTTATGAGAACAAGGGCTCAAAATAGGTATTTAGAACTGTTATATAATGTTCATATTGTTAGTATTGTGATTAGAACTGTATACTGAACTAGCAAACTACAAATACCATACAAACAATTTGTAATCCAAATTGCATACAACCATACCAGATCATACTCGACCAATCTGCAAATAGCTAACTGCAAACTGCAAACCCAGTTTAGCCAGTAGAACTGTTAAATCTCAGGTATACAGTATATGATTCTAGCAGCTCCTGCTAGGGGAATTCCCAGACAGGCTGTGTGAGGCTGGTTGTGATTGGTGAAAACTCTTGCTGTGTGAGAAGCTGGCTGTGATTGGTCTAGACTTCTGCCCAGCAACAACAGAATACCACTATGCTTTTTGTTGTTTCTGCTGTGTCACTGATCTTACCTTACATTACAAAATTAATCTTAACCCCTTCCCGACCTATATACAAGTATACTCGTCATGGAGCACTGCTACTTAGCAAACTCTTTGAATGAGAAGGTGTGTCCAAACTTTTGGTCTGTACTGTACCTCTCAGAGAGATCATAAAGTGCTTAAATAACTTAAAGTGACAGCACACATATTCAAGAGAGGAATATTTGAACAGTTGAACAACCATCTTATGCATACCGTGATTTTGTGATATCTTTTCAACACATGTTTTGTACATGGACTCTCTGCTGCAGAGGTGGAAGTGTTATATATGAAGAAAAGTTAAAGTTAATAAAGAATTTATTTGAAGCATTTGGTGTGCTCTTTAAACCCACTGTTTCCATAGAACTGCACTAGAGGAATTATAGAGTAATACACAGTCTGGTTAGACTAAAAGTCAGAGATATCAAAATTCTTCTAATGCCACAGCACAAAATGCACTTCATAGTGCTGCGCCTGTCACAGGACCATTTCACACAATGTTCCGGTGTGCCACCACACTACAGTCAGATCATTACTGCCAGAATGATCTAGTTTGTTGCATCAGGAACTGCATCTCCTACATCTCAATAAAAAGGAATTATCTTCTATACATTGAGGTCGAGTTTTTGCACCAAGAAGTATCGAACCCTATGGACTTTCCCAATCCATATCTCTCTATTGTCCACTTTATCTTTCCTCTGGAGGAATAGCAGCCCCACAAGTGAGGAGTGAACGGTTCTGGCAGCACCAACCACCTACCCTCATGAGTGTTGCGCCTGCGTATACACAACATGCAAAGGTGAGCCTAACTATTTATTGCTTTTAACCCAGTTAAAAAAAAAAAAACTACTACCCTATGAAGCCTCTTTAGAGATCATTTTGTAATCTTTTGCAGCCTGATGAGCATGCTATGATATACTTCCACAAACATGTTGTGAAGATCAGCCTATGATAGATCCCTGTTCTTTAAATATTCCTTAAATAAAACAGGTCGCTCATTCACACCTGATTGTCATCCCATTCATTGAAAACACCTGACTCTAATTTCACTTTCAAATTATCTGTTAATTCTAAAGGTTCACATACTTTTGCCAGTGTACCATTTTTCTCATTTGCTTGATTTGGTTATCTTTATCTACTTTTAGGATTTGTGTAAAAATGTCTTGTAGTTTGGGGCATATTTATGCAGAAATATAGAACATTTTTAATGGTTTATACACTTTCAAGCACCAATGTATACATATCTACTTCTCTGAACCTAATTTACCAGCAGAGTAAGACTAAGTACACACCTGCTAGCTTAAAACATTTTAACTGGCTGTTCACATGCTTTTGTATGCATAATGTTACTATATTAGCCAAGCTAAAGAGAGGAAGAAATACACAGGAGGCTTTGCTTACTCAATACACAATAGTGCATGAAAAAGCTTGAAACTAGGCAGTGATAGTACCGTTTAAAAATTCAGTAGTCCATGGAAATCAATAAAATAATGTATAAAAGAATAATGACCCATTTCGAAATTATGATTTCCTTGCACAATGTTCATAAACAAATCAAGTGTTTTAGTTAATAATGCAATGGCCTGTGCTCCACTACATTTTCTATAGGTCTTGTTGGAAATGCAATAAGTAAATCTGTTAAAGGAAGATATTATTTTCTATGAAAAATTATTACACCCATTGAGACAAATGGTCCTGGTGTCTCAGGGGAGTTATGTAAAAAACAATTATAATGTAGCAAAGTAAAACAGTCACAACAAACAACAATCACTAAAATGTAAAGTCTTCAACAGTTATGGTGAGTTAGCAAGTATAGGGTGACATGATTAATCTCTTTCTTCAATAAAATAAAATAACACAACAGAAAAATAAAAAAGATAGAGTTCACCACTGTGTTTTCTTCTTTTTTGGTGTCGCAAACTACCATGTGAAGCGAGCTTATTCACATTCAACAAACAGTTCAAAGGAAGGTGTCGTGCTGCCTCACGTGGCTGTGATTCAAAGGGCTTGATCAGGATAGGATACAACAGCTTTTAGGTGATGCCAAAAAACGAGGTTCCACAGGAGGATAATCAAAACAGAATAAAATCTCTGTGGTTATAACACCGCTCGACCTAGGTTTTGCCACACCAGCTTCATCAGGAGCGGATGATGAAGCTGGTGTGGCAAAACCTGGGTTGAGCGGTGTTATAACCATGGAGATTTTAATCTGTTTCATGCCTATTGATCTTATACCTTTGTGAGTATAATAAGATCTATTACCATTGGAAACATTGGTGGACCTTTACTATGTGCCTGCACCTTTATATCTACAGAGGGGTGGTTTTGTGACCAAGATTATCCTCCTGTGGAACCTCATTGTTTGGCATCACCTAAAAGCTGTCGTATCCTATCCTGATCAAGCCCTTTGAATCACAGCCAAGTGAGGCAGCGCGACACCTTACTTTGAAATGATTAATCTCTTGACTAGCTCAGCAAATCATTATAAATTTAGGTAATGAATCAGAATCAGAATAACTGTTAAACGAGGCACGATACCTTGTAGGAATAGTTTATTATTATTTATTATTAAAGCGCCATTCATTCCATAGCGCTGTACATATGATAAGGGGTGCACATACCTAATGCAGACAATTGCACTAATCATAAACAAAATGAGTTACAAACTGGTACAGAAGGAGAGAGGGCCCTCCCCGTGAGGGCTTACAATCTACATGGTATGGGAGAAGGACACAGTAGGTGCGGGTTAAGTTGGTCATGGCGGTATAGAGGCAGCAGTGTCACTGGTTGTAGGCTTGTCTGAAGAGGTGGGTTTTCAGGTTTCTTTTGAATGATTCCACTGTAGGTGAGAGTCTGATATGTTGGGGTAGCGAGTTCCAGAGTATGGGGGATGCACGGGAGAAATCCTGAGTCGATTGTGGGAAGAGGCAATAAGAAGAGAGGAGATAAGGAGGTCTTGTGAGGATCGGAGAGTGCGTGTGGGGGTGTATCGGGAAGGTAGCTCAGAGATGTAGGGA
Source organism: Bufo gargarizans (assembly GCF_014858855.1). Lineage (NCBI taxonomy): Eukaryota > Metazoa > Chordata > Amphibia > Anura > Bufonidae > Bufo > Bufo gargarizans. The sequence continues at coordinate 149,518,627 of NC_058084.1, forward strand.
GGGGACAGGTTATGGATGGCCTTGTATGTATTTGTAAGTACTTTTGAAGTGAATTTGTTGGGCAATGGGGAGCCAGTGAAGGGATTGGCAAAGGGGAGAGGCAGAGGAATAATAGGGTGAGAGGTGGATTAGTCAGGCAGCAGAGTTGAGGATAGATTGGAGGGGTGCGAGAGTGCTAGATGGAAGGCCACAGAGGAGAATGTTGCAGTAGTCTAGGCGGGAGATAATGAGGGCATGTACAAGTATTTTCGCCGATTCAAAGTTAAGGAAAGCGCAGATGCAGGAGATGTTTTTGAGTTGGAGGCGGCAGGTGGTTGAAAGGGCTTGGATGTGCTGTCGGAAGGAAAGGGCAGAATCCAAGGTCACTCCAAGGCAGCGGGCTTTGTTGACTGGGGAAAAGATTATGAATTCTGTCTTATCCATGTTAAGTTTAAGAAAGCGAGAGGCGAAGAAGAATGATATAGAAGACATTGTGGGATTCTTGATAGTAAGGTGGTGATGTCTGGACCAGCCTAGGAGTGATACTGAAAGCCATGGGACTCTATGAGCTGTCCCAGGCCAAAAGTGTAGATAGAGAAGAGCAGGGGTCCTAGGACAGAGCCTTGCAGGACACCAACAGAGAGCGAATGAGACAAGGAGGTGGTGCGGGAGTGGGAGACGCTAAACGTCCGGTCTGTGAGGTATAATGTGATCCAGGAGAGGGCCAGGTCAGTGATGCCAAGAGATGAGAGAGTTTGCAAGAGAAGGGAGTGGTCAACAGTATCGAAGGCAGAGGACAGGTCAAGGAGAAGAAGGACAGAGTATTGTTTCTTGGTTTTGGCTGTCAGTAGGTCATTGGTGACTTTGGTAAGGGCAGTCTCGGTCGAGTGGTGAGGTCGGAAGCCAGATTGTAGGCGGTCAAAGAGGGAGCAGGAGGAGAGGTGGGAGGGCAGTTCTGAATGGACATATTGTTCAAGTAGTTTTGAGGCATACGGAAGAAGTGATATGGGGCGATAACTGGACAAGGAAGATGGGTCAAGTGAAGGCTTTTTGAGCATGGGTGTAATGGTAGCATGTTTAAAAGCAGAGAGGAAGACACCAGAGTTTAATAGCTTAACTAAAGGTAATGATATTTTTCACTTAATAATCTATTGTTCTATTCTAGATAAAAAGTTATTTTAATCAATATGCAAATGAGAAGTTACATGCACTGAGGGCGGGCACAAGTCACTCTGCACTGTTGCTCTTCTGCCAACTTCTACCAGCTATTCACTCTCCTTCTTGATTAATGGGGCCATGTTCCTGCATAGTCACCTCACCAGGCTGTGTCAATTGAGAAGAAGAGGGAGAGGCTGACAGAGGAGGAAGCAGGAGGAATGAGTGTGCACAGAGTGGTTTGCTCGTCCATCAGTCCACCTAGCTGCTCATTTGCTTATGGATTAAAAGCATGTTTTATTAAGAATGAAGCAACAGATTGCTGTGTGAAAGGTATAATATCATTACAATCAGCTGGCAATCAGCTAGCCCTACAAAGCATTGTGCCTGGTTTAACATTACATTTCCTGGTGACAGAGTCCCTCAAAGAAAAATAAGTTCCTAGACACATGTTCTATGAAATATCTGTGTCACTTTTGAGAGTGCTGATATACACAATACCTGTCTGTGGTATGCTTCTTGGTATTGATCATTTTACATTCATTGACTTATTGTAAATGCATCCATATTTCTAACACCAAACTCTTTTAGGGGTTTGGACATTTATCACCTATTCACAGAATAAGTTATAAATGTAAGATCGCCGGGGGCCCTGCAAACCCCCAGAACGCATCAGCACAAATTTGACCACCATTCAATTCAAACATAGAGTAAAGAGAAATGGACACCCATTTCTAGTGATTGTAAAGGTACCCTTGTTTGGTCTCCTAGCAATCATACATTTCTAACCTATTCTGTGGATGAAATGTACCTTGTGGGAAAACCCATTTAAACCACAGAAATATAAATGTTCCTGAGCAAGTGTGAGAAGGTTTTAGTCACCATCCAATTTCAACCCCTTCCTGAATGTTTAAATGGTTCCTGAGGAGTGGACCTAAATAAATTCCAAGGCGACCACAAATTATCTTCCTTTAAAAGCATTTGTTCACAAAGGGCTATTCTGGTTTCAGCAAATTAGGCTTATTAATTGTCCAGTAAAACATTGGGCATTTTTTTTATATACCTTGTGCATAGATTCATAGCTACATAGTCATGCAGTTCATTGTTCAAGTGCAGCGGTCATACACTAGAGTAGGGATGCTCAACCTGCGGCCCTCCAGCTGTTGTAAAACTACAACTCCCACCATGCCCTGCTGTAGGCTGATAGCTGTAGGCTGTTTGGGCATGCTGGGAGTTGTAGTTTTGCAACAGCTGGAGGGCCGCAAGTTGGGCATGCCTGCACTAGAGTCATCTCTTGACAAGGACAGATTTTCATGTTCTTTGCTAACACTGCATATGCGCTAGTGTTTAAGGCCATGGGCAGTGTTATTCAGTGTAGGGCACTGATGGACAGGTCTGGTCATATGCTCCATATCTTGTCAAGTCATACTAATCACACAGATAGTACGTGAGTGGATGAGTGATAGAGTAAGTTGCATAGCTCCTGCTGTGGTCAGACTTGTTTTAAAGAGGTTGTCCATTTTCCTCCCCAGTTTTTGCTAAGGCCAGGACTGACATTAAAAGGGCACTTACCTGCTTTCCATTCCAACAAGCACATAAAACAGCAGCAATGTGCTGCTTGGGACATGTCACTTTTGAGGTGAGTCATTGACTGCAGCAGCGCATGAGACCCCAGTCGGAAGTTTATAGGCTGGGCATAGTAAGGATCCTGACCAGACCCTTAGCAATAGAATGGGAAAGCAGGGAGCAGGGGAATGCATTTTTTTTATGTTTTATGTTATGTTAGGTACAGAGCTGTCCTGGTCCTAAGCTAAAACTGAGGTTGAAAGTGGACAACCACTTCAAGTAAATGCTCTGTCTAATGACTTCTGTTGCTGACACTGAAGAATGTTTTTCCATTCCACTATAAAACTGTTGTGGGGGGTCCAGTCTTCTGGGGCATGGTGTTCACTTATACACATATGGAAAAAATTGTTGTTGCCCTTCCATTACAGAATGAAAAACCCACAATGGTCACTGAAAAGTAATACTAAATAAAAACGAACTAATGAAAATCAGACATTGCTTTTGAATTGTGGTTCATCAGAATCATTTATGAAACAAACTAATGAAACTGGCCTTGACAAAAATAATAGTACCCTTAGCTATTTTTTGTTGCACAACCTTTTGAGGCAATCACTGCAATCAAGCAATTTCTGTAACTCTCAATAAGACTTCTGCACCCATCCACAGGTATTTTGGGGCACTCCTCCTGAGCAAACGGCTCCATCTGTCTCAATTTTGAAGGGTGTCTTCTCCGAACTGCATGTTTCAGTTCCTTCCACAGATGTTCAATAGGATTTAGATTAGGACTCATAGAAGGCCACTTCAGAATAGTCCAATGCTTTGTTCTTAGCCATGGTTCTTAGCTTTGGTTTTGTTAGCTGTGTGTTTTGGGTCATTATCCTGTTTGAGGACCCATGACCTGCAGCTGAGATCAAGCTTTTTGACACTGGGCAGCACATTTTACTCCAGCATGCCTTGATAGTCTCAAAATATTATTGTAATCTGCACAGGTTCAAGACACGCTGTGCCTAATGCAGCAGTGCAGCCCCAAAACATAACAGAGCCTCCTCCATGTTTCACAGTAGGTACAATGTTATTTTCTTTTTATACTTCATTTTTGAATCTGTGAACATAGAGCTGATATGACTTGCTAAAAAGCTCCATTTTTGTCTCATCTGTCCAAAGGACATTCTGCCAGAAGCTTTGTGGCTTGTCAATATGCATTCCAGTCTCGCTTTTTTTATGATTTGCTTTCAAAGATGGTTTCCTCCTCGGTAATTTTCCATTAAGTCCACTTTGTCTAGGACAGTGACGGATGGTGTGATCTGACATTGATGAACCTTGACCTTTGAGTTCACCTCTAATTTCTTTGGAAGTTGTTCTTAGCTCTTTGTCATAAATTTTTCTCTTGCGGCCATGTCAAGGTAGTTTGGCTACAGTCCAGTAGACCTTACATTTCTGAATAATATGTGCAAATTTAGTAACAGGAACATCAAGCTGTTTTTAACATGTTTGCCAATAGTTTTCTTTCTAACCTCCTGAGAGAACCCTCTCCTTGGCTTTCTTTGGTCCATGTTCAGTGCTGTACATCCCATGATACCAAACAGCACAGTGACTACTTTTCACCCTTTAAAAAGGCAGACTGATTAGTTTAAAGTCACCTGTGCTGTTGTTAATTACAGGACAGACCTTAGTTCAGCAGGTCCCTATGGTAAAATTACTTTCAATCTTTTCTAGGAGTACCATAATATTTTTCCAGGTCAGTTTCATTAGTTTATATATTTTTTTATTGTTCTGTTGAACCACAATTCAAAAGCAATTTCTGATTTTCTTTAGCTGATTTTCAGTAAATTAAAATTATTATTTCTTTTGTAAGTTTCAAATTATTTCAGTGACCATTGTGGCTTTTTCTTTTGCTGCTGTCATATGACGCCACATTCCACTTTCCTGGACTACACTGATCTCTATAATTAATACACTACAGGAAGCTGATTACAGTCAGCCTGGGACAGACTGACCACACTCTGCATCCTGTAATAAAATTGGAATACTGGTAGCAATCATTCCCAGTTTAGTTTAAAGTGTTCCAGTAACCACAAAATGCAGTGTATTCTGGAGGAAGTATATTATAGAGCAGGAGGAGTGGAGCAGATTGATATGTAGTTTTGTGGGAAAAGATTCAGTAAAACTAGTAATTATGCATTTAAATCTTCTCTTTCTGACTTTATTGTTCACTTTGGAGGTGTTATTCATAATTCTCTGTGTAGAGCCCTATTACACCTATGGATTATGCAGGTGATTGTCAGGAGGGAAGCGTTCCTTCCCAACAATTGCGTGCTTGCAAGCGGAAGAGACCACTGCTATTACATACAGCGATCTTCTCCTCAGTATGGGGACGTGCAATCGCTAATGCCATTGCTTGTCGCCATACTGAATCATTGTTTGCCAGCAGCAGAAGGTGATTACGCGGCACGATCTGCCACCGGCAAACAAGGATTTTTAAACATGTTGAAAGGCTCAGATTACCCAATGAACAACTGTTTGCTTATTTATCAGGTAATCAGCGAACGCTTGTTAGCGATGATCTTAGCGATTATCTGTAGGTGTAATAGGACCTTAAGTGTATATACAGAGATAGGTGTCAATCACTTATAATACCTCTCTTGTGAATAATGAAATCAGAAATAGCAGAGATATAAATGTATCAATTACACGTTTTACTACATTTAATTCCACACAAAACAATATATCAATCTGGGCAGCTTCTCCTGTTCTGTAATATGCTGCCTACAGATTGGATTGCAATTCATGGTGACACGTTCTCTTTAAATGTAACAGTCTGTCCATACAAGTCAGTTCACACTTGTCTTCAGAATATAAAAAAATAAGTCAACAACGTCAGAATAGTCTCAAAAAGGTTATTTATTCAGGCATAAAAACTTGATTGCTGCTTCAGAAAGGCTTCAGTTGAAACCAAAATATCACTCCTCATTTTTATAAGTTTTTATGCCCAGGCTCGGACTGGCCCACAGAGGTACAGGGGAATCCCCCGGTGGGCCCCTAGTCTCTCACCTCCTGCACAAGTGGCACATAACACAGTAGATTTATAGCACTACATACAGTACACTCAATGTACAGCACCTCAACCAGCCTATGTTCATATAAAAAACTTGTTAGAGTATTTATTATATTTGAATGTATTCATACGGTGGGCCCCCAAAATAAATTTTACTGGTGGGCCCTAGGCATCCCAGTCCGACATTGTTTATGCCTGAATATGAAATCATTTTGTAGGATATGCTGTCCCTTTACATTTGTCCCAGCATTAATCACAGAATAGAAGCCTGGAGGGGTAGATACTCCCTAAAAACACTAGACCAACATGCATAGTAACATTAGCACTTAAAATGTCCTGGGTTTGACCGAGTTTGACTATGACATTTGAATAACATATGGGAAAACTAACATGAGTTTCTAGAAGAGCAGCCACTGAGTTAGATGTGTTAGCACATCAATGGTAAATGTTATGATGTTCATTCATCTAATAAATAGTTTCATGTATATTGTATGCCAATACTATTTGTGACTTAATGGTACTGTATGGCTTTTAAGCAAAAATTTGAATTTTGAACAGAATTCTTGTTATTTTCCTGCCTCTTTCAATCTCTTTCACAAACAAGAGACCTTGTATGTATCAGCAACGCATACATAATTTATACTACTTAATTTGCTTCTTCTTTTAACATTTCCTGTTCAAAATCTATAAATCTTTTAAATAATGAATTACTGTTTAGAAAACCATGAAGTATGGGCTTGATGTCCATCATCTTTGTTCAGTATAGTGAGCAAAATTAGCAGTCCTTGCATATATTGAACTCTATTTAAATCCTTTCCAGCTTTGGTTGTAGAAATTTGAGCAGAATCACTTGTATGTATGTATACAGGTGAAACTCAAAAAATTAGAATATGGTGCAAAAGTCCATTTATTTCAGTAATGCAAATGAAAAGGAATTGCATTATTGCAGCGTAAAATTAGAATTTTGTGAAAAGGTTCAATATTCTAGGCATCATAGTGTCACACTCTAGTCAGCTAATTAATCCATACCCCCTGAGCAAAGGGTACCTCAAAATTGTGACTTTGGGGTTTTCATAAGCTGTAAGCCATATTCATCTAAATTATAACAAATAAAGGCTTGAAATATCTTGCTTTGCATGTAATGAGTCTATCTCAAATGTTAGTTTCATCTTTTAAGTTGCATTACTGAAATAAATGAACTTTGCACGATATTCTAATTTTTCGAATTATACCTGTATATTACTGCAATTTTTAACAACTTAAGAGAGAGAGAGAGAATGCAGTCTTAGCTCTTCTGCACTTATTACTCTCTGCTCGTAAATTCTAAGTTCAGAGTCTGACCTTAAGCCCACATTTGACAGCACGATATTGGACAGAGCTACGGCAATAAAATGTCATTATAAATAAACAATCAGTGGCTTGATAGTCTAAAGCCTCATTCACACGTCCGTGTCTGTGCTCTAATCCATGAGAAGGAGGTTAGTGATGCTTTTGCAAAGCTGTTCATGAAGGATCCATGTTTAGTACATGTGTCTGTTTTTTGCTGTCCGTGTGCCATCTGTGTTTCACTGACCCTGCACAGCTGAAAATTAATTTTAAAAGCATCTCTTCCTAATGATCTGTGGAACACGGACGCAACACGGATGGCATCTTTGTTGCATCCGTGGCTTTCAGGGACCCATAGATTATAATGGGCGTGATGGATCCGTGAACATGGACAAAATAGAGCATGCATCCGTGCTAAAAACACGCACCATGCTAAAACACTGATGTGTGAATACACACATTTAAATTAATGGGGACGTGTGCTGTCCGTGGAGAACACATACAGCACACGCCCATGAAACAGTGACATGTGAATGAGGCTTAACGCTCATTAAGGTTAACCCAGTGGCGGGGGAACATACTGACTGAGTTAAAAGCACAGATGTAAACCAGGCCTAATTATGTGATTATACTTGATATTTTATACTTTGATTGTACATGCTGTGCAAACTGTTATGAACATTTAACATTACCTTCTGAAGGTCCATTATTTGTCTTTTAAGATCATCAAGAGGATTATGGCAGACTTACCAAGACTGGTGTTTTATACAATAGTCTTAGTAAAAACTGTACTGAACTAAGATGTGCCAAATGATTAAGAGGCATGCCCAACAAATTTGATGCATCTTCTGTCTGTCCTTGCACCAGAAACTGAAATTTGTGTCAGCTATGATCTGGTATAGGATCCAGTTATAATTTACTGCAGTTTCTGGCATATATTATAGTAAACCTGTTAGGATGCAGGAGGTTATGTCCCTCCTAATAATCACTGCAAAAATTCTGTGTGGTGAAATCAACCTCGCCACTGGGTTTTGGAGAGGCCTGTTTGCTAGCCTCTTGCCCCAGGATTATGGGCCCTCTCATCAGCCAGGCTTCCTTTGTTCACAAAGGACTTGTACTAACTTGAACCCCTGGTCTAATTTGTGCCATTTTGGGATGTTAAATGTCTATGTGTATTGTAAAGGATGGGACATTGTATACGTTGAGTAGTGAGGTCTGTTCCATTGTCTCTCTGTGTGTATTGGCGATGTCCCTTTGTCCTGAGAGATAATTGTGTATTCGCCAGCCTGTGATGATTATGTTAACCATGGTGTACCATGATTATATCACAGGCAGAGAGGAGGATTCTAGGTGGGTTGTAGCCTTTGTGTTATTGGTAATTGTATTTTGTTGATTGCATCTCAGACAATGCTCATTGTATTTTGTTGATTGCATCACAGGCAGAGGGGAGGATTTTGTGTGGGAGTGTCTGGGTGTATTGTATGTGTTTATTGGCTGTTTTTACAAAACCCTGTGGGTGGTAACCTTGTTGGAAGATGTGTATAAATCAATGCTTGTGTGTTCAAATAAAGAGTTCCTGTTTTACCCTTTGCCAAGTTGAGGCTGGTGTTTGGCTAACTGATTGACACTGGGGGATTGCTATAGTCCCAGACCTACAACCCTACAGCTGGGAAGACCCGACTGAAGTTTCCCTGCTTCAGTACCAGATACAGAGGTAGGGGACCTCATAGACTGGTCCTGGGGGGAAACCCATATGGCAGGTGGAGATGGGACCGAGATCTCTCCACCGGCCCTACAGGGATACTGGGCAGTCGGCCCAGATCCCCAACGGCAGCCGGAGTTTCAGGGAGTAGGGACAGTTGGTCCTGCTCCCCAGCGGCAGTGTACTTTGAAGGGAGAGGAGACAACCGGTCCCTCTCCCCAACCACAGGGGGACAGCACCCCTAACTCCAATGATGCAGATGGGACCGCAGTCTCTGCACCAGGCCTACAGAGTCCCCACCAACCCCGCAGGAATGCCAGGAGGAGGAGGTAAGCGATCCCTCCTCTCCACAGCTGATCCACAACAAGGTACTGGGGGTAGGATTCCCTGACCCCATCCCAGTGGAAGAGCTGGCATCTGGGCACAGCGCAGTTGGCCTCTGCCCTCCTCTACCCTCTTCTCCAGAGGCTGACTTCCCACAGGCTCCCCCAGCAGAAGAGCTGGCATCTGGGCAGAACACAGTTGGCCTCTGCCCTCCCCTATCCACTTAGTCAGAGCCAGACTTCTCACAGGCTACCCGAACGGAAGAGCTGGCATCTGGGCAGAGCGCATTCGGCCTCTGCCCTCCCCTATCCTTTTCTCCAGAGCCAGATTTCCCACAGGCTACCCCAGCAGAAGAGCTGGCATCTGGGCAGAGCGCAGTCGGCCTCTGCCCTCCCCTATCCTCTTGTCCAGAGGCTGATTCCCCACTGGCTACCCCATCGGAAGAGCTGGCATCCGGGCAGAGCACAGTCGGCCTCTGCCTACCAAGTACCTACAGCTAGAGAACACCAAGGAAGCAAGGAGTAGTAGATGCCCACTCAACAGCTGGGGATGTACAGAACAGAGCCAGGCACCAAAATTCAACAGGTCCAGTATTTGGTTGTGGGTGGACTGCCAGACTACTCAGGTACCGACCAGCATGAGGTCAGGTACCTGGTTAGTCTCCCCTGGGAGGGGGAGATGTGTGGCGAAACCAACCTCGCCACTGGGTTTTGGAGAGGCTTGTTTGCTAGCCTCTTGCCCCATGATGATTATGTTAACCATGTACCATGATTATATCACAGGCAGAGGGGAGGATTTTAGGTGGGTTGTAGCCTTTGTGTTATTGGCAATTGTATTTTGTTGATTGCTTCTCAAACAATGTTCATTGTATTTTGTTGATTGCATCACAGGCAGAGGGGAGGATTATGCGTGGGAGTGTCTGAGTGTATTGTACGTGGTTATTGGCTGTTTTTACAAAACCCTGTGGGTGGTAACCTTGTTGGAAGATGTGTATAAATCAATGGTTGTGTGTTCAAATAAAGAGTTCCTGTTTCACCCTTTACCAAGTTGAGGCTGGTGTTTGGGTAACTGATCGACACTGGGGGATTGCTATATGCTGAAGATTTGCTATACTCCCCTGGCATAACTACTAGCTCTTGTAAGAGCTGTTCCTGCTCTTGGGATTTAGGAGAGGTTCACCACTGGAGCCTGGAGCCTTGTCATAGGTCCAGGGTGGGTAGGAGACGGTGAGACCTCAACCAAGCTTCGGCAGTTCGTGGGGTCTGCAGTGCATACGGTGTCAAGTGGAGTGCTTGGAGTCCTCGGAAAGCACTAGGAGCATCTATCGACGGAGGTACACAGTCGGGGTGCCAGGAGATCCGTTACAGTTTGTATTTGAAAATGTATTTTCTGAACATGATGCAAAACTAGCCTATTACCAAAGTATTTTCAGCAGGAAATACACAGGATTTTCTCAAAAGAGGGGAAGATTTTAAATAAAACTAAGAAATAAGAATTTCTGTTTGCTCCATATATATATTTCTGTCTTTCCCTCCCTGTTTCTACTTTCTTTTCTGTTCTACCATGTATATATTTTGACTGCTAGGGATGAGCGAATCGACTTCGGATGAAACATCCGAAGTCGATTTGCATAAAACTTTGTTCTAATACTGTATGGAGCAGGAGCTCTGTACAGTATTAGAATGTATTGGCTGAAGTTATTGCTTCGCGTATTAACTTCATAAATTAATTTGTACTGTAAAAAACAATTTTCCAAACTCGGGTTCGGCTTCAAGATACTGTTTGGAACTGAACCCGAGTTCGGGAAATGTTTTTTTATAGTACAAATTAATTTAAGAAGTTAATACGCAAAGTCTCGCAAGACTTTGCAAAGCAATAACTTCAGCTCATTGGAGCCAATGCATTCTAGTACTGCTCCTGCTCCATACAGAATTGGAACGAAGTTTTATGCGAATAGACTTCGGATGTTTCATCTGAAGTCAATTTGCTCATCCCTATTGACTGCTGTCAAGCTCGTCATCCTACAAGTGAAGGAATAGCTATTGAAAAATAAACCAGAGAGTGTAAATATGGTACACTGTACACTGACTATAGATCAAATATAAGGCAGCTCTCACCTGTGGTTACTTAATCACCCTCTGGGCACGGATGCCGCACCTGGATGCGGGAAGATAAAGTCCAACGAAAAAAGGAGATAATCCAGCTCAGCTTATTATAACTTTATTCCAGCGATTTAAAAATGTCCATATAACAAGAAGTGTAAAGTGACGCGTTTCAGACCTCTAAGACATATGGGTCCTTCCTCATGACAAAGATACATATGAGGAAGGACCCATATGTCTTAGAGGTCTGAAACGCGTCACTTTACACTTCTTGTTATATGGACATTTTTAAATCGCTGGAATAAAGTTATAACTTCACCCGAGCTGAGCTGGATTATCTCCTTTTTTCGTTGGACTGTACACTGACTGGTTTGTCTACTGTCCTTTTATACTTTCAGCCAAGAGCTCCAGATCATAGCAACAGAATGATTTAGAAAGGTCTGAAGGTTATGGTTGCTAATTAGAGAAAGGAGTAGGAGTTAGTGGCTTTACCAGCCACAGCCCCCAGACATGTATGTGATTCTGTGTCTCTGAGCAGCTGCTCCCCCTTCAGCATGCAGAAATTGACAATGAGGGAGAAGGATGAACATCATTACACATCATGGACAGTTTTAGATTGAGGGAAACTGGCCAAATGTCCAGAGTCCAAATCTTCAGGGGGACAAAGATTAGAAACCATGGGTGCAAACTAAAACCACACAGTTTTATTTAGCAGTTTTTGTGGGATTATTTGGGAATTGTATTCTAGTATGCAAGTATTTGGTGAAATCTTTAAGGAAGTATTATTTTGAAGCCACGTAATATTTGGGGAATATATGGTAATAGTATGTGTTCCATATATGGGAGTATTATTTTGTCACTGTATGGTAGTATTGTGTGGTATGAAATTTGGTAGTGCTCCTACTTAGCTTTTTTGGGCCAAGACTGTCCCTACCATACACTGCTGACAACAGGGGTTTGAAGTTGCAAGTTTTCAGGGAAATGACAAGTTGCCAATCTTCTAGATTTCTCCCTGATCACCAGCCACACCCTTCACTATTGTACCAACTGTATTACATTGCTTCAAAAGGATGTGTGCAGAAAGTTGGCTCTTCATTGTGCTGATCAGAGAAGGGTACAGAAATTGAACTTTAATAATCACACGTTGTTTATCTTAAATGTCAGTTATGCCATGATTGATGCAGAAAATGAAACATCATATTCTATATGGTAATGTGTTTCTAACAGAGCTAGAACCATCCCTATACCTCACATGGATCCAGGGATCTCCCCGTTCATTGTACTTTTGAGCCCTCTCAATGCTAATGTATCACTTCTCTAATAGGAAAGCTGCCTAAATATTCACACTCCCAAGCCATCAATACACATGCACATTCAGCTACCTCTGGTAATGGCTTATCTTCCACAGGAAAAAATGATTGGATGTGTTGAAACCCAACATGTCCAATCCTACTTCACCTTGACCTCTTCCAAAGGAAAGTGCTACTAGTCCCTTAGTGCAGCAGCACCCAGCAGAACCAAACACCACAGTGCAGCATAAGATACTGCTGCTTGCATCACAGTATTCAACTGTATTGCTGTCCGAGGATGGTGATACAGTTGAATTCAGGAAGGGCACCTGTGGATGACGGCCAGATGCTTATGTAACAAGCCAGGGACTGTGAGGAGAGCTCGGCCGGCGCCCTGGGCATTGGCCCACTGGGAAATTTACCTGTAGGGTCTATGGCCAGTCCACCCCAGCCCACATGTCCATGCATTGTGTCTGATATTACAGCTAAGTTCTATTTAAGTGCATTCGACTATTCTACAATACCACACACAACCTGTGAAGAAAGCAGCCATGTCTTTTTAATCTTTTAAACCCCTTTAATTCTTTAATATAGATACCACTTACTGTATGGCAAAATCTATATTTTTAGACTTGTATAATTTACTGTATTATCATCGAATGAATCATTCCCAGTAAATTTGTTTAAAATAAATACAAGTAAACTTGCTAATGTACCAGACAAGCATTCCCTATCAATAGCCAGTAACTCTAGTCTGTGTGATTGAAAATGAAATAATCCCTTAAATGAGAACTGAGTCATTCAAAATCGTCAGAGTCTATGTGCAGGATTGTTATGGGAAAACATTTAAGGGTCACCACATATGAATTTTGATTTCCTGTAGTTTGTCATGTACGTAGAATGTACATGTGTTTCTTGATTTCAATCCAGCGTTCTTAAAAAGTAATTCCCAAATTGAGAAATCTTAAAAGTAATAATATACAAGCCTTGCTCTAAAGGTCTTCTTCTTGTGAGTTCTAGAAAGCATTTACTTCCCAAGAACCATCACTGGTCATCATGGACATTTGGAATATGTTGAAAAAAATGTTTGCCAGGACAGAGAGATAATAATCATACCCAGCCTAACGAAAAGTCAGAGTCTGTTCAGGCAATGCAATTGCGTTCAATGTTTCACTTTTTCAGCGCGGATGTCATTTTTGATGCATTTTTAATGCACGTGAAGAAATAATGAAGAATAAAACTCAATATCTGCTGCAACCGTCAGTGAATAACGCATTGCTTCCGGATGCCTTCCATTTTTTATGCAAGCCCAATTCACTTCTATGGAGCTATGGCTGTGTAAAAAATGCACAATATAGAACATGCTGCACTTTTTCCTGATCGCAGAGATGATATGTGAAAAATGACACTCGTGTGCACATACCTATTAAAATGAATAGGTCCAGATTCAGTCCGAATGCTGTACAGTCACAATACGGATTGCATCCAGATGGAAAACTTGCTCCTGTGAAAGAGACCTAAGGCTTCCTTTACACTTAGGACTCATGCACATATTGGCCAGGCCCATACTGTGGCCCACAAACAGCGGGTGCGCAATATACGGGGAAGGCGATATACGGGCCCCGGATCTGATCTGAGATCTGATTAACATTGGGGGGTCCTATTTGAAGTCTGATTATCATTGGGGGTGTCTGATTTGAGGTCTGATTAACATTGGGGGGTCTGATCTGAGGTTTGATTAACATTATGGGTCTGATCTGAGGTCTGATTAACATTGGAGGGGTTTCTGATGTGAGGTTTGATTAATATTGGGTGTTTAAATTGGGGGTCTGATGAAGATTGGGGGTCTGATCTGAGGTCTCATGAAAAATAAATTTTTCTTATTTTCCTCCTCTAAAACCTATGTGTCCAATGCATCTTATAAAACAAAGAATACTGTTATCTAAACCAATGTGCATAAAGATCAGCATCAAATAAACTTTGGATACAAATGTCTGTGAAATAATTTATTAATAGTATTATTTCTTTAAAAGTAACTTTTATTGTACTCTTCTATAGTTATTCAACTTTGACATTCATTCTAATCACACCATAAACACATTTTCAGATTTGACCTTCGTATAGTCTATATTGCCTAAAGCTTTTTAGAAGTGTTAAATATTTCCATTGGATTCCCACAAAAATCTGTTCAGCTGCACTATTGAATGCTTTGCTGCAAACACATAAGGATTTCCATTGATCATTAGGGGTTTTCACAGTCAGAAGGTTAAACTATAAAACATTCCCGTTATTACTGTCAATGACCCTTGAGTGATGTTAATGCACATCGGCTGGTTCTGATAACCACTTTCTAAAACCTCAGCATCATGACAAATACAGATGTAAAGCTAACAAGCGCATTAGTGGGAAGTCAGCAGAAAGTGCCTAGCTTTATCACGTCTACCTGTAGAGACCATTACAAAACTCTGGAGCTCTCACCACACACTAATGCAAAACTAATGAAGTTTGATTCACCTTGTTGGTGGATGTAATGCACTTCTCTCTGTGCAATCACATCATCTTTAGTTTCATATTTCAAAAATAAATATAATGCAATCCATGAATATGAGGTAAACAAAATATAAATTTCTGTCTAGCTAAGCAAAATATATCTGAATCTGTCAAGAGAGTATACTTATTTAACTAAGCTCCCATACACACAACTGTGCTCAGTCTGGGAAACATAGCCTGTGTGTAATCTGCATCTCGCATGCAATCTGCGATCAGATAGGAACTGTCCCTGCCTACTTGCAGAGCAATCCCTAAGCGGTAAGTCTACAACTGGTCGACCATCCCTGCTGATAAGTGCAGGGAGTCAAACCAGCCACCCGTGGTAAAAACTGCAGGGGCCTGTTCATACAACTGGAACCCAGAACAAACAAACACACAGAGAAATGTTATGCAGGAAAAGGTTAAGGCCAGGAGGTCAATACAGTACCAAAAAACAGAGCAGAGAGAGATGTCCAAGTCAAGTCAAAGTCAAATCCAAAAGTAACAATCCAAACTGCAAAATAGCAACAGGAGCACAACAAGGAGTATCTATAACTGGCAAGGGAGAAAGCGCAATGCATCCCGTTGCTAATGACGCTATTGCATCACCAGGGGGCACAGTTGGAGATCTAAATGCTGGAACCTTACCCCCCCCCCCCCCCTTCCCTTTAAAAGGGGTGACTGGACCCTCAGCATGGAGAGCAGGCTTCGATGGAAATTTATCGTGGAACCTCCTAATTAAATGAGGAGCATGGATGTCCCGAGTAGCCACCCATTTTATCTTCTCAGGATCATACCCTTTCCAATGGATTAAGTACTCAAGCGAACCTTGAACCTTCCTGGGCCAAAACTGTGCACAGATCGTAAATATAGCATCCACAAAAGGATTTATAGAGCTGGAC
The DNA here is from genome assembly GCF_014858855.1 of Bufo gargarizans. Lineage (NCBI taxonomy): Eukaryota > Metazoa > Chordata > Amphibia > Anura > Bufonidae > Bufo > Bufo gargarizans. The sequence goes on from NC_058084.1 coordinate 149,534,556, forward strand.
CCAGATACAGAGGAAAAGCGTGGATTAAAACCATAGTTACAATAAAAAGGTGAAATGCCACTAGAGGAGTTGACATGGTTTTTAATAGCGAACTCCACCAGGGGCAGAAACCTTTTTCACTGATTTTGACAGTCAGAAACAAAACACCTTGAAAATTGCTTCTATACCTGGTTGACCCTCTCAGTTAGTCCATTTGTCTTGGGATGAAACGCAGATGAAAAAGCGAGTTTAATGTCAAGTTTGTTGCTAAACTCTCTTAAAAATCTCAAGACAAACTGGATACCTTTATCTGAGACAATGGATTCAGGTATGCCATGCAAGGAAGTTTTTTCAGACACACCAGATGACACATTTTTGAGGATCTATCTATGACTACCAAGATGACCGACCTACCCTTGGAGGACGGCAGGTCCGTAATGAACACACAGAGAAAGGTTGTGCAGGAAAAGGTCAAAGCTGGGAGGTCAATACAGTACCAAATCACAGAGAAGAGAGAGAGGTCCAAGTCAAGCCCAAGTCAAATCCAGCAGTAACAATCCAAACCGTAAAATAGCAATAGGAGCATAGCAAGGAAAACCTATAACTGGCAAGGGAGTATTGCCAGCAAGCGTTTAAATAGAGCACCGAGTCACTGGATTAGAACCTGATACGTCCATAACGCAGCACTCCATTAGTCAGAACACAGCACACAAGAGAGATCAGCTGAACAATTACCCACTGCTAGTCTCCTCCAGCAGATGCCCACTGTGGGGAGAAAGAGCATTGCATCTCGTTGCTAATGACGCTGTTGTATCACCAAGTGGCATGGCTTAGAAGCATGTCTCCCCCAGCGCAATTGCGCCGAAGCTGGAGATCTCACATGCTGGAGCCCAGATATGTAAATTTGTGACACTGTTGTAATTTTTCAATCAGTTTTCAGAGTCCAATTTCAGTGTGTAAACAACAATGTACTGTTGTTTACACACTGTGTTTATTTTCCCCCCAAAACTGTTGCAAAACTTCAAGTGTGTATTTGTATTAAGTGTCTGATTTAAGATTAAGTGACTTTACATTCAGAGACTTTAGGAAGGGACTACACTTTAGCCAGTTGATTTTTATTACACTGTATTATTTTATATTTTTTATTTATCTCTTCTTGTGTAATCCCCATTAGTATGTATTCCATTATTGACAAGTCAGTCCAGTGCACATCTTGTAAAATGTATGCACATGTTCTTTGAGGTTGTTTACAGTTGTTTGAGGTGCATATCTTTGTTTAAAATGTGAGCAAATTGCCCATTCGGAGCCACAAGCTATACCAGAAAGGCAGTGGATGGAAGATTAGATAAATTAACAAGAACTGGTGTTGGAAGGAGGAGTTTGGGTTCCTGGAGAACTGGACTGACTTCTCTGTCAGCTACAGGCTCTATCCTAGGGATGGGCTGCACCTCAATGGGGAAGGAACATCTGTTTTGGGGGTGAAGATGGCTAGAAGGTTGGAGGAGTGTTCAAACTAGGGACTGAGGGGAGGGTAATTACATTATAGGAGGGGAAGATAGTGCAGATACAGATCTGAGGTGAGGTAATGAAATTGGGGGAAGAATGGAAGGAGTGACTAGAACAGTTCATAAGGAAAGGTGTAGGGTAAAAATATACAAAAAACTCTTAATTGTATTTATACTAATGCCAGAAGCCTGACTAATAAAACTGGTGAAATGAAAGTAGGAATATGTAAGGAGGACTGTGATATACTTATTCATAACTTAAATAATGGAGATATGGCTGGATGATAGCTATGACTGGGCTGTAAATGTACAGGGTTACAGTCTGTTTAGAAGAGGATCGTCAAGTGGTTTGCTTTTATGTAGTCCTGTCTAAAGCCCACACTCCGGGAAGATATAAGTGAGGGACATGAACATGTGGAGTCACTGTGGGTAGAAATACATGGAGGCAAAAACAATAATGAAATACTGATAGTCCACACTAAAACTACTGTACTACTAAGAGAGATAGATGAGGTGGGAAATCATAATGAGGATGTTATTATGGGGGACTTCAACTACCGAGATATAGATTGGGAAACTGAAAGCTGTAGCTCTCATAAAGGAAACAGGTTCTTGGCAATAACCAAAGGCAATTAGCATTCCCAACTGGTTCAGGACCCGACTAGAGTGATGGCCATGCTGGACGTAGCCGTATCGTGGTTCGAGGGTGCTTCTGACGTGTTTCTTGACCACCACCCACTCTCCAGGTTTGAGAGTGTGGCTTCCCTCTAGGGAGTTAGGATCTGGAATGGAAGAGAAAACTTGTGCATGTATATTAGACAATTGCTTGCTCAAGGCTATCACATATTTTGCAACAGATTCATAATGCATTTGTAACTGTTGTGGGAAAATACTGTCCCATTCTTGGCCCTGTTCCAAATAAGATCTCATATGGGGTTAGTTTGTGTGGGGGCCTTGGTGTATGCCTAACTGAAAAGAGGGTTATAGGCAAACACTGAACCCAATTAAACCCTGTCTCCCTGGTCATCTTCAGCATTTTAGATTTTAACACCCCGTTCAATCTTTCGACTTTGCCGCTGCTTTGGGGCCTGTATGGGGTATGATACGCCAGGTGTGACCCTACCATCTTCCAGACCTCTTGGGTTAGACTAGCAGTGAATGCTGGGCCCTGATCACTCTCAATGACCTCAGGTACTCCGAACCTACAGACAAGCTCCTGCATCAGTTTTTTTGCAGTAGTGGTTGCTGTCTGGTTTCAGACGGGGTAGGCTTCTGGCCACCCAGAGAACAAGTCTATCACTACTAGCACATATTGAAACCCTTGGCACATTGGCATCTGGATATGATCGATTTGTATCCTCTGAAAGGGATATAAGGCTTTCGGGAGACATTTTCTGGGAGTGGGCTCGGTTCTGCCGGGGTTACACTCTGCACAGATGAGACACGCTTGAGTATGTCTCACCAGGACAGGGGTTATCCCTGGGGCCACCCATATTTTGTCAATTAGTTCTTTCATGATGGTTTTGGATTGGTGGGTGGGCCCATGGGCCACTGAGGCTATTAGGGGATAAAGAGCTCTGGGTAGGCAGACTCTCTTTCCTTGTGTCCAGAGTCCAGATTCTTCTTCGAGGGCTGATTCTTTCAGCCAGATTTCCTTTTCCCTGAGAGTGGCCTGTTTCTGCATTTGTTTCAGGAGGTCCCATGTGATTTCTTCTTGTTCCAGGTCTTCCTGTGTTATCATAATCTGGTCTGACTGGACTCTTTCCTCTTTCACTACTGCTTCCTTGGCCGCTTGATCAGCTAGGGCGTTTCCTCTGGCCTCAGGGGTGTCAGCTCGAGTATGGGCCTTTACTTTGATCACTGCCACTTGGTTGGGCAGGAGTACTGCTGCCATTAGGGCTGCTACTGCTGCAGCATTTTTAATCGGGGTTCCTGCAGCTGTAATGTAATCCTGGGCCTTCCATATTAGTCCAAAGTCATGAACCACTCCAAAGGCATATCTAGAATCTGTGTAGATATTGGCAGTAGAGTCTTTTGCCATGAGGCAGGCTTCAGTGAGGGCAATGAGTTCAGCTTCTTGTGCTGACTGGTCTGGGCGCAATTGTCTTGCACACAGCACTTCATGCTCACTTGTGACTGCCATGCCTGTATGGAACTTCCCCTTGTCATCGGCATACCTTGAGCCGTCCTTAAAGAGAATCCAATGAGGGTTTGTCAGAGGAGTGTCTTGGACTGATGGTGGTGTCCCTACTTCAGCTTCCATCATTGTGATGCAATCATGTTCTTGTTCCTTGTAAAGAGAGTCGGTTGAGGCCCATAGTTCTTCTTCCTGAAGATCCTCTTCAGCATGTAGATCAATAAAATCTTCAGAATCTCCATTATACCCCCCCCCCCCCTTGGAAGAGGAAGGAGTGCAGCAGGATTGAGGATGTGGCACCTCTGAATGGTGACATTATCTGGCAGAAGCAAACTACACTGAAGCCGGAGGTGGCGCTGTGCAGTGAGGTGTTTAGGTTGAGTCAGCTGGAGGATGGCAGAAATGTCATTGGGAGCCAGAATAGTGAGGGGATGACCCAGCACAACGTCAGATGTGACGTTTAGAAGAGAGCTGGCAGCATGGATAGCTCTGACACAGGAAGGGGCTTCTCTGGCTACTGGGTCCAGTCTCTTTGTATGGTAGGACTTAGGGGTCCTTCAGGGTCACAGTGACTGGTGGGACATTGAGGTATCCAATATCCTGGGGTCCTCTGGCCCAGAGAGTATTGGGGATGAGGTGCAAAATGGTTTGCAGCGAATCCCTTTGCTCATATAAATCAGTGCAGAATTTTATTGTCAGACATCCGGCAGCTGTGGGTGTCACCTAATTTGAGTGAAAACCACAAAGACCAAGAAGCGAGACAGTTTCTTATCAGAAAGAGGATCTTAAACTAACACAGCAGAAACTAACATTTCTGTGAAAAGAAAAAAGGTGGGGGTCAACTGATCCCCCGCAGCTGTCCTGCAATGTGGTGGAATGATCTGCTAATTTAGCTTTTGTCCATTTCTGTAGTTGTTCTATAAAGAATTCTCCAGACTCATGATCCCGGGGGTCAAAGTTAGCACCTTTAAGTTCAGGGATGTGGAATTGATCCATTATCAGTGTGGAGTATTCACCTGTCTTGTTTTCCACTATACTTTGCAGGTCCGACCATGTGCACCCATAGGTTTGATGCACTTGGGACAGTTTCCTGAAAAAGGGCATGGGATGGGTCTCAGGGTCAGGCAGTAAATTCACTATGGTGAATAACTGTTGTGGGGTGAAAGACACATATTTTGGTGGTCCCTGTGGCGGGTTAAGTGCTAGGGCTTCTTTCAGTGTCTCAAGGTTTTGTAACTCTGTAATCTGACCCTGCAGTATTTGATCTTGTGAACGTCGTGATGGGCGCACGGTCATGGGTACAGTCCACTGTGGTGCCAGGGGTAAAGTTGGCGGATCCCCCGTAGTCTGTCGGGGTACCCCGCGAAGGAGTCTGCATATAACCCGGTGCATTTTGTATGCCCATTGTGGATTCTGCAGCACCGTCTGCATCCCCCTGTTCTGCTTCATCAGGTTGCCCCCCTACCATTATAGGAGTAAGGGTGGCAGGTGAGTGGGGTAGCATGAATGTACCATCCGGGTTAACCATGGGGTACAAGGTAGTAGGAAGGGGCAAGGGTGACATAGGAGTGACGGGGGGGGGGGGGTCCGGACCGAATGATATTAAAGGTCCATTCATGGGCGTTGCCTGGGGACAAGATGGCGCTGTAGCTAACACGGGAAGTGATGGGACGTGCCGGGGAGTAGTTACCAAGGTGTGGTTTTGTGGGTGGGGAACCCCACAGGGAAGACACGTATCACGGGAGGAGGGATTCTGTTGACCACATGTTTTGCAGGTCCACCCACCTGCTTTCTTCCCGGCGCCATTATAGGGTGGTGGCAAGTCATGTATCAATGCAACACCAGGCTTACAGAAATATCTCTGTCTTTTCTCATCAAAATTTAGTTCCCCCCCGGTCTGTTCAAATTCTTTACTACAGTCCAACCACACACGGACCATGTCTGTCAATTTATCATCTTCTAACTTCCCCCTCTTCTCGTTTAACAACACTTGCCAGGTGGCACTACATAGGATGCCTCCTTTACAGACACTATAACTCTTCTCCAACTTAGTTAATCCTTTTATGAAACGTTTGCCTCTCCTGTCCGCCACGTACTGTTCAGGTGAACAGTAGCCCTTCGGGACACTTTCCTCATTTCCCATTATCTCTCGTACCTACTGAAGCCGCCTAAAGACCTCCTGTATAGAGTAATCACTGGACGTGAAGACCTTTGAGTCCCGGTCAGCACACTCTGGGCTACCGCGAACCGCTCTCCACCCATCTGTGATCGTCCCCTTTATGGAGATTCGAGTCAGACACCGGGCTGAACTCCGATACAGGCACACAGGAGAACTCTGTGTCTCCGTCAGTGATACTTGTCAACAGGGTCTTCACAACTTATAGGCACAACACAGTACATCAAGACTTTAAAAAAACATATGGGGTTCTTACTTTCATGCCCTGGAGGACGTCCCAGACTGCTTCCGCACCCCTCCCTCAGACGAACACCAAGAGGCTACACCAGGGGACACTTTATAGGCAAGATGACTCCATTTTCTTACCTCATATCACGGGTTGCGATCCCGGTGTCCGTTAGTGCGCCTCTCCTCGCCTGGTCTCTGGGGGTACGGGAACAGAGGGTCCAATCCTCGAGCCCCACGTTGGGCGCCAAAATTGTTCTGGTTCTGGCCAAGCTGCCAGTTCGGTTGCTGTACTGCTCCAAATTAATTAAGATACGTGCACGGAGAGATCAGACAGACAACCCACTACATGGAGTTAATCAGTATCTCTGGTTTATTTCTGAAACAGCAGACAATACATAGGTTTCACGAGAGGAAGGAGTGGGAGGGGGTGTAAGATAAAGTATATCTTTTCTATTGGCTATGAACTCTATACTTTTCTGTAACCTTGACGGCCAGAGGAAATTCCTCCTCCCTCCCCCCTTGCTCCTGGGTGAAACCGTTACTTCTTCTTTCTTTGTAACTGCTTGCTTGAGCTGAACGGAAACCACAAAGAAACAGATGATAAAACACAAAGTAAGATTCTAGTTTATAGGTGTTGGCTGAATGCCTGGCCGCCATCTTAGCTAAACATAGTCCTCAACAAGCAAGTATCCATTTTGTATCAATAGTCCATAACAGTACTAACCAACAGACCTGACAGAACAACAGATATGGAAGTAGGGGGACACCTGGGAAATAGTGACCATAAAATAATAACCTTCCAATTGTCATACAAAAGCGTGTTTCTTCAGGAAGACACAAAAATACCAAACTTCTAAAAAGCTAAATTTGACCAACTAACTGGGACAATGTCCTCAAAAACGAAAAAATGCAGTCACAAAATAGGATATTTTTCTAACCATCCTAAACTCTAATTGTGAAAGGTATATACATTATGGTAATAAAGGAGTAAGGAACAAGAAAAAACAAAGTGAATAAATAAAAATGTAAAGGAAGCAATAAATGACAAAAAAAGCATTTGAATCACAGGAAATGAAAAATGAAAAAAAATTATAGAATAGAATATGTAAAAGACACATAAAAGCAGCCAAACTGGAGACAGAGAGATTCATTGCCAAAGAGTAAAACTAACCCTAAAATTTTCTTCAATTATACAAATGGTCGAAAGTTTATATCTGAAATTGTCACTTTTTACAGTGATGAGGGGGGATATTGCAAGGAGCGATGAGGAGAAAGCAAAGGTAATAAATATTTTTTTCTTCACTGTATTCACTGTGCAAAATAAACTGTCAGATGAAATACAGAATGTAAAAGTAAATTCACCATTAAAAGTGGCCTGTCTGACCCAGGAAGAAGATGGCATAGACCCCTGTATCCTAAGAGAAAAAAATAATGCCATAGACAGGCCCTTATTTCAGATTTTTTAGGACTCTATATGCACAGGATTGGCGCTTAGAAAATGTGGTGCCAATATTTAAAAAGGGATCAAAAACAGAGCCCTGGAACTATAGGCCGGAAAGTTTACCATCTGTTGTGGGTAAACTGTTTAAAGGTTTTCTAAGAGACGCTATCTTGAGCACCTCGATGAAAATAAGTGTATAATGCTATACGAGCACATCTCCATGAGAGATCGATCATGTCAAACTAATGTAATCAATGTCTATGAGGAGGTAAGTTCTAGACTTGACCGTGGCAAGTCAATGAATGTCATATATCTCGACTTCTCCTAAACATTTGATACTGTGCCACATAAAAGGTTAGTATATAAAATGAAAATGCTTGCACTTGGAGAAAATGAGTGTATGTGGTTAAGTAACTGGCTCAGTGATAAAAAAATAGGGGATGGTTATAAATGGTACACATTAAGATTGGGTCACCATCAGATTAACTTGTCTTCCAAAAAAAACATGCGCCTACATTTCGAATCATCGCCAAATTATTGCTGCCTGCAAGCTCTGTCCTTGGCCTTTTAGGCACAAATGTAGGTACTATGGCTTGCTTAGGCATCGTGCTGCCTTCCATGCCATCGGGTCCCCCCTACAGCCGCATGGGGACCCGATGGCACCGCCGATTGCCACCACAAACCGCAGGTAAAGCCTCTGATCACCGGGCGGCGGTGATCAGAAATACACAGGATGTACCCGTACGCCCTGTGTCCTTAAGTACCAGGACATCAGGGTGTACCAGTACGCCCTGTGTCCTGAAGAGGTTAACAAAAGGCTATTCAAAATCACACCTCACATACAATGATAGCAACCTACGACAAGTCATTGTATATAGCAGATATCAGTATTGTTTAACTACGTTTCAGTTGTATCTTGCCAAACATTATGTCCCCACCCCCAAGGCCTCCTAAGAATACCAGTATTGTTTCAGTTGTATCTTGCCAGACACTATGCTCCCACCCCCAAAAAGACCCTATAAGTATGTGCTGAAAAATAAAGATATTAGATATTTGACAACCTGAGTTCAGTCTGGGCTGTCGTATCTCCTGGCCAGAAGCAAATTTTCACGGGTTGGAGGTCTGATGCCTCATCATATAACCATCATAAACCTGTCTGAAGAAAAACCGCTAACAATCTCTTCTATTTCTAATTTCATTGTTCATGGGGAGGGCAAGGAACTGGCCTTGTTGCTATGGGGCTACATCGCGGCTGACATGCAAAACAGTTACCCAGAGTGTTATGAAAAACAAGTACTGTCCCTGGTGTAACATAAACTCCATGTGTCCATGGTGGCATGCACCTTGCCACATTGTGACAATTTCTAAGAGCAGCCCCAGCAGAAGGCACCTCCTCAACCCCAGCTGAGTCCCTGATAACAAGTAGCAGATGCTACAGTAGACAATTCAGTTTGATGAACATGATGGACAGGGGCATTGCTAGGGTCAAAAAAGATCCAATTCTCTAAGTCCACCCCCCACCCCCGCACACTGCATTTTGCTCTACTTGCTATATAGCAGCACACACCTCTTACCTCCAGGGCCTCCCAGGTGGCGTCTCCTTTGATGTAGAGCTTCTCTGTCATCATCTTCTCCATTTGGTCCAGACAACTTCTCTTAGCCGCCTCATCTCTGCAGAGTGTGACACACAGACACCTTAGCTTCCTCATATTTCTATCATCATCCTCCAACCTTGAGCCCCCACAGTGTTATCCTGCTGCTTACTATGCCCCCAGATACCCCCAAATACTATCCTGTAGAAAAATAAGTGCCATACAGATAATCTTCCCCATAGTAATACTGTAGTACTACTCATAGTCCCACCAATAGTAATTCCCTTCTAGAATGCCCTCATTAGTAATATTGCCCCCCACACTGCCCCATTAAGTAATTAGCCCCCCTTTAGGTAATTAGCCCCCACACTTTCCCCATTAAGTAATTTGCCCCCACACTACCCCCATTAAGTAATTTCCCCCCCCCCCACACTGCCCCACATTAAGTAATTTGCCCCCACACTGCCCCACATTAAGTAATTTGTCCAACACACTGCCCCACATTAAGTAATTTGCCCCCCACACTGCCCGCATTAAGTAATTTGCCCCCACACTGCCCCACATTAAGTAATTTGCCCCCCACACTGCCACACATTAAGTAATTTGCCCACCACACTGCCCCACATTAAGTAATTTGCCCCCACACTGCCCCACAATAAGTAGTTTTCCCCCCACACTGCCCGCATTAAGTAATTTGCCCCCACAGTGCCCCACATTAAGTAATTTGCCCCCCACACTGCCCGCATTAAGTAATTTGCCCCCCACACTGCCCCACATCAAGTAATTTTCCCACCACACTGCCCCACATTAAATAATTTGCCCACCACACTGCCCCACATTAAGTAATTTGCCCCCACACTGCCCCCATTAAGTAATTTGCCCACCACACTGCCCCACATTAAGTAGTGTGCCCCCAGTCTCATACCAGCTGTACATATATAATAATATATAGGAGAATAAACCAGTAGTATCTACTACCTGGGCTTAGGTCCTTGCTCCTAGGCTGGCTCATGCTGAATCGACTAGTGCTGCCTGCTGAGCACTGGAGGCTGGGCTGGCTAGCTGAGTCAACACTGACTGACTATGCCTGGCCCTGGGTGGCAGTCAGAGAACAATGGCGACCGACTGTTTCAACAATATGGCTGGGCCCGACGCCAGTGAGTACAGTGGAGTAGGCACTGCAGTGGCACCGGCACTGCGCTTGTCTGTTCCCGCCTGCAGAAACAAGAACTGCCCGTTGTGATGTCACAGCGTGCTGTGTGCCTCCTGCCATGGGATTGGAATCGGATCGGATAATAGCTGTTGGGGCTGATGCTGGCGTGAGGTCAGGGGCAGTGGTAGGTTGATTCGGGGCCCTGGCCCCGGATAAAAAGCCCTAGTGAAGACCCTGATGATGGAGTGGTCTTTTAAATGCCACACCAAGCTGAAGCACATCAGCAAACGGATATGCACCTGCTTACCAATCAGGTTAAGTCCTACATGGACTGTGCCCTTTCTCTATAACATACCATCTTTGCTGACCCTATGGACTTCTGGGCATGCATATTGGCACCGCGGCCGGAACAGACCCAGTTTGCTATCGCTGTACTGTCTTGTCCAGTATACTGTCAGAGAGGGTATTCAGAGTGGCAGGTGGCGCCTTCACACCCAAGTGGACATAATTATCCACTGCAAATGTAGGATTTTCACACAACTCTGGCTGAGACCAGGGAATAGACCTGCCATTTCTGGTGATGGCTATTCATCTCTGGCCCAGTGCCACAGCCACTTTATGCCATTCCATCATGTTCCATACTGTATTGCTGTTGCAGCTGCCGCTGTTACTCCCCCTACTGTCACTACTACTACCCCTATACAGCCTGACATCTCCTATTACTGCCACTACTTCTATCTGTGATATGGCTCTGATTCTGGATCTGACCCAATAGTCAGGGAAGGTTGATGTACTGCTCCGAATGGTATGAAATGATAGGCATACGTACGCCACGAGAGATCACACACAGACTGTCACAGAGAAGTCAATGCTAGATGTTCCGTTTATTATTCAGATTACATGATTTTTTATAGCAGGAAAAGGGGAACTTTATGACTCGGCTAATTTGATCTAATTGTCACATTACTAAGTTCCATGATAACGTATCACATTATCACTCCATACTTTAGCAAGAGTCAGCATTATGTCAGCAATATGTCAGCAATTTCAATATCATAAAGTGATTAGTAAGGGATTATTAAGGGAGCTGGCTGCTACTTCAGGGGCCATTTTGTTAAGCAAACTGTTAGATATAATACAAGCAAGTATACATTTGATACTAGATATATGATTCCACAACAGTCATATGATTCCACAACAGTCCCCCCTTGTAGACTTGATTGTAGACTTTCCCTAAACCTAGCGAATCCCCTGGCATACCATTCGTATCCTCTTCACCCACAGTGGCGACAACTTATCCCTTGTGAATAAGTTCCCGATTGAGCGGACTTCTGGTAATACCCTGGGATTCATTTGTCCCTAATTCTCATCATCTCTTGGATCTTCAGGCCTGGGTAGAGGAGCTTCATCAGCGGGAGTTGGAGAAGGCGGGGGTGCCGGGAATGCAGGGATCATATCCACATCTATTGCGGTGCTAGCCATTTGTTCATAGAGAAGTAGTATGGTTTCCTCAGCAGGCTTCTTTCTGTTGGTGATGCGGTTAATGCAGGAAACAACAACTTTGATAAATATGTAGATTACCATCAATATTAGGGCTATCTGTAATATTCCCTGAATTATTCCCATCGTCCATCCACTAATTCTCTTGAACCAGTTACTGGGATTAAGGAATGAGAAAGTGTCAGACCACCATGTTGACTCATCTGCACTGTGAGCCTCTAGCCATTCATCACGTATCTCACTCATCTTTTCCAAACCAGCTTTTACTTGTAGATTACCTTGTGGATCGATATAATGGCAGCATGCAGTACCTACTACCTGACACATACCTCCATCCTTTGCAGTCAAATAGTCTAATACTAAAGTGTGTTGATTAGTGACTATGATGAGCTGATTCTGGACAACATTAGATGTATTCATCAGTTTCATAATTTCCCAAATCTGATCATCCAAGTAGTCGGTAGCCATTACTAGTTTGTCATATGTTTGTGTAAGCATAGGATAGATTAATAGAGTACTAAAGAACTTGTTGGCACCACTCATTTCTACAAGATGGGGTTTTCCATTTGGTCTAGGAATGTTATCTGCGGCTCTTTTATATAAGGTGTGTTTGGGGATAGTATTGACATTTAATTTTCCATGAGGCAGTGTAAAAGTGGCTGGTGTGAGCCTAGCAATTGTACATAAACCTTTGAAATCCGAAGGGAGCCATTTATATGCCCTGTGTCCACATACTAGGTATATATTTTTTGGGACCGAAACCACTGTACTATTGAACAAACGAGTGATTAAGTGGGCTAATATGATACCTTCTGCTAGTTTTTGACCCTTTTCTTGACCCTCTGTGGTTTTACTAGTTATCCCTATTGTCAAGTCCCTTACACTGCGCCGGGCGCAGGCCAGATCACCACTTGCTTCAGCATATATACCAATGCACTGTACTGGACTGTCTGGGTTGGAATCATTACACGTGCATGGCTTAATCTTTGAGACAAGCATATGCTACTGGCAGGATCAACCAGGTATCAACCAACTTATTGTCCCACCCGTCATCATCCATTTCTGCCGGGGGAGGAATGTATGCACTGGTGAGTGTCACCAGTGCTAGCAGATAAAAGAAAATCATTTTGTTATTTCTGAATCTGGCGGGTTCCTTATCCTTTTGCAGTGAGAGGCGTGGATCCAGGTGGATCTCCCTTCGAGCTTTACAGAAGTTGGAGTGGTCAGTAGTACTTGGTAAGGCCCCTCGAAGCGTGGTTCTAGGGTACTTCTGACGTGTTTCTTGACCACTACCCACTCTCCTGGTTTCAGAGTGTGGCTGCCTTCTAGGGAGTCAGGATCTGGAATGGAAGAAAAGACTTGTACATGGATGTTAGACAACTGTTTGCTCAAAGCTATCACATACTTTGCAACAGATTCATAATGCATTTGCAACTGTTGAGGGAAGTACAGCCCCATCCGGGGTCCCGACCCAAACAATATCTCATGTGGAGTCAGCTTATGGGGAGGTTTGGGAGTGTGTCTGACTGCAAAGAGTGCTATTGGTAAACACTGAACCCAATTGAGCCCTGTCTCCCTAGTCATTTTCAGCATTTTTGACTTTAATACCCCATTCAGTCTCTCGACTTTGCCGCTACTTTGGGGTCTGTAAGGGGTGTGGAATGCCAGGTGTGACCCTACCATCTTCCAGACCTCTTGGGTTAGGTTAGCAGTGAATGCTGGGCCCTGATCACTCTCAATGACCTCAGGTACCCCGTACCTACAGACAGTTTCCTGTATCAATTTTTTAGCAGTAGTTGTTGCTGTCTGATTCCTGACGGGGTAGGCTTCTGGCCACCCAGAGAACATGTCTACCACTACTAACACGTATTGAAACCCTTGGCACATTGGCATCTGGATATGATCAATCTGGATCCTCTGGAAGGGGTATAAGGCTTTTGGGAGACATTTTTTGGGCGTGGGCTCAGTCCTACCTGGATTGCATTGGGCACAGATTAAACATGACTGGACATATTTCACTAGTACAGGAGTGATTCCTGGGGCTACCCATATTTTATCGATGAGTTCTTTCATTATTGTCTTAGATTGATGAGTGGGCCCATGGGCCACAGAGGCTATTACAGGATAGAGTGCTCTAGGCAAGCACACTTTCTTCCCTTGTGTCCAAAGTCCGGATTCTTCTTCCAGGGCTGACTCCTTTAGCCAGGTTTCCTTTTCTGAGCGGGTGGCTTGCTTCTGCATCTGTTTCAGTAGATCCCATGATACTTCTTGTTGCTTGACATCCGGTTGTGCTAACATGATTTTATCTGGCTGTGCTCTTTCCTCTTCCATTGCTGCCTGTTTGGCTGCTTGGTCAGCCAATGCATTTCCTTTGGCTTCTGGTGTGTCAGCACGGGTATGTGCCTTTACTTTGATTACTGCTACTTTGGTGGGCAGGAGTACTGCAGTCATCAAAGCCTCCACTGCTAAAGCATGTTTAATTGGGGTTCCTGCTGCTGTAATGTAATCTCTGGCCTTCCATATTATTCCGAAATCATGAACTACTCCAAAAGCATATCTGGAGTCTGTGTAGATGTTAGCAGTGGAGTCTTTTGCTATGAGGCAGGCCTCAGTAAGGGCTATGAGTTCAGCCTCTTGTGCTGACTGGTCTGGGCGCAATTGCCTTGCACACAGTACTTCATACTCACTAGTAACTGCCATGCCTGTATGGAATTTCCCTTTGTCATCGGCATACCTTGAACCGTCTACAAAGAGTGTCCAGTGTGGGTTTTGCAAAGGAGTATCCTGTATTGATGGTGGAGTTCCTACTTCAGCTTCCATCATTGTAATGCAATCATGTTCTTGTTCTTTGTAAAGAGAGTCGGTTGAGGCCCATAGTTCTTCTTCCTGAAGATCTTCTACAGCACGTAGATCAATAAAATCTTCAGAATCTCCATCTGCAGTATACTCCCCCCTTGGGAGAGGAAGGAGTGCAGCAGGATTGAGGATGTGGCATCTCTGGATGGTGACATTATCTGGCAGAAGCAGACTACACTGGAGCCTGAGGTGGCGTTGTGCAGTGAGGTGTTTAGGTTGTGTTTGTTGCAGGATAGCTGAGATGTCATGGGGAGCCATGATGGTGAGTGGGTGTCCCAGGACAATGTCAGCGGTAGCGTTCAGGAGAGAACTAGCAGCATGAACGGCCCTGACACAGGAAGGGGTGGCTCTGGCTACAGGGTCTAGACGTTTTGAGAAGTAGCCTAGAGGTCTACTACGACCCCCATGGCTCTGGGTGAGAACTCCAGTGGCATGGCCCTGACGTTCCATGACATAAAGGCGAAAGGGAAGCTGATAGTTAGGGATGCCAAGAGCTGGGGCAGTGACAATGATTTGTTTGAGAGATTGGAATGCTTTTATGGCTTCTGCAGTCATTTGGAAAGGGACAGTAGCAATACGGGGTATGCAATCAAACAGTGGCTGCATCAGAACGGATGCATCAGGGATCCATGGTCTACAGTATGAAATTAGTCCCAGAAAGGTTTGCAGTTGGTGAGGGGTATCTGGCAGTGGGATGTCTGAGACTGCTATCTTTCTGGCATCCGTAAGATGCTTACTGCCTTGTGAGATGCAGTGACCTAGGAAAACAACTTTTGGAAGACACAACTGTAATTTAGAACGTGAGACTCTGCACCCAGCATCCGCCAGGTAGGCAAGAAGTGAGGCAGATGAGTTCAGGCAGACGGGGTGTGAGTCAGCACAGAGGAGTAAATCATCGACATATTGTAAGAGTTCCACCTCTGGGTGATCTGCTTGCCATGGTTGTAAGATGGATGCCATTGCTTTGCTAAAGCAGGAAGGACTATTATGAGCTCCTTGAGGCAACACCGTCCAGGTGTATTGTTTTCCATCATGTGTAAAAGCAAAGAGAAATTGGGAGTCTTCATGTAATGGGACAGAAAAAAAGGCATTTGCTAGATCAATGACAGTAAAGATAGCAGCCACAGGAGGAATGCTAGCAAGCAAAGTGTGGGGATTTGGTACAATGGGGGTTTCAAAGACCGTAGCCTCATTAATTGCTCTGAGGTCTTGTACCATGCGATATACAGGAGGCTGTCCCTTCACACTCTTCTTTTTAATTGGGTATAAGGGAGTGTTACATGGTGAGGTGGTAATTTTAATAGCTCCATTTGCAAGAAGAGCCTGTATCTGGAGGGTGATAGCATCTCTCTGGGAAATGGAGAGAGGGTATTGTGCTTTATATGGCAGTAAGTTAGGATTCTTCAAGGTTACAGTGACTGGCGGGACTTTGAGACGCCCAATGTCTTGGGGACCTTTGGTCCAAAGGGTATCAGGGATGAGGTGCAAAATGCTTTGCAGCGAATCCCCTTGTTCATGTGATTCAAGTGACTGGGATTTTATTGCCATTAGGAGGCAGGTTTCTTCAGGACTCAACGCCGTACCTAAAACAACTGTACCATTTTCCTTGAACTGGATGTTGGCCCGTATTTTCTGAAGAAAATCTGAGCCTAATAGGTTATAAGGACATGTCTGGCTTACAACAAATTGTGACATTACTCCAGTGGGCAGATGTAACTGTGGAGATTGGCTTTGGGACTTAGTGGAGGGAGTAATCAAGAGAGGCTTAGTAACAGGGTTGTGCTGGGTGACCCCTTCTAAACCAGAGCAGGGTAAATGCATATCTGTGAGCCAGGAAGGGAGTATGGCGGTCTCACATAACACACTGCGGGCTGCACCAGTGTCTACAAGGAATGAGAGTTCCTTCCCTGCCACATCGAGGGTGATTCGAGGGGCGGGGCCTGCAGGAGGGGCAGAGACTGCCATACACGGGGTGTCCCCTCCCAGCAACACTGGTTTGCCAACGTCCTAGTGGGATGGAGCTGGCCATGGAGGAGGAGTTCCTCTTTGGCTCTGATCTGCTGGCCACAGATGTTTGGAGCGACAGTTTCTCTTAATGTGCCCTGGTTTGCCGCACCCATAACAGACACGGGGCGGGGGACTTTCCTCTCTTCCTTCTCCCGTCATGACTGCCATGACTGATATGCGGGATTTCTTTGTACTACTCTCCAGCCCTTTTGCAACTTGTTCTAAGATTTCCAATGTTAATGATTTCCATTCTGGGCGACAGGTTACAAGAGCTTTGTTCAGATCTGGCCTAAGGCCATCTACAAATGACCGTGCTAGGAGTCTTAGGTGCACAGGTTCATTTGGACTGAATCCCATATCTTTATAGTTTTGTTTAACTCTTTGTACAAACTTTTCTACTGACTCTGCTTTATCCTGTACCATGTCCTGCAGGGTTGTGGACTGCTCTGCTAGTCTGTCTTTCGCCCACTTATATAATTGCTGAATGAAATCACGGCCAGATTCTGAATCACGAGTGTCATAATTTGCTCCAGGGAGTTCTGGTTGGCGTATGTGATCCATTGTAAGTGAAGAAAATTCACCAGTTTTATTTTGTACAATACTTTGCAAGTCTGACCAAGTACACCCGTAGGTTTGATATACTTGTGCCAATTTTCTGTAAAAGGGCATAGGGTGAGTATCTGGGTCAGGCATGAGGTTCACTATGGTGAACAACTGCTGGGGGGTAAAGGACACATACTTAGGTGGCCCGACTGGGCGAGTGTTCAAGTATATTTCCCTTAAGGCTTCAAGATTTCCTTGTCCTATGTTATGGATCTCTCTTTGCAGCTCTGTAATTTGGTTTTGGAAAGACTCATTCACTGCTCTTGCTGCACCCTGCTGGCTACTTAGGGTAATATCAGAAAATCGTCCAAGGTGCGGTGGGCTGCGATATCCCGGGGTTTGTGCTGCAGCACCAGGTGCATAGTCCACTGTCTGCTGTGAGTCTTCCCCTGCATCTTCCTTTTGTTTCTCCCCATCCTCATCTTCCTGATCTACAGCACCACTACCTCCTACCATTATATGAGCTGGAGCTATGGGCTGACTGGGTAGCATGTAGGTGCCGTCAGGATTTACAAGTGGGTATATAGTAGTGACTTGTGGCATGACAGAAAGAGCAGGGTTTGGGGAGATTACAAGTCCAGCCTTGGGCGTTGGCTGAGGACAAGATGGCGTCATTGCTGGGACTGGTGAGACGTGCTGGGGGGCTAAAAGAGCATGATTATGTGGGCGTGGAGCACCACAGGCTAAGCACGTATCACGAGGGGCAGGGTTCTGCTGACCACAATGTGTACAAGTCCAACTTCCCCTTTTTCTTTCAGCTGCGCCATTATAGGGCGGTGGCTGTTCCTGTACTAAGACTGGGCCAGGCCGATAGTAATGGAGTCCTGATTTTTCATCAAACATTGCTTCTCCTTTTGTCTGTTCAAATTCTTTGCTACAGTCCAGCCATACCCTAACTGTATCTATCAACTTATCATCATTCAATTTGCCTCTCTTCTCAGTCAACAATGTCTGCCATATAGCAGAACACAATACACCTCCTTTTGCAATATCATAACTCTTTTCTAACTTGCTTAGTCCTTTAACATAACCTTTTCCTCTCCGGTCCGCCACGTACTGTTCAGGTGAACAATAGCCCTTCAGGACACTATTTCGGTTACCCATTTTTTTTCAAAACACCACGTTCTGGAGCCTTCAACACGTTCTGGAGCCTTTACTTACTGTCTCTGATAGTTGGATTAGCACAGACACTGACAAACAAACACCTTGAGCTTGAGATTAACACACCACTGGGTTATCAGCAAGCTGTCTCCTTCCCTTCTACTATTTCTTGGGGTCACACACCGGGGTTACCCCTCAATGTAGGCACTTTAGGAGACTTTTATTGTTCTGTCAGTCTATGCCTCTCCTTTCTCCCAGAGAAACCAACCATACACAAAAAAATAATAAAACACAATACATCAAGCTTATCAATACAATGGGGTTCTTACTTTCATGCCCCTGAGGATGCCTCACTGTCGGTGCACCCCTCCCTAGAACAAATATGGATAGACTAAGCCAAGGGACACAGAATAGGTAAGATGAATATATTTTCTCACCTCTTATTACGGGCCGCGGTCCCGGTGTCCGTTGGCTTGTCTCTCTGGGTCCAGTCTCTGGGGGTACGCCAGCAGGAGGTCCAATCCTCAGGCCCCACGTCGTTTGGGCGCCAACTGATATGGCTCTGATTCTGGATCTGACCCAATAGTCAGGGAAGGTTGATGTACTGCTCCGAATGGTATGAAATGATAGGCATACGTACGCCACGAGAGATCACACACAGACTGTCACAGAGAAGTCAATGCTAGATGTTCCGTTTATTATTCAGATTACATGATTTTTTATAGCAGGAAAAGGGGAACTTTATGACTCGGCTAATTTGATCTAATTGTCACATTACTAAGTCCCATGATAACGTATCACATTATCACTCCATACTTTAGCAAGAGTCAGCATTATGTCAGCAATATGTCAGCAATTTCAATATCATAAAGTGATTAGTAAGGGATTATTAAGGGAGCTGGCTGCTACTTCAGGGGCCATTTTGTTAAGCAAACTGTTAGATATAATACAAGCAAGTATACATTTGATACTAGATATATGATTCCACAACAGTCATATGATTCCACAACATCTGTACACAGCCATACAGTGTGTTTCTAAACATACTATTTGATATCACCATCAGCCATGTGTTTTCCATAACCATATATGCCAGTGCCAGTCTGACATTATTTACTATTGTTGTCTTTGCGTTAAAGAGCTTCAAAGGGGAGAGACAGGAAATCGAAAAAAAAGCTAGAAAGATAAAAGGGGAAAACTATCCTAGGAGACCTCAGAGTGTCATACACCATTTTTCAGGCCATTTGGAGCATCTTCGATTCGAGTAGAATTAATTTGCACCTGAATTTCCCATCTTCGCCTTATAATTGTTCACTCACTTTGGCATAATTAGCATAGTATTTATAAGGACGTAGGAAGGTACAGCTAGCAGACATCTTTAGTACAGTAATTATCTCAGGGAAAACATGGATACTGCAGGGTGAGTTGCAACCTACCTGATCAAGAACTGTAGAGGTGAAAAAGAATCCAAGGATCACCACCAAGGCCATCCTGGTGAATCTGGGCTATGCTGGTGGCAATGTCTCAAGGCAGACAATCCAAAGGACACTGACACCATACAGACTTTTCCAGATAAGGCACACAAAGGCTCGCTTGGCCTTTGCAAAAGCTCATATGGACAAAGAAGAAGACTTCTGGTCTTCTGTGTTATGGTCAGATGAAACAAAAATGTTATTGCTTGGTCACAATGATGTTTCCTTCATTTGGCATAAAAAAGGAGAAGCCTTCAACCCAAAGAACACCATCCCCCCTGTCAAACATGGTGGTGGGAACCTAATGCTTTGGGGGTGTTTTTCAGCCAATGGACCAGGGAACCTAATCACAGTAAACGGCACCATGAAAAAAGAGCAATACATGAGGATTCTCAACGACAAAATCAGGCAGTCTGCAGAGAAACTTGGCCTTGGGCACCAGTGGATATTTCAGCATGACAATGACCCAAAACACACAGCAAAAGTGGTGAAGAAATGGTTAGCAGACAACAACATTAACGTTTTGGAGTGGCCGAGCCAGAGTCCAGACTTGAATCCTATTGAGAATCTGTGGAGGGAGCTAAAGATCAGGGTGATGGCAAGAAGACCCCCAACCTGAAAGATTTGGAGCTCATTGCTAAAGATGAATGGGCAAAAATACCTGTGGAGACCTGCAAAAAGCTGGTCTGCAATTATAGAAAGTGTTTGATTGCTGTAATAGCCAATAAAGGCTTTTCTATTGATTATTGAGAAGGGTATGAATAATTTGGGACTGGACACTTTTTGCGCAAATGTAAATAAAAGCTGAGAAATGTTTTTTTCCACAATAATGCCTCTTGTACATCGTCTTATTATCTTTTCGGAGACACCTATGTCATTTCCCATCACAAAATTACTTGCTGGTTGAATAAAAGTAACTTTAAGTCAAAATTTGCCTGGGGTATGAATAATTATGGGCAGCATTGTATATTAGTTATCCACAACCAAAACTTTAGGGTATTTTAGACAGCTTGCCCTGTGGGAAGGTGACTGAATTATAGGTTGGAGTTTTCTAGTTTCCTGGACAGATGAGCTACTTATCTTATTTGCTCCCCCATGTAGCGATTACTGACTCAGGATACTGAACAGAGACTACTCCAAGAAATAGCCAACTGGTATAGGTATATGGATTTAAGGGTGAAGACCAGGGGGGTCACTTAGATAACACCATTAGGAGTAGCCCCAATTCAAATCTCTTCAGTACACACTGCAGATCCACAAACACTTCTTAGTAATAACACTGTTTATTGTTTACTTAACAGCATTTAATTTTTCATCAAATGCAGTATTTCAGTACTACAGTATAATTTGACATTGCTCTTGAGGATTGTGTATGTAAATGTAAACCTCTTTACATCAGAGTTTCTAAACAGATGGGATATATAGGTACATGCATTATGCTGCTTCCTAGCAGATACTTATATGCTCCCTATTGATTAAACTAATCTGCAATCTTAGAAAATGCTTGGCCCCAGACAAGTTCTCGTGTAAATGTTAGAGAAAATCAGGACCATGTTTCAATTATACAATTATTAAGGCAGCTTTGTGGATACACAGGCGGTGAGGTAATGGGGTAAGAGCTCTTTGTCCTCCAGCAGCTGTCACCATCATTAAAGGAGTTGGCCACTTTCTGGCTACTGCTAACCAATGTGTTTGTAAGATGACTATATAGCACTAACTAATATAGTCTTTGTTGATATTCTGCACCATTTTCTATATTTCATAAAATATTCTTCCTTGTGGGCCAAGTCTTTTGTGCTGTCCACATAGAGGCCCTGTCCTTAAAATGCGGGAGGCGGGCGGTGCGGCAGGCGGGATCGCGATCCCCCGCCTACCTCCCCTTGAAAATTTGTTGGCGTCTAGTGGTTATACCAGGGTGTCAGCACATTGCTGACACCCTGGTATAAACGGCTGACATCTGTGCAGTTGTCAGCCGTTTAACCCTTTCCATACCGCGGTCCGTACGGACCGCTGTATGGAAAAGGTTAACTGTCAGGGTCAGGGAGCTCCCTCCCTCTCCCATCGGGGGGCTGCTTTGCCTTTGCAGCCCCCCGATGGAGAGGGAGAGAGCCCCCCGACAGCCCCCCGCCAGCCCCGTCCTCACCCTTCCCCGTCTGCGAAGTTGTGGCAGACGGGGAAGGTTCCCATGGCAACAGGACGCCTTCTGAAGCGTCCTGCTGTCCATGGTGCTGAACAGATCTATGCTAAAGACATAGATCTGTTCAGACAAAGTGTAAGTAAAATACAGTACAGTACAATATATTGTACTGTACTGTATTATACAGACATCAGACCTACTGGATCTTCAAGAACCAAGTGGGTCTGGGTAAAAAAAAAAATTTAAAAAATTTAAAAAAGTTAAGATAAAAAAACACATTTATCACTGAATAAAAATTAAAAAAATAAAATACCCTACACATATTAGGTATCGCCACGTCCGTAACGACCTGGGCTATAAAACGGTCATGTTAATTTCCCTGCACGGTGAACGCCATAAAAATAAAAAAATAAAAACTATGAGAAAATGAAATTTTGCCCACCTTACATCCCAAAAAAAGTAATAAAAGTGATCAAAAAAGTTGCATGTACGCCAAAATAGTACCAATCAAACCGTCATCTCATCCCGCAAAAATCATACCCTACCCAAGATAATCACCGAAAAACTGAAAAAACTATGGCTTTTAGACTATGGAAACACTAAAACATGATTTTTTTTTGTTTCAAAAATGAAATCATTGTGTAAAACGTACATAAATAAAAACAAAGTATGCATATTAGGAATCGCCGCGTCCGTATCGACCGGCTCTATAAAAATATCACATGACCTAACCCCTCAGGTGACCACCGTAAAAAAATAAAAATAAAAACGGTGTAAAAAAAGCCATTTTTAGTCATCTTACGTCACCAAAAGTGCAATAGCAAGCGATCAAAAAGTTATATGCACCCCAAAATAGTGCCAATCAAACCGTCATCTCATCCCGCAAAAAATGAGACCCTACTTAAGATAATCGCCCAAAAACTGAAAAAAACTATGGCTCTTAGACTATGGAGACACTAAAACATTTTTTTTGTTTTAAAAATGAAGTCATTGTATAAAACTTACATAAATACAAAAAATTGTATACATATTAGGTATCACCGCTTCCGTGACAACCTGCTCTATAAAATTACCACATGATCTAACCTGTCAGATGAATGTTGCCAAAAAAGCTATTTCTTGTTACCTTGCCGCACAAAAAGTGTAATATAGAGCAACCGAAAATCATATGTACCCTAAACTAGTACCAACAAAACTGCCACCCTATCCCGTAGTTTCTAAAATGGGGTCACTTTTTTGGAGTTTCTACTCTAGGGGTGCATCAGGGGGGCTTCAAATAAGAAATGGTGTAAAAAAAAACAGTCCAGCAAAATCTGCCTTCCAAAAACCGTATGGCATTCCTTTCCTTCTGCGCCCCGCCGTGTGCCCGTACAGCAGTTTACGACCACATATGGGGTGTTTCTGTAAACTACAGAATTAGGGCCATAAATAATGAGTTTTGTTTGGCTGTTAACCCTTGATTTGTAACTGGAAAAAAAATATTAAAATGGAAAATCTGCCAAAAAAGTGAAATTTTGAAATTGTATCTCCATTTTCCATTAAATCTTGTGCAACACCTGAAGGGTTAACAAAGTTTGTAAAATCAGTTTTGAATACCTTGAGGGGTGCAGTTTCTTAGATGGGGTCACTTTCTTTGAGTTTCTACTCTAGGGGTGCATCAGGGGGGTTTCAAATGGGACATGGTGTCAAAAAACCAGTCCAGCAAAATCTGGCTTCCAAAAACCAAATGGCGCACCTTTCCCTCTACACCCTACTGTGTGCCCGTACAGTAGTTTATGGCTACATATGGGGTGTTTCTCTAAACGGCAGAATCAAGGCAATAAAGATACAGTCTTGTTTTGCTGTTAACCCTTGCTTTGTTAGTGGAAAAAATGGGTTAAAATGGAAAATTAGGCAAAAAAATGAAATTCTCAAATTTCATCCCCATTTGCCAATAACTCTTGTGCAACACCTAAAGGGTTAACAACGTTTGTAAAATCAGTTTTGAATACCTTGAGGGGTGTAGTTTATAGAATGGGGTCATTTTTTGGCGGTTTCTATTATGTAAGCCTCGCAAAGTGACTTCAGACCTGTAGTGGTCCCTAAAAATTGGGTTTTTGTAAATTTCTGAAAAATTTCAAGATTTGCCTCTAAACTTCTAAGCCTTGTAACATCCCCAAAAAATAAAATATCATTCCCAAAATAATTCAAAGTAAGTCAAAATAAGTCAAAGTGTTTTAAAGTTATAAGCGCTTAAAGTGACACTGGTCAGATTTGCAAAAAATGGCCAAGTCCTTAAGGTGAAATAGGGCTGAGACCTTAAGGGGTTAAGCTCCACTATTATGGCTCCCAAGTAGATGAGTCAGTGCCATGAGATTTAGTCACTGCAGTCTGATACAATGCCCCTGTCATCTATACTGCACTTTGTGTAGAAATATGGTAGTTTTACCATAACTGACTGTAGACACCAAACTTTTGTCAGATTCTGCTAATTTGTCAGTCATATGTCGGTGAAGGTCAGTTCTTGATCAGGTAGGTTGCAACTCACCCTGCAGTATCCATGTTTTCCCTGAGATAATTACTGTACTAGAGATGTCTGCTAGCTGTACCTTCCTACGTCTTTATAAATACTATGCTAATTATGCCAAAGTGAGTGAACAATTATAAGGCGAAGATGTGATAATTGCATGTATGGCTAGCCATGGAATAACTGATTAAAGTATAATTATTTGTGAAACCAATTAACACTACAAATAAAATTACAGAGAAAAACCTATACATCAATGACTCAGTATTGCACACTATAGTATTGCATGGACATAAGATTCTTTCATTGTATATGTTATTATATGGTCTATTATAGAACTTAGTGTAAAACTATTCAAAACAAATATATTTTATTATTATATTGTATAAATATATAAATTATATAAAATGAATACAATATAAATAAAAAGTTAATTATAATTGTGCAGTTATGTACTACATGACCTGTTTGAAAATACATATTGTGCTTGCTATACCTTATATACTGTATAGCGATGACCGAATTATTCAAAAGTTCGATTCAGCTGCTTTGGCAAATTTTACAAAAAAATTAGCTTTGTGACTAATTACTTTGCCACAAAGCGCATTTCATTTCAACGTTTTTATTAAAATTTTTCTTATTCAAGTGATAGCAAACATGGCATTGTATAGGTACATTGCATAGATACATTGAAGTGGACGCAGCCACGTAGAATACGAATTATTACAATCATAAAGGGTTCCAGTGTTATTTAACATCCGGCAGAAATTATGCCATAAGATCAATCCAAACGCACATTCAGAATACAATCTTTAGAGTTCACAGTAAACACTAAAACAATAAGTAACAAGTGTCAAACACAAACCTGTCTACACATAAGGCTTGGCTGCAGGAGGGACCCCTAAAAGAAATGCTCAAAGGAAGACACCAACGACTATTTCCCCTATGGAGTTAAATCATTAATGATTGTCTACCTGGAGAATTTCGGGTGGGCCATCCATGGATCCCAGGTGCGCTTATACTTCATAGGAGAAAGCACAGAAGGCGAAATCATCCTCTCATATCTGCAAGTATTATTTAGCTCAGCAATCACCTCCGCAACGACTGGGGGGTTCGTTTCCTTCCAATGGCGGGTGATAACCAATTTGGCACTAAGCAAAACATGCCCCACCACTGGTCTATACGATGGGCAGAATTGCCGAATGCCTAAAAACAAAAGAGCAATTCCTGGAGATGGGGGGTTATGTTGGCCAGATATTTCACCTAGCAATGTAAATACCTGTTTCCAGTAATCAGTGACAGCTGGGCATGCCCACAGGACGTGGAGCAGGGAGCCTACGCTTCCACAGCCCCTCCAGCACATAGGAGAAGATGTAGGATAAATAACATGCAATCTCTCGGGTGTATAATACCAATTTAAAAGCGTTTTAACCCCAGCTTCATAATGTGTGACACACTTGAAATTAGAGGCCAAAAAACTTATAGCAGAGGACCATTCAGCCATGGAAAATGAACTGCCCAACACACTCTCCCACCTCTGGAATGATTTGGATTTGACAAACTCAGACTTATCCCCCATGTAGTCATATATACGCCCTGTCGCCCCTTTTTTCAGCAAGTTTTGAAAGCAGTAGAGTTGAAGGATCCCTTTGTGCGTAGAAGGGGGTTTAGTGATAATTGACGACAAGAGATGCTTAACCCTGAGATAATTAAATATTTCGCCTGTTGGAAGCTGAAATACCTGTTGGACTGTGGCAAACGGGAGAACCCCTGCAGAGCCAATGAGTTGGGAGACCTTCTCAATTCCTTGGTCCTGCCACTTTCGAAGATTTATATTTCTCAAAATCCACTCCAAGGAGCGGACGTCAAAGTGGGAGAATAGGGTGTCCGTAGAGTCTGCATAAGAGCTATGAAAGTGTAACCAAATTCTCCCCACATGCCTCACGGTTTGCAGGGAAACATCAGGGACCTTCCTGCTCCATAATATACTAATCAACCAGTCTTTCAAGGAACTCTCTTTAATTGAGTGGGATTCTATTTGGTGCCAGGCTTTGTTACAATTTGTATCCCACCATTCCCTGGCTAACGACAGGCCAATGGCTCTATGGTAATCTCTAATGCAAGGTAAACCTAGTCCTCCTGCTTTTTTCCGTAAGAAAAGCTGCTTTTGGGCAATCCGGGGTTTAGATGATTTCCAAATATATTTAGACAGTGTTGCCTGCGCTTTTTGGAAGAACAGATCGGGGACCGGAATAGGAAGAGCTCTAAATATATATATCAGTTTGGGTAATGTCATCATCTGAAACGCTGCCACTCTACCGACCCAGGATATCTCCCTCATGGAATATTGGGAGAAGTCAGTTGTCATGGTTTCGAGAAGAGGTTCATAGTTTAATTTGTACAAATGAAAACTGGGGTATGTCAACTTAATTCCTAAGTATGGAAGCTCCATTTCCTGCCAGTCTAGGGAAAAACGAGACCGTAACATTCTATCATCTTCTCGGGGGATATTAAGCAATCGGGCTTGAGATTTGGAATTGTTAATTTTATAGTACGAGAGGGTACCAAAATGTGTTATTAAATCGAAAGCCGAGTCCAATGACTGAAGGGGGTTTGAGAGAGTAAGGATAATGTCATCGGCGTATAGCGATATCCTGTGGTCTCTCCCCCCAATAACTACCCCTTGAATACTAGGTGCTCGTCGAATATGTTGGGCTAAAGGCTCAAGAGCCAGTATGAAAAGTAGGGGTGATAAAGGGCACCCTTGACGCGAGCCGTTAGTAATCTGGAAAGGAGCAGATACTACCCCATTAACCCATACCCTAGCTGAAGGGGAGGCATACAAGCTATAGAAGGTGTTTAAAATGCTGCCCTTAAATCCCATTTTACTAAGGACTGAGAATGCGAATGACCAGTGGAGGCGGTCGAACGCCTTCTCAGCGTCCAGGGTCACTGCTACCATAGAGAGGCTATTCTGTTCAGCGTGTTCAAATAAATTAATCAGCCGTCTAGTGTTATCTGATGACAACCGGCCTTTAACAAACCCCGTCTGGTCATCTTTGATTAAAGAAGGAAGCATAGCTTATAATCTACTGGCTATCAATTTGGCAAAGATTTTGATGTCTGAATTCAACAGCGAAATCAGCCTAAAATTTTGTGGTACCTCTGGGGGTTTACCAGGCTTTGGCAGGGTGACTATAAGGGCTGCGAGCATTTCTGGTGGGAATGGGGTACCTGTCAGAGCTGTATTAAAAATATCTAAGATATATGGGGACAATGTAGGACAGAAATGCTTATAATATTCATTAGACAACCCGTCTGGGCCTGGGGATTTACCTGATGGAAGAGTAGCAATAAGTTTCTGGAGTTCAACGGGTGTAGGAGGGGTATTCAATGAATGGAGTTGGTCTTGAGATAGAGTGGGCAATTCAGATTGGGACAAGAAGTTTTCCACTAATTCAGAGTAGTTCTGAGGCAGGTCAACTGTGTCTTTGAGGTTGTAGAGGCTCTGATAATAGGTGCGGAACTGTTCTGCAATATCTCTAGGGTCTAGCAATTTAGCTTTAGAGGACGGGTGGATAAGGAAAGGGATTTTTGATTTAGTTTGCTGAGTCTTAAGTTTGTTAGCCAATAGCTTACCCGCTCTGTTTCCCTGGGCATAATATTTCGCTTTCGACCAAAGCATGGATTTAGAGTAGTTATGGGACAGTAGACCACATAATTTGTTCCTCTCCGTTTTCAGGAGGGCAGTTATCGGGGCCGTAGGGGATATCTTATTTTGGGTCTCGAGGTCTGCAATGGATTGGAGCAACTGAGAAATCTCTTTCTCCCTGACTTTCCTTAGTTTACACTTTAGTCTAATCAGGGAACCTCTTATGAACGCCTTATGGGTCTGCCATAAGACGTACTTATCCGTGACAGAACCATCATTGAAGGTGAAGAACTCCTTCAGTTCAGCGGATATCTCTTTAGCTGCGTCAGGGTTAGAAAACAAAAATGTATCGTTACGCCAAATAGGGGCAGGTGGGAATTGATATATATCTTCCAGAGACAATGTAATCGGGGCATGGTCTGACCAACGTATAAGACCAATATCAGAAGATATTGTATGCAGCAAGGTAGCTTGATCAACAAAAAACATATCAATACGTGAGTAAGAGAGATGGGGGGCAGAGAAGAAGGTGTAATCTCTTTCTCCACTGTGTTGCGCCCTCCACACATCAATGAGGCCCTCTGCTCTCAACAAAGAAGCAGCATCCCCTCCCATACGCCGGTTAAGGCTAGTGGAGTCCAACGACCGATCCATCACCAGGTTAAAATCCCCACAAACAATCACCTTCCCCTGTTTCAAGCGGTTTATCTGTTTCAGGATTTTCCGCAGGAAGGAGATTTGGTGATCGTTAGGTGCATAAACATTGACTATGGTGTAGGTGATGCTGTTGATGGAACATACCAGAATGATGTATCGGCCGCCGGGGTCCACTTTTGAGGACAAGGTAGTAAACGCCACTGAATTCCTGGCAGCTATGAACACCCCTCTAGACTTCTTGCTAAAATGAGAATGCAATATATGAGGAAAGAAACGATTATGAATACGCTTAGCATCTTCCTGAAGTAAGTGGGTCTCCTGAATGCAGACGAGGTCCGCTCCAGCTTTGATTGCCTCCCGCCACACATATGATCTCTTTTGCGGACAGTTAAGTCCTTTGACATTCAAAGACAAGATTTTAAGACCCATTAGAGTGGGGGGAGGAACCAAGGTCTGTGCGGGTAGACAGGCAACCAAATATCAGCAAATCAACTTTGTTAACAACAGACAAATGTCTAACAATATGCAGGCTTTACAAAACTCTGTGCATATATATTCAAAGCAGCAGATAAATGAGGAGTCAAGATAGTTAGGAAAAAGGACAAAGACAGAGAAAAGTATTACGACTCCAGATGGTCAAACTCGCCTGTGTGGCATAGGTGGCGTAAGTCCACTAGTGAGGCTGAGAGGAGTATTAGGTGTGTAAACATAAAACATAATCTGCACCTAAATAAAAAGGTTAGGCATCAAACCCCATATGAAAAAAGCGAAAATAACTCCACTCCTCTAGACTGCTGATAATCCGACGCCAGCTAATTATGATATCTCTAACATCACCAATTCGGAACTATGATAGTTTCATTGAAGGCATCAGCCATCTTGGGCTCCAATCGCATTCATCTGATCATCCCTTCTTCGGTTCCCTCTTTTCTCCATTTGAAGAGGAATGTCCCACGCTATGAGCAGTTCACGTCCATCTGAGACCGATTTTACCACATGGGTTTTTCCGTCTTTCCGGATTAGCAGCTTTTGTGGGTAGCCCCATTTATACTGAATGTCATTATCCCTAAGAGCAAGAGTGATCGGCTGCAATTCCCTCCTTTGCCTCAAGGTCGTCATGGAGAGATACGCAAAAAGTCTGACAGTTTGGAATGGAGCAGGGAGTTTGTCACAGTTCCTAGCCGCCATCATCAGGGCCTCTTTAGTGTGGAAGAAGTGGATTCTAGCGAGTGTGTCCCTTGGTATATCTGCACCCAGGTGCGACGGTTTCGGGATTCTATGAGCCCTGTCTATTATCATGTCAGGGACAGGGATTTTGGGTAGCAATGCCTTGATGAGACTTTTAAGATATGGCTGCAAGTCTTGAGGTGCTACATCTTCAGGGATGCCCCTAAATTTAACATTGTTCCTTCTGGAACGATCTTCCAGATCTGCTAGCTTGCTTTTGACGGTCTCTAGTTCATCCGCCATATCGTTGTGAGCGTCAATAATACTATTTTGCGACACGGCAAAGTCTGCCATTTTATTCTCTACATGCAGGATTTTATCTGCGTTGTCTTCGACTTTAGCCGCCAGAGGGTTAATTAACCCAGCCATGTCTGAGCGCAGGGACTGATGTAACGCCAGCAACATGTTTTTAATGGATTCCTCGCAGAGTGGCTTGTCTGAGGTTCGATAGGCGACAATGGGGATTGCAGCAGGAGACTCCACTGTTTGGGCCCAGGACCCCTCACTGACCTTAGAGGAGCATTCAGCGTCCAGGCGCGGCCTCTGCTTCTGAGGGCTGTTAGAGGGTGAGGTCTCAATCCGGTTTGCAGCGGCGCTATTATGTGCCTCCGTATTCCCCGGAGTCCCTAGATCACTCGGAGTTGGCGGGAGCGAGGGGAACTCTGCCTCCGTCAGGGAAAAGGCATCGGGCTCCAGCGGGGGCGATGGGGATCTGGAAGCGCTCCTTGGCGATGCGCTGTCACGAGGAGACGATGCACGGGTTCCGGCGTGGGAGCCTGCGCCATCTTTGGCCGGGCCCCGTTCAAAGAAGCTGTCCAGATTGCCGCTGTGCAGCCTAGGGAGCTGCCTTTTTGACTTCCCCATAGCTTCCTGGATGTTGTCCAGCTTTATTGCCGGCGAGGATGTGGAGATGGCAGCGGTCGTAGCCCTAGGGAGCTGCTTTGTAGTCGCCGAGGTGCAGGAGCCGTTCGTTCAAGCCGCCATTCCTCTCAGCAGCCAAGCCACGCCCCCACAAAGCGCATTTTTTTGCAAGTTGTGGGTGCAATGACAGGGAGCGGTGATTGCGCTGCTCCCTGTCATTGTACTGCTCAGATGCCACGTTCATACATAATCACGGCATCTGATATAAATAACAAAGTGTCAAATAAAAAAATCATACATGATCCATTTGCTCACGAGTCCGACTAGCCCGTCACAAGCAAATAGATCAGGTAAGTATGATTTTTTAGTTTTTTACACAATTTCAGGTTACTGTAGATCGATTCGCTACCACTAAGCGCGAGGAAATGCGACTTTGCGTGAATTTTGGATCAAAATCCATTCGCTCAACACTATTTATATACATTAGATACATCACACGTAGCAATTCACAAACCTATCTAATTAGGTTCAATTACATTGGTGCCACTTTCTCCAACATCTCTAACATCTCAGTGCGGCAACTAAATAGTGTTCTAACTGTAAATGGATGTCAGAGGTCAAGAGGGAGAGCCGTAGTGCCTCTAATAGCAGTCTGTGTGTCTAAATATATACAATTACTCATCATAAATAAATAATTTGTGGAAAACTCTTATGCTGTTCAACAAAAACACCAGCCTGTTCTCAGAAGACAGCATTCTTGGTGTGCTTTCTATTTTGCGGTATAAAGCAAATGAGTATTCCCTTACACCTACCGCACTAACTTGTAAGTGATAGGAATTAATGAGCCACTCTAGTGTGAGGAGGTGATTTTGTGGTACCACTCGATTTATTTTAGGAAACAGTTGTTGTATTGTATATAAATCACAGTTCACAAACCAAATCTTACAGTTATCCTAATACATTACAGAATTACACGATCTCTTGTAAAATTTGTTTTACAAAGTTCACTTAGCATTTAAAATAGTTGTCCATTTATAACATTCTAACTTCTAAGTGGTTATGCTGAATTGGGTATTCTGAATGAAGATACAGTGTATTAATGTAACATATAGTGAATGGGGGTCCTAGCTACAATTTCATATCTCCGAACAGCACATCAGCATCAGATCAAGTAGATTTTGGCAGCTGTAGGCCATTGTGGCCATATATGATTCTAGAAAAGGTATCTGCTATTGTTGCAAAGAAGACGGAGATCCGCTGTGCCACCTGAACAGATTTGGCTTGGGGTTACTCCTAGGTGTTATCTAAGTGTCTGGCATTGTCCCTTTAACTTCTATACAGGGATCTGGACTTTTCTGCAGGGTAACCACCAGGCCACTACCTCTTAGAGAAGTCTCTGTTTAGATGATAACTGACCTTTGGGCATCTACAGACACTGGTGCAGAGTACTGGGGGAAAGGTTGAGGTCAGGGCAGGCAGAATTTGTGCAATCCAATAAACAGTCCGAGTTCAGGGTGGATAGCTCAGTCAGTATGGAGATCGGGAAGAGGTCCGGTCAGGCAGTGAAGGGTCAAATTTGGGAAACAGGCAGAAGTCAAATTTGCTTGCTCATTGCTGTCAACAACTCCTCTCATCACTCTGTAAAGGGCCAACACTTTCAGGTTTAAACTTTTTACCATCTATATAATTGAAGAACATTTTAGGGTTAGTCTTACTCTCTTTGGCAATAAGTCTCTCTGTCTCCAGCTTGGCTGCTTTTATCAGTCTTTTACATAATCAATTGTTTTTCTATTTTTAGTGCAACCTTCCTCTTTTAGTGATTTAAATGTTTTCTTTTTGTCATTTATTGCTCCCTTTACATTTCAGTTTATCCATATAGCTTTTTTTCTTGTTCCTCAACCTTTTACTTCCATACAGTATGTACTTCTCACAATTAGAGTTTAAGATGCCTTTAAAAATATCCCATTTTGTGGCTGCATTCGTATTCCCAAGAACATTATCACATTTAGTGAGGCTAATGGCCTCTCTTAGCTGGTAAAATTTAGCTTTTTAGAAGTTTGGCATTTTTGTGCCTCAGTGAAGACGCATGCTTTTGAATGACAATTGGACAGTTATTATTTTATGGTCACTATTTCCCAGTTGTCCCCCAACCTTCACGTCTGTTGTTCTGTCAGGTCTATTGGTTAGTATCAAGTTCAGTATGGACATATCTCTATTCAGATCCCAAAACAATTGGGAAAGGTAATTGTCTTTAGTTATTGCCAAAAACCTGTTTCTTTTATGAGATCCACAAGTTAGCTTTTCTGAGGACTCTAGTATACAGTATATAGTAGCTTATAATAAACTCTGATCATTATTTTGTTATTGCTTTTGCCTCCATGTCTACCGACAGTAATTCCACATGTTCATTCTATCATCAAGCCATGTCTCACTTATTCCCACTATGTCATAGTTCTCCACATATCACTACTTCCAGTTCAAAAGTTTTATTAATCAGGCTTCTGGTATTAGTGTACACACAGTACAATTAACAGGTTTTGGGATTTTTTTTTTCCTACCTCTTTTCTTATGAACTGTTCTGGTCGCTCCCTCCATTTGATCCCCATTTTCATTACCTCTCCTCAGGGCACAATCTGCACTATTTTCCCCTCCTATAATGTAATTACCCTCCTCTTAGTCCCTAGTTTAAACACTCCTCTAACCTTCAAGCCATCTTCTCCCCCCAAAAAGCTGCACCTTCCCCATTGAAGTGCAGTCCATCCCTATGATAGATCCTGTCGCTGACAGAGAAGTCAGCCCAGTTCTCCAGGAGCCCAAACTCCTCCTTCTTACACCAGCTCTTGAGTCACTTGTTAACTTCCCTAATCTCCTGATGCCTTTCTGGTGGGGCTCCTTGCCGTGAGCTTGCGAGTTAAGTCCCTGAAATCATTTTTAAGGACGCTCCACCTACCTCTAACTTTGTCATTGATTCCAGTGTGGACCATGACTGATGGGTCTTTACTAGCCTCTTCCAGTAATCTATCAACCCGATCCACGATATGTCAAACTTGAGCGCCAGGAAGACAATACACCCCTATCTGTACCCCTAATGATCGAGTCTTCCACTACCAGCACCTGCCTGGCCTGCCTTGGACTCCTGGTCCCCTGCTTACTGGAGCTGACATTTCCAAGGATGGCAGAGGAAGTGTCTTGCTGCAGCAGTGCCATCCCTGAACTTACATCCCCCTTATCTGCCAACCTTGCTAACTTGTTGGGGCATGACAGATCAAGGCCAGCATCCCTGGCACTCTTCCTTCCAGCCTGCTTTCTAACTGTTATCCAGCTACCTATATCTTCCTGATCCTCCATACTACCACCCTAGAAACGTAGAAACATAGAATGTGTCGGCAGATAAGAACCATTTGGCCCAGCTAGTCTGCTCAATATACTGAATACTATGAATAGCCCCTGGCCCTATCTTATATGAAGGATGGCCTTATGCCTATCCCATGAATTCTTAAACTCCTTCACTGTATTTGCAGCTACCACTTCTGCAGGAAGGCTATTCCATGCATCCACTACTGTCTCAGTAAAGTAATACTTCTTGATATTGCTTTTAAACCTTTGCCCCTCGAATTCAAAACGATGTCCTCTTGTAGCAGTTTTTCTTCTTTTAAATATTCTCTCCTCTTTTACCTTGTTGATTCCCTTTATGTATTTAAAAGTTTCTATCATATCCCCTCTGTCTCGTCTTTCTTCCAAGCTATACATGTTAAGGTCCTTTAAGCTTTCCTGGTAAGTTTTATCCTGCAATCCATGTACTAGTTTAGTAGCTCTTCTCTGAACTCTCTCCAAAGTATCAATATCCTTCTGGAGATATGGTCTCCAGTACTGCGCACAATACTCCAAATGAGGTCTCACTAGTGCTCTGTAGAGCGGTATGAGCACCTCCCTCTTTCTACTGGTAATTCCTCTCCCTATACACCCAAGCATTCTGCTAGCATCTCCTGCTGCTCTATGACATTGTCTGCCTACCTTTAAGTCTTATGAAATAATGACCCCTAAATCCCTTTCCTCAGATACTGAGGTTAGGACTGTATCACTGATTTTATATTCTGATCTTGGGTTTTTATGCCCCAGGTGCATTATCTTGCACTTATCAACATAACATTTTAGTTGCCAGATTGTTGACCATTCCTCTAGTTTTCATAAATCCTTTTCCATTTGGGATACGCCAAATGGAAAAGGATTTATGAAAACTAGAGGAATGGTCAAAAATCTAGCAACTAAAATTTAGATCATCAACCCTGTTATAAATCTTTGTGTCATCAGCAAAAAGACACACTTTACCATCGAGGCCTTCTGCAATTTCTCTGATAAAGATATTAAACAATATGGGTCCCAGAACAGATGCCTAAAGTACCCCAATGGTAACAAGACCATGGTCTGAATATACTCCATTGACTACAACCCTCTGTTGTCTGTCCCTCAGCCACTGCCTAATCCATTCAACAATATGGGAGTCCACGCACAAAGACTGCAATTTATTGATAAGCCTTCTATGTGGGACAGTATCAAAAGCCTTACTAAAGTCTAGATAAGCGATGTCTACTGCACCTCCGCCATCTACTATTTTAGTCACCCAATCAAAAAAATCTATAAGATTAGTTTGACATGATCTCCCTGAAGTAAACCCATGCTGTTTTTCATCGTTCAATCCATGGGATTGGGAAGTTGATAGAGCAGATATCCAATTGGATCGTGAACATCATGGGGACGTGCGACATGGTGGAGCAGTATGTGTGCACACGCCTGCACGTACTGACTGATGGGTCTGCCCCCTGCAACTTCTGGGACTACAAATTGGGCATATGGTCTGAGCTTGCCCTTTATGCCTTGGAGGTGCTAGCCTGCCCTGCAGCCAGTGTACTGTCTGAACGTCTGGAGGGGGTTATAACAGGTTATATTTCCCAATGTTTTGGGGTGTACCCTAATTTAAACCAAAAGAAATAAAAAAATTAAAATAAAACAAAAAAGCAGTTTAGGTTACCACCTTATCATCCAGCGCCGCTTCCACCTACACCGCCACATCCACTGCCTCCTCAACCTCCTACTCCATATGAACCTCGTCCTCCTAGATCAAGATTATTATTTTTAATTTTTGCGTATTTTATGTTATATGAAGTCATTTCCCTATCCACATTTGTTTGCAGAGCACTTACCATGCTCTTAACCACATTTTGCTGCCATTAGCAGCCCTCTAGACCTTTCCATGACTTTTTTACAGCCATTTTAGTGCTCAAAACTTAGTGTCCCCATTGACTTCAATAGGGTTAGGGGTCAAGTTCGGGTCAAGTTCAGGTCCCGAACTCAAACCTTTTTGTGAAGTTCGGCCGAACCCGTTGAACCCGAACATCCAGGTGTCCGCTCAACTCTATTGCCAAGGTGTTTTAGGGCTGAAATTCGCTTGTTTAGATACAGGATCTGGAATTCCAAATGTACAATTTGCTCACATTTTCCACAAAAATATGCACGCTCAAATTGGAGCACATTGTATTAAATACAGTAATACAATGTAATGCAAATCTACTGACTTAATGTAGTATCTTCCTAAAGTCCCTGAATCTAAACTCAATTATTTTAAGTCACACACTTAAAGGGGTTATCCAAACTATAAAACGGGCCCCGCTCATAGATTATACTTACCCCACTCCCCTGCACCCACATTGCTCCTAATCCCTGCACGGCCACCAATGCACCTCCTTGTTGCGTGGATCAAACATCCAGGGATGGAGGGAAGCAGCCAATAACGGGCCGCAACAGCCCTCCCTAGGGTCACCCAGGAAGATGCAGCGGCGGCCGTGCGGGGATCAGGAGCGACGCAGGTGCCGAGGAGCAGTGTAAGTATAATCTATATGAGGGTCTCAGGCATTGTGACGCATGTTTTATAGTTTGGATAACAATTTTAATACAAACACACACTTGCAATCAAACACGTACATGCCCACAAACTCAGATTTTTTAGTCTGCTTATATAGGTAATACTCCCAAACAACTTCAGAACAGATGTTTTTTTCCCTTTGGATTTAAAATGGATTCAGGTTTATTTTCATGTAGTCTGACATAGCCATAGTCTCATGTTAAGTCAGCAGCTAGACTGGGCCTAAAGAAGGCATGGTTTCAGGCTGAAGCTCAATGTGACACTTATGGGGTCTGTACGATGGCAGAGGCTCAGCTTCCTTTTTATAAAAAAAACTTCCATATAGCTGGCATAAGCTGAAAGGAGCCCATATAGATACTTGTGGAGTCGGTTGCACAGATGCCAAGCAGTTAGAGTGACAGCTAGTTCTCCAGCAGAAAATCTATTCCGAGTTCCAATATACAATGAAAACAAGGGTATGGCAGTCCTAGTAGGAGGGGGCTAATTGAAAGATGCAGGGCACAGAAAGAGATTTATTCAGTATGCAAGACCCCCACTTCAGGATCCACAGGCACAGTGAAATATTGTATCGATTCCGAGAGTGGCAACCTAATGTCCCAGGGTGCCGGCAACGCGATCTTCCTGCCCTGCGCCGCCGGCGTCAGACCCTTTATTGATTACAGAGAATTGATCAAGATCACCAATCAAAATCAATATTCCCTCCCTTTGATTCCTGACTTGTTCAATAAGGTTCTGGGAGCATCTTGGTTTTCTAAGCTTGATTTAAGAGGGGCATATAACCTGATTCGTATCAAGGAGGGACATTTTGAGTACCTGGTAATGCCATTTGGACTCAGTAATGCCCCAGCAGTTTTTCTGAATTTTATGAATGACATCTTCAGGGAATTTATCGGCAGGTTTATGATTATTTATCTGGATGACATCCTTATTTTCTCTGCAGATTGGGAGTCCCATATGTCCCATCTTAAACTTGTGCTCAAAGTTCTCAGAGAAAATAAGCTATTCGCCAAGTTAGAAAAATGTGTGTTTGGGGTACAAGAGATATTGTACCTGGGTTATGTTCTTACCCCTCACTCATTTAAGATGGATCTGGGGAAGGTGTGGGCTCTCCTGGAGTGGGTGAGACCATCTTCCCTAAAGGCATTACAGCATTTTCTGGGGTTCTCCAACTATTATAAAAAAATGTATTTTAAAAAATATTGTTATTGCCAAGCAGCTAACCGGCCTAACCAAGAAGGGGGCAGATCTTTTTAATTGGCCGACTGAGGCCATCGAAACCTTTGAAACCCTTAAGAAGTGCTTCCAAGACGCCCCAATCTTGATTCAGCTGGATCAGGAGAGACTTTTTGTGGTTGAAGTTGAGGATGGAGTAGGGGCGGTTCTTTCTCAGGGATCGCCTAAGCTCACCAATCTAAGACCCTTTTTTTCCCCGTAAATTTTCTTCTTCGGAGAGGAATTATGACATTGGGAATCGTGAATTGCTGGCCATTAAGTGGGCATTTGAGGAGTGGAGACCCTTTTTGGAGGGGGTCAAACACTGTGTCACGGTTCTCACTGATCATAAAAATCTATTGTTCCTTGAGTCTGCTAAACGTCTCAATCCTAAGCAAGCCAGGTGGGCTTTGTTCTTTACTCGGTTTAACTTCTCTATCACTTTTAGACCAGGAAGTAAGAATGTTAAGGCTGATGCTTTATCTCGAAGGTTTTGTGCCTTCCAACCTCCTGACATGCCTCCTGAACCCATCTTACCGGCTAACATCACAGCATCGGTGTCTGTCTCTCTTCGGAGATTAAATCTGCACAACATCTCGCTACTGCATGAACACCCACTGATAAGTTATTTGTTCCTGGCCATTTCCGTCTCCGACTTCTGGGTGAGTGCGTGTGTGGTTGCTTCAGAACTGTGCACAGTCTGGGCCCAGGTTCAGTCGAACCTGGAGAAAGCCCAGGAGGTTCAGAAAAAGCAAGCTAACAGGAAATGCACTAAGGGAACTAATCGGTGAGAAGGTGTGGCTATCCACCAAAAATCTGTCCTTAAAAAGGGTGTCTAGGAAATTTGCTCCACGCTTTATAGGACCATATGAAATACTTAGCATTGTTAACCCGGTATCTTTTAAGCTGAAATTGCCAGACTTGTTTTGAATTCATGATGTGTTCCATAAATCTTTGAGCAAAAATTATGTTTCGCCTGTTGTTTCTTCACAGGAATCTCCATCTCAGGTGGAGGGTAACAGTCAAGATGAGTTTATTGTTTCTAGGATCATTGATGTTATGAAGGTCCAAAACTCACTGCAATACCTGGTTCATTGGAGGGGTTTTGGACCTGAAGAAAGGTCCTGGGTACCTGCTCATGGAATTCACGCTGATAGGTTGATTAAGAGGTTCCATCTCGAAAACCCAGGGAAGCCATCTCCACTGTCTTTGGGTCCTGAGGCCCCTTGTGAAGAGGGGGTACTGTCACAGGGCGCCAATGACGCAATCTTTCTGCCCTGCACCACCGGCGTCGTGCCTCTCTCCCTGAGCAACGACGCACGCAGCGTTCCCGTCTCCCAGGTAACAGGGGACGGAGCAGACCCAACCAACCAATCCTGCTGTCTGTGCAATCTGCGTTCTCCGTTCCCCTGGCAACAATATCAGGCTGAGCACCGAGCTGGCCACTCGGTGCTCGGCTTCTATGTCTGAGCGGGTCATGTGATGCTGGCCATGTCACATGACCTTATCCTTTCACTATGTATAATGGCAGCCTGCTGGCCACAGGTTGCCTGCGATTTTGGTCCTGTGCCTAACTGCTACTACTCAGTGATTCTGCTACTCTGGATTTTGACCCTTGGCTTTTGTACCTGACCTGACCTCGCCTGCCTTTGTGTACTGACGTTACCTCCAGGTTTGACCCTCGGCTTGTACTCTGACCTATCCTTGCTATTCCTTTTGTACTTACGTGACATCCTGGTTTGACCCTAGGCGTGTTGGTTACCTTCCTTGCTACCCCTGTTTGCCTACGTTAGTGTTTATCTCTGGCATTTCAGTATTGCTCCTGACACTTTATGTGACATCAGATCCATCTGCAGGGTTCCCTCCTACTGCCTCTGCCTGACTATATTCTGTCTCTGTCCTCTCTGCCTCTCTGCACTTATAGAGGTTAGGGACCGTCGCACAGTTACGCCCCGTCGCTTAGGACGAGTAGTGTAAGTAGGCAGGGACAGAGGCGTGGGTGGGAGCTAGTGGGTGCACTTCCTCTTCCCCGCCCCCTAGTTCATGACACCTAATAATAGATGTCACCATCAAGGACTTCTCCAACCGTACAGATAATTTATTCTGTTTATGTTTACTTTATGCTTTTTTATTTTTCAATATTTATGCAATATATATTTGTTCTATAATATTATATTTATGAGTTTATTGTACCCTATGAATTTCATTTTCAATTGGTTTATTTATTTGTTTAAATATCAGTAAAAGGTCTTAAATAATTCAAGACAAGTTTTGGGTGATACACATTTTGGAAATAGGCTTACATGTTGGCTAAAAACTACACCGGCTGAAGAGAGGACTTAAGGATGGAGCAGCTGATTCACCATTTTCTAAGCTGAGCGGAGTCTGCTGGAGGAGAAGAGTGGCTACCATGCTCCCTGGATGAAGAGCCTAGAACAGGGGAGCACAACCTATGGCCCACAGGCCACATGCAACGTACAGACCGCATCCTGAGAGACAGAAACACAGCTGATTGTGCAATCAGCTGTGCTTCTGACCAGAGTGCATCACATATCTGGATTAAAGGTCCTGCTCCTGCACTCTAGAAGAGTTAGGTCAGGTCAGTGAGAGCAGGGCACCCGAGGTGAAGAAAGAAGCGGTTTATTACCACTTGTGCCTTCTCCTCAGATGGGTGCATAGTGTTCAATGAATTGGTCCTGACTAGAGTTGAGCGGACACCTGGATGTTCGGGTTCGAGAAGTTCGGCCGAACTTCCCGAAAATGTTCGGGTTCGGGATCCGAACCCGATCCGAACTTCGCCCCGAACCCGAACCCCATTGAAGTCAATGGGGACCCGAACTTTTCGGCACTAAAAAGGCTGTAAAACAGCCCAGGAAAGGGCTAGAGGGCTGCAAAAGGCAGCAACATGTAGGTAAATCCCCTGCAAACAAACGTGGATAGGGAAATTAATTAAAATAAAAATTAAATAAATAAAAATTAACCAAAATCAATTGGAGAGAGGTCCCATAGCACAGAATCTGGCTTCACGTCACCCACCACTGGAACAGTCCATTCTCAGATATTTAGGCCCCGGCACCCAAGCAGAGGAGAGAGGTCCCGTAACAGAGAATCTGTCTTCATGTCAGCAGAGAATCAGTCTGCATGTCATAGCAGAGAATCAGGCTTCACGTCAGCCACCACTGCAACAGTCCATTTTCATAAATTTAGGCCAAGCACCCAGGCAGAGGAGAGAGGT
Organism: Bufo gargarizans; assembly: GCF_014858855.1. Lineage (NCBI taxonomy): Eukaryota > Metazoa > Chordata > Amphibia > Anura > Bufonidae > Bufo > Bufo gargarizans. Next base: position 149,575,713 of record NC_058084.1, read on the forward strand.
TCCGTAACACAGAATCTGGCTTCATGTCAGCAGAGAATCAGTCTTCATATCATAGCAGAGAATCAGGCTTCACGTCACCCACCACTGCAACAGTCCATTTTCATAAATTTAGGCCCAGCACCCAGGCAGAGGAGAGATGTCCCGTAACAGACAATCTGGCTTCATGTCAGCAGAGAATCAGTCTTCATGTCATAGCAGAGAATCAGGCTTCACGTCACCCACCACTGTAACAGTCCATTTTCATAAATTTAGGCCCAGCACCCAGGCAGAGGAGAGAGGTCCCGTAACAGACAATCTGGCTTCATGTCAGCAGAGAATCAGTCTTCATGTCATAGCAGAGAATCAGGCTTCACGTCACCCACCACTGCAACAGTCCATTTTCATAAATTTAGGCCCAGAACCCAGGCAGAGGAGAGAGGTCCCGTAACAGACAATCTGGCTTCATGTCAGCAGAGAATCAGTCTTCATATCATAGCAGAGAATCAGGCTTCACGTCAGCCACCAATGCAACAGTCGATTGTCAGATATTTAGGCCCAGCACCCAGGCAGAGGAGAGAGGTCCCGTAACAGACAATCTGGCTTCATGTCAGCAGAGAATCAGTCTTCATATCATAGCAGAGAATCAGGCTTCACGTCACCCACCACTGCAACAGTCCATTTTCATAAATTTAGGCCCAGCACCCAGGCAGAGGAGAGAGGTCCCGTAACAGACAATCTGGCTTCATGTCAGCAGAGAATCAGGCTTCACGTCAGCCACCAATGCAACAGTCCATTTTCATAAATTTAGGCCCAGCACCCAGGCAGAGGAGAGAGGTCCCGTAACAGACAATCTGGCTTCATGTCAGCAGAGAATCAGTCTTCATATTATAGCAGAGAATCAGGCTTCACGTCAGCCACCAATGCAACAGTCCATTGTCAGATATTTAGGCCCAGCACCCAGGCAGAGGAGAGAGGTCCCGTAACAGAGAATCTGTCTTCATGTCAGCAGAGAATCAGTCTGCATGTCATAGCAGAGAATCAGGCTTCACGTCAGCCACCAATGCAACAGTCCATTTTCATAAATTTAGGCCCAGCACCCAGGCAGAGAAGAGAGGTCCCGTAACAGACAATCTGGCTTCATGTCAGCAGAGAATCAGTCTTCATGTCATAGTAGAGAATCAGGCTTCACGTCACCCACCACTGTAACAGTCCATTTTCATAAATTTAGGCCCAGCACCCAGGCAGAGGAGAGAGGTCCCGTAACAGACAATCTGGCTTCATGTCAGCAGAGAATCAGTCTTCATGTCATAGCAGAGAATCAGGCTTCACGTCACCCACCACTGCAACAGTCCATTTTCATAAATTTAGGCCCAGCACCCAGGCAGAGGAGAGAGGTCCCGTAACAGACAATCTGGCTTCATGTCAGCAGAGAATCAGTCTTCATTTCATAGCAGAGAATCAGGCTTCACGTCAGCCACCAATGCAACAGTCCATTGTCAGATATTTAGGCCCAGCACCCAGGCAGAGGAGAGAGGTCCCGTAACAGAGAATCTGTCTTCATGTCAGCAGAGAATCAGTCTTCATGTCATAGCAGAGAATCAGGCTTCACGTCACCCACCACTGCAACAGTCCATTTTCATAAATTTAGGCCCAGCACCCAGGCAGAGGAGAGAGGTCCCGTAACAGACAATCTGGCTTCATGTCAGCAGAGAATCAGTCTTCATGTCATAGCAGAGAATCAGGCTTCACGTCACCCACCACTGCAACAGTCCATTTTCATAAATTTAGGCCCAGCACCCAGGCAGAGGAGAGAGGTCCCGTAACAGACAATCTGGCTTCATGTCAGCAGAGAATCAGACTTCATATCATAGCAGAGAATCAGGCTTCACGTCAGCCACCAATGCAACAGTCCATTGTCAGATATTTAGGCCCAGCACCCAGGCAGAGGAGAGAGGTCCCGTAACAGAGAATCTGTCTTCATGTCAGCAGAGAATCAGTCTTCATGTCATAGCAGAGAATCAGGCTTCACGTCACCCACCACTGCAACAGTCCATTTTCATAAATTTAGGCCCAGCACCCAGGCAGAGGAGAGAGGTCCCGTAACAGACAATCTGGCTTCATGTCAGCAGAGAATCAGTCTTCATATCATAGCAGAGAATCAGGCTTCACGTCACCCACCACTGCAACAGTCCATTTTCATAAATTTAGGCCCAGCACCCAGGCAGAGGAGAGAGGTCCCGTAACAGACAATCTGGCTTCATGTCAGCAGAGAATCAGGCTTCACGTCAGCCACCAATGCAACAGTCCATTTTCATAAATTTAGGCCCAGCACCCAGGCAGAGGAGAGAGGTCCCGTAACAGACAATCTGGCTTCATGTCAGCAGAGAATCAGTCTTCATGTCATAGCAGAGAATCAGGCTTCACGTCACCCACCACTGCAACAGTCCATTTTCATAAATTTAGGCCCAGCACCCAGGCAGAGGAGAGAGGTCCCGTAACAGACAATCTGGCTTCATGTCAGCAGAGAATCAGTCTTCATATCATAGCAGAGAATCAGGCTTCACGTCAGCCACCAATGCAACAGTCCATTGTCAGATATTTAGGCCCAGCACCCAGGCAGAGGAGAGAGGTCCCGTAACAGAGAATCTGTCTTCATGTCAGCAGAGAATCAGTCTTCATGTCATAGCAGAGAATCAGGCTTCACGTCACCCACCACTGCAACAGTCCATTTTCATAAATTTAGGCCCAGCACCCAGGCAGAGGAGAGAGGTCCCGTAACAGACAATCTGGCTTCATGTCAGCAGAGAATCAGTCTTCATATCATAGCAGAGAATCAGGCTTCACGTCAGCCACCAATGCAACAGTCCATTGTCAGATATTTAGGCCCAGCACCCAGGCAGAGGAGAGAGGTCCCGTAACAGAGAATCTGTCTTCATGTCAGCAGAGAATCAGTCTGCATGTCATAGCAGAGAATCAGGCTTCACGTCAGCCACCAATGCAACAGTCCATTTTCATAAATTTAGGCCCAGCACCCAGGCAGAGAAGAGAGGTCCCGTAACAGACAATCTGGCTGCATGTCAGCAGAGAATCAGTCTTCATGTCATAGCAGAGAATCAGGCTTCACGTCACCCACCACTGTAACAGTCCATTTTCATAAATTTAGGCCCAGCACCCAGGCAGAGGAGAGAGGTCCCGTAACAGACAATCTGGCTTCATGTCAGCAGAGAATCAGTCTTCATGTCATAGCAGAGAATCAGGCTTCACGTCACCCACCACTGCAACAGTCCATTTTCATAAATTTAGGCCCAGCACCCAGGCAGAGGAGAGAGGTCCCGTAACAGACAATCTGGCTTCATGTCAGCAGAGAATCAGTCTTCATATCATAGCAGAGAATCAGGCTTCACGTCAGCCACCAATGCAACAGTCCATTGTCAGATATTTAGGCCCAGCACCCAGGCAGAGGAGAGAGGTCCCGTAACAGAGAATCTGTCTTCATGTCAGCAGAGAATCAGTCTTCATGTCATAGCAGAGAATCAGGCTTCACGTCACCCACCACTGCAACAGTCCATTTTCATAAATTTAGGCCCAGCACCCAGGCAGAGGAGAGAGGTCCCGTAACAGACAATCTGGCTTCATGTCAGCAGAGAATCAGTCTTCATATCATAGCAGAGAATCAGGCTTCACGTCAGCCACCAATGCAACAGTCCATTGTCAGATATTTAGGCCCAGCACCCAGGCAGAGGAGAGAGGTCCCGTAACAGAGAATCTGTCTTCATGTCAGCAGAGAATCAGTCTGCATGTCATAGCAGAGAATCAGGCTTCACGTCAGCCACCAATGCAACAGTCCATTTTCATAAATTTAGGCCCAGCACCCAGGCAGAGGAGAGAGGTCCCGTAACAGACAATCTGGCTTCATGTCAGCAGAGAATCAGTCTTCATGTCATAGCAGAGAATCAGGCTTCACGTCACCCACCACTGCAACAGTCCATTTTCATAAATTTAGGCCCAGCACCCAGGCAGAGGAGAGAGGTCCCGTAACAGACAATCTGGCTTCATGTCAGCAGAGAATCAGTCTTCATATCATAGCAGAGAATCAGGCTTCACGTCAGCCACCAATGCAACAGTCCATTGTCAGATATTTAGGCCCAGCACCCAGGCAGAGGAGAGAGGTCCCGTAACAGAGAATCTGTCTTCATGTCAGCAGAGAATCAGTCTTCATGTCATAGCAGAGAATCAGGCTTCACGTCACCCACCACTGCAACAGTCCATTTTCATAAATTTAGGCCCAGCACCCAGGCAGAGGAGAGAGGTCCCGTAACAGACAATCTGGCTTCATGTCAGCAGAGAATCAGTCTTCATATCATAGCAGAGAATCAGGCTTCACGTCAGCCACCAATGCAACAGTCCATTGTCAGATATTTAGGCCCAGCACCCAGGCAGAGGAGAGAGGTCCCGTAACAGAGAATCTGTCTTCATGTCAGCAGAGAATCAGTCTGCATGTCATAGCAGAGAATCAGGCTTCACGTCAGCCACCAATGCAACAGTCCATTTTCATAAATTTAGGCCCAGCACCCAGGCAGAGAAGAGAGGTCCCGTAACAGACAATCTGGCTTCATGTCAGCAGAGAATCAGTCTTCATGTCATAGCAGAGAATCAGGCTTCACGTCACCCACCACTGTAACAGTCCATTTTCATAAATTTAGGCCCAGCACCCAGGCAGAGGAGAGAGGTCCCGTAACAGACAATCTGGCTTCATGTGAGCAGAGAATCAGTCTTCATATCATAGCAGAGAATCAGGCTTCACGTCACCCACCACTGCAACAGTCCATTTTCATAAATTTAGGCCCAGCACCCAGGCAGAGGAGAGAGGTCCCGTAACAGACAATCTGGCTTCATGTCAGCAGAGAATCAGGCTTCACGTCAGCCACCAATGCAACAGTCCATTTTCATAAATTTAGGCCCAGCATCCAGGCAGAGGAGAGAGGTCCCGTAACAGACAATCTGGCTTCATGTCAGCAGAGAATCAGTCTTCATGTCATAGCAGAGAATCAGGCTTCACGTCACCCACCACTGCAACAGTCCATTTTCATAAATTTAGGCCCAGCACCCAGGCAGAGGAGAGAGGTCCCGTAACAGACAATCTGGCTTCATGTCAGCAGAGAATCAGTCTTCATATCATAGCAGAGAATCAGGCTTCACGTCAGCCACCAATGCAACAGTCCATTGTCAGATATTTAGGCCCAGCACCAGGCAGAGGAGAGAGGTCCCGTAACAGAGAATCTGTCTTCATGTCAGCAGAGAATCAGTCTGCATGTCGTAGCAGAGAATCAGGCTTCACGTCAGCCACCAATGCATCAGTCCATTTTCATAAATTTAGGCCCAGCACCCAGGCAGAGGAGAGAGGTCCCGTAACAGACAATCTGGCTTCATGTCAGCAGAGAATCAGTCTTCATGTCATAGCAGAGAATCAGGCTTCACGTCAGCCACCAATGCATCAGTCCATTTTCATAAATTTAGGCCCAGCACCCAGGCAGAGGAGAGAGGTCCCGTAACAGAGAATCTGTCTTCATGTCAGCAAAGAATCAGTCTGCATGTCATAGCAGAGAATCAGGCTTCACGTCAGCCACCAATGCAACAGTCCATTTTCATAAATTTAGGCCCAGCACCCAGGCAGAGGAGAGAGGTCCCGTAACAGACAATCTGGCTTCATGTCAGCAGAGAATCAGTCTTCATATCATAGCAGAAAATCAGGCTTCACGTCAGCCACCACTGCAACAGTCCATTGTCAGATATTTAGGCCCAGCACCCAATCAGAGGAGAGAGGTCCCGTAACAGAGGATCTGGCTTCATGTCAGCAGAGAATTAGTCTGCATGTCATAGCAGAGAATCAGGCTTCACGTCACCCAACATTGGAACAGTCCATTGGCATATATTTAGGCCCCGGCACCCAGACAGAGGAGAGGTTCATTCAACTTTGGGTAACTCGCAATATAATGGTAAAATGAAAATAAAAATAGGATTGAATGAGGAAGTGCCCTGGAGTACAATAATATATGGTTAAGGGGAGGTACTTAATGTCTAATTTGGACAAGGGACGGACAGGTCCTGTGGGATCCATGCCTGGTTCATTTTTATGAACGTCAGCTTTTCCACATTGGCTGTAGACAGTCGGCTGCATTTGTCTGTAATGACGCCCCCTGCCGTGCTGAATACACGTTCAGACAAAACGCTGGCCGCCGGGCAGGCCAGCACCTCCAAGGCATAAAAGGCTAGCTCTGGCCACGTGGACAATTTAGAGACCCAGAAGTTGAATGGGGCCGAACCATCAGTCAGTACGTGGAGGGGTGTGTACACGTACTGTTCCACCATGTTAGTGAAATGTTGCCTCCTGCTAACACGTTGCGTATCAGGTGGTGGTGCAGTTAGCTGTGGCGTGTTGACAAAAGTTTTCCACATCTCTGCCATGCTAACCCTGCCCTCAGAGGAGCTGGCCGTGACACAGCTGCCTTGGCGACCTCTTGCTCCTCCTCTGCCTTGGCCTTGGGCTTCCACTTGTTCCCCTGTGACATTTGGGAATGCTCTAAGTAGCGCGTCTACCAACGTGCGCTTGTACTCGCGCATCTTCCTATCACGCTCCAGTGCAGGAAGTAAGGTGGGCACATTGTCTTTGTAGCGTGGATCCAGCAGGGTGGCAACCCAGTAGTCCGCACAGGTTAAAATGTGGGCAACTCTGCTGTCGTTGCGCAGGCACTGCAGCATGTAGTCGCTCATGTGTGCCAGGCTGCCCAGGGGTAAGGACAAGCTGTCCTCTGTGGGAGGCGTATCGTCATCGTCCTGCCTTTCCCCCCAGCCACGCACCAGTGATCGGCCCGAGCTGCGTTGGGTGCCACCCCGCTGTGACCATGCTTCATCCTCATCCTCCTCCACCTCCTCCTCATCCTCGTCCTCCTCGTCCTCCAGTAGTGGGCCCTGGCTGGCCACATTTGTACCTGGCCTCTGCTGTTGCAAAAAACCTCCCTCTGTGTCACTTCGAAGAGACTGGCCTGAAAGTGCTAAAAATGACCCCTCTTCCTCCTCCTCCTCCTCCTCCTGGGCCACCTCCTCTTCCATCATCGCCCTAAGTGTTTTCTCAAGGAGACATAGAAGTGGTATTGTAACGCTGATAACGGCGTCATCGCCACTGGCCATGTTGGTGGAGTACTCGAAACAGCGCAACAGGGCACACAGGTCTCGCATGGAGGCCCAGTCATTGGTGGTGAAGTGGTGCTGTTCCGCAGTGCGACTGACCCGTGCGTGCTGCAGCTGAAACTCCACTATGGCTTGCTGCTGCTCGCACAGTCTGTCCAGCATGTGCAAGGTGGAGTTCCACCTGGTGGGCACGTCGCATATGAGGCGGTGAGCGGGAAGGCCGAAGTTACGCTGTAGCGCAGACAGGCGAGCAGCAGCAGGATGTGAACGCCGGAGGCGCGAACAGACGGCCCGCACTTTATGCAGCAGCTCTGACATGTCGGGGTAGTTGTGAATGAACTTCTGCACCACCAAATTCAGCACATGCGCCAGGCAAGGGATGTGCGTCAAACCGGCTAGTCCCAGAGCTGCAACGAGATTTCGCCCATTATCGCACACCACCAGGCCGGGCTTGAGGCTCACCGGCAGCAACCACTCGTCAGTCTGTTGTTCTATACCCCGCCACAACTCCTATGCGGTGTGGGGCCTGTCCCCCAAACATATGAGTTTCAGAATGGCCTGCTGACGTTTACCCCGGGCTGTGCTGAAGTTGGTGGTGAAGGTGTGTGGCTGACTGCATGAGCAGGTGGAAGAAGAGGAGGAGGAAGCCGAGAAGGAGGAGGTGGCAACAGGAGGCAAAGAATGTTGCCCTGCGATCCTTGGCGGCGGAAGGACGTGCGCCAAACAGCTCTCCACCTGGGGCCCAGCTGCCACTACATTTACCCAGTGTGCAGTTAGGGAGATATAGCGTCCCTGGCCGTGCTTACTGGTCCACGTATCTGTGGTTAGGTGGACCTTGCTACAGATGGCGTTGCGCAGTGCACACTTGATTTTATCGGATACTTGGTTGTGCAGGGAAGGCACGGCTCTCTTGGAGAAGTAGTGGCGGCTGGGAACAACATACTGTGGGACAGCAAGCGACATGAGCTGTTTGAAGCTGTCTGTGTCCACCAGCCTAAATGACAGCATTTCATAGGCCAGTAGTTTAGAAATGCTGGCATTCAGGGCCAGGGATCGAGGGTGGCTAGGTGGAAATTTACGCTTTCTCGCAAATGTTTGTCAGATGGAGAGCTGAACGCTGCCGTGTGACATGGTTGAGACGCTTGGTGACGGAGGTGGTGGTGGTGTTGGTGGTACATCCCCTGTTTGCTGGGCGGCAGGTGCCAACGTTCCTCCAGAGGCGGAGGAAGAGGCCGAGGCGGCAGCAGCAGAAGAGGCCGAGGCGGCAGCAGCAGAAGAGGTAGCAGGGGGAGCCTGAGCGACTTCCTTGTTTTTAAGGTGTTTACTCCACTGCAGTTCAGGCTTTGCATGCAGGTGCCTGGTCATGCAGGTTGTGCTCAGGTTCAGAACGTTAATGCCTCGCTTCAGGCTCTGATGGCACAGCGTGCAAACCACTCGGGTCTTGTCGTCAGCACATTGTTTGAAGAAGTGCCATGCCAGGGAACTCCTTGAAGCTGCCTTTGGGGTGCTCGGTCCAAGATGGCGGCGGTCAGTAGCAGGCGGAGTCTCTTGGCGGCGGGTGTTCTGCTTTTGCCCACTGCTCCCTCTTTTGCTACGCTGTTGGCTCGGTCTCACCACTGCCTCTTCCTCCGAACTGTGAAAGTCAGTGGCACGACCTTCATTCCATGTGGGGTCTAGGACCTCATCGTCCCCTGCATCGTCTTCCACCCAGTCTTGATCCCTGACCTCCTGTTCAGTCTGCACACTGCAGAAAGACGCAGCAGTTGGCACCTGTGTTTCGTCATCATCAGAGACATGCTGAGGTGGTATTCCCATGTCCTCATCATCAGGAAACATAAGTGGTTGTGCGTCAGTGCAGTCTATGTCTTCCACCGCTGGGGAAGGGCTAGGTGGATGCTCTTGGGAAACCCTGCCAGCAGAGTCTTCAAACAGCATAAGAGACTGCTGCATAACTTGAGGCTCAGTTTCCCTGATATGCATGGGGGTGATGTGACAGACTGATGGGGTTGGTTTTCAGGCGCCATCTGTGCGCTTTCTGCAGAAGACTGGGTGGGAGATAATGTGAACGTGCTGGATCCACTGTCGGCCACCCAATTGACTAATGCCTGTACCTGCTCAGGCCTTACCATCCTTAGAACGGCATTGGGCCCCACCATATATCGCTGTAAATTCTGGCGGCTACTGGGACCTGAGGTAGTTGGTACACTAGGAAGTGTGGATGTGGCAGAACGGCCACGTCCTCTCCCAGCACCAGAGGGTCCACTAACACCACCACGACCATGTCCACGTCCGCGTCCCTTACTAGATGTTTTCCTCATTGTTATCGTTCACCACAACAACAAAAATATTATTTGGCCTAATGTATTGTATTCAAATTCAGCTGAATATAAATTTGAGGCCTAGTATTTAGGCGCTGGGTGACAGGTATAGATTTACTGACAGAATTAGACTTGGAAATGCACAGTAGCGTGTGTGTGAAGTTATTCTGAATGACCCTATGTGCACCTTGAATATTATATACCCTTTTAGGGATGTATTTAAAGTAGGCCTGATACAGCAGAAACCACTAAATTAGGAAATTGCTAAATTGGGAATTGTATTTCAACCCAGAACAAAAAATGTGCTTTGACGGACACTAAATAACTTGCCCAGCCAGAACAGTACACCAGTAACGACAGATTTAGCGGGATATAAATTTGAGGCCTAGTATTTAGGCGCTGGGTGACAGGTATAGATTTACTGATGGAATTAGACTTGGAAATGCACAGTAGAGTGTGTGTGAAGTTATTCTGAATGACCCTATGTGCACCTTGAATATTATATACCCTTTTAGGGATGTATTTAAAGTAGGCCTGATACAGCAGAAACCACTAAATTAGGAAATTGCTAAATTGGGAATTGTATTTCAACCCAGAACAAAAAATGTGCTTTGACGGACACTAAATAACTTGCCCAGCCAGAACAGTACACCAGTAACGACAGATTTAGCTGGATATAAATTTGAGGCCTAGTATTTAGGCGCTGGGTGACAGGTATAGATTTACTGACGGAATTAGACTTGGAAATGCACAGTAGCGTGTGTGTGAAGTTATTCTGAATGACCCTATGTGCACCTTGAATATTATATACCCTTTTAGGGATGTATTTAAAGTAGGCCTGATACAGCAGAAACCACTAAATTAGGAAATTGCTAAATAGGGAATTGTATTTCAACCCAGAACAAAAAATGTGCTTTGACGGACACTAAATAACTTGCCCAGCCAGAACAGTACAGCAGTAATGACAGATTTAGCGGGATATAAATTTGAGGCCTAGTATTTAGGCGCTGGGTGACAGGTATAGATTTACTGACAGAATTAGACTTGGAAATGCACAGTAGCGTGTGTGTGAAGTTATTCTGAATGACCCTATGTGCACCTTGAATATTATATACCCTTTTAGGGATAGATTTAAAATAGCTCTGATACAGCAGAAACCACTAAATTAGGAAATTGCTAAATTGGGAATTGTATTTCAACCCAGAACAAAAAATGTGCTTTGACGGACACTAAATAACTTGCCCAGCCAGAACAGTACAGCGGTAACGACAGATTTAGCGGGATATAAATTTGAGGCCTAGTATTTAGGTGCTGGGTGACAGGTATAGATTTACTGACAGAATTAGACTGGGATATGGCCAAAAAATAACCACACTATTGCTGGTTAAATGCACTTGGTGCGACAGCTTGACCAACCACACTACTGAGGGTTAAATGCACTTGGTGACAGGCGCAGCTTGCCCCTGATGTAGTATATGGCCAGAAAATGAACAGACTATTGAGGGTTAAATGCACTTGGTGTGACAGCTTGACCAACCACACTACTGAGGGTTAAATGCACTTGGTGACGGGCGCAGCTTGCCCCTGATGTAGTATATGGCCAAAAAATAAACAGACTATTGCTGGTTAAATGCACTTGGTGTGACAGCTTCACCCTGATGTAGGCTTTAGCCAAAAAACAACCACACCATTGAGGGTTAAATGCACTTGGTGACAGGCGCAGCTTGCCCCTGATGTAGTATATGGCCAAAAAAAAACAGACTATTGCTGGTTAAATGCACTTGGTGTGACAGCTTCACTCTGATGTAGGCTTTAGCCAAAAACAACCACACCATTGAGGGTTAAATGCACTTGGTGACAGGCGCAGCTTGCCCTTGATGTAGTATATGGCCAAAAAATAAACAGACTATTGCTGGTTAAATGCACCTGGTGTGACAGCTTCACCCTGATGTAGGCTTTAGCCAAAAAACAACCACACCATTGAGGGTTAAATGCACTTGGTCGCAGCTTGTGCTGGCGCACCACAAGACACAAAATGGCCGCCGATCACCCCAGAAAAAAGTGACTGACAAACGGTCTGGGCAGCCTAAAAACAGTGAGCAATTGAGTATCAGCAGCTCAATGACCCACAGCTGCAGATCGATCAATAATCAAGTCCTTTGGAGGAGTTAATCTGCCTAATCTCGCCCTACTGTCGCAGCCGCAACCTCTCCCTACGCTAATCAGAGCAGAGTGACGGGCGGCGCTATGTGACTCCAGCTTAAATAGAGGCTGGGTCACATGGTGCTCTGGCCAATCACAGCCATGCCAATAGTAGGCATGGCTGTGATGGCCTCTTGGGGCAAGTAGTATGACGCTTGTTGATTGGCTGCTTTGCAGCCTTTCAAAAAGCGCCAAGAAAGCGTCAAAAAGCGCCAAGAAAGCGACGAACACCGAACCCGAACCCAGACTTTTACGAAAATGTCCGGGTTCGGGTCCGTGTCACGGACACCCCAAAATTCGGTACGAACCCGAACTATACAGTTCGAGTTCGCTCATCCCTAGTCCTGACTACTTGTGTTGCCCTGTCTTCTGTCAGTTTGGACCCACCTACAACATTAGGCCATTTTAGGTTCTTTTCCAAAGCCACTTTAAGTTTCCAGTCTGCTCCTGCTAGTTCTGGTATGCCTAAAGGAGATATTATAAAGGAGCCATTATCCTTCTCTTCTGATATTTTGTCACTTTGCATACAATGAATCAACTTGTAGATGGCAAAATAACTGGCATTATAAATGAATGGTCATTTTGTAGTGGTACTCATCCTGTTTTTCACTGCTTCAAAAAAGCTAGCCATTCCATGCCACCATAGTCTAGCAACAAATAATATGTTCAAGCATTGATGCAATGAAATGGCAAAGAATGCTGCCGCTGTTAGGAGCATTTCCAGACAAAGTGATGGCGGCAGTGGTTCATGAAGGATTTGCTAATGGATTTTTTATTACTCCTTTTGTGGGTAAAAGTTGTATATGGGTTAAAATTTCAGTTAACAATGTTGTTAGGGATAAGCTTTTCAAGGAATTAGAGGAGGGTTGTACTATTGTAGGCCTGTTTGCTAGCCCTCCTTTTCTTATTTTAGTATTTGAGTATGCCGTTGCTGTATTGTGCAAATTTGGTCCAGGAGCCCTTATGGCAAAGGTAGACATTAAAACAGCTTTTAGGATATGGACACATGGTCAGATTTCCTGATGCAGTTTTGGAACCCAAAACCAGGAGTGGATTAAAAAAAGAGAAGAACTTGTATCTGTCTTTTTTTAACTTTTTTGGCTACCAAAACTGCATACAGAAACCTGACCATGTGGCTGTAACCTTAGGCTGTTACCAGTGAACTCAGACATATTTCTTTCAGAAATTCCTTGCCATTTTCCCTTTCTTGTTAATATTTTGAACCTGTTGCGATGGGTAGTTGAAAGGAATCAATAGGGAGGAGGCGTAAATCTTTACCAAAGGATAGGTCATCAGTATAAAAGTCTCGGAAAACTCTTTTAATATTTGTCTAAAGGCTAGATATATTACTATATAGAACTGTATTGCTGATTCATTATCTCAGCATAAATGGCAGGGATTGCGGGAGTTCTCCCCTGTATCCGACACAGACGGCGTGTCTTGTCCTGTTCATGTCTGGAGCCCTATTCTTGGATTGATTGTTAACAACATAAAAAGTTCTTTAATGCCTAAGGCTACTTTCAGACTTGCGTTGTGGTTTTCCAGTATTGAGATCCAGCAGAGGATCTCAATATCGGAAAAAAACTGTTCCGTTTTGTCCCCATGCATTCTGAATAGAAAAAGATCTGTTCAGGATGCATCAGGATGTCTTCCATTCTGCTGCAATCTGCAGTTTTGTATCCAGTCCAGCACTGAAAACAATGTAAGTCAATGGTGATGGATCAGTATTTTTAAGGCCCCTTTCACATGGGCGAGATTTCTGCGCTGGTGCAATGCGTGAGGTGAACCCATTGCATCCGCACTGAATCCAGACCCATTCATTTCTATGGGGCTGTGCACATGAGCGGTGATTTTGACGCATCACTTGTGCGTTGCGTGAAAATCGCAGCATGCTCCTCTTTGTGCGTTTTCCATGCAACGCAGGCCCCATAGAAGTGAATGGTGCGGATGCGGTGCGATTTTCATGCTCGGTTGCTAGGAGATGATCGGGATGGAGACCCGATCATTATTATTTTCCCTTAAAACATGGTTATAAGGGAAAATAATAGCATTCTTAATACAGAATGCATAGTACAATAGGGCTGGAGGGGTAAAAAATAAAAAATAAAAAATAAAAATTTAACTCACCTTAATCCACTTGTTTGCGCAGCCCGGCTTCTCTTCTGTCTTCATCTTTGCTGTGCACAGGAAAATGACCTGTGGTGACGTCACTACGCTCATCACATGGTCCGTCACATGATCCATGTGATGAGCGTAGTGACGTCATTAAAGGTTCTTTTCCTGTGCACAGCAAAGATGAAGACAGAAGAAAAGGCGGGCTGCGCGAACAAGAGAATTAAGGTGAGTTAAAAAATGTTTTATTTTTTTAACCCCTCCAGCCCTATTGTACTCTGCATTCTGTATTAAGAATGCTATTATTTTCCCTTATAACCATGTTATAAGGGAAAATAATACAATCTACACAACACCGATCCCAAACAAAGTTCGGGTTTGGGTACCAAACATGCCGATTTTTCGCGCGTGCAAAATGCATTACAATGTTTTGTACTCGCGCGGAAAAAACGCGTCTTATCCGGGCCAAAAACATGATGCCCGTGTGAAATAGGGTTAAGAGCCTAAAAAAACGGATCCGTCATGCATTGACTTTCAATGTATTTAGAGACAGATAAAAAAATTTCATCTTTGATTTCACACAAGATATGGAGTTATTACAGATGCTCTCTGTCCTGATATAAATGCTGCAATTTTGCACCAGGGCTCATAAGCCGTAGCTAAGCCATTGTTTTGTATGAACACTCCAAGTCTCCAGAAAAAGCTTTCCCATGTCTCCAATGCCCAGCTTGTCAGCTACTGTTTCATCCTTAGGTGTAATATTGAAGAGGACCTTTCATGGGTCCGAACATTTTAAGATAACTATCTGGACATGTAGAGCGGCACCCAGGGATCTCACTGCACTTACTATTATGCCTGGGCGCCACTCCATTGTGGCTCCGCTGAGGCCCCGTTACCTTCTCCAGCGCTGTATAGTAATTGCTACTATCGGTAAACCAGGGAGGAGTCTGCCCTGTTTCTCCCTGGGCATTCCTTCTCTGTGCAGAGCTCACAGCCATGGAGGAAAGGGAGAAGAAACGACCAGGGAGAAACAGGGCAGGCTCCTCCATGGTTTACCGATACTAGCAATTATTATACAGCGTGGGAGAAGGTAATGGGGCCACAGTGGTCGAACGGAGCGGCGCCCAGGGATAATAGTAAGTGCAGTAAGATCCATGGGCGCCACTCTATATGTCCAGATAGTTATCTTACAATGTTTGGACCCATGAAAGGTCCCCTTTAATGAAAAATATCTGAAATAATTCATAAGTTTGAGTTTTAAAGAGTTTGTTTGAGTTAAGTAAAAACTTGGGCAGCCCCTGTATATGTGCAAAATTGACAAAAGAAGCCATACTTACTCCTTTTCTCCCCTGCCTCTTCTGGAGCTGTGCTTTGGTCCTTATCGCTACTAACATCATCTTCCTGGCTGCAGCAGTGACATTCCTTGCACACAGGTCACTATGCAGCCAATCATTGCTCTCTATAATATATGGGGTGCCACTGCTGAGGCCAGTAGTTGGCTGCAGTGGTGACTTGTGCGGACAGAATGTCACTGTTGTAGCCAGGAAAACAATCAACAGCTGGTAGGATAGCTAAAGAAACGGCAGATGAGAAAAGGGATGTGTTGCTTTTGTTATTTTATATCAAACAACCCCTTTAATTCTACTCTAGATAGTTGTATAAGTGCCATATTGCTTTAATACTAGAAACTGTATGTAATAGCATACCTTCTTTTATCAGTCATCAGATAGTCCAGTATGTTTTTTGAGGCACAAATGGGTCATATGATTATAACTCAATGATACAACTTTATTGTGTGTTCTGTGAAACATAGTGCATTAGCCTTTATGTTCAACAGTGTTTTGGTCACTAAGGATGATATATGGTGTGGTAAGGTGAACAGTAAAATGTATGAGAAAAGTCCTGATAGGGGTGTATATTTCATCCAGGTTCTTCAACTGGGTGAGATAAGTAAGATCCAGGATGGTGCTGGCTTTAGCGAACATAGTTGCTGAAGCTAATTTTCTTTAGTAAATCAAGGGCTGGATTTTATTTGGATTGGGAAGGTAGGTTTGGTAGTGTGACCTTCCCAATCCACCACATGGAGCAGACCCCAGACGGATCCGCTCTGAACGCAAGTGTGAAAGTAGCCTAAGAGGAAGCAGGATCGTGAGACCTGAGGTTGACAAAGCTATTATAAAATCGGAAGCAGATGCGGTTACTGAGGATGATGACCTTGGTGGAGATATTCCTGGAAAATCCTCATCTCCCGGGACTGACGAACCTGTGAAGTCAATGGGTAAGACTATTCCTATTATTGCTTGTGTAGCTGGGGATTATGTGCGGGACATTCATGCGGATAGTACAGACTATTCAGTGGCTCTCACTGAGTGTAAGACTACAGTAGGAACTGGGACTAATAAACTTGAAGTTGCAAACACGCTCAGGCATGACGTAATGTTGGCTATTGATTTCCCCTTGTTTTGGGAGTTGTGGGGAAGTGGAGACACTTCTGTGGTCAGTGACGAAACTCCTGAAGAACTTGTACCGATCCCTTTAAGTGAAGTGACCTTTGAAAACAGTGGTGCCGATATGACGCAAAGTGAATATGCAAAGTTGTCTGAAATGCATAATGACAATGTGGATTTATGTACAATGTGTGATGATGATGACACCCCTTTTCCCTTGCAGGCTATGATTGGGGAAGAAGCTCCCCCTGCTGGTACAGATGTATGTGTTGTAGAAGTGTTGATAAATGTTCCAGTGTTCTAGGTTTAATAAGGAAATGTCCCAGGTGGGGATTAGCTCATCGGTGCCCCTAGAGGTTAGGATTAATAATGACATGAGCGGTAAATGTGACGTATGTGCTGTGGTAGAGGGAAGCTACCATGTCAAGGTCCTGCAAAACTAAGGTGGTTACTAGTAGCGACCAGACGACAGTTATACCCGACGAGACGAGAGTTAAGTGGAAAGACGTCAGCCTAGTGTCTGAGACCCATGTGCAGGCAGTGATAGATGACCTGACATGTCAGTACAGCTGCAATCAGGAGGAGGATTTCTCTCTCCACACGGTCCCTATATGCGCTAGAGAAGGGACTAGCTGTCCTCAGAGAGAAACTGGAGAAAGCTTCAGTGGAGTCAAATGAGGAGACCCAGAAAGAGATTAATGAACTTAAGGATCTAGAGTCACAAATAGAGGCAAAAATTCTCCAACTTCAAGAGGAACTTGCAGCTTTTGAGCGATCCAGACATCATGCAGAGCAAGAGTTGGATTATCTGATAGTGGACCTGGACCAACAAAGGCAAATTGTGTCTAACCTGGAGAAGAAACAGAAGAAGTTTGACCTGCTCCTTGCTGAAGAGAAAAATATCTCTGCCCGATGTGCCAAAGAACGTGACTGAGCGGAGACTGATGCTCAGGAAAAGGAGACCAAGACCCTCTCTATGGCTAGGGAACTTGAAGAAGTGCTTGAGGCTTGAGATGAATCGGAGAGGCTGAACAAGCAACTTAGAGCAGAGATGGAGGATCTCGTGAGCTCAAAGTGATAACGTTGAAAAGAACGTCCATGAGTTGGAGAAGTCTAAGCGTACTCTCGAGCAGCTGGTGAAAGAAATGAGGACTCAGCTTGAAGAGTTAGAGGCAAGAGCTTCTCGAGATTATATATTTGCTCATTCAAAGGAAAATGAGAAACCTGAAGGGGAGAGTCCTCTGAGAGATTCCAAAATGTCCAAGCCAGAGCCTGTTAAGAATGGGTCTGGAGATGGTCGCGCTGCGGTGCCAGCCGAGGCTGAGAAGATGGAAGCTGTCTCTGCTGAATGAGTTGATGGGGCTGGTATGGATGCAGAAGCCAAAAGATTCATGGCAGCGAGTAGCCAGGACCTGGTCGTGAAAGAAATCTGCCTCGTCGTCAACGATTTCCAGGAAGCTGGCAGCCATCTGGGGAGGAAATACGAGGAGACAGACGACCAGCATGCAGATGCTGTCTACTACGGTTGGAGGGCTCTCCTGGAGCTTGCACAAATGTAGAACAAAGCCCTGGCTGACCCTCTGGAGGGAATGCCAGAAGACGAAGAGTCTGATAAGGACCACAATGTCCAAAGTGCCTTCAACTTTGATGAGAAAGAAAAGGAGGAATTAAAAGTGTTGGTATGTTATGCCATAGCCGAGAAGGCTGTTGATTAGAGTTGAGCGGACATCTGGATGTTCGTGTTCGATGGGTTCGGCCGAACTTCACAAAAAACCCAATTGAAGTCAATGGGGACCCAAACTTTTGAGCACTAAAATGGCTGTAAAAATGTCATGGAAAGGGCTAGAGGGCTTCAAATGGCAGCAAAATGTGGTTAAGAGCATGGCAAGTGCTCTGCAAACAAATATGGATAGGGAAATGACTTTAAATAACATAGAATACGTAAAAATAAAAAATTATAATCTTGATCTAGGAGGCCGAGGTCCATATGGAGTAGGAGGTTGAGGAGGCGGTGGATGTGGCGGTGTAGGTGAAAGAGGCGGTGGAGGAGGAGGAGGAGGTAGCCTACACTGCTTTTTGGTTTTAAATTTATTAATATTTTTAAAAATTAGGGTACACCCCAAAACATTGGTAAATATAACCTGTGATAACCCCCTCCAGTCGTGCTAAACACACGTTCAGACAATACACTGGCTGCAGGGCAGGCCAGCACCTCCAAAGCGTAAAGGGCAAGCTCAGGCCATGTGCTCAATTTGGAGACCCAGAAGTTGCAGGGGGCAGACTTATCAGTCAGTTCGCGTAGGCGTGTGCAAACATACTGCCCCGCCATGTCACACGTCCCTGTGATGTTCACGGTCCAATTAGATATCTGCTCTATCAACTTTCGATGTTCTTTTCTGCGCCTACCATGTTGATCACGGTTAGCGGCGAATCAGGGTTCCACGTCGAAGAGGGAGCGTGAGAAAGAGAGACCACATCCAAGGGATATCAATGGATGAAATGTAATTGTGATTGAGCAGAAATGTGGGACAAATTATTAAAGCAGAAGAATTGAGGGAAAGGAGGGGGCGCGCGGCAATTACCCACTCCCTACTCAGGGAGGTAGTGACAATAAATAACAATACAGGACTCTTAAGATGCCCTGTTATTGGAATGATTAATAAAAAATTATAGGGAATGTCACTGGGGTATTTAGGATTTGGAAACATTAGACAGGAGAGGCCTCCTGCTGCTTTGTTGACTCTAGATAACTTCTGCCTGATCGCACGTCCCCGTGACTTCCACGATCCATTTGGATATCTTCCCTATCAACTGTCGATGTTCTTTTCTGAGCCTACCATGTTGATCACGGTTATCGGCGAATCAGGGTTCCACACGAGAGAGGGAGCGTGAGAAAGGGAGACCACATCCAAGGGAGGTCAATGGCTGCAATGTGATTGAGCTGAAATGTGGGACAAATTATTAAAGCAGAAGGTTCTAATGAAAGGGCCAATTAAAGACGAATTTTACGAATTTAATTCCCTGTCACCTTTGCAGAGCAGGGGTTTTTCATGATTTTTTTTTACCTGTCTACTAGGTATAGCAGTGGTATATCACAGCCCAAAATTTGTGAATTTCACCTGAAAATGTAACAGACAAATTAGTGAAATGTTTTTACTTGTCTACTAGGTACAGCCGGGGTATATCACACCCAAAAATTGGTGAATTTAACCCGAAAATGTAACAGACAAATTAGTGAAATGTTAACTGTCTACTAGGTACAGCCGGGGTATATCACACCCGAAAAGTGGTGAATTTCACCCGAATATGTAACAGACAAATTAGTGAAATGTTACCTGTCTACTTGGTATAGCAGGGGTATATCACACACAAAAATTGGTGAATTTCACCAGAAAATATAACAGACAAATTAGTGAAATGACATAAAATAAAATACGTACAAATAAAAAAATAAACTTGATTTGAGGTGGAGGTCCATATGGAGTAGGAGTTTGAGGAGGCGGTGGACGTAGCAGTGTAGTTGGAAGCGGCGGTGGAGGAAGACGAGGTAGCCAACACTGTTTTTTGGTTTTAATTATTATTTTTATTTTTATTAGAGTACACTCCAAAAGAGGAGTGTGAAATATCCAAAATACAACAATAAGCAGTTGTGCTGTAGTATAACAATGGCTGGTTAAGGCCAGTATACATGCCTATTCTGCACAAGGTACGGAAAAGTCCTGTGGGATCCATGCCTGGTTCATTTTAATGAACGTGAGCTTGTCCACATTGGCTGTGGACAGGCGGCTGCACTTGTCTGTGATAACGCCCCCTGCCATGCTAAACACACGTTCAGACAATACACTGGCTGCAGGGAAGGCCAGCACCTCCAAGGCGTAAAGGACAAGCTAAGGCCATGTGCCCAATTTGAAGACCCAGAAGTTAAAGGGGGCAGACCTGTCATTCAGTACGTTTAGGCGTGTGCACACATACTGCTCGACTATGTTGCTGAAATGCTGCCTCCTGCTAAGACGTTCCATATCAGTTGGTGGTGCTGGTTGTTGTGGCGTACTGACAAAACTTTTCCACATTTCGGTCCTTCTGAGGTGCTGGTGGTTCCCCAGCTGTGTTGGTGACCTCTTCCTCCTCCTCTGCCTTCGCCTTGTGCTTCCACTGTGCCCCCGATGTCAGGTGGGAATTCCACCAGCAGCGCGTCTACCAGTCTGCGTTTGTACTCGCGCATCTTACGATCACGCTCCAGTGACGGAATTAAGGACGGTACATTGTCCTTGTAACGGGTATTCAGCAGTGTGGCCACCCAGTAATCAGCACAAGTTAGAATGTGGGCAACTCGGCGGTCATTGCGGAGACACTGCAGCATGTAATCGCTCATGTGTGCCAGGCTGCCCAGAGGCAACGAAAATCTGTAATCTGTGGGAGGTGTATCATCTGTGTCCTCTGTATCCCCCCAGCCACGCACCAGTGATGGCCATGATCTGGTTTGGGTGCCAGCATGTGCAAGGTGGAGTTCCACATTGTGGGCATGTCAGACATGAGGCGGTGAGCGGGAAGGCCGAAGTTACGCTGCAGCGCTGACAGGCGAGCAGCAACAGGGTAAGCAGGGGCGTAGCTAGAAATGACTGGGCCCCATAGCAAAAACAATTTATGGGCCTCCCCTCCCGGATCTCCCACCCCCACATACCTCTCAGACCTCCCACCCCTTCCAGAGCTTCCACCCAAACACCACTCCAGGACATCCCACCCCAACATCCCCACACCCCTCCTAGACCTCGGGGATCCCACTCCCCCCTCCTCCCCAGTGGCATAGGGCCCCATAGCCATTGCTATGGCTGCTATGGTGATCCCTACGCCTATGAGGGTAAGAATGCCGAAAGCGCGCACAGACGGCACACACTTTATGCAGCAGCTTTGACATATTGGGGTAATTTTTAAGGAACCTCTGCATCATCAAATTCAGCACATGCACCAGGCAATGGATGTGTGTCAAACCGGCTAGTCCCAGAGCTGCTACAAGATTTCGCCCATTATCACACACCACCAGGCCGGGCTTGAGGCTCACTGGCACCAACCACTCATCGGTCTGTTGTTCAAGGCCTGTCCATAGCTCCTGCGCAGTGTGGGGTTTGTCCCCTAAACAGATACGTTTTAAAACTGCCTGCTGTCGTTTACCTCTGGCTGTGCTGAAGTTGGTGGTAAAGGTGTTACGCTGACCGGATGAGGAGCCGGTAGAGGATGTGGAAGTGGAGTAGGAGAAGGAAGCAACAGGAGGCAAACTGAAGCACCCTGCAATCCTCGTTGGTGGAAGGATATGCGTCAAACTTCTATCCACCTCATGCCCAGCAGACACTGCATTTACCCAGTGTGTTGTTAGGGAGATATAACGTCCCTGACCGTGCTTACTGGTCCGCGTATCGGTAGTTAGGTGGACCTTGTCACAGGTGGCGTTGGGCAGTGCACACCTGATTTTGTCCCCCACTTGGTTGTGCAGGAAAGGGACGCCTGGAAAAGTAGTGGAGGCTGGGCACGACGTACTGTGGGACAGCCACCGCCATAAGGCTTTTAAAACTCTCCACCAAACGGAATGAAAGCATTTCAAAGGACAGTCATTTTGAAATGATGGCATTCAGGGCCAGGGATCGTGGGTGGGTAGGAGGGTACTTCCTCTTCCGCTCTAGTGTTTGGGAGATGGAGAGCTGAACGCTTCCGTGGGACATTGTGGAGATGCTTGGTGACCCAGGTGGTGGTGTTGCTGGCAGATCCTCTGTTTGCGGGGTGGCAAGTGGCACTGCCACTCCAGAGGTGAAGGAAGAGGTCGAGACTGCAGCAGAAGAGGAAACAGGAGGAGCCAGAGACCTTTCTTGGTTTTTGAGGTGTCTACTCCACTGTAGCTCGTGCTTTGCACTTAGATGCCTGCTCATGCAGGTTGTGCTCAGGTTGAGAACGTTTATGCCTCGCTTCAGGCTCTGATTGCACAGCGTGCAGACCACTCGTGTCTTGTCGTCAGCAATTGTCTAAAGAACTGCCATGCCAGGGAACTCCTTGGAGCTGGCTTTGGTGTGCTCGGTCCCTTGCTGCGGTGGGCAGTAGCAGGCGTACTGTCTAGGGGACGACCGCTCCGCTTTTGCACCCTGCTCCGTCTTCTGCTGTGCTGGTGGCTCCGTGCAACCACCGCCTCTTCCTCCGAACTACACATGACACCCGCATGACCTTGATTCCATGTGGGGTTGAGGACCTCATCGTCCTCCACATCATCTTCCACCCAGTCTTCACCCCTGCCCTCCTTGTCGGTCTGCACACTTTCGAAAGCCACAGCAGTTGGCACCTGTGTTTTGTCATCATCCGAGACGTGCTGCAGTGGTCCTCACATGTACTCATCTTGAAACATCTTGAAACCAAGAAGGGCATCGGTGCACTCAATATCTTCCACTTCTGGGGCAGGGCTAGGTTGATGGCTGTACTTGTTCTGGCCTCACCATTCATGGAGACGCATTAGGCCCGACCAAATACCACTGAAGGTTCTGTTGCCTACACGCAGGTATTTCACTTGTGCGTGTAGCTGGTACAGATCGACCATGTCCTCTCCCTGCAACAGGAGCTACACCAGCAGCACCACAACCTTATTTCACACTCTCCTCATATTTTTCAAATTTAGGATATTGCCCAAAATGTTTGTTTTTTTATAGCAGAATAGAACAACAGTATCTAAAGGGTGTATCTTACATTGACATATGCAGCAAAGGCTGCAAAATTAAGAT
Organism: Bufo gargarizans; assembly: GCF_014858855.1. Lineage (NCBI taxonomy): Eukaryota > Metazoa > Chordata > Amphibia > Anura > Bufonidae > Bufo > Bufo gargarizans. The sequence continues at coordinate 149,598,714 of NC_058084.1, forward strand.
TTTTGCCCTAAATGGGTGTTTTTTTAATAGCAGAATAGCACAGCAGTATCTAAAGCATGTATCTCACACATACAGATGCAGACAAGGCCGCAAATTAAGTATTTTGCCCAAAAAGTGTGTTTTTTTAATACCAGAATAGCACAGCAGTATCTGAAGCGTGTATCTCACAATGACAGATGCAGACAAGGCCGCAAATTAAGTATTTTGCCCAAAAAGGGTGTTTTTTTAATAACAGAATATGACAGCAGTATATAACGCTTGAATTTCACACGTACAGGTGGCCTGACCGAGCTCGATGGCGGCTGCTTGTTAGCAGAGCTCTCGCCACCAGAACCTGTCTCAGCCTCTTTCGCAGCACTACCCTACGACCGACATGAAGATTCAGCCAAAGGATTGCACACAGGTCACCCCTGGGCATACAGAAGACCAAAACTCGAGGTCGGATATGGAGAAATTCCTCAGTAAATCGGCTTCTCTGCCGCCAGCGCGGCCCTCTAAGATGGCGCCGAAGCATCATGGCGAGGCCTCGAGCGACGCAGTATCCCAGGCTTCGAAAGACGTGGAGGCCTTGGGCGATGGCAGCTCACAGCACGGTGACGACCGTTCCGATCTCACCAGAGAGTTTTTGGAAGGAGCCCTGCAGAGAGCTCTGGCTCCGTTGGCTGCGGACCTGGCTTCCATAAAAACTGATATCCATCACATTGGTGACCGGGTCGAAAGCCTTGAGCAATCTCAAGACGCCATACTCACCTTTAATTCAGTGGTAAAGAAGCTGCTGCAGATGGAGGACCAGGAGAACAGCAACAGGCAGAGAAATATCAGGATCAGAGGTCTGCCAGAGGCGGATAATAAAGAGGACCTGTTCCAAGTCATGGACTCCCTCTTTCATATGCTATTGGGTCCGGAACAAGCGGTCCATGTTACAGTCGAAAGAGTACACCGAGCCTTAAAACCGAAACCGGCATCCCGCGAGAACCCTAAACCCTAGGGATATAATTTGCGGCATCCTGAGCTAACAGGGACACTGAGCTAATTTTAGAAGCTGCAAGAAAGAAAGGTGAAGTGAAATTCAAAGGGGTTAATGTCCAGTTATACCAGGACTTAGCTGCTTCTACCCTGCAAAAAAGGAGGCTTTTGAAACCACTCACCGACCTCCTCCGCTCCTCCAAGTTCCCTTATAGATGGCTTTTTCCCTTTGGGATCCTGCAGCAGGGAATCGTCGCATAACCGTCCGTTCACCTGAAGATCTTTCGCCAGTTTGGGAAGCGCTGCAACAGCCGCCATTGGAGAGTCCTTCCTGGCTGCCTATTTCATCTATGGAGGACTTACCACCACTACCGTCGGCATCAAAGTGGATGAAGCCGAAACCTGAGAGATCCTGGAAGTACAAGAGGGCCTGGTCTCACGGCGTTCCAGAATAAGGGCCTGCTATAAGCGGTATTTAATTTTTTTAGATTGGTAACGCCCAATTGCCTGAACTGCTTCCTTAGACTCTAAGAACCATCCATGATAGCAGTTTTCCTAGTTACATAATTTTAACATTGTATTATGCTACTTATGCATTTCAGTTCACTGTACTTAAAGCTTTAAGCCGATTTAGAGTTCTTTCTACTACCCGTCAATAGTGTCGTAAGGGTAGCATCAGTGTATCTTGTATTAGTCAATGACGAGGCTGGGATGTTGGGGTTCTGGGCTGGTCGGGATACACATGTTATCAGTGTACGTACTTACTCCCCCACCCCAGTAGATAACTCCGAATGCTTCGGAAATTACCTCTCAGTTATGTTTGTTGTTCTAAGATTTTATTTGATTCTTTATGTATATCCTTGATATCTGGACAGATATATGGCCTTAACTCGGGGTTCTTTCATCAGTTCCAATGGCCCCATTAACGTTAAGTTTTTCCACCTTTAATGTACATGGATGTAATAACCCCATGAAACGCAGAAGAATTTTTCAAGTCCTCAGAAAAATCGCAGTTGATATAGCACTCCTTCAAGAAACCCATTTTTCTAATACCCAAGTGCCTAATCTAAGCAACTCCCCGTTTAATTTATGGTATCATGCTACTTCTAGCAGCTCAGCGGCAAGAGGAGTTAGCATCAGATTTAAACGAGGTTTCCCCTTTACATTACACTCAGAGTTGAAAGATCCGGAGGGTAGATATCTTCTTTTGAGGGGTGAAATAGGCCATCTAACAGTTACTATTTGCAGTGTATATGCGCCTAATGTGAAGACGGTCAGCTGTTTCAAGGATGTGCTTAGCAAAATTAGTGCCTTTGCCACAGGTGTCATTTAGGTAGGGGGGACCTTAATCTCACCCTAAACCCTCTGTTTGACTCCTCAACTCAGAAATCGGCCATCTCATTTCGTGCTCTCAAGTCGGCCTAATCGCACCTTAGAGCCCTTCACCTTAGTGATGTGTGGAGGTCGGTGCATTGTGACAGGCGGGATTAAAAGTTCTACTCTAACCCTCATAGGTCCTATCAGAGGTTGGATTATTTATTTATCTCTGATAGACACTTACCAGCGATTCAATCCTCTGTGGTTCACAACATCATGGTCTCTGATCATGCACCGGTCTCCTTTGTCATCAGTTTCCCTGACTTGTGTGGGAGAGAATGGTCTTGGAGATTGAACCATACCCTTCTTGTCTCACAGAAACAAGTGGAATCCCTGTCACAGAGTACTTTACCCTGAATGTCGATTCCACAATATCTAGTGCTATAGTATGGGAAGCAGATAAAGCAGTGATAAGGGGGGAATTCATTGCACTCCCACATTAACCCCTTAGGGACCCATGACGTACCGGTACGGCATGGATCCCTTAAGGACCCATGACGTACCGGTACGTCATGAGTTTAAATTGAGATTGTGGCGCCCCAGGGGTTAATCCGCACAGGATGCCGGCTGAAATCATTCAGCCGGCATCCCGTCACAACGCTTGGGGGGGTCATATGACCCCCCGTATCTACGATCGCAGCAAACCGCAGGTCAATTCAGACCTGCGGTTTGTTGCGATTTCTGCTGTTTCTGATCGCCGCGGTCCCTGACTTTAGTGTGGCACAAATATATATGTATCACCCCCCCTGCACCCCTGCATGTTGCGGGCGGTGTGGGCGGTGCGGGAGGCGGGCGGTGCAGCAGGCGGGATCGCGAATAATTGTTGGCTTCTAGTGGGTATACCAGGGTGTCAGCACATTGCTGACACCCTGGTATAAACGGCTGACATCTGTGAATGGATGTCAGCCGTTTAACCCTTTCCATACAGCGGTCCGTACAGACCGCTGTATGGAAAGAGTTAACAGTAAGATGCGGCTCCCTCTCTCTCCCATCGGGGGCTGCTGTGCCTTTGCAGCCCCCCGACAGGATGGGGTGACAGAGGGAGGGAGCCCAGGTCCTTACCCTTCCCCGTCTGCGAAGTTGTGACCACAACTTCGCAGCGGGGGAAGGATCCCATGGCAACAGGACGCCTTCTCAGGCGTCCTGCTGTCCATGGTGCTGAACAGATCTATGCTAAAAGCATAGATCTGTTCAGTGTAAGTAAAATACAGTACAGAACCCTATATAGGGTTCTGTACTGTATTATACAGACATCAGACCCACTGGATCTTCAAGAACCAAGTGGGTCTGGGTAAAAAAAAAGTAAGAAAAAGTGAAAAGAAAGTGAAAATCAAAAAAAACATTTATCACTAATTAAAAATGAAAAAAATAAAATTCCCTACACATGTTTGGTATCGCCTCGTCTGTGATGACCTGATCTATAAAACGGTCATGTTACTTTCCCCGCACGGTGAACGCCATATAAATAAAAAAATAAAAACTATGAGAAAATTGAAATTTTGCCCACCTTACTTCCCAAAAAAGGGAATAAAAGTGATCAAAAAAGTCGCATGTACGCCAAAATAGTGCCAATCAAACCGTCATCTTATCCTGCAAAAAATGAGACCCTACCCAAGATAATCGCCCAAAAACTAAAAAAAACTATGGCTCTTAGACTATGGAAACACTAAAACATGATTTTTTTTGTTTCAAAAATGAAATCATTGTGTAAAACTTACATAAATAAAAAAAGTATACATATTAGTATACATATTAGGTATCACCGTGTCCGTATCGACCAGCTCTGTAAAAATATCACATGAATTAACCCCTCAGGTGACCACCGTAAAAAATAAAAAAAACGGTTAAAAAAAAGCTATTTTTTGTCATTTTATGTCACAAAAAGTGCAACAGCAACTGATCAAAAAGTCATATGCACCCCAAAATAGTGCCAATAAAACAGCCATCTCATCCCGCAAAAAATGAGACCCTACATAAGACAATCGCCCAAAAACTGAAAAAACTATGGCTCTTAGGCTATGGAGACACCAAAACTTTTTTTGTTTTAAAAATGAAATCATTGTGTAAAACTTACATAAATAAAAAAAAAACGGCCTCACAGTGGCTTATTATAAGCGGTTTTTCCCAATCTTAGGTCCACAACTTGTAACCTTTTTTAACTCACTGTTGAATGGTACCCCCCTGACTAAACAGGCGCTAGAGGCACATATTATTGTGCTGCCGAAACTGGGCAAAGATCTAGAAGTCCCTTCTAGCTTCAGACCAATTTCGCTACTTAACGCTGACGTAAAACTGTGGGCGAAACTTTTGGCCGGTAGACTCTCTCCTCTGTTGCCAGGGATTGTATCTCCAGAACAATCTGGCTTTGTGGGGGGCAGGGAGTACAAAGACAGCACTTTTCGGGTTTTACAAGCTCAATAATTTGCCTTGAAGCATGGGAAGAAGCTGGTGCTTCTCAGTACAGATGCTGAAAAGGCGTTTGACAGAGTGGATTGGAAGTGTATGGAAGCCACACTGTTGAAATTCGCCCTCCCCTCGCAGTTTGTGAATGCGGTGCTGTCTCTGTATTCGAACCCCTCCGAAAAAGTTCAAGTAAACGGCATACTATCGCCTACCTTTAATATAACGAATGGGACGCGGCAGGGATGCCCGCTCTCGCCCACATTGTTTATACTCTGCTTGGAGACGTTCATCCAAGCTTTGAGACAGGACCCTAGAATCCAAGGGCTAACAGTAGGTAATGAGGTTCACACTGTAGCCGCGTTCGCGGACGACATGCTAATATTTTTAACAAGACCTGAAGAGGCACTCCCAGCTCTCCTAAAACAGTTAGACATATTTGGTTCCCTGTCCAACTTTAAAATTAACCTCTCTAAATGTACAGCTTTAGGTATTAACATTGCCCATTCGCTAGCAGAGAGACTTAAGAGGGACTTCCCCTTCCAGTGGCATGACTCCCACATTAATTATTTAGGCGTCAAAGTGACAAAAGACCCTAACCAACTATTTTCCAAGAACTATTTGCCGTTGCTATCCAGTATTAGACAACAACTCGTAGATATTGGGATCCCTTTTCTATCCTGCATAGGGAGGAAAAATCTATTAAAAACGTACATCTTGCCCAAACTACTATATATTTTGCAGACCCTGCCCATTCCCCTCCCTCAATCCTTCCTGGCACAGGTCCGCAGTCTTTTCTCCTCCTTCATATTGGGAAACAGCAGTCCTAGACTCGCATACAAAGTGTTAGCTAAACCCAGATTTAGAGGTGGCTTCGGACTACCAGATGTGTCTACTTATTACAGAGCAATTCAACTAAGATTACACTCTGAACTTAGCAATCCTAGGATATGCAAGTTGGGTTGCCAGATAGCCAGGAAGTTATTAGGTCCAAAGGGTTTAGCAGGCTTATGGGACCCTAAGGCAGTTGGTAAAGGTAGCAAAAGTGGGGGTAAACTCGACCCTTTCAATGGTGTTTTGGTCACATGGTCTAAAGTGTCAGCACACATATACCCCTCTCAATGTTTGTCACTGTTTACTCCTATATTCTATTTACCATACTTGCTAACAAAAGGCTTCCAGGATGATTTGGACCTATGGGCGGCGCTAGGCACAGATGCAGTACGTGACATCTTAAAGAATCGAGAGGTCCCTTCCCTTCAATGGCTCCGGACTAGCTTCCCACATATTCCATGGTCACCTCTATATTATTCACAGTTCCTGAATATTTGCAATCAGTATATAAAATGTACCCCTGGCCGACTTGACCCTTCTTGGTACGACACGATCTTGACGCAACAAGCGACCAAGAGAGGGATTGTCTCTCAGCTATATAATAAGTTATTAGACATTGAAGGCTCATCCAAACCCCTTTTCATCAATCAATGGGAAAGTGACATGAATACCTCCTTTGATAGTGAGACAGTGGATAGAATTCTTTGTCATTCACATGGGTACTCTAGATGTATTAGGATACAGGAAAACGCCTATAAACTAGTCACTAGGTGGTACAATACACCTGTCAAACTTCATGCCATGGATCCCTCACATTCAGATCAGTGTTGGAGGTGTAGAAGTGCTAAAGGCACATTATTTCATATATGGTGGGAGTGTCCACTGATTTCCCCCTTTTGGGATATGATCTCCAAAAGTATCCAAGAGATTTGCCCCTCCTCTTTGCCACTTACTCCTCTAGCGACCTTGCTTAACTTGCCCAATATCAAATTTGTAATGGTAAAACATTCCCTGTTAACCTCATTAGTTGCTGCAGCGAAGTTATTGGTTCCTATGTTTTGGCTTACCAATAAAGTGCCACAATTAGTTGATTGGATTGACAAAGTACTGTCACGGAAGGTGTATAGAAAACTAGAAGACACAAAATGAAGATCCGACTGACTGGATCCAAAACTAAGGAACAAAAGGGAGAGCCCTGCGACAGACCTGGCTCTCTCCCTAACTGCTCAGCCTATGCAAAAATCTCAATGGTAGATGATCGCATATCCTCATACCTCGACTGTATAACACCTGAACACCCTATAATAGTGAGGGGACACGACCACCGGCTCCCTACACTTGATACGGAGGGAGTCAGGGTCACCTGGGATCCAGCAAACAGGAAAATACAAATGAATGAACAAAACTTATCTGTAGAAGACTCAGTAGTAGCATCCAGCATGCATACACTCCAGGAAGTTGTATAAACCGCAAAGTGATGCAGTATGGGAAGGGATTTAAAGGGATGCAATCAGTGCAACTACATGACAGCTGAGAGAGGCTAACGAGATGAGAAAAGGAAAGCAAAACAAAAGGAACCTCAAGGAGGAGGTTCTGAAGGACGTCTGTCAGAGCTTCTCAGATGTCTGGTGGTGACAGTACCCCTCCTTCTACGAGTGGACTCCGGACACTCAGAGCCCACCTTCTCAGGATGGGACCTATGGAAAGCCCTGATGAGACGAGTGGCCTTAATGTCCGTCACTGGGACCCACATCCTCTCCTCAGGACCATAACCCTCCCAATGAACGAGGTACTGGAGAGAACCGCGGACAAGATGAGAATCCACAATCCTAGAGACCTGAAATTCAAGTTTACCATCAACCACAATCGGAGGAGGAGGCGGCAAAGACGAGGGTACAATGGGTTGGACATAAGGTTTTAATAAGGACTTGTGAAAAACATTATGGATCTTCCAAGTCTGAGGAAGATCAAGATGGTAGGCAACAGGATTGATGACGGACAAGATTTTGTAAGGCCCAATAAACTTAGGACCCAACTTCCAGGAGGGAACCTTCAATTTGATATTCTTAGTAGACAACCACACCAGATCACCAACATTCAGGTCCGGACCAGGCACACGTCTCTTATCCGCCACACGCTTATATCTCTCACTCATGCTCTTTAGATTATCCTGAATCTTTTGCCAAATAGATGACAAAGATGAGGAGAATCTGTCCTCATCAGGTAAACCAGAAGACCCCTCTCCAGAGAATGTCCCAAACTGCGGATGAAACCCATATGCACCAAAAAATGGTGACTTATCAGAGGACTCCTGACGACGGTTATTTAAAGCAAACTCAGCAAGGGACAAAAAAGAACACCAATCCTCCTGATTCTCCGCCACAAAACAGCGCAGATATGTCTCCAGATTCTAATTGACGCACTCTGTCTGACCATTTGACTGCGGGTGGAAAGCAGAAGAGAATGACAACCGAACCCCCAAGCGAGAACAGAAAGCCTTCTAGAATCTGGAAACAAACTGTGTGCCCCTATCAGAGACTATGTCTGAAGGAATACCATGCAATTTGACAATGTGATCAATAAATGCCTGCACCAGCATCTTAGCATTGGGCAAGCCAGGAAAAGGAATGAAATGCACCATTTTGCTAAAACGGTCCACCACCACCAGAATCACAGTCTTCCCCGAGGAACGAGGCAGGTCCGTAATGAAGTCCATGGACAGATGTGTCCAAGGATGGGAAGGAATGGGTAACGGAAGGAGAGGACCTGATGGCCGTGAATGAGGGACTTTGGCACGAGCGCAGGTCTCACAGGCTGCCACAAAACCCTCAACCGACTTACGAAGCGCCGGCCACCAGAATCTCTGAGCGATTAAATCCACTGTGGCTCTTGCCCCCAGGTGCCCAGCAAAGACAGAATCGTGGTGCTCCTTAAAAATCTTGTGTCTTAAAGCGAGAGGCACAAACAACCTCCCAGGAGTACAAAGATCAGGAGCCTCGGACTGGGCTACCTGAACCTCTGCCTCCAATTCAGGATAAAGAGCAGAGACCACCACACCTTCAGCCAAAATGGGACCCGGGTCTTCAAAATTCCCACCTCCCGGAAAACAACGTGACAGGGCATCCGCCTTCACATTCTTAACCCAGGGCGGAACGTGACAACAAAATTAAACCTTGAAAAGAACAAAGACCATCTGGCCTGTCTCAGGTTCAGATGCTTGGCTGACTCCAAGTAGGCCAGATTCTTATGGTCAGTAAACACGGTAATAGGGTGTTTGGCTCCCTCTAGCCAATGGCGCCATTCCTCAAAAGCTAACTTGATGGCCAACAACTCCCTATCTCCCACATCGTAATTTCTCTCTGCGGAGGAGAGTTTCTTCGATAAAAAGGAACACGGTCGCCATTTGGCAGGAGAGGGACCCTGAGACAAGACCGCACCCACACCCACCTCAGAAGCATCAACCTCAACTATGAAGGGTAGCAAAATATCAGGTTGTACCAAGATGGGAGCGGAAGCAAAACTCTCCTTGATGTTAGAAAAGGCCTTACGTGCCTCTACCGACCAGGAGGAAAAATCTACCCCCTTTCTAGTCATATCAGTGAGTGGTTTAACAACAGAGGAATAATTCAAAATAAACTTCCTGTAATAATTGGCAAAGCCCAAAAAACGCATCAGCGCCTTCTGATTCTCAGGAAGCTCCCACTCAAGCACAGCGCGGACCTTCTCGGGGTCCATGCAAAAACCAGAAGCGGAGAGAAGAAACCCCAGAAATTGAATTTCTGGAACCGCAAACACACATTTTTCCAGTTTAGCGTACAATTTATTCTCCCGCAGGATGAGCAAGACCTGACGTAAGTGTTCCTTATGAGTTTTGAAATCAGGAGAAAAAATCTAAATGTCATCTAGATACACTAATACAAATTTCCCCATTAAATGATAAAAAAATGCTGTTCACAAAATGCTGAAAGACGGCTGGAGCATTCATCAAACCAAAAGGCATAACCAAATTCTCAAAATGGCCCTCAGGGGTATTGAAGGCCGTCTTCCATTCGTCTCCTTCTCTGACCCTGACCAGGTTGTATGCCCCTCTTAGATCCAACTTGGAAAAAACTTTAGCCCCAACAATCTGGTTAAACAGGTCTGGGATCAGAGGAAGCGGATAAGGGTCACGAATTGTGATACTGTTCAGCTCCCTGAAATCCAGACATGGTCTTAAAGAACTATCCTTTTTCTTAACAAAGAAAAAACCAGCGGCAACAGGTGACTTCGTATGTGTCCCTTTCTCAGACTCTCAGAGATATAAGCACGCATAGCGACCCTTTCAGGTTGTGAGAGATTGTATAAACGAGATTTAGGCAGCTTGGCGCCTGGGGTGAGATTAATAGGGCAATCGTACTCCCTGTGAGGGGGCAATTCCTGAACACCACTCTTTTTTACTAACAGAATATGACAGCAGTATATAATGCTTGAATTTCACACTGACAGATGCAGAAAGGACTGTAAAATTGAGTTTTTTGCCCAAAAAGGGTGTTTTTTAAAAACCCAGAACATTATTGCTGTATTTCTAGATTAAATTGCACACTGACAAATGCTGCAAAGGTCACAGATGTAGGATATTGCCAAAAATGGGTGTTTCTTTTAAACCCAGATTATTATTGCAGTATTTCAAGCTTGGATTTGAATGTCACAAAAGCACATATGCTGTGCTGGTGCACTGAACTTGCATAAAATGACCGTCGCTGCCCACCTAACAAACAGGCGGATAAAAGTTATTTTTCTGTGTCACTGGGCTCAGGGCAGGGTAAAAAGATTGTGCACTGCAGCCACAAAACTAAATCTAGGTAGATCACTGAGTTAACAAGCACTTCTGATTAAAGATTCTTTCCTATTCTCTCCTTCACAGCAGCAGCATCCTCTCCCTACACTAGTAACAGCAGAGTGACGTGCAGCGCTACGTGACTCAAGCTTATATAGAGGCTGCGTCACATGCTGCACTGGCCAATCACAGCCATGCCATTAGTAGGCGTGTCTGTGATGGCTTCTAAGGGCACAGAGTTAAATGCTTGTTAATTGGCTGCTTTGCAGGCTTTCAAAAAGCGCCATTAACTCGCCGAACACCGAACCCAAACCTGAACTTTTACTGAAATGTTCAGGTTTGGGTCCAGTGTCCAAAAATCCTAGAGTTCAGTACGAACCTGAACTTTACAGTTCAGGTTCGCTCAACCCTACTGTTGAGTAGGAGTGGGATAACACCTCAGATGCTGCAGAGCCCAAAGAAGAAGCTGAAGGAGAATCTGCCGAAGTGGAAAAAGCCACTGAAGAAGCAGAGGACTCTGCCACCAAATCTGAGGAAACCACTGCTGAAGAGAAAGAAAAGGGTGAGCACAAGATCCTCAAGAATCAGAATGAGGAAATGAAGAAGCAACTGTCTGACTGGTGATTCTAGCCCCACATCTTCCAGAAGGCAGGATATGATGTTGGCTGAAAATGCCCAGACCTCCGATCTGGAGAAGAGGTGGGGATATGTGGTAAGGTGAACAGTAAATTGTATGAGAAAAGTCCCGGAAGGGGTGTATACCTCACCCAGGTTCTTCAGCTGGGTGAGATAAGTAAGATCCAGGATGGTGCTGGCTTCAGCGAACATAGTTGCAGAAGCTAATTTTCTTTAGTAAATCAAGGGCTGGATTTTATTTGGATTGGAAAGGTAGGTTTGGTAGTGAGACCTTCCGAATCTACCACATTCCAGGGAATGTTTTTTCCTAACCTGAGGATATCGCAGATGAAGCCTGTTGTAATCAGTCTGGCATAAATCCACCCTCAGTGTGTCAGTCAAACAGAGAGAATACTTGGTGTGATTTTGAAACAGAGTCCTGCTGAGGCTCTGTGTGTGTGGTCTCAGCCGGGTAGGCTGAGGGACCATGAGGCTAAGTGACAGCCTATCATTTGGGGGACGCAGTTACGCCTGCAGCACAAGGGTCACATGGCCAGAGTCGGGAGGACTGCTTGACCACAATCCCCCAAAGGGACTTGTATTTTATATATTCCCCCAAAGGGACTATTGGGCTGGGAAGCCACACCTGAGACAGTGTGTGAACTGTGATGTATAGGTAAGTCAGATAGACACATCATATGTTTTAGTTAGAGCTAGCCTGGCAAGTGTTTTTTATTTTGTGTGGATGCCACACGAGATGAGTTGAAGCTCCGACTTTATTACCTGTTTTGCTGAAGTGTCTGGAATAAAACACGAGTTTGGACATTCTACCCTTGTCTGGTGAAGTAATCTGTGATGGCGACCCTCTAAGAGTAAGCAATCGCTTACAATGGTCATTTGGGCCAACTGTGTTGTTTTTCCTTCTCAAACAGTATCCAAACTAACTTGATTTGCCTGATTTAATTTTCTATGAACTTTACAAAAAGCCTTTAATCTAATAATGTAGACTCTTATATGACTCTTACCATCCGCAGGAGAGGTAAGACATTGTCTATGAACAAGTCATACATTTAAATATATTTCTGTAGAAGAGGAACACATCTGTGCACATACCATCCCCATGTCTATGAATAAGACATGCAAGAACAAGCTGAGGGTGCATGTTAAAGGGGGTTGAGGGAAGATAGATGTCAGAAGACATCAATGTTTAAATAATAAACCGTCACATGCATGACCGGTTGAAATAAAGTATAAACATTATCTATTTACGTATATAGGCCGAATACGGAATAAGCAAACTTTGCTTATTTTAATCATGTTAGCTATTTAGATTATTTTTTTATTTAGGCATGCTGATATATATTAAGCCAAAACTACAGTAGAATTGGATTTGCTTAGTATGTCGAAATGTGAAAGAATAAGATAGATGATAGAGAAAACTCCTCTTGCTAAGAGCTAACTGGATATGTACTAATGTATTAATGTGTTAGCCAAGCTAATGGTAGTAAGTTTCTGTGTAAAGTTCACCATTATCGATCTGCAAATGGGAAAGTGAGAGATTATTTTCCATCTCTTGAGGTAAACAATAATTTATTTGTTTTCATACATGTGTCCTCTTTATGTTTTGTTTGTCTGTAGTAATGCATTTACTGTTTTAGACCATGGGTCTGCACACCAGACCAAGATAATGGAAGCTGTTAGGGTATGCCAAGATTCTAAAATGGTATCATCCCTACTGTATAGTGAGACATAAAGGAAACCTCTGATTATCATAAATTGTAAGTAAAAATGTGTTTCTGTTAAGGGAGATTATCAGCAGTTTGGGCTGACAGCACTAGGGAGGGGCTTGGGAGAGCACCACAAACATACCTTTTGTGATGGGCAGTGGGTGTAGACCCACTGTGCAAACTTAACAGTTTTACTTTGGGCTAAACCTAAGGCCATTGTCCTGGAGGTTCCTTGGTATTCAACCTTTTACCCTTCTACAGAGATCTGGAGTTCACTGCAGTGAAGCAGCCAGGCCGCTACCTCCTAGAGTAGTCCTGGTGTGGATGGGAGCTGACCAAGGGGGTTTAGAGACACCAGTGTGAAGCACCAAGAGATTAGGCAAAAAGGGTAGTCTGATCAGAGCCGACTGAATATGTGCATATTCCAGATAGCAATTCCAAGGTCGGGGTAGGCGGCAAGGAGCAGAAATGGAAAACCGGTTAGGTATGGTACAAGGGAAATCAAAAAAGAAATCACACCTTTGCTGGTTACTAGACACTAGAAAATCCAAAGCTCAGACCAGGAGGTGGATTCACGGCCCAATTAAATAGGGAGGCTGATCAGCACTTAGTCAGCAGCTGGACAGGGATCAGTGCTGTATGAAAGTTCACTGAGCACTATTCCCAATTCACACAGGTGACGACGGTCAGGGAAAAGCAGGACAGCGACGGACACATGCTTCCAGTGGGCTTGAGCAGCTCCCCCATGCAGAGATCAGCATTCATTCAAACCTTCTAGAGGCTACCATGTCTACCACAGCAATGTTCCAATGAAGCCCTACTTGTGTCAGGAACGTATTGTATCTTCCATACACTGCAATGGTAATTTATTACAGCCTATGAGAGAATCAATCTAGTGATTACATGCTCAAGTCCCCTAGGGATACTTTAAAAAGTAGCAAAAAAAAATCCAAAAAGTTTTTTTAAAATATTTTTTTTAATTAAAATCACCCCTCTTTCTCCATATTAAAAATAAAATCATCCCTATTTATTCCCGTACGGTGAACTCTATCACAGAATAAACCTAAAATGGAGTATTCGCCATTTATTTATTTCTTCACTCCCCAAAAAATTGAAAAGCAAGTGTCCAAAAACTCCTAAACACTTTAAAATGATATAAAGATAAACTACAGATCACCCCGCAAAAAAATTTGTCTTTACACAGCTCTGTAGACATTATTATAAAAAGTTATGTCAGAATAGTGCGATGCAAAGAAAGCATTTCTTCCAAAGTTTTTATTTTTTTAGGAATAAATCAAGAAAAACTATATAAATGTGGTATCGCTGTAATCGTAAATAAACTGAAGGTAATAAAGCCATATAAAGCCATATAACTGGCGGAATATATTTTTTTCCAATTCCACCCCATTTGGATATTTTTCTAGCTTCCCTCTACATCGTATGTAATATTAAATGCTACCATTAGAAAGTAAAACTTGTCCCACAAAAAAAAACATGCTCTCATACAGATATATAAAAATAAAAGATATGGAAAAATAAAAACAGTTATGGCTCCAGGAAGGCAAGGAGTGAAACATGAAAATGCAAAAATGGAAAATCACCCAGTCTGGAAGGGATTAAAGTCTGCCTTTATTAGAAAGGACAAATATTATATAATGTGATGAATGAAATTAAAATATTTTTACAGCTACAGCAGTCGCCTCTACTAAGTACTAGCTGCATCTTTTGATACTCAGATAATCCCCAGACTTACAATAGGGCTCAACAACTAGACAGCTTCAAAAACAACATACAGTTGCAAGAAAAAGTATGTAAACCCTTTGGAATTATCTGGATTTCTGCACAAATTGGTCATAAAATGTGATCTGATCTTCATCTAAGTCACAACAATAAACAATCACAGTCTGCTTAAACTAATAACACACAAATAATTAAATGTTACCATGTTTTTATTGAACACACCATGTAAACATTCACAGTGTTGGTGGAAAAAGTATGTGAACCCCTAGACTAATGACATCTCCAAGAGCTAATTGGAGTGAGGTGTCAGCCAACTGGAGGCCAATCAATTTGATGTAATTAGAGGTGTTGGTTACAGCTGCCCTGCCCTATAAAAAACACACACCAGTTCTGGGTTTGCTTTTCACAAGAAGCATTGCCTGATGTGAATGATGCCCCGCACAAAAGAGCTCTCAGAAGACCTACGATTAAGAATTGTTGACTTGCATAAAGCTGGAAAGGGTTATAAAAGTATCTCCAAAAGACTTTCTGTTCATCAATCCACAGTAAGTCAAATTGTTTATAAAAGAAGAAAGTTCAGCACTGCTGCTACTCTCCGTAGGAGTGGCCACCCTGTAAAGATGACTGCAAGAGCACAGCGCAGACTGCTCAATGAGATAAAGAAGAATCCTAGAGTGTCAGCTAAAGACTTACAAAAGTCTCTGGCATATGCTAAGATCCCTGTTAGCAAATCTACGATATTTAAACACTAAACAAGAATAGATTTCAAGGGAGGATACCACAGAGGAAGCCACTGCTGTCCAAAAAAAAACATTGCTGCACGTTTACAGTTTGCACAAGAGCACCTGGATGTTCCACAGCAGTACTGGCAAAATATTCTGTGGACAGATGAAACCAAAGTTGAGTTGTTTGGAAGAAACACACAACACTATGTGTGGAGAAAAAGAGGCCCAGCACACCAACATCAAAACCTCATCCCAACTGTGAAGTATAGTGGTGGGGGCATCATGGTTTGAGGCTGCTTTGCTGCGTCAGGGCCTGAACAGATTACTATCATCAAAGGAAAAATGAATTCCCAAGTTTATCAAGACATTTTGCAGGAGAACTTAATTCCATCTGTCCACCAGCTGAAGCTCAACAGAAGATAAGTGTTGCAACAGGACAACGACCTAAAGCATAGAAGTAAATCAACAACAGAATGGCTTAAACAGAAGAAAATACGCCTTTTGGAGTGGCCCAGTCAGAGTCCTGACCTCAACCCGATTGAGATGCTGTGGCATCACCTCAAGAAAGCGATTCACACCAGACATCCCAAGAATATTGCTGAACTGAAACAGTTCTGTAAAGAGGAATGGTCAAGAATTACTCCTGACCGTTGTGCACGTCTGATCTGCAACTACAGGAAACGTTTGGTTGAAGTTATTGCAGCCAAAGGAGGTTCAACAGTTATTAAATCCAAGGGTTCACATACTTTTTCCACCTGCAATGTGAATGTTTACATGGTGTGTTCAATAAAAGCAATTAAGCAGACTGTGATTGTCTATTGTTGTGACTTAGATGAAGATCAGATCACCTTTTATGACCAATTTGTGCAGAAATGCATATCATTCCAAAGGGTTCACATACTTTTTCTTGCAACTGTATATGAAGCACATTGGCAGAAAACAAAGTACTAAAATAAAACTCACTGATAGAGGACAGGAACCGAATGATGAGGGTCACGGATCGTGGACATGATCCAGCAATGGAGCAGACGGAAGTTTATGAAATACATGCAGAGAGTAGATGAAAGACAGTGAATAGAAATGGAGCAATACTGAACTGTCCCTATCTGAATTCAACTCAGCAAATAGCCAGGGAAATATAAGAGCACAGCAACCAAGAAATCACGAAACATAGCAAGAAAGACCAGGGAACTACGTATCCCAGAATATACAGAAGACAGTATAAAAGAACAAGATTTAATTGTGGAACTACAGATTCTAGGCTCCTAGCATACAGAATAAAATACAAAATATCTGGAAGGAAATGAACAAAAAATTCTATACCTGACAACCAGAATAGAGTAAGGTTTGGATATAAAAAAGGCTCACAATCAGCAAATCCACCCTAATTAACTAGGCAATAACCAAACCCAGGTTGAGGTACAAGACAGTATCCCAAACATAGTAATTAGGTGAACATGAAGCAAACAGGTAATCCCAGTTGCTCATAACAATGTCATACCTATCAGTGGTTAGCACTGTTGTTTTGCAGTACTGGGTTCTAAAGGTGTCATATTTAAACAAAGTAGGCAGAACACACTGATGACCGACCAACCATCTTATGTATGTATTTATATAAAAAAGACATTTATTGTTCTCATACGAGATAAGACGCCACCAGAGGCAGTAAATTATTCCCCTCTCCCAATTGAGAACACATGTACATTCACTAGTATTGGCTTCTTATGATATTGGCTCGTGTGGTGTTCCTCCATAGGGAAGTTGGACTACGGGCCGCACTGGAATACAGACTGATGCGAATGATGCCGATCAATGTACAGTCTTGTTTCAATTCGATGGTTTTCGTGGTGTTCCTATATTTTTTTTTACTCAATTGTTTTAAGACCAAGTAAAGTTCTTAGGCTACTTTCACACTGGCGTTTCTGGGTCCGCTTGTGAGATCCGTTTCAGGGCTCTCACAAGCGGCCCAAAACGGATCAGTTCAGCCCCAATGCATTCTGAATGGATAATGATCCGTTCAGAATTCATCAATTTGGCTGCGTTGCCACATTTTTTACAATGTAAGTCAATGGGGACGGATCCGTTTTTTAACTTACACAATAGGGTGCAATTGAAAACAGATCCATCTCCTGTTGACTTTTAATGTAAGTCAAGATGGATCCGTTTTGACTTAGACTTTTTTTTTATGAATAATGCAAACGGATCTGTTATGAACGGATACAAGCGCTTGCATTATCGGTGCGGATCCGTCTGAGCAGATACAAGACGGATCCGCACCGAACGCCAGTGTGAAAGTAGCCTTACCTGGGTTTGAAGAAACACATATAGTAGAAAACACAGCATTACATTATTCTATGGTTTAGTGAGGGCACATTTAGTCCTGCAGCCCACAAAACCATATCTGTGTGAAACTCTCTGACTCAGCAGTCCTACCCATTAGCTAATCCTATTCTAAAAAGCATTTTAAAGAGGTTTGTCTGAAAGTGGTCTTGGATATTGGAAACAATCTTATGGCTGTGAGGCCAGGTTTATTGACCTTTTAATTGTATTCAGTTTTCAAGTAAATTCATGATGAAAGAGGACAAACTGGAATAACACACTTAACACACCAGTTATCCAAGACCTCTCCAATATAGTTTTGTATTTAGCAATGGCTATTGTGTGCTATATACAGTATATATATATATATATATATATATATATATATATATCAAACTAAAAAATACACAGCAGCACAAGACCAAAGGAAAGGGTGCAAAAATCCTCACAGCCGCAGGCTCAAACGGCTAACTGTAGATATAAGTTCAAAAGGATGATGCAGCACAGACGCAAAGTGAAAAAAATAGTGGATCTTTTATTCCCCTCTGCAACGTTTCAACCGCTCAATGCGGTCTTTATCAAGCATAAAGCAAGGTGTCATACAAGGGTATATATACCCAGAATACATAGTGGCAAAACAAGTGATAATCATTCAATTAAAAAAATATATAGACATAAAAACAAGTCAAAAATACAGACAATATCTCCATAATATAAATCGCAGAACAATAGTGATTTACATAGTGTGTACCATAGTAAAAGTCAATAATATCCATAGTCATCTCATAACTATACCCTAAATTGTGTAAATAGGGCTCATTATATCAGTGATACACCACCTGTGAATACATGTTAACAGTAATCATGATTACTAAAATTAAAAAACTCACTCAGCGGTGACAGGATTACGGCGCCAGTCATGTGGGTGATCAGGTGATCGTTCACGTGGCCCGTGTGACGTCTTTTGGCTTAGTTTGTTTGGGCAGCATTGCTAGGTTTTGGGGACATGCGCAGTTGATCATGGAGGAAGCGGACTTTGGCGCCTAAATTTCCTGCTAGACAGCTGCGCTGACTTTGGACTTGATATAACATCAGCAGATGGCATGTC
Source organism: Bufo gargarizans (assembly GCF_014858855.1). NCBI lineage: Eukaryota > Metazoa > Chordata > Amphibia > Anura > Bufonidae > Bufo > Bufo gargarizans. Next base: position 149,617,341 of record NC_058084.1, read on the forward strand.
TCGCCAAACCAACAGGGACTGTGAAAAAATCACACTGGACCTCAAGCAACTTGGATTGTGTGCCTCTCCACTCTTCCTCCAGACTCTGGGACCTCGATTTCCAAATGAAATGCAAAATTTACTTTGCCGGTGGGAAGAATTAATCTAGGATCCAGATCAAGAATATCTATAGGACGGATCATGCAGAATCCACAGGTTGGGAGTCTGCCGCCAGAGTTGATTCAGCAGTAACCAGATTAGCTAGAAGATCTTTCTTCCCTTTCGATGATTCGGCATTATTTAAGGACCCAATGGAGAAGAAGGCGGATGGTCTCCTCAACAGACTACATATGTACCTCGCTTCTATGAACAAAGCAGCTATGGCCACGGTACCGGTAGCCCATGCTCTGAGGGTTTGGCTTAGCCAATTAGGCAGAGATATTGAAGATGGTGTTTCCAGGGAGGATCTACTCTGACAGCTACCGACTTTGCAACTGGCAGCAGAATTTCTTTGTAATTTTCCAGTAGATTCCTTAAGGCTTATTGCTAAGAATATGGCACTCACTAATTCCGTTAGAAGAGCTATATGGCTGAAACTCTGGTCTGGAGACCCCTGGATCAAAGTAACCTATGTTCCCTTCCCTTTGATCCAGGCAAATTATTCGGCTCTCATCTGGATAAACTCCTTGAAGCCAATATGGAAGATAAGGCGTTAAATTTTCCACACCCTAAACGCAGAGATAAAAGATTTTTTCGTCCCTACAGAGGACAAGATTCCAGGAGATCTACCTATAGAGGCCGTCCCAGTCGTGGAAGATCTGACCGTAGGACCTGGATTTCTGCAGAAAAATCTAGAAAGAAGACCGACGATAACAGGTCTACCAAGCCTGAATTTTGACGCCAGAAGTCAGGAAGTGGGAGGAGCCTGGCACTCTTCTACCCCAGGTGGCGGCAGATTACCTCAGATTGCTGGGCACTGAATGTTGTTCGCGAAGGCTATACACTAGAATTTAACCATCTCCCAAGAGACAGGTTTCTTCTCAACGATGGAAGAGACCTAAAGATCGTCCAGCTTTTAGAAGAATTTGTGGAAAAAGGAGCTCTAGAACCAGTTCCGGTTTATCAAGAGTATTCAGGCGTCTACTCCAGAGTTTTTCGTGTGCCCAAACCCGACGGAAAAAGCAGTTTAATTATAGATCTCTGCTATGTAAACCACTGCATGGAAAAGATCCATTTCAAAATGGAAACAATAAGGTCCATTACTGCGGTTCTCAGAAGGAATCAATTTATGTCGTCCCTGGACTTAAAAGACGCATACCTCCACATTCCGATCCAGTCACAATCAAGAAGATACTTGAGAGTCGCCATCAGGATGGGGAAGAGAACGTTGCATTTCCAGTTCAAGTCCCTCCTGTTCGGCTTGTGTTCTGCCCCAAGGATTTTCACAAAGATTGCTGTCATTGTTGTTGTGAAACTTCGACTTCAGGGGATTCAAATCTTTCACTATTTGGACAACTGGCTTGTCGTTGCAGAGTCAGAAGATCTACTTCAGCATCATCTAGAAGAAACCATAAAGCTGCTCCAGTCTGTAGGTTTTCTGTTAAACTGGGGAAAGTCTGATCTGATTCCTTCCACTTCCAAGGTTTTTCTCGGTTTCCTGATAGACACAGTCTCCATGAAGTTATACCTTCCTCTAAGAGATTAGCATTAATGAAGGAAGTAAAGACACTAATATCTCTGGTTTCACCTTCTGTTCACAGAGTTATGAAAACACTGGGACATCTAACAGCTGTTGCGGATGCGGTGCCTTGGGCGAATATCCACACCAGAGATCTTCAGCAGAGTTTACTCCATTCTTTGCGTCGCAGCCATTACCAATTAGGGGCAAAGGTGAAGTTGTCTTCCTCCACAGTACAGAACCTCAAGTGGTGGCTTCACACCAGCAATCTGGTCAAAGGAAACAATTTCCAGTTTCTCTCCCCAGTAATCATCACAAAGGATGCGTCTGGTCAGGGCTGGGAGCACACCTCCGGAACAAGTGGGTGCAAGGCTGCTGGTTCCCCAGAGAAACGGATGCAGTCTTCAAATTACAAGGAATTGAAAGCTGTGCTGTTAGCACTTTACAAATTCAAAACCGAGGTATCAGGGAAGTCAGTACTAATCCGTTCGGACAATCTAGTCACGGTATTTTATTTGAACAAACAAGGGGGCACAAGGAGCAGCCATCTGCTACAATTATGCAAGAAGATTTTCAAATGGGCAGAATCACATCTTTTGGAGTTAAAAGCTCTGCATATCAGAGGTTGTTCCAATACTCAAGCAGATCTTCTGAGCAGGAACATAGTCGATCAAGCAGAATGGGAACTAAATCCTATTGTCTTCCAAAGCATTGTAGCAATGGGGATGTCCGTCCTGGGACCTGATCTGCAACAAACAAGAATTTAACCAAGTTCTGTTCTCTAAAGATCTCTGACAATCCCGCAGTGGTAGATGCATTCTTAATGAGTTGGAAGAACCTCTCCGCCTATGTTTTTCCCCCAGTTCCTCTCATTCCGAAGACGTTACGGAAGATAATAGAAGAGAAGCCTCTAGTAATAATAATAATAACCGGACCCCCTTTTGGCCAAGGAGGTCATGGTTCCCTCTCCTCCTTCATCTGTCCAGAGGAGAATTCTGGAAACTCCCTCTACATCGGATCTTCTTCTTCAGAACGGCCTATATCATCAAAGTCTAGACCGTCTACATCTTACGGCCTGGAGGCTGAAAGATCTGAATTAGAGGGGAAAGGTCTCTCGCAGTCTGTCAATAATACCCTACTTGCCTCTCACAAAGACTCGACTAACAATAAATATGCTAAGATATGGAGAAAATTTGTTTCCTGGAGTCTGGGCAGGATGATCTGATCTAGTTAACGAGCAACAGACCCTTCTGAATACTCTAGATGTTAAAAGAACATTACAGATCTACCTCCAAAGAACTAAAGATTTCAGAAAGACCAAAAATCTTTTTGTTCTCTTTGCTGGTCCAAGAAAGGGACTTCTGCCTTCCAGGGACTCTCTTGCGAGGTGGATAAAGTCCACAATTATGGAAGCCTATTCTCTTGAAGCCGTTCCTCCAGCCTTTCCAATCAAGGCCCATTCCACCAGAGTTGCAGCAACCTTCTGGGCAGAGATGGCGCAAGTTCCTATTGAAGATATTTGCAATGCCGCATCATGGTCCTCGTCTCTGACGTTTGCAAAGCACTATCATCTAGACATCAATGCTAGGAGCTTGGCTTTTGGTACTGGGGTTTTGTCAGCAGCTTTGGATGAAAGTCCCTCCCTATGAGATCTATAAAAATCCCATGATGTGCTTCCGGAGGATGAAAGGGGAAAGGAAAAATTTGTACCTGGGATTTTACTTTCCTTGAGTCCAGAAGCAGCACAAGTATACCCTCCCTAATAAATTACTTATTTTGCATATATCACGTCTATTTTTTTAAACACGCCTGTGCATTGTGGGAGGTGACCCTTATAGGGCTAGCTATTAGTCTAATTAATTAATTGATTTACTTGTTTTTTGGCTAGGTGGGCGGTCCTAGAAAGAAGATTACAACCTATTAACCCATGATGTGCTGCCTCCGGACTCAAAGAAAGTAAAATCCCAGGTACGAATTTTTCCTATCAACTGTGAGTAGTATTATTGCAAGTTTTAAGCCACAGTAACTCAGTCATAAATTATCAGACCTCTCAAACTTACAGAGCTGGGTTGTCTCCCTTGTGCCAGTAAATTTTCTTTAAAAAGTCGAAAACTGTGCGTTTGTGACTTTTTAAATGAGACTTTTGGAAAAAAAAAAAAGTAGCAAGTGCCTATTTTTACGCCTCCTTCAACACTTTTACAAAAGAGGAGTGGAAAGGGGTGTGGTCAACAGCCAGACAAACTTATCTTCATTTACACCAGTTTTCTGGTGCAAATGAAGCCAGAAATCTACAGCATCTCTGAATTGTCATAGATTTCTGTTTAGGTGCACATACTGACAGAGGATTCACCAAATTTAGAATTCACCAAATTTATCATAAATTACGCACATCCTCGGGCAGCACAGGACCAGCACAGAAAGCATCGGTCTTGATAAATCTTCCCCAATAGGTTCAGAGTTCCAATCCTCCTCTGGCATTAAGATCAGCACAAAAGCTGCACCACTGGACTCTGTGAAGAAGTGGAAACGTGTTCTATGGAGTGATAAATCACGCTTCTCTATCTGGAAGTCTGATGGATGAGTCTGGGTTTGGAGAATGCTTGGAGAAAATTGCCTGTCTGACTGCATTGTGCCAACTGTAAAGTTTGGTGGAGATGGAATAATGCTATGGGGTTGTTTTTTAGGGGTTGGCCTAGGCCCTTTAGTTTCAGTGAAGTGAAATCTAACTGGTTGAGCATGTCATACATTTTGGACACAGCCTGGGGAAGGCCCTTTTCTGTTCCAGCATAAGTGTGCCCCGGTGCACAAAGCAAGGCCCATAAAGACATGATTAGTGAGTTTGTTCTGGACCAACTTGTCTGGCCCACACAAAGCCCCGACCTCAGCCCAGTCAAACACCTTCAGGGTAAATGGAGATTGCCCTCGTGTCCAACAGTAGTGAGTGACCTCACAAATGCTCTTCTGGATGAATGTGTAAAAATTCCCACAGACACACGCCAAAATCTTAAACTCTTGTAGAAAGACTTGAGATATACACTCACCTAAAGAATTATTAGGAACACCATACTAATACAGTGTTGGACCCCTTTTGCCTTCAGAACTGCCTTAATTCTACGTGGCATTGATTCAACAAGGTGCTGATAGCATTCTTTAGAAATGTTGGCCATATTAATAGGATAGCATCTTGCAGTTGATGGAGATTTGAGGGATGCACATCCAGGGCACGAAGCTCCCGTTCCACCACATCCTAAAGATGCTCTATTGGGTTGAGATCTGGTGACTGTGGGGGCCATTTTAGTACAGTGAACTCATTGTCATGTTCAAGAAACCAATTTGAAATGATTCAAGCTTTGTGACATGGTGCATTATACTGCTGGAAGTAGCCATCAGAGGATGGGTACATGGTGGTCATGAAGGGATGGACATGGTCAGAAACAATGCTCAGGTAGCCCGTGGCACTTAAACGATGGCCAATTGGCACTAAGGGGCCTAAAGTCTGCCCAGAAAACATCCCCCACACCATTACACCACCACCACCAGCCTGCACAGTGGTAACAAGGCATGATGGATACATGTTCTCATTCCGTTTACGCCAAATTCGGACTCTACCATTTGAATGTCTCAACAGAAATCGAGACTCATCAGACCCGGCAACATTTTTCCAGTCTTCAACAGTCCAATTTTGGTGAGCTTGTGCAAATTGTAGCCTCTTTTTCCTATTTGTAGTGGAGATGAGTGGTACCCGGTGGGGTCTTCTGCTGTTGTAGCCCATCCGCCTCAAGGTTGTGCGTGTTGTGGCTTCACAAATGCTTTGCTGCATACCTCGGTTGTAACGAGTGGTTATTTCAGTCAACGTTGCTCTTCTATCAGCTTGAATCAGTCGGCCCATTCTCCTCTGACCTCTAGCATCAACAAGGCATTTTCGCCCACAGGACTGCGGCATACTGGATGTTTTTCCCTTTTCACACCATTCTTTGTAAACCCTAGAAATGGTTGTGCGTGAAAATCCCAGTAACTGAGCAGATTGTGAAATACTCAGACCGGCCCGTCTGGCACCAATAACCATGCCACGCTCAAAATTGCTTAAATCACCTTTCTTTCCCATTCTGACATTCAGTTTGGAGTTCAGGAGATTGTCTTGACCAGGACCACAACCCTACATGCATTGAAGCAACTGCCATGTGATTGGTTGACTAGATAATTGCATTAATGAGAAATAGAACAGGTGTTCCTAATAATTCTTTAGGTGAGTGTGTGTATATATATATAGTTTTCCAAAAAAGAGGCAGCACTCCAATGTAAAGGTGATGTGACCCGCTTTATTGCTGCAATGAGCAGTTGAAACATTGCAGAGGGGAAAAAGCAGGTCACATCACCTTTACATTGGAGTGCTGCCTCTTTTTGGAAAACTACAAACATTTGATGACCGTTATGTCCATGGTCTGAGGACTTTGCACCTGATTTCACCAACAAGTGCTGCTGTTCATCTTTGTGTAATATATAAATATACAGTACAGACCAAAAGTTTGGACACACCTTCTCATTCAAAGAGTTTTCTTTATTTTCATGACTATGAAAATTGTAGATTCACACTGAAGGCATCAAAACTATGAATTAACATATGTGGAATTATATACATAACAAAAAAGTGTGAAACAACTGAAAATATGTCATATTCTAGGTTCTTCTAGGTCGTCGGTGTGAATCTACAATTTTCATAGTCATGAAAATAAAGAAAACTCTTTGAATGAGAAGGTGTGTCCAAACTTTTGGTCTGTACTGTATATATATATATATATATATATATATATAAAGAAAATCTGGCAGCACTCCCTTCAATAGTAACGCAGGGTGCCCGCGATGGTCCCTCGACTTGGGACAGGAGACAAATGAAGAAAGTCCGCAGCACTCCTTGAAGAATAAAATGTGGTCTTTATTCACACATATCAAAAATCGACAACGTTTCGGTTCTCTCACAGAACCTTTCTCAAGTCAGGTGAAAACATAAAGTGCAATAGTGCTAGAATATATACATCAGGTTGTTACCAATCACTTCATCAACCAATCCACAGAAAGGTGCACTCCCTTTATATAGACATGTTACATTTCATTTCCTGTTGCTACCTTCATTGACAATACTTATCACAGGGACGCTAGTCCATCAAGTGTTATACACATATATTATATAATAATATCATCCCCTATGTGCTCATCTTCAGTGAACCAATAAAGTGCATGTATAAAAGGAGTGCACCTTTCTTTGGATTGGTTGATGAAGTAATTGGTAACAACCTGATGTATATATTCTAGCACTATTGCACTTTATGTTTTCACCTGACTTGAGAAAGGTTCTGTGAGAGAACCGAAACGTTGTCGATTTTTGATATGTGTGAATAAAGACCACATTTTATTCTTCAAGGAGTGCTGCGGAATTTCTTCATTTGTCTCCTGTCCCGAGTCGAGGGACCACCGCGGGCAGAAGGCGCTGCACCCAACTTTATGAATATACAAGGTATTTTACCTCAACAAGAAGCTACTGATGCACATGTTTTTGCATACAGTGATATGGACATACAGAGGACTATGGGAAATGTGGAGGGTGATGCGGCCTTCCTTAATGTACCCTCGGCTATTAACATCAAGAGGGGTTATGAAAATATGACTAAAAAACTGTTATCCATAGAGCTGCATTCGCTTACATTAGCGCAATACTATAAAAATAAACGCATACCAAGGGGGATGCGATCACGATTGAAACCCAATATGTTTTCACAGGATGGTGATTTCAGAATACGATTTGAAGCGATTGCAAACAAATATGCCATGGATATCATGTTATTGAATATCGAATTCTCGCAGAAGGAAATGGCTCTATTAAAGAATAAGTTGCAGGACATTGAGCACCAACTCAAGTCTGCGTTGTCCAACAAGGAAATTGAAGCCTTTCTGGCAAGACAACAATCCTTTTTGGAAAAAATGCGAAAAGACCTTGAAGAAACAAAAAGGTCCAAATGGCATAGAGACCAAAATGATTATAAATCGGGACATATCTACACCTGGGAACAACCGTGGCACACTGAAAGAAATACGGTGCCAAGAAAGACATCTAAAGGAAACAAAGAAATGAATAGATGGGTGAGAAACAAATATACATGTGATGATGTGGGTAGCACTGATTTGCCTGGAACTTTTTTAGGAATACACGATGCTATGGGAGATGCCCCACAAGGCGGGGTGGCCATAGACACAGAAGATCTGGGAAGAACCAGAGCACAAAGATCTACGAAGACCAACAATTTCAGACAGATGAATGTGACAAAGAAAAAGTAGAAACCAATATAGTGGTAAACATTTCATCCCATATATTGACTGAGCATGAACTTAGGGTATTGAACAAAGGACTGTCCTTTTGTCCACAAGCTAAACCGGACTGGTTTCAGTTAGAACTCGACTTGAACCGCCTCTTCAGGAATCTCAGACTGAGGGTGTGGTTCGACTCGGGTTCTCCTGAAACCAGAACTATTAATGAAGATACTGTAACAGATGGCGGGTTAACTTTGAAACAATTTGGTTTGCATTTAAAAAGAGATTTTTTTCCAATTGTGAATTCACATGCCCTAGAAGGTTTTATTGAAGCTGTGAAAAGAGATGTAAGCATGTTGAGACAGAACACCAAAGTTGATGCTTTTTCTAAACCCAATATTACTACACAGGAAATGGCCGCCTTGGAGAATCTGTCAAATAGCCCCGATCTCACCATAAAACCCGCGGATAAGGGTGATGGGATCGTGGTTATGGACACTCTCCAATACGTGAAAGAAATACACAGGCAATTAGGAGAAACGGGTGTGTATAAATTATTGAACAGGGACCCTAGGTTCGAGATTGCGAAAAAGATTGATGTGCAGTTAAGCATTGCTGAAAAAATGGGTGTTATTGACAAACAACTCAAAGAATTCTTGGTGGTGAAGTCCCCTGTTACACCGACGATGTATGTATTGCCCAAAATACATAAAAGGCTGATAGACCCTCTGGGACGGCCTATAGTTTCAGGCAGTAGTTCTATATTCTCCAATATTAATGTCTTTTTGGACAAAATATTGAGGGAATATGCCATGGGTACAAAATCATACATCAGGGACACTGGAGATTTCATCAACAAAATTAGGGGGATGCAGATCCCAAAGGGGGCAATTTTGGCATCCTTCATTGTATCATTATACACTTCAATTAACCATGAAAGGGGCTTGTTGGCTGTAGCGGAGATGTTGCGGGAGTCTAAATACTCCGCTTCAACCCGCCAGTTCATTTTGACACTACTGGAATTGTCACTTAGGAACAACTACTTTGTGCTCCAGGGACAGTTCTATTTGCAAATGGTGGGCGCGGCGATGGGGTCCAATGCCGCGCCCACCTATGCAAATATATTTGTACGATCATTTGAGGAACGTCTTGTCTATGTATCTCCCCACTTCAATCATGTTTTGACGTGGTGGAGATACATAGATGATATTTTCCTCATATGGACTGGCACCATGGAGTCACTGATGGACTTTCATGTATTTTTGAACTCCATTGACCAGGAGATCCAATTTACATTAACGGCATCGGTGGACCGGGTGCAATTTTTGGATACACAGATTTATGTAGAGGAGGAACAGTTGCATATGGATTTAAATATAAAACCCACCGAGAAAAATACTTTATTGCATTTTTCTAGTGGACATTCAAAGAGGATGGTGAATTCTTTACCGTTCAGCCAAATGCTCAGGGTGGAGAGAATAGTTGATAAGGACGAAAATATGAATCAAGCCCTAGTGAACATGGAGCAGTCATTTGTCGATAGGGGTTATCCCAAAAGTTTGGTCAAGAGGCATGCCGAGAGAGCAAGACAAATACCCAGGGAAGAATTACTAATTACGAAACAAAAGCAGGCCTGTGATAGGTTACCATTTGTATCATCGTACAATGAGTTGAGTCCGAAGGTAGAACAGATAGTGAGGCGACATTGGGGACTGCTGAGTAGTGGTCATCCCACTATAGCAGCTTTTAAAAAAACACCAATGATGGCCTATAAAAGAGCAGGTAATATCAGGGATAAGGTAGTGCACTCTCGGCTGCCAGTAAAGGGTCAATTAAAGCAGACATTTTTGACAACAAGACGTACAGGGTCTTTCCCATGTCTGGGGTGCGTGAATTGTAGATTAATGCACAAAGGGTCGGCGTTCACGCACCCAGACACGGGAGAAACGTACAATATAAGACATTACCTTACATGTGATTCAACATGGGTCATATATGTATTGTGGTGCCCGTGCAAGATGTTATACGTGGGTGAAACCACGTGTGATATGAAAACCCGGTTAAATAACCATAGACAATCAATTAGAAATAAAAGAAAAGATTTGCCGGTGTCGAAACATTTTGAAGAAAAAAATCATAAGGAAAATGATTTGAGATTTATGATCTTGCATCATGTAAAACCATTAGAAAGAGGAGGAGATTGACTAGTCTTAAGAAAACTGAGCTCAGATGGATTTTCCGTCTGAACACCTTGAAACCAAAAGGATTAAACGTTGAATTTAGGGTAACAGGGGGTATGGTGAGTTAATTGCCCTACATTATACCCAGTCTTCTGTGTGTCTTGTATATTCTGTTTGTAATGTAGGGTGAAACCTATTGAATGTTACATGGAAAAGGTTAGAAATTGATTTTATTATGGTTGCAGTACTTGCAAGTGAAATTAGGTACTCTTACCTATGCTGGGTGGCTAATTATAGCTAATAGCAAGCGGTAGAACCCGAATGTTGCTAGGTTTAAACATTGCCCAAAAGGTTGCCCTAATGTAAAATGGCCGAGTGAGTGGGTCAAGGGACTATGACGGCTGCGATGACGAGCACATGAGCACGTGATGTGCATGGTGCTCGCCGACGCAATAGGCCAGACGTCATGACGCCTGGTCTCCGCCCACCAGTGACGTGGAGCGGTTATGTACCGCCTAGCAGAAGGGGAAAGAGGCTGACACATGCGCACTAGCAAGAAGTAGACGCGGAGAGACAGCGCGTACCGACAGAACCAGAGACGCCATCTCCTTCTACTTTACTAAGACCCAGCAAGGTATTATATGTTAGGTATTATAATGCACAGGCACTTTTAATACATGCACTTTATTGGTTCACTGAAGATGAGCACATAGGGGATGATATTATTATATATTATATGTGTATAACACTTGATGGACTAGCGTCCCTGTGATAAGTATTGTCAATGAAGGTAGCAACAGGAAATGAAATGTAACATGTCTATATAAAGGGAGTGCACCTTTCTTTGGATTGGTTGATGAAGTAATTGGTAACAACCTGATGTATATATTCTAGCACTATTGCACTTTATGTTTTCACCTGACTTGAGAAAGGTTCTGTGAGAGAACCGAAACGTTGTCGATTTTTGATATGTGTGAATAAAGACCACATTTTATTCTTCAAGGAGTGCTGCAGACTTTCTTCATTTATATATATATATATATATATATATATACATATATATATATATATATATATATATATATATATATATATATGAATAGAAAGCACCGCAGCACATCCGTTGGTGAAAATAGTGGATCTTTATTCACCCAAGCGACGTTTCAGTCCGCTTACTGGGACCTTTCTCAAGCAATACATAATACCAAACTGTGAGTTTTTATATGGTCATAGGTCATTAACATAAATGAATGACAATTAAGAATTTATACAAAAATGTGCAAGATAATCTCATATGAATCTGAATAAAGAAAATATATCCAATACAGATAATCGTATATCAAAAACATCCAGGTATTGTGATTATACAATAGCATAAGAAATTACATAAGTGGCAATCAATGGTATATAATCATCACCTGTGTATGTGTAATTGTGAACAGACCTTGTATGGAATCGGGCAGCCTCAATAGTCAGCTGATACACTGTTGCGGATATCACCGCATGGAAACGGCGTCCCGGAACTCAAGCTGCGCATGTCCATGATGTCACAACGGGGGCGGTCACGTATTCCCGTGTGAGGACATGGAACTAGGACTGCGCCTGTCCGTGACCTCACCTAAGGGCTAATCACATGATACCATATGGGAACATCACATGACAGGTCGCATAATAATTCACTACAATGAAATAAATATAAGCGTCTTTATCGATGCGTAAATCGAAAGCAGCGGCTAATCAAGCAGGATGAAACACCCCGGGTATAATTTCGGATGACGTGCGATCTTGCGATGCACTGTCATCCGAAAGGTGTAAGTGAAGACGGAGGGGGCCGGCGGCAGCCGTAGCCCTCCAATCTCACTCAAGTAACCCTATCAGGTGAGAAACATCCAATGTAGCTATAAAGTAACAGTTGTGAAAATTATGTAAAAAAAATCTAACATCTATACAGCTGTCACGGGATAAGCCGTATGAATTCAAAAGTATCCAGCTTCATGTTGAGCAAAGCCCGTCCATCCAAAGGTCCTATAAGTGACAAAGATAAAAAAATATATTATCCAAATATATTTTTTAAAAGAAGCCAAATTTTTCAATATATGAGTCGACAGGGGACAGAACAACGGGAAGTCATATAAATAGCCATGACTTCAAACCACCCGGTTTAACAGTTTGTAACTTAAAGATGCATTCAGACTCACGTTTTTTGAGCATTTTTATGCGATTGCCGCCAGTTCGCGGCTGTGGAACATGATCAAGAATCATACATTTTAAGTCACCTTCAACATGGCCCAGATCCGCAAAATGATGTGAAACAGGTAGGTCCCTGCGCTTCTTACGTATAGAGAAGCGTTGCTGGTTGAAGCGTGACTTAAAATCGCATGTGGTCTCCCCCACATACAAGAGTTTGCAGGGGCACCATAAAACATAAATAACAAAACTCGAATTACAAGTCAAATAAAATTTGAGGGGATAAGAAATCCCTGTGTGGGGATGCGTAAAATAACGTCCCTTCACCATGCACTTGCAGTTCACACAGTGAAGGCACGGAAAGCTGCCACTTTTCCTAGGGGCCAAAAGTCGTTGACTTATACCTTTTTATGGTCCTATATCATTCTTAACAAGTTTATCTATTTAAGTTACAAGCTCTCTTATATGAAATGATCGGTCTAGTCATGAATTCTGGAATATTTTTATGTTCTGTACTCAGAATCGACCAAAATGTATTAATAATTTTGCTCACATGCGGGCTAGCTTCACAAAAGGTGGATACAAAGGGTATTTTATGGGATTGGTCCCTCTTAGTGCCTCGAAATAGTTCGCTTCGTTCTTTCTGATTAATATGTTTTACTTGCTCTTGCAATGTAGATGCCAGATAATGCCATTGTGTCATCCTATGCAGAGTTTTATCCAGTAAGGATGTATCACTAATTATTCTCTTGGCTCTAAAAAATTGACCATACGGTAATGACCGCACCATTGTCCGTGGATGAGCACTGTAAAACCTAAGGATGGTGTTGCGGTCAGTAGGCTTAGTGTAAACCTCAGTGCTTAATACACTGCCAGTACGTCGGACATTAACATTCTAAAAATGCATCGTGCTGATGGAAAATTCCAACGTGAATTGTATGTCGGGAATCAGGCTATTCAAAAAATTATGAAACAATTGTAACACTGATGTTGTACCCGTCCATATAACGAAAATATCATCTATGTATCTCCACATGGCTGAAGTGGTGAGACACATAGATGTGCTGCTCCTTCAAATGGGAGACGACCATGTTGGCGAAAGTGGGGGCCATATTCGTCCCCATGGCCGTCCCCTAATTTGCATATAATAATCATCTCCAAAAAGGAAATAATTATTATATAAAATCATCTGTAATAAAGCCAGAGAAAAAGTTTGAGCCTCAATAGTATAATCTGAATTCTCTAAGACAGATTTCACAACAGCCATACCGATGTTGTGCTGTATAGAAGTGTACAGACTGACAATGTCGAACAAGGCCAAAATGGCGTCCTCCGGCACCGTCACATATGTCAACTTTACCAAAAAATCTGTAGTGTCCTTCAAGTAAGACTTAGAATTAACTACATAAGTCTGCAATACTTTATCCAGAAAGATGGAAGCATTGCTAAGTAAAGAGCCACGGCCAGAAACTATAGGTCTGCCGGCAGGGCACTGCAGATTCTTGTGGATTTTTGGTAATAAATAAAATAAAGGGGTAACTGGATGATCTAGGATGATCTATTAATAAAAATTCACTGAGTTGTTCATCTATGAGGCCTATTGATTTTAAATGATTTTAATTCACGTTGTATATCAAATTTGGGGTCCCTCTGGAGTTTAACATATACTGCAGCGTCAGATGACTGGCGGGCAACCTCTGCTAAATACATAGAGGTGTCCATGACCACTACCGCACCACCCTTGTCCGCTGACTTGATGGTGAGGGAGTGGTCATGGATTAACTGATTAAGTGCCTGTAGCTCCTGTTTGGTCACATTTGGATGTTAAATGTGATCAAAAAGGCCCGATTGTTTTAATTCTTGTATGTCCCTCAGCACTGCGTTGGAAAATACTTCGAAAGCTTTAGAGGATATTTGAGGGGAAAAATCTTTTTTCAATCTTAACCCCCAATCAGACAAGCATAACTCATGTGTAGATTGAGTCATAATACTATGTACATCCTGAAAGTGAATCTTAAGTGAATCTTAAGTTTAATTAATCAAAAAAATATATGACAAATTAGCTTCTAGATCATACCAATTAATAGCACTAGCTGGACAAAAACTTAAGCCCTTTTCTAGCAACTGCAGTTGTACCGGTGTCAAAATATGAGATGAAATGTTTACCACAGTCTGTTCAATCAGGCATGGGTCTTTCGCAGTGTTTTCTGACTCCTTGTTTTTACGTTGTCGGTTTCTATGCCGACCACCCCTTCTTGTGGCTTTTTTACGTATGTGAGTGGGGCTCCTAAAAAAGTCACAGATTTGCTAGTAGTTGGCTCATCCCTCTTTTTTACTCTCTTTTGACTATGATTAAAATTTAGTCGATTACCATCTGTCCAGTTGTATATATGTCCTGTCGTATAGTCCATGGTATCTCTTTGCCATTTACCTCTTTTGGTCTCTTGGATCTCATTTTTGAGCTTGTTCAAATGGGGTTGAAACTTATTGTAGTAATCGTCAAAATCATGTGTGGACAAGGTTGCCCTCAGTGCGGTCTCCTCCTCCATTTTGCTGGCTGTTGTAGACATTAATTCTTTGCGCATCTATTTTTAAAAGCATCAAGTCCAATGAATACTTATTGGAAATCTGTTCATACTTAGAACGGAATTCCAGATCATGTGAATACATAGAGGATCGAGGCTGTATACGCATCCCCCTGGGTATGCGATTAGTTTTAACATATTCAACAAGAGTTGTGGAATGTAATTCCAAAGTAAGACATTTTTTAGCGTCCCGTTCATACCTCTTTTTAATGTCCAGCAGTAAAGGAACAGAGAGAAAATCCACATCACCCCCACAGGTTTCCACGATTCTGTCCCTGTCGGCTTCAGTATATGAAAAAATAGCGGGTGAAGGCTGGTGTAACAGCGGATCCATGATGGCAACAAATCTTTTTCGTAATGTAGAAAGGGAAAAAGGGTGCCTGCTCCTGCAGTGAAAATGCAATAACGATAGTTCAGGGCAGCACTCCTGGTAATGGAGGATCGGGTGCCAGCGATGAAACCACCTGACCAAGGTGTATAATACAAAAATATTGGTCAGGTGGTTTCATCGCTGGCAACCGATCCTCCATTACCAGGAGTGCTGCCCTGAATTATCGTTAATATATATATATATATATATATATATATATACAGTACAGACCAAAAGTTTGGACACACCTTCTCATTCAAAGAGTTTTCTTTATTTTCATGACTATGAAAATTGTAGATTCACACTGAAGGCATGAAAACTATGAATTAACACATGTGGAATTATATACATAATAAAAAAGTGTGAAACAACTGAAAAAATGTCATATTCTAGGTTCTTCAAAGTAGCCACCTTTTGCTTTGATTACTGCTTTGCACACTCTTGGCATTCTCTTGATGAGCTTCAAGAGGTAATCACCTGAAATGGTCTTCCAACAGTCTTGAAGGAGTTCCCAGAGATGCTTAGCACTTGTTGGCCCTTTTGCCTTCACTCTGCGGTCCAGCTCACCCCAAACCATCTCGATTGGGTTCAGGTCCGGTGACTGTGGAGGCCAGGTCATCTGGTGCAGCACCCCATCACTCTCCTTCATGGTCAAATAGCCCATACACAGCCTAGAGGTGTGTTTGGGGTCATTGTCCTGTTGATAAATGATGGTCCAACTAAACGCAAACCGGATGGAATAGCATGCCGCTGCAAGATGCTGTGGTAGCCATACTGGTTCAGTATGCCTTTAATTTTGAATAAATCCCCAACAGTGTCACCAGCAAAGCACCCCCACACCATCACACCTCCTCCTCCATGCTTCACGGTGGGAACCAGGCATGTAGAGTCCATCCGTTCACCTTTTCTGCGTCGCACAAAGACACGGTGGTTGGAACCAAAGATCTCAAATTTGGACTCATCAGACCAAAGCACAGATTTCCACAGGTCTAATGTCCATTCCTTGTGTTCTTTAGCCCAAACAAGTCTCTTCTACTTGTTGCCTGTCCTTAGCAGTGGTTTCCTAGCAGATATTCTACCATGAAGGCCTGATTCACACAGTCTCCTCTTAACTATTGTTCTACAGATGTGTCTGCTGCTAGAACTCTGTGTGGCATTGACCTGGTCTCTAATCTGAGCTGCTGTTAACCTGCGATTTCTGAGGCTGGTGACTCGAATGAACTTATCCGCAGCAGCAGAGGTGACTCTTGGTCTTCCTTTCCTGGGGCGGTCCGCATGTGAGCCAGTTTCTTTGTAGCGCTTGATGGTTTTTGTGACTGCACTTGGGGACACTTTCAAAGTTTTCCAATTTTTCTGACTGACTGACCTTCATTTCTTAAAGTAATGATGGCCACTCGTTTTTCTTTACTTAGCTGCTTTTTTCTTGCCATAATACAAATTCTAACAGTCTATTCAGTAGGACTATCAGCTGTGTATCCACAACTTCTTCACAACGCAACTGATGGTCCCAACCCCATTTATAAGGCAAGAAATCCCACTTATTAAACCTGACAGGGCACACCTGTGAAGTGAAAACCATTTCAGGTGACTACCTCTTGAAGCTCATCAAGAGAATGCCAAGAGTGTGCAAAGCAGTAATCAAAGCAAGAGGTGGCTACTTTGAAGAATCTAGAATATGACATATTTTCAGTTGTTTCACACTTTTTTGTTATGTATATAATTCCACATGTGTTAATTCATAGTTTTGATGCCTTCAGTGTGAATCTACAATTTTCATAGTTATGAAAATAAACAAAACTCTTCGAATGAGAAGGTGTGTCCAAACTTTTGGTCTTTACTATATATATATATATATATACAGACGTGGACAAAATTGTTGGTACCCTTTGGTCAATGAAAGAAAAAGTCACAATGGTCACAGAAATAACTTTAATCTGACAAAAGTAATAATAAATTAAAATTCTATAAATGTTAACCAATGAAAGTCAGACATTGTTTTTCAACCATGCTTCAACAGAATTATGTAAAAAAATAAACTCATGAAACAGGCATGGACAAAAATGATGGTACCCCTAGAAAACACAGAACATAATGTGACCAAAGGGACATGTTAATTCAAGGTGTGTCCACTAATTAGCATCACAGGTGTCTACAACCTTGTAATCAGCCATTGGGCCTATATATATGGCTCCAGGTAATCACTGTGTTGTTTGGTGATATGGTGTGTACCACACTCGACATGGACCAGAGGAAGCAAAGGAAAGAGCTGTCTCAAGAGATCAGAAAGAAAATTATAGACAAGCATGTTAAAGGTAAAGGCTATAAGACCATCTCCAAGCAACTAGATGTTCCTGTGAGTACAGTTGCACATATTATTCATAAGTTTAAGATCCATGGGACTGTAGCCAACCTCCCTGGACGTGGCCGCAGGAGGAAAATTGATGACAAATCTAAGAGACGGATAATCCGAATGGTAACAAAAGAGCCTAGAAAGACTTCTAAAGAGATTCAAGGTGAACTTCATGCTCAAGGAACATCAGTGTCAGATCGCACCATCCGTCGTTGTTTGAGCCAAAGTGGACTACATGGGAGACGACCAAGGAGGACACCATTGTTGAAAACGAATCATAAAAAAGCAAGACTGGAATATGCCAAACTACATGTTGACAAGCCACAAAGCTTCTGGGAGAATGTCCTGTGGACAGATGAGACAAAAATCGAAGTTTTTGCCAAGGCACATCAGCTGTATGTTCACAGACGAAAAAATGAAGCATATCAAGAAAAGAACACTGTCCCTACTGTGAAACATGGAGGAGGCTCTGTTATGTTCTGGGGTACGGCATACATATTAGGACATCGTCAGACATCATCCACAACTCCATCCTCCGTCAGGCAAAACTCCATCAGCCCTCAGACATCAGACAAAACTCCGTCCTCCATCAGGCAAAACTCCATCAGACCTCAGACATCAGACACAACTCCGTCCTCCGTCACCCAAAACTCCATCAGACCTCAGACATCAGACAAAACTCCGTCCTTCGTCACCCAAAACTCCATCAGACCTCAGACATCAGACAAAACTCCGTCCTCCGTCACCCAAAACTCCATCAGACCTCAGACATCAGACAAAACTCCGTCCTCCATCAGGCAAAACTCCATCAGACCTCAGACATCAGCTAAAACTCTGTCCTCCCTCAGACATCAGCCAAAACTCCGTCCTCCCTAACTCAAAATACGCCCTACTACACACACTCTTCACCTGACGGAGCTGCTAGCTGCTGGAGAAGCAAAGGACCTGTGATGACGTCATGACCATGTGACGAGTCACGTGTGTGGGAGGGGTCAGATGTGCACAGCAGCTGGTAGAGTGTACAGAACAGTAGCCATCAAATAGAGCTCTGTACTAGAGATGTGTGTGTAACCTGCATGTAGCAGAGCTGTGTACTGTGTTACAGAGATGTATGTGTAACCTGCATGTAGCAGAGCTGTGTACTGTGTAGCAGATCTGTATGTGTAACCTGCATGTAGCAGAGCTGTGTACTGTGTTACAGGGATGTATATGCAACCTGCAGGTAGCAGTGCTGTGTACTGTGTAGCAGAGATGTGCACTGTGTTACAGAGATGTGTGTGTAACCTGCATGTAGCAGAGCTGTGTACTGTGTATATAGAGCAGTGTGTGTAACAGCATGTAGCAGAGCTGTGTACTGTGTTACAGAGATGTGTGTGTAACCTGCATGTAGCAGAGCTGTGTACTGTGTTACAGGGATGTATGTGCAACCTGCAGGTAGCAGAGCTGTGTACTGTGTATATAGAGCAGTTTGTCTAACCGCATGTAGCAGAGCTGTGTACTGTGTTACAGAGATGTGTGTGTAACCTGGGAACTATAAAAAAGTGTAAAAAAAACCCATAAATATTCAGATCACCCCCCTTTTCCCAAAATTAAAATAAAAGACACATCATGGGTTTCGCAATGTGTAAAAACGCCCATTGTATAAAAATATATTCCCCATACGGCAAACAGCAAAACAGAAAAAAAAAAAAGTCCAAATGTCCGATTCGCCGTTTTTGGTCACTTCATTTGCTACAAAAATGTAAATAAAAAGTGATCAAAAAGTCTTAAACACCCCAGAATGGTATCAGTAAACAGTATAGATTGCCCCGCAAAAAATGAGCCCCCATCCAGCTCTGTACACATAATTACAAAAAAGTTATGGGGCTCAAAATATGGCGACAAAAAAAATCGGATATTTTAATTTTTTGATCACTATTAAAACGCAAGAAAAACTATACATATAAGGTATTGCCGGATTCGATCTGACCTGTAGAATAAAAGTAACCAGTCAGTTTTATCGCACATCGAATGTTGTAAATAAAAATCACGTAAAACTGTGGTGGAATTGCTTTTTTTTTTTTCAACAGGAAGAATGGGCAGTTTTACCATCTGAGAAAATAAAGAGCCTCATCCATAACTACCACAAAAGACTTCAAGCTGTCATTGATGTTAAAGGGGGCAATACATGGTATTAATAACTGGGGTGTGTAAACTTCTGATCAGGGTCATTTGGGGAGTTTGTGTTGTGATTATGATTTATAAAGAGTAAACACCGTTGTTTGACATAAATGGCTTCAGCCGACCACTAACCGTGAGCGAGAGAAAAGTGTCCGTGTTATCATTCATATTCTCTGCACAATGGTTAAAGGGGTATTCTCATCTTAATGATCACCGGTAAATCTGTTAATGATTTGACAGTGACCATTTTTCTAAATACATTTTATTACCCAATTCCCATCCTTTTTTTTGAAAATAAGTCCCCTCTTACCTGATGATGTCTTTGGTCTCCCCTGGTCACGGCCACCTCTCCTGTCGAATCCAGCCGGGCCACGCTTGCGCAGAAGACGGAAAATTCTCTCCCGGCTGGGCCGCGCAATGTCCTGAACGCGCATGCCGCCGCGCATGCGCCATGATGACTTCTTCCTGGCCAGTATAGTACAGAGCCGCGAATGCGCACGCCGACTCTGTACTATACAGGCCAGGAATAAGTCACCATGGCACATGCGCGGCGCTGTGCACGTTCAGGACATTGCGCGGCGCGGCCGGGAGAGAATCTTCAGTCTTCTGCGCAAGCGCGGCCCGGCCGGGAGAAGAATACAGGAAGTGAACGTCACGCTCAAGGAAGGTAAGTATAAAAAAGGGAAGATGAGAATACCCCTTTAAGAAATCATAAATCCTGCAAGGGTATGTAAACTTATCAGCACAACTGTAAGTAGCTGTGTGATATAAATCTGTGGAATATGGGAAGCACAAGAGGATGTGCACCTTAAATCCCATCTTTGTAAGGCCTCTTGCACATGGTCGTATTGTGGACCACATACGGCGGTTCCGCAATACACAGGGCACCAGCCGTGTGCATCCCGCATCCATGATGTCGACCCATTCACTTGAACGGAACAGAAACACGGATCGGATCCCCACAGAAGCACTACAGAGTGCTTCCGTGGTGTTTCTGGCCATGCCTCCGCACAGCAAAAAAGTAGAACATATTTACGGACCCATTCAAGTTGAATGGGTCTGGATCTGTCCCGGCTGCTGCACGCACGTTGCCCGTGCATTCGGGACTGCAAATTGCTGTCCCCAATGCACGGAATGGACCAACAACGTTCATGTGCAAGAGGCCTAACACTTGTGGTCTGTGTGAAGTGGCATATATGCATTCATGTTGCATGTATTTATTAATTAGGGTTACCAATTCTGAGTAACTCGGAGTGACAGGAGATTTACAGAATCAGATTTTTTTTTTTGTCGTCATATTTTGAGCTCTATAACTTTTTTGTAATTATGTGTACAGAGCTGGATGGGGGCTCATTTTTTGCGGGGCAATCTGAACTTTTCACTGATACCATTCTGGGGTGTTTAAGACTTTTTGATCACTTTTTATTTACATTTTTGTAGCAAATGAAGCGACATTTGGACTCTTTTTTTTTTCTTCTGTTTTGCCGTTTGCCGTATGGGGAATATATTTTTATACAATGGGTGTTTTTACACATTGCGACACCCATGATGTGTATTTTTTTAGTTCTTTTATTTTCATTTTGGGAAAAGGGGGGTGATCTGAATTTTTATGTTTTATTTTACACTTTTTTATAGTTCCCAGGTTACACACACATCTCTGTTACACAGTAAAAAGCTCTGCTACATGCGGTTACACACACATCTCTGTAACACAGTACACAGCACTGCTACATGCAGGTTGCACATACATCCCTGTAACACAGTACACAGCCTGCTACATGCAGGTTACACATACAGCTCCGCTACACAGCACACAGCTCTGATACATGCAGATTACACATACAGCTCTGCTACACAGTACACAGCTCTGCTACATTCAGGTTACAAATACAGCTCTGCTACACAGTACACAGCACTGCTACATGCAGGTTACACATACAGCTCTGCTACACAGTACACAGCTCTGCTACATGCAGGTTACTCATACAGCTCTGCTACACAGTACACAGCACTGCTACATGCAGGTTACACATACAGCTCTGCTACACAGTACACAGCACTGCTACATGCAGGTTACACATACAGCACTGCTACACAGTACACAGCTCTGCTACATGCAGGTTACACATACAGCTCTGCTACACAGTACACAGCTCTGCTACATGCAGGTTACACATACAGATCTGCTACACAGTACACAGCTCTGCTAACTGCAGGTTACACATACAGATCTGCTACACAGTACACAGCTCTGCTACCTGCAGGTTACACATACAGATCTGCTACACAGTACACAGCTCTGCTACCTGCAGGTTACACATACATCTCTGCAACACAGTACACAGCTCTGCTACCTGCAGGTTACACATACAGATCTACTACACAGTACACAGCTCTGCTACCTGCAGGTTACACATACAGATCTGCTACACAGTACACAGCTCTGCTACCTGCAGGTTACACATACATCTCTGTAACACAGTACACAGCTCTGCTACATGCAGGTTACACATACATCTCTGTAACACAGTACACAGCTCTGCTACCTGCAGGTTACACATACAGATCTGCTACACAGTACACAGCTCTGCTACCTGCAGGTTACACATACAGATCTGCTACCTGCAGGTTACACATACATCTCTGTAACACAGTACACAGCTCTGCTACATGCAGGTTACACATACAGATCTGCTACACGGTACACAGCTCTGCTACCTGCAGGTTACACATACAGATCTGCTACCTGCAGGTTACACATACATCTCTGTAACACAGTACACAGCTCTGCTACATGCAGGTTACACACACATCTCTAGTACAGAGCTCTATTTGATGGCTACTGTTCTGTACACTCTACCAGCTGCTGTGCACATCTGACCCCTCCCACACACGTGACTCGTCACATGGTCATGACGTCATCACAGGTCCTTTGCCTCTCCAGCAGCTAGCAGCTCCGTCAGGTGAAGAGTGTGTGTAGTATGGCGTATTTTGAGTTAGGGAGGACGGAGTTTTGGCTGATGTCTGAGGGAGGACAGAGTTTTAGCTGATGTCTGAGGTCTGATGGAGTTTTGCCTGACGGAGGACGGAGTTTTGTCTGATGTCTGAGGTCTGATGGAGTTTTGCCTGACGGAGGACGGAGTTTTGTCTGATGTCTGAGGTCTGATGGAGTTTTGCCTGACAGAGGACGGAGTTTTGTCTGATGTCTGAGGTCTGATGGAGTTTTGGGTGACGGAGGACGGAGTTTTGTCTGATGTCTGAGGTCTGATGGAGTTTTGGGTGACGGAGGACGGAGTTTTGTCTGATGTCTGAGGTCTGATGGAGTTTTGGGTGATGGAGGACGGAGTTTTGTCTGATGTCTGAGGTCTGATGGAGTTTTGGGTGATGGAGGACGGAGTTTTGTCTGATGTCTGAGGTCTGATGGAGTTTTGGGTGACGGAGGACGGAGTTTTGTCTGATGTCTGATGGAGTTTTGCCTGACGGAGGACGGAGTTTTGTCTGATGTCTGAGGGCTGATTGAGTTTTGCCTGACGGAGGATGGAGTTGTGGATGATGTCTGACGATGTCCTAATATGTATGCCGTACTGGGGCTGCTTTGCTGCGTCTGGCACAGGGTGTCTTGAATCTGTGCAGGGTACAATGAAATCTCAAGACTATCAAGGAATTCTAGAGAGAAATGTACTAGCCAGTGTCAGAAAGCTTGGTCTCAGTCGCAGGTCATGGGTCTTGCAACAGGACAATGACCCAAAACACACCGCTAAAAACACCCAAGAATGGCTAAGAGGAAAAAATTGGACTATTCTAAAGTGGCCTTCTATGAGCCCTGACCTCAATCCTATTGAGCATCTTTGGAAGGAGCTGAAACATGCAGTCTGGAAAAGGCACCCTTCAAACCGGACACAACTGGAGCAGTTTGCTCATGAGGAGTGGGCCAAAATACCTGCTGAGAGGTGCAGATGTCTCATTGACAGTTACAGGAAGCGTTTGATTGCAGTGATTGCCTCAAAAGGTTGCGCAACAAAATATTAAGTTAGGGGTACCATCATTTTTGTCCATGCCTGTTTCATGAGTTTATTTTTTTACATAATTCTGTTGAAGCATGGTTGAAAAACAATGTCTGACTTTCATTGGTTAACATTTATAGAATTTTAATTTATTATTACTTTTGTCAGATTAAAGTTATTTCTGTGACCATTGTGACTTTTTCTTTCATTGACCAAAGGGTACCAACAATTTTGTCCACGTCTGTATATATATATATATAGCTCCTGTATAGAGAGAGAGAAAATATATGCATGTACATAGTTCATGGTATTTACTACAATAACAAGGTGATTATTTGCCTTTGAACTATGGTGTCATTTCGGACCTTTTCCGATTTTTTTTAAATGCACCCATTGTCATCCAATCCAAGTCAGTTTTTACATCAATCTCCATTTGAAATTTAATACTATTGATTTAGCAAAGTGAAAAGGGATAAATGGTCTCTTGTCTTTGATGTATACAATAATTCAATTTTCTTCTACTTTTGTGGTTTTTGGTAATTTGATGAGTTTCCGTTACAATCCACTGTTTGCAAATTTTGAATAGGGTATGCATCATTTCCACATGACTGTCCAACTTAGATGTAGCACCTGAAAACAAACTCAGGTATAAAGTTCCTTTCATTACAATACTGTAGGGTTCATGTAAGCAATGCTTTATATATACTGTATTTTTTGGCTATGTTACACACCCTACCATACAACGCAACCCAGAATTAGACAAAAGAAAATTAGGGAAACATATGTTATACTTGTTAAACCTTCCCTTGTGGTTTAACCACCTCAGCCCCCCTAGCTTAAACACCCTTAATGACCAGACCACGTTTTACAATTCTGCACTACACTACTTTCACCGTTTATTGCTCGGTCATACAACTTACCACCCAAATGAATTTTACCTCCTTTTCTTCTCACTAATAGAGCTTTCATTTGGTGGTATTTCATTGCTGCTGACATTTTTTGTTATTAATCGAAATTTAACTACATTTTTGCAAAAAAATGACATTTTTCACTTTCAGTTGTAAATTTTTTTTGAAAAAAACGACATCCATATATAAATGTTTTGCTAAATTTATTGTTCTACATTTGTCTTTTTTATAAAAAAAAAATGTTTGGGTAAAAAAAAATGATGGTTTGGATAAAAGTTATAGCGTTTACAAACTATGGTACAAAAATGTGAATCTCCGCTTTTTGAAGCAGCTCTGACTTTCTGAGCACCTGTCATGTTTCCTGAGGTTCTACAATGCCCAGACAGTAGAAAAACCCCACAAATAACCCCATTTCAGAAAGTAGACACCCTAAGGTATTCGCTGATGGACATAGTGAGTTCATAGAACTTTTTATTTTTTGTCACAAGTTAGTTTTCCTTACAAAGTCTCCTATTCCACTAACTTGTGACAAAAAATCAAAACTTCCATGAACTCACTATGCCCATCATGAAATACCTTGGGGTGTCTTCTTTCCAAAATGGGGTCACTTGTGTAGTTATACTGCCCTGGCATTTTAGGGGCCCAAATGCGTGCAAAGTAGTTTGAAATCAAAATGTGTAAAAAATGCCCTGTGAAATCTGAAAGGTGTGCTTTGGAATGTGGGCCTATTTGCCCACCTAGGCTGCAAAAAAGTGTCACACATGTGGTATCGCCGTACTCAGGAGAAGTTGGGAAATGTGTTTTGGGGTGTCTTTTTACATATACCCATGCTGGGTGAGAGAAATATCTCGGCAAAAGACAACTTTTCCCATTTTTTTATACAAAGTTGGCATTTGACCAAGATATTTATCTCACCTAGCATGGGTATATGTAAAATGACACCCCAAAACACATTCCCCAACTTCTCCTGAGTACGGCGATACCACATGTGTGACACTTTTTTGCAGCCTAGATGTGCAAAGGGGCCCATATTCCTTTGAGGAGGGTATTTATAGACATTTGGATCCCAAACTTCTTCTCACACTTTAGGGCCCCTAAAAGCGAGGGCAGTATAAATACCCCACATGTGACCCCATTTTGGAAAGAAGACACCCCAAGATATTTAATGAGGGGCATGGCGAGTTCATAGAATATTTTTTTTTTTTGGCACAAGTTAGCGGAAATTTATTTTTTTCTCACAAAGTCTCCCTTTCCGCTAACTTGGGACAAAAATTTAAATCTTTCATGGACTCAATATGCCCCTCACGGAATACCTTGGGGTGTCTTCTTTCCGAAATGGGGTAACATGTGGGGTATTTATACTGCCCTGGCATTTTAGGGGCCCTAAAGCGAGAGAAGAAGTCTGGAATATAAATGTCTACAAAATTTTACGCATTTGGATTCCGTGAGGGGTATGGTGAGTTCATGTGAGATTTTATTTTTTGACACAAGTTAGTGGAATATGAGACTTTGTAAGAAAAAAAAAATGATATCTATTTCCGCTAACTTGTGCCAAAGAAATGTTTGAATGGAGCCTTACAGGGGGGTGATCAATGACAGGGGGGTGATCAGGGAGTCTATATGGGGTCTATAGACGTCTGTATGTGTTTTGCGGATCCGATCCATGGATGCGTGGATCTGTAAAACACATACGGACGTCTGAATGGAGCCTTACAGGCGGGTGATCAATGACAGGGGGTGATCAATGACAGGGGGGTGATCAGGGAGTGTATATGGGGTGATCACCCCCCTGTCAGGCTCCATTCAGATGTCCGTATGTGTTTTGCGGATACATGGATTCATGGATCGGATCCGCAAAACCCATACGGACGTCTGAATGGAGCCTTACAGGGGGGTGATCAGGGAGTCTATATGGGGTGATCACCACCCTGTCATTGATCACCCCCCTGTAAGGCTCCATTCAGACGTCCGTATGTGTTTTGCGGATCCGATCCATGGATGCGTGGATCCGTAAAACACATACGGACGTCTGAATGGAGCCCTACAGGGGGGTGATCAATGACAGGGGGGTCATCAGGGAGTGTATATGGGGTGATCACCCCCTGTCATTGATCACCCCATTCAGGCTCCATTCAGACGTCCGTATGTGTTTTGCGGATCCGATCCATGGATGCGTGGATCTGTAAAACACATACGGACGTCTGAATGGAGCCTTACAGGGGGGTGATCATCCCATATAGACTCCCTGATCACCCCCCTGTAAGGCTCCATTCAGACGTCCGTATGTGTTTTGCGGATCCGATCCATGGATGCGTGGATCCGTAAAACACATACGGACGTCTGAATGGAGCCTTACAGGGGGGTGATCAATGACAGGGGGGTCATCAGGGAGTGTATATGGGGTGATCACCCCCTGTCATTGATCACCCCATTCAGGCTCCATTCAGACGTCCGTATGTGTTTTGCGGATCTGATCCATGGATGCGTGGATCCGTAAAACACATACGGACGTCTGAATGGAGCCTTACAGGGGGGTGATCAATGACAGGGGGGTTATCAAAACAGCGTCTAATATACCTGTTAGGGGTTAAAAAAAATTGCATCTACAGCCTGCCAGCGAACGATCGCCTCTGGCAGGCTGTAGATCCACTCGCTTACCTTCCGATCCTGTGAACGCCCGTGCCTGTGTGCGCGCGTTCACAGGAAATCTCGCCTCTCATGAGAGGACTCGCCGGCGCGTCCAGGAGGAATAACAGGGCCGCCGCCAGGACGCGATCCTGCGTACGCCGGTCCTGTAGCGGTTAATGAAGTGTCATTGGGTCAAGGTCACTAACTCTGAGGTCTAGCGTAGAGGGGGTTAAAAGATTACAGTCAGCTCCTGTTAAACTTAGTGTGTTATCTGCTGACCATTAAAAAAAGAACAGCAATGGCATCTGTAGTCACCTCAGTAAATGTGTCGCTGGCGTTTCCCATATTGTTCTGTAGCATCTTGCCATGCTTGTTCTGCTATATTATAAAAATAATTAAATAATGTAATAATTGTATAGTCTGGGTCATTACAGATGCGGCAAACACATACCACTGTATTGTGATTGGTTGCTAGGGGAAGCAAAGAAGGTTTTACTTTTAGACAGTTTCATGAGTTTTTTATTTCCATCTCACTATATATATAAAATGCCCTGACAATTCCTGTTCTATAGAGATCACTTTTCAGCAGTCATCTCATTATCATCACAGGCAGGATTACTATGACAGATAACATCTATAAATAGATAACACAAGATCAAACATTCATAATATGTGATGGTCACACCTTCTTCTATAATGATGTCTGCACAGGTCACGGAGCACATCTAGCCTGTTAAGGACACAAGAGATTATGAGATTGTGGCACATTGGGGGACATTTATGAAAGCTAAGTGGCAAAAAAATGGTTAGAGCTTAGTGGAAGGCTTCCGCCACCCACCAGATTTACTAAAACTTGCACCAGAAACTGGTATAAGTAATAGTTCAAGTCTACTCCAGCCCCCAGCATTACTGTGGCCACTACTGGGGGCATTATTATTACTGGAGGCACACTAGGGCCTAGTATTAATAATAGGAGTAAGCTAGCAGGGATTATTACTACTGGGGAAACACTAAGATAATTATTACTACTGAGGGCACAATAAGGAGCATTACTAATACTGGGGGCACTATGGGAGTATTAATATTGCTGGAGGCACTATATTGCTGTAGGTTTATAATTACTAGGGGCACATTAGGGGTATTATTATTACTGGGGGTACAATAGGGGCATTGTTATTACTGGAGGCACTAAGGTGGCATTATTATTACTGGGGGACAATAGGGGGAATTATTTGTACTGTGCACATTAAGGGCATTATTATTACTTGAATAATTATAAGGGCACTATAGGGGCATTATTATTACTGAGACACTATAAAGGACTTTATTATTACTGGGGGCACTTTTTTTGCAGTATAGTATTTGGGGGTATGAGGGAACTCAGGGGCACTGTATTGGGGTGGCAACAGGATGATACTGTTGGGGAACCAGGGTTGGGAGAATGATGGAAAAGGAAGGAATCTAAGATGTTTGTGTGGTAAACTCTACAGAGCTGAGACATGGCTGAAGAGAGCCATCATTGCGGTCTGGTCCTAATGGAAAAGATGAGGAAAGAGAACATCTACATCAGAGAAGAAAGAGCATCTACATCACTGGATGTAGGAGGTATGCAGTGTTTTCTCCTGTATGTTTGGTATTACTGATGGCAGAATTGGCTTACTGCTATAGCCTACATTTCACCTCCTCACCTCCCTCCTCTGTATCTTAATTAGAGACAACTGGAGGACGAGGAGGACAGAAGGTGGCAGCTAGCACTGGGCAACACTGACATGGGCAGCTTCTGAGGAAGTATTTTGAGCTGCTGGCATAGTATATTGTGCTGCACTGTAGTACTTGGTTCTACAAAGTCAGAACATTGTGTTGCACTGTGGAATATGGTTCTGCTGGGGCAATTTATTGTGCTGCACTGTTATTTGGTTCTGTGTTGGGGCAGAATATTGTGCTGTGATATTTGGTTCTGCAAAGGTGGTATTTTGTGCTACACTGTGATATTACTGTACCCACCTACTTATGTTGGCCCTCACATTCTGTCATTTTGTACCTGACTACAACATGGCTTTCACTTGTAATAGAATATGGCAAAACCCCATATGGGGTGATAAACTGCTGGTTAACAAAATGGTGGGACAGTAGGAAAGATGTTGCTAAAATGCGTTTTGTCACCGTGTTGCATTTACAATGACCCTAAGGAACCAATACAGTAGAAACCCCAAAGATATGACCCCATTTTGGAAACTACACCCTAAGGAAGTCAGCTAAAAGTGTAGTTATGGTTTTGACCCCACAGGTAATTCTCAGAATATATTAACATTGGATGGGAAAAATGAAAAATTATCTTTTCCCATTAGCACAAAGCTTTAGCCTACATTTTTCATTTTTATAAAGAGTAAAAGGAGAAAAAGCAGGCTAAAAACCGGTACACAATTTTTCATAGTATGAAAATACCCTATTTGTGGTAATAAAAAGCTGTTTCAGCAAATGACAGGGCTCAGAAGTGAAGGAGTACCATTGACTTTTGAAGTCTAGATTTTGCTAGAATGGGTTTGGGCATTATGTTGTATTTGCAACACCCTCGAAGTACCAGTACAGTAGAAACCCCCAATAAATGACTCCATTTTGAAAACTACATTCCCAAGGAATTCAACTATGGATATAGTGATGGTTTTGACCCCAAGGTGGTTCATAAATATTAACACTGGACCACAAAAATAAATGGACTAGGGGAGGAATGGAGGAATGGAAGGAGGGACTAGAACAGTTCAGAAGGAAAGGTGTAGGGTAAAAAATATACATAAACCTCTCAAATGTATGTATACTAATGCCAGAAGCCTGACTAATAAAACTGGGGAACTGGAATTAGTGACGTGTGAGGACTATGACATGGCTGGATGATAGCTATGACTGGGCAGTTAATGTACAGGGTTACAGTCTGTTTAGAAAGGATCATCAAAACTGGAGAGGGGGAGGGGTCTGCCTTTATGTAAAGTCCTGTCTAAAGCCCACACTTCGTGAAGATATAAGTGAGGGACATGAACATGTGGAGTCACTGTGGGTAGAGCTACATGGAGCTAAAAACAACAATAAATTACTAATAGGAATTTACTATAAACCACCTAATATACCAGAGTCCACAGAAAATCTACTACTAAATGAGATAGACAAGGCAGCAAATCATAATGAGGTGGTTATTATGGGGGACTTCAACTACCCAGATATAGACTGGGAAACTGAAACTTGTATATCTCATAAAGGAAACAGGTTCTTGGCAATAACCAAAGACAATTACCTCTCCCAACTGGTTCAGGACCTGACTAGAGGGATGGCCATACTGGACTTAGTATTAACCAATAGGCCTGACAGAACAACAGATGTTCAGGTTGGGGGACACCTGGGAAATAGTGACCATAAAGTAATAACCCTCCAATTGTCATTCAAAAGAGCGTTTCTACAGAGAGGAACAAAAATACCAAACTTCAAAAAAGCTAAATTTAGCCAACTAAGAGGGGCCATTGGCCTAACTAAATGGGATTAAGTCCTCACAAATAAAAATACAGCCACAAAATGGGATATCTTTAAAAGCATCCTAAAATCTCATTGTGAGAGGTACATACCGTATGGGAATAAAAGGTTAAGGAACAAAAAGAAACCAATTTGGATAAACAGAACTGTGTAGAAAGCAATAAATGACAAAAAGAAAGCATATAAAACACTAAAACAGGAGGGTAGCCAGGAAGCACTGAAAAACTATAAGGAAAAAAAATAGAACATGTAAAAAACTAATAAAAGCGGCCAAACTAGAGACCGAGAGATTAATTGACAAAGAGAGTAAAACTAACCCTAAAATGTTCTTCAATTATATAAATGTATAAATCTGAAGGTGTCGGCCCTTTAAAGAGTAATGAGGGGGGAGTCGCAGAGAGCGACGAGGAGAAAGCAAAGCTGTAAAATATTTTTTTCTCCAATGTATTCACTGAGGAAAATAAACTGTCAGATGAAATGCTGAATGTTGAAATAAATTCCCCATTAAAAGTGTCCTGTCTGACCCAGGAAGAAGTACAACAGCGACTTAAAAAGATTAAAATAGACAAATCGCCAGGACCGGATGGCATACACCCTCGTATCCTAAGGGAATTAAGTAATGTCATAGCCAGACCCTTATTTCTGATATTTGCAGATTCTATACTGACAGGGAATGTCCCACAGGATTGGCGCATGGCAAATGTGGTGCCAATATTCAAAAAGGGTCCAAAAACAGAGCCTGGAAACTATAGGCCGGTAAGTTTAACATCTGTTGTGGGTTAACTGTTTGAAGGTTTTCTGAGGGATGCTATGTTAGAGCATCTTAACGGAAATAAGCAAATAACGCCATATCAGCATGGCTTCGTGAGGGATCGGTCATGTCAAACTAATTTAATCAGTTTCTATGAGGAGGTAAGTTCTAGACTTGACAGCGGCGAATCAATGGATGTCGTGTATCTGGACTTCTCCAAAGCATTTGACACTGTACCACATAAAAGGTTAGTATATAAAATGAGAATGCTCGGACTGGGAGAAAATGTCTGTAAGTGGGTAAGTAACTGGCTCAATCATAGAAAACAGAGGGTGGTTATTAACGGTACATACTCAGATTGGGTCACTGTCACTAGTGGAGTACCTCAGGGGTCAGTATTGGGCCCTATTCTCATCAATATATTTATTAATGATCTTGTAGAAGTCTTGCATAGTAAAATATCAATTTTCACAGATGACATTAAACTGTGTAAAGTACTTAACACTGAAGAGGACAGTATACTACTACAGAGGGATCTGGATAGATTGCAGGCTTGGGCTGATAAGTGGCAGATGAGGTTAAACACTGACAAATGTAAAATTATGCACATGGGAAGGAATAATGCAAGTCACCCGTACATACTAAATGGTAAAACACTCGGTAACACTGACATGGAAAAGGATCTAGGAATTTTAATAAACAGCAAACTAAGCTGAAAAAAACAGTGTCAGGCAGCTGCTGCCAAGGCCAATAAGATAATGGGTTGCATCAAAAGGGGCATAGATGCCCGTGATGAGAACATAGTCCTACCACTTTACAAATTATTAGTCAGACCACACATGGAGTACTGTGTACAGTTCTGGACCCCAGTGAACAAGGCAGACATATCAGAGCTGGAGAGGGTCCAGAGGAGGGCAACTAAAGTAATAACTGTAATGGGGCAACTACAGTAGCCTGAAAGATTATCAAAATTAGGGTTACTCACTTTAGAAAAAAGACGACTGAGGGGAGATCTAATTACTATGTATAAATATATCAGGGGTCAGTACAGAGATCTATCCCATCATCTGTTTATCCCCAGGACTGTGACGAGGGGACATCCTCTGCGTCTAGAGGAAAGAAGGTTTGTACACAAACATAGAAGAGGATTCTTTACGGTAAGAGCAGTGAGACTATGGAACTCTCTGCCTGAGGAGGTGGTGATGGTGAGTACAATAAAGGAATTCAAGAGGGGCCTGGATGTATTTCTGGAGTGTAATAATATTACAGGGTACAGCTACTAGAGAGGGATCGTTGATCCAGGGAGTTATTCTGATTGCCTGATTGGAGTCGGGAAGGAATTTTTTATTCCCCTAAAGTGAGGAAATTGGCTTCTACCTCACAGGGTTTTTTTGCCTTCCTCTGGATCAACTTGCAGGATGACAGGCCGAACTGGATGGACAAATGTCTTTTTTCGGCCTTATGTACTATGTTATGTACACTCACCTAAAGAATTATTAGGAACACCATGCTAATATGGTGTTGGACCCCCTTTTGCCTTCAGAACTGCCTTAATTCTACGTGGCATTGATTCAACAAATTGCTGATAGCATTCTTTAGAAATGTTGGCCCATATTCATAGGATAGCATCTTGCAGTTGATGGAGATTTGAGGGATGCACATCCAGGGTACGAAGCTCCTGTTCCACCACATCCCAAAGATGCTCTATTGGGTTGAGATCTGGTGACTGTGGGGGCCATTTTAGTACAGTGAACTCATTGTCATGTTCAAGAAACCAATTTGAAATGATTCAAGCTTTGTGACATGGTGCATTATTCTGCTGGAAGTTGCCATCAGAGGATGGGTACATGGTGGTCATGAAGGGATGGACATGGTCAGAAACAATGCTCAGGTAGCCCGTGGCATTTAAACGATGGCCAATTGGCACTAAGGGGCCTAAAGTGTGCCCAGAAAACATCCCCCACACCATTACACCACCAGCCTGCACAGTGGTAACAAGGCATGATGGATACATGTTCTCATTCTGTTTACGCCAAATTCGGTCTCTACCATTTGAATGTCTCAACAGAAATTGAGACTCATCAGACCAGGCAATATTTTTCCAGTCTTCAACAGTCCAATTTTGGTGAGCTCGTGCAAATTGTAGCCTCTTTTTCCTATTTGTAGTGGAGATGAGTGGTACCCGGTGGGGTCTTCTGCTGTTGTAGCCCATCTTTCTTTCCCATTCTGACATTCAGTTTGGAGTTCAGGAGATTGTCTTGACCAGGACCACAACCCTACATGCATTGAAGCAACTGCCATGTGATTGGTTGACTAGATAATCGCATTAATGAGAAATAGAACAGGTGTTCCTAATAATTCTTCAGGTGAGTGTATGTACTATGTACTATTAGTATGTTGCTTTAGCCGAAGATTTATATTTCTTTTACAAATTTTCAATTTTTCATATAGATTTGACCATCTAGTATAAATGACATGATAACTTTATTCATAACATAGTAAGGCAAGTTCACATCACTATTTTGCTTTCCATTCTTCTGATCGATCAGAAAAACAAAATTGGATCAGTTATTTTGAGCATCAGCCACACTCAGCATCAAATTTTACTCATTTATCCATCTGAGCTTCAGTTAAATCAGTTTGCATTAGTTTGTGTCAGTTCTGTCAGAAATCAGTTATTTTTTATGGGAAAAAAGTACAGCATTTTTCTACTATTAAAGGGTGCTTTCACACTAACGTTATTCTTTTCCGGTATTGAGTTCCGTCCTAGGGGCTCAATACCGGAAAAAAACTGATCAATTTTATCCTAATGCATTCTGAATGGAGAGCAATCCGTTCAGTATGCATCAGGATGCATCAGTTCAGTCCCTTTACGACTTATGGCCAGAGAAAATACCCCAGCATGCTGTGTTTTTTTCTCCGGCCAAAATTCCGGAATGCCGGCTCCGGCATTAATTTCCATTGAAATGCTTTAACGCCAGATCCGGTATCAACTGTTCCGGAAATTGCTGCGTCGCCGGTGCCGGGATATAGGAGGAGCTGGTGGCGCAGCTTCCTGTTTGTCTCTTTGCTCCAGCCTGTGAGGGAGAAGGAAGCACGCCATTGAAGGTGAGTATAAAGTTTTTGTTTTCTCTTGTTGCAACAATATAAAAATTAAATATTGTACTTATACCTAGGAGCTGTATGTTATAAGTATAAAGGTGATGCTAGGAGTAGTAGTACCTAGGTACTAATACTCCTTGCATCCCCTATGTACTTATACTACCTGCAGTCCCTATGCAAAAGTACATAGGGACTGCAGGTAGTATGAGTACATAGTGGATGCTAGGAGTGATAATTCTAGGTACTGCTACTCCTAGCATCCACTACGTACTTATACTACCTGCAGTTCCTATGTACTTCTGCATAGGGACTGCAGGTAGTATACGTACATAGTGAATGCTAGTAGTAGTAGTCCTTGGTACTACTACTTCTAGCATCCACTATGTACTTATACTACCTGCAGTCCCTATTTACTTTTGCATAGGGACTGCAGGTGGCATAAGTACATAGTGGATGCTAAGAGTAGTAGTCCTAGGTACTTCTACTCCTAGCACCCACTATGTACTCATACTACCTGCAGTCCCTATGGGATCAGTACTGTAAGTATACAGTATTTTATTTGTAGATAGCATGCACTTATGTTTTATTGCTCAAAATTGGTTTACCGTCTAGTTGATGTGGGTCACTGCCACCGATAGTTTAACAACACTTTTTTTTTATTGTTGTTGTGGCTGCTTCAATTAAATAGTAAACCATTTTTGATGTCAACAAATCATGTATTTTAAAGACTACCTTTTTTTTTTTTTTGTTCCAGGTCGACAATCATGGTTCGGTGGCGGTCAATCAGTGACCACTACAAGTATAATTATAATGAGGAACTTCGGCGCTCAAGTGGTTCAGGAGGAACCTCAAGGCGTCCATATCGCTATTCTGACACCTTGGGGTTCCTACGAAGAACCCTAGAGCTACGAAGGTAAGATATTATGTTTATACAGATTATGTTCTCCAATCTATGTGTATTAGCACTCTGTCTTGGACATCCACACAGTATTTTGTGGAGTAGAGATGAGCGAAGAGTGCTTCAGATTATACATCTGAAGTTGCATTCCAAAATAAAAAATCATACTGTACATAGACACTTCTCTGTACACTAATAGAATGTATGGGCTCTATCTATGTACAGTATTTGTATGAATTTTTTTTGCAATGCAACTTCCTATGTAGCATCAGAAGTCGCTTTGCTCACCTCTATCTAGAGGTTCTCCACCAAAATACAATAGTTATTGTGTTTTTTTTCTTTGCTTTACAGAACAGCAAGCAGTACTCGGGCGCCCGAAGTTCCCCAGCAGGCGATCCCTGATGAGCCAGCCACCGCGGGTCCCTCTCGTCCCGCTCAAGCAAGTGGTCAGGTGCTCAATGTTCCCTCTGGCGATGCAATGATGGCCACTTTGATGGCCCACTATTTGAGGCCCTAATGAGTCGCCAGAGGACAGGTAGGAGCCATCAGGCGGACTACGAGGATCTCACAAGGCTCATTTACGTGTCCTTGATGAGATTCATGGGATTCATAAATAAAGTTGCCGCTTTGGAGGATAATTTGTGGCGTCTTCAGGAGGGGGCGGTGTTGACGTTGCAAATGAGTCCGATGCATCACTATTTGATATCGTTGCTCCCCATGATGGAACACTTCATGCCAGACCAGCTGTTTGAGGCCAGAAGACAAGTGGACTGCGTCTTGTGGCAAGTGCAACATCTCCCCACATCCCTTCCCCCGCCCCTGCCCTATCCCCCATCCCACACCTATCCCCTGCCCTATTCCCCATCCCACACCTATCCCCCATCTCACACCCATCCCCCTTCCCAATCTCCCCATCTCCCTTCCCAGCCTCCCCATCCACTTTCCCAGCCGCCCCATCCGACTTTCCAAAACCCATCCCAGTCCTAAACCTCTGAGCTATTTTCTCACCACTTTTCTCCCTCTCCTCCTCATTACTATCCTCCAACCTCTTTTACCCACTCCCTCTACTCTAGCTCGGGAAACTCCATCTCCTGCCCAATCCTCCACATTAAATACTCCCTCTGTGGCACTTGCCCCAACATGCACTTATTTGTCCACAGTGGCAGAAGAACAACAGGACAGAGGGGCCACAAACCATGCACTGCCCTCCACTCCCCACCCTTCTACTTCCCCTAGGCCTTTTTATAGGCAATTGTAAATGTTTTTTAAAAAATTATGTTTTTTTAATAGATTTATTTTATCAAAAAAGTTATTTATTCTTAATAAATGTTATTTGGTCTTGAAAATTGATGTGTTTTTTTTTTCGTTTTTTTTTTAAGTGGATCTTTTGTATATACAAAAGAAGAGAAAGGAGCTGATATCTGTGGTGCCGGGGTTGTTAGTACATCCAGTAATATACTCAATTGGCTAACTGTAGATATGGTCCAAGAGAAGTAAAATAGGGTAAATGTGAACAAAACTCTGACTCCAAGTGGATTACACCCAAGAGTGCTTGAAGCGCTCTGTTCAGTCATTGCTGTGCCCCTGTTTATATTTTTAAGGATTCTCTAGGGACTGATACAGTGCCAAGTTATTGGGGCAAGGCAAACGTGGTGCCCATATTCAAAAAAGGATCAAGGTCCTCCACAGGCAATTAAAGACCAGTTAGTTTAACTTCTGTTGTGGGAAAAATGTTTGAAGGAATCTTAAGGGACTATATACAGGAGTGTGTGACTATAAATATTATTATAAGTGATAACTAGCATGGGTTTACCAAGGACAGAAGTTGTCAGACTAACCTGATTTGTTTTTATGAGGAGGTGAGTAGTAACCTGGACAGAGGGGTGGCTGTGGATGTAGTGTTTCTGGATTTTGCAAAGGCTTTTGATACTGTCCCTCATAGATGCCTATTAAGTAAAGTAAGGTCTATTGGCTTAAAAAGTATAGTTTGTAATTGGATTGAAAACTGGCTGAAGGACCATGTCCAGAGAGTTGTGGTCAATGATTCCTATTCAAAATGGTCCCAGGTTATAAGTGGTGTACCCCCAAGGTTCAGTGCTTGGCCCTTTATTATTTAATTTATTTATTAATGATATTGAGGACGGGATTAATAGCACCATATCTATTTTTGTACGGTCTATGGAAGATGTCCACAAACTACAAGCTGACTTGAACACGCTGAGTGATTGGGCATCAACTTGGCAAATGAGTTTCAATGTGGACAAATGTAAAGTTATGCATCTTGGTAGTAATAATCTCTGTGCTTCATATGTCCTAGGTGATGTAGCACTGAGAGAGTCACTTATAGAGAAGGATTTGGGTGTCCTTGTGGATGGTAGATAAAATTATAGTATACAATGTCAATACTGCTTTTAAGGCCACCAGGATTTTGTCATGCATTAAATGAGGCATGGACTCGCGGAGCAGGGATGTATTACTACCACTTTACAAAGTGCTAGTGCAGCCTCATCTGGAATACGCAGTCCAGTTCTGGGCACCAGTACATAGAAAGCATGCACTGCAGCTGGAACAAGTACAGAGGAGAGCAACTAAAATGATAAGGGGCATGGAGGGTCTTAGTTATGAAGAAAGATTAAAAGAATTGAATTTATTTAGTCTTGAGAAGAGACGTCTAAGGGGGGACATGATTAACCTGTACAAGTATATAAATTGGCCATACAAAAAATACGGCGAAAAACTGTTTCATGTAAAATGTGCTCAAAAGACAAGGGGGCACTGCCTCCGACTGAAGAAGAAAAAGTTCAGTCTCCAGAAGCGTCAAAGCTTCTTTACTGTGAGAACTGTAAATCTGTGGAATAGACTTCCTCAGGACGTGGTCACAGCAGGAACAGTGGACAGTTTCAGACGAATTCTTAAAAGTAAAAAATATAATTGCTTATGAAAACGTGTAGAAATCTGAGTCTCACTTCCTTCTGGGATTCGCGTCCCAACCTATCCCTTGGTTGAACTTGATGGATGTTTGTCTTTTTTCAACCGTAATAACTATGTATGGGTTCTTTTGGAACATTTTAGATTTCCTGACACTGGCGGAGCGACACAAGTATTTGTCACTCCTCTAGCGTGGGGAGAGTATGTTGACAATTAGTAGTGTGTAGAATAGAGGCCTGACATAATCTCCCAGCACTGGCAGAGCAACACAAGTATTTGTCGCTCCACCAGCGTGGGGAGATTATGTTGAAAAGCAAAAGTGTGTAGTATAGAGGCCTAACATAATCTCCCAGCACTGGCAGAGCGACACAAGTATTTGTCACTCTGCCAGCATGGGGAGATTATGTTGACAATCAGTAGTGTGTAGAATAGAGGCCTGACATAATCTCCCAGTGCTGGCAGAGTGACACAAGTATTTGTCGCTCCTCCAGTGTGGGAGATTATGTCAGGCCTCTATACTACACACTTTTGCTTGTCAACATAATCTCCCCACGAGATCAATATATGCAACTAGACTCAATGTATGGTTTTGAATTTTTTTTATGAAACAGACTAATTTTACAAAACAGGTTTTGAAAAACAATACATACTAGTGTATGCAACCACAAACATAACATCGCAAACAAACTGCATCAAGAATATATTCAAATTGAATGAAAAAAATAAATAAGAACAATTTAAATCATTTGGTCCTGCCAGTCCACTCTTCCAGCATTGGAGCAGAAATATTCAGCAAAGGAGTTTCTCATCCTGGAAACTGCTACAGTGGTCCGCGGGCCAAAGCTCTAAATACTGGCCAACTCGCTGTCTTCATGAATCTCCTGGTCATTTAGCAGTTCTTTTATGAGGAGGTAGTTGTGTAACACGACAGCTGCCTTTACTACGCCATCAACAGTTTCTACTTTTAGTTGAATTTGTTTGGTGAAAATCAGTCTTTTAGCTACTAGATGTCACTACCAGAGCTTTGAGACGTTCTCACAGCTCTGTGTCTCCACCCCTGTGATGATGTCACTTAGAGTTTGGAGGTGTTCTCACTGTTCTGTTTCTCCGCCCCTGTGATGAGGTCTTTACTCCCAGCTGTTCCTCCTGCGTTTGATTTCCCTGCCTTTAAATCACCCCTCCTCCTATTGCAGGGCGTGGATTATATTTCTCTTTTCAGTTGTAGCTCTGCCTTGAGTATCTTCACTTGTTAAGCTATTAGTTCTCTGGACCTGTG
Organism: Bufo gargarizans; assembly: GCF_014858855.1. Taxonomy (NCBI): domain Eukaryota; kingdom Metazoa; phylum Chordata; class Amphibia; order Anura; family Bufonidae; genus Bufo; species Bufo gargarizans. Next base: position 149,657,147 of record NC_058084.1, read on the forward strand.
TTCTGTTGCTGCAAGCACTCCGGATATTGCCAGCGGCCCTTGGATCCGTCTTCTCTGCGGCTGCAGCTCCATCAGCTAAGTGTGCAGACATTGTTTTGTACCTGGTGATTTTCTGACTGGATCTGAGGTGGCCACGGTTCCCTCCATATTCTGAGCAGGGCATCGGTGGCCGTGCCCCTTCCACTATTGTAGGGGTTACAGGGCTCATCAGTCTTAGGCACACGGGCATGCCTCGTTCCACCACATGGATCCAGGCATGTGCTTTAGCAGCATAGGGAGAGTGTTGAGGGTCTGACAGGGGTCACCCTTTCTCTTCCCTAGTTTGGGCCCGGTCAGTAGCTCTTTTTACTGTGTATGCTCTTGTTACCCTTAAACAGCCGTGACATTATAATCCACCAAAACCGTCCTTGTTGACATGGATCCGCTTTCTGGCTTGGTTGACCGCATGCAGGGTCTTTCTTTGGAAGTAGCGGATCTCCGTCAATCTGTGACTCAGCTACAAGCATTGGGCTCTGCTCCGACTCATGAAGTCTGTTGCGAGCCAAAGGTCTCACTTCCGGAAACGTTCTCCGGGGGCAGTGAGAATTTTGTTCGCTTCAGAGAGGCATGTAAACTCCATTTTTGTTTGTGTCCCCACTCCTCTGGTAATGAGGAACAGAGGGTGAGGATTGTCATCTCCCTGCTCAGGGGTAATGCTCAGACTTGGGCTTTTTCGCTGCCATCAGGGGATCCTTCCCTTCGATCCGTGGAAAGATTTTTTGTGGCCCTGGGGCAGATATATGATGACCCGGATCGTGTTGCTCTGGCAGAATCGAACTTACGTGTTTTATGCCAGAACAAACTGTCTGCGGAGCTTTATTGTTCTGAATTTCGGAGATGGGCAGCTGATTCAGGCTGGAATGATGCTGCACTCCGAAGTCAGTTCTGTCATGGTCTCTCAGAGGGTTTGAAAGATGCCTTTGCTATCCATGAGAGACCAACATCCTTAGAGTCTGCCATGTCATTGGCGGTACGCCTTGACAGGCGTCTAAGGGAAAGAAACAAGACCTCTCCGTCCAGCCATTGTCAGTCTAGGGGCAATGGTGCGGACTCATTCAGTATGCAGGGGTCTCATCCTGTCTCGCTCCCCTCTGAGGAGGAGCCCATGCAGCTAGGCCGACTTGCCCCTGATAAAAGAGGATTTAGTCCTCAGAATATGGTGTGTTTTTGTTGTGGGGGCATAGGTCATTTGGCAAATGTTTGTCCGTCTAGGAGATTCCTGAACTGTACTAAGAGCGATAATAAGAGAAAAACCTCAAGAGGTAGATCATCAAGTTCTGCTTCATCTGCTACTTTGGGCAAAGTTGATGTGGGAATTGATGCTATTCCTCTGACCTGCAGTTCCTGTTTTCTCCTGTCTGCCAGGGTGGCGCTAGAGAGCAAAGTCATTCCTTGTGAGATTTTTGTCGATAGTGGAGCGGCCGTCAATCTTATTGACACTCAATTTGTAGCCTTGCATGGTTTTCAGGTTTGTACATTAGAAAAGGATATACCTGTTTTTGCTATTGACTCTGCCCCACTCTCGCAGAGATCTCTGAAAGGCATTGTTCACAATATCCGGCTAGCTGTAGGTGACACTCATGTGGAGGAGATATCTTGTTTTGTCCTTAACGGATTGCCTTCTCCTCTAGTTTTGGGGCTACCCTGGCTCACTAGACATAACCCCACTATTGATTGGCAAGGAAGGCAAATAAATGAGTGGAGTGACTTTTGTAGAGAGAATTGTCTCACAGCGACTTTTGCAGAGGTGTCTACTAAAACTGTGCCATCATTTCTCTCTGATTTCTCGGATGTGTTTTCCGAGAGCGGTGTTCAGGAGCTACCTTCTCACCGGGAGTTTGACTGTCCCATTAACCTCATTCCCGGCGCCAAGCTGCCAAAAGCACGCCTCTACAATCTCTCACAACCGGAAAGACTCGCAATGCGAACCTATATCTCCGAGAGTCTCGAGAAGGGGCATATTCGTCCCTCAAAGTCACCTGTTGCCGCGGGGTTTTTTTTTGTTAAAAAAAAAGATGGCTCTCTGAGACCTTGCTTAGATTTTAGGGAGCTGAACCGTATCACGATTCGCGATCCCTATCCCCTTCCTCTGATCCCGGACCTCTTCAACCAAATTGTTGGGGCCAAGGTGTTTTCCAAATTGGATCTGAGAGGCGCGTACAACCTGGTCAGGGTCAGAGAGGGGGATGAATGGAAAACGGCCTTTAATACCCCTAACGGGCATTTCGAGAATCTCGTTATGCCTTTCGGCCTGATGAATGCTCCGGCTGTCTTTCAGCATTTTGTTAATAGTATTTTCTATCATTTAATGGGGAAATTTGTATTGGTGTATCTTAATGATATTTAGATTTTTTCCCCTGATGTTCAGACCCATCAGGATCATCTTTTTCAGGTCCTGCAGATACTGCGGGAAAATAAACTGTATGCCAAGCTGGAGAAATGTCTTTTTATGGTATCGGAGATTCAATTTCTGGGTTTTCTCCTCTCTGCTTCTGGTTTTCGCATGGATCCGGAGAAGGTCCGTGCTGTGCTGGAGTGGGAGCTTCCTGAAAATCAGAAGGCATTGATGCGCTTTCTGGGTTTTGCTAACTACTACAGAAAGTTCATTTTGAATTATTCCTCTATTGTCAAACCCCTTACTGACATGACAAAAAAGGGGACGGATTTTTCCTCTTGGTCGGAGGAGGCGCTTGCAGCCTTTTCTAAGATTAAAGAGAGTTTTGCGTCTGCTCCCATCTTGGTGCATCCCGATGTTTCCTTACCTTTTATTGTTGAGGTGGATGCTTCCGAGGTGGGTGTGGGTGCAGTTTTGTCCCAGGGCCCCTCTCCTGCCAAATGGCGACCTTGTGCCTTTTTCTCTAGAAAACTCTCCCCGGCAGAGAGAAACTATGATGTGGGAGATAGGGAGTTGTTGGCCATCAAGTTGGCTTTCGAGGAATGGCGCCATTGGTTGGAGGGGGCCAGGCACCCTATCACCGTTTTTACTGACCATAAGAATCTGGCGTACTTGGAGTCGGCCAGGCGTATGAATCCGAGACAGGCCAGATGGTCTCTGTTCTTCTCCAGATTCAATTTTGTTGTTACTTTCCGCCCTGGGATCAAGAATGTGAAGGCTGATGCTCTCTCTCGCTGTTTTCCGGGAGGAGGAAACTCCGAGGACCCGGGTCCCATTTTGGCGGAGGGGGTAGTTGTTTCTGCTCTATATTCCGATTTGGAGGCCGAGGTCCAGGCTGCCCAGTCTGAGGCACCTGCCCGTTGTCCCTCTGGGAAGTTGTTCGTGCCTCCTGAGCTACGTCACAAACTCTTTAAGGAACATCATGATACGGTTCTTGCTGGTCACCCCGGGAGTAGAGCCATGGTAGATCTCATTGCTCAGAGATTTTGGTGGCCGGCTCTTCATAAGTCTGTGGAGGGTTTTGTGGCGGCTTGTGAGACGTGCGCTTGCGCTAAGGTCCCTCGTTCACGACCTTCAGGTTCCCTTCTCCCGTTACCCATACCTTCCCGTCCTTGGACACACCTGTCCATGGACTTTATCACGGATCTTCCTCGTTCCTCGGGGAAGTCGGTGATCCTGGTGGTCGTGGACCGTTTTAGCAAGATGGCTCATTTCGTTCCTTTCCCTGGTTAGCTTTTGTCGACCATATTGTTAAATTGCACGGCATTCCCTCTGATATTGTTTCCGATAGAGGCACGCAGTTTGTGTCCAGGTTCTGGAAGGCTTTCTGTTCTCGCCTGGGGGTTCGGCTGTCCTTCTCTTCTGCTTTTCACCCGCAGTCGAATGGTCAGACTGAGCGCCTCAATCAGAATCTGGAGACATATTTGCGCTGTTTTGTGGCAGAGAACCAGGAGGATTGGTGTTCATTTCTCCCTCTTGCTGAGTTTGCTTTGAACAACCGTCGTCAGGAATCTTCTGATAAGTCACCATTTTTTGGTGCATATGGGTTCCATCCGCAGTTTGGGACATTCTCGGGAGGGGCTCTTTCTGGTTTACCTGAGGAGGAGAGATTTTCCTCGTCTTTGTCTACCATTTGGCAAAAGATTCAGAGTAATCTCAGAAAGATGAGTGAGAAGTATAAGCGTGTGGCTGATAAGAGACGTGTGCCTGGTCCGGACCTGAATGTGGGTGATCTGGTGTGGTTGTCTACAAGAAATATTAAACTGAAGGTTCCCTCCTGGAAATTGGGTCCCAAGTTTATTGGGCCTTATAAAATTTTGTCAGTCATCAATCCTGTTGCCTTCCGCCTTGATCTTCCACGGGTTTGGAAGATACATAATGTATTTCACAGATCTCTCTTAATACCATATGTCCAGCCCACGGTACCCTCCTCTTTGCCTCCTCCTCCGATTTTGGTTGATGGCAATCTGGAGTTTGAGGTTTCCAGAATTGTGGACTCTCGCATTGTCTGTGGTTCTCTTCAGTACCTCGTTCATTGGAAGGGTTATGGTCCTGAGGAGAGGATGTGGGTTCTGATGTCGGACATTAAAGCCACTCGCCTTATCAGGGCATTTCATAGGGCTCATCCTGGGAAGGTGGGTCCTGGGTGTCCGGAGTCCACCCGTAGAGGGGGGGTACTGTCACTACCAGAGCTTTGAGACGTTCTCACAGCTCTGTGTCTCTACCCCTGTGATGATGTCACTTAGAGTTTGGAGGTGTTCTCACTGTTCTGTTTCTCCGCCCCTGTGATGAGGTCTTTACTGCCAGCTGTTCCTCCTGCGTTTGATTTCCTTGCCTTTAAATCACCCCTCCTCCTATTGCAGGGCGTGGATTATATTTCTCTTTTCAGTTGTAGCTCTGCCTTGAGTATCTTCACTTGTTAAGCTATTAGTTCTCTGGACCTGTGTTCTGTTGCTGCAAGCACTCCGGATATTGCCAGCGGCCCTTGGATCCGTCTTCTCTGCGGCTGCAGCTCCATCAGCTAAGTGTGCAGACATTGTTGTGTACCTGGTGATTTTCTGACTGGATCTGAGGTGGCCACGGTTCCCTCCATATTCTGAGCAGGGCATCGGTGGCCGTGCCCCTTCCACTATTGTAGGGGTTACAGGGCTCATCAGTCTTAGGCACGCGGGCATGCCTCGTTCCACCACATGGATCCAGGCATGTGCTTTAGCAGCATAGGGAGAGTGTTGAGGGTCTGACAGGGGTCACCCTTTCTCTTCCCTAGTTTGGGCCCGGTCAGTAGCTCTTTTTACTGTGTATGCTCTTGTTACCCTTAAACAGCCGTGACACTAGAATACCAAATGTGCATTCCACCATTCTGCGAGCCCTAGTCAGGCGGTGTCACGGCGGGCGTGCACTCAGACTCACAGATAACCCACCAACCAGGCTCTGGGCGAGAGGCAGGGGAAGGGTCACCTCCTAGCTAATCCCTGACCTCTTTCCCTGCACTGCTCAGCCCACATGCAGACCTTGATGGTAGGTATGATGTGTCCCCGTGCCTGGGCTGAAAACACCCTTAATTCCCTGAGATGGTGAAGGGGGAAATAAGAGCAGCCTGCTCGCATAGAACCTGGATGGGAAAGATGACACAAAACAACCAAACTTGAAATCACACAGACAACCTTCCTTCCTAGCTCCCAAGACCACAATGATTCCTATAATCTGCTCAGAGCACTGAGATGGTGTGCTATTTAAACTAATGACCCCACCCAGTGCACCTGATGAGAGGCGGATCCAGCACGGCTCCAAAACAAACACTAAACTCGTGCTGCTATCCTGGCCGACCTCCGCACATCGTCAGAGCGGGGCATGACAGGCGTTAGTTAAATACTTGTTTGTTCCGATTTAATCTACGGCTGGAATAAGGTTTAATGAGATTGCCACACATGTGGAATGCCTCTTCACCAACCAACACAAAGGGTATGGGGGCAGCATCACTACCTGGTAGAGGTTGAGGTGGTGGAAAATAAAATCGTCTATTGTATACCCTTCGCCCCATGTCAGAATTTTTAAAGACCATGGAATCATTGGTTCGGCCATAAGCCCCAACATCTATTGCCACAAAACGGTACTGGAGGGACGTCAAACTTTCTCCTGTTGCCAGAAATCTATCAGAACAAAAAAAAAAAAATTGGTGTAAATAAAGATGAGCAAATATGTAAAAAAAATGCAAAAAAATAAACATACAAGCTATATTATTTAGCTGCCCTTGTTTGGGACCTTTAACTGGACATACCACCGTTAACTGCTCAAATGCTTTCCTTTGTTCTGTGGTCATTTTCACCGGACAAAGGACATTGTTTTGGAAATCTAGTGAGGGAACGGGCTCTCGTTGTAGAATGATAGGCGTATGCTTCTGGCTAGCATTGCTCACAGTGCTGTCAACATCTCTAATGGTCGAGATACGGGTAAATCCTGACCATAGGAGCCAGTGAAGCCACAGTGAACAATACTAATGCAGAGCCTCCAAAGCCCTTGGCCTGCTCAATCAAGAGCAGTGGTAGTTATAGTACAATATCAAGGGGTATGGAAATATGTCAGGTTTCAGCTTTGAACCAGGAAAAGCTTAAAATGTATACAAAAATAACAGTTTATATCAAAATATAAAAATATATATATTTTTAAATGTACCTTATGGTAAGCATTAAGCGTTCTGCAGGTGAAACACTTCGACGGAAAGTGATGTCCTGTCTTTCGATGCAATGAGACACTCTTTGGAGCAGATCGTCAAAACTGTCGATGCTCATCCATAAGTAGTTATGAAACTTGTTCGGATAGTTCCGCAGTTCGGGAAACAGAACTTCAAATGTTCCCCTTCTCATTCTGGCAGAAGTAATCAGATTAACCCAAAAGCGACGGCGCCGTCTGGCTCGAAGATGTCTCCTCCAGCCGGAAACAAGGATTAGAGCCTGAAATCCAAAGTGAATGTGGTCTGGCATCATCTTTGCTATCTTCTGAGGCAACTGAGGGGTATGTGCAGGGCTCCAGATGGCGACCAAAATGGTCGCCAATGCGACTTAGAATTTACAAATGGCGACAAGACTTTTTAGTCTTGTCGCCATTTGCGACTAGACCTGCTGCCACAGCTCTGCCGTTGAACAGCGGCGGGGCACAGGAGCTGATAGTTCTCTGCCCCACCGCCGATGTTCTTCTCAGCAGCGCAGTGGAGGAGTCTCCCTCCCCCTGTGCTGCTGCCGCCACCAATAAGAAGAGACGGTAGGAGGGGCTGTGGCCACTGCGCCACCAATGAAGAAAACTGACCTGTTAATACAAATACAGGAGGCGGGTGCCGGAATCAAATTGCCGACACCCGACCTCTGTGACAGGGAGCTGCGATCAGCGGCAGTTGAGTTAACCCTTCCGGTGCCAATGTTCATTATATTGGGGGGGCGCACTGCGCCACCAATGTTTATTATATTGGGGGGGCGCACTGCGCCACCAATGTTTATTATATTGGGGGGGGCACACTGCGGCACCAATGTTTATTATATTGACCTTCTACTTGGCATTCTGTATTAAAGAATCCTATTATTTTCCCTTATAACCATGTTATAAGGGAAAATGATACAGTGAATAGACTTTCATCCTAGCAACCATGCGTGAAAATCGCACTGCATCCGCACTTGCTTGCGGATGCTTGCGATTTTCACTCAGCCCCAATAACTTCTATGGGGCCTGCGTTGCATGAAAAACGCACAACATAGAGCATGCTGCAATTTTCACGCAACGCACAAGTGATGTGTGAAAATCACCGCTCATGTGCACAGCCCCATAGAAGTGAATGGGTCCGGATTTAGTGCGGGTGCATTCCGGTATTTTGAATGCCGGATCTGGCACTAATACATTCCTATGGGGAAAAATGCTGGATCCGGCATTCAGGCAAATCTTCAGTTTTTTTCGCCAGAGATAAAACCGTAGCATGCTGCCGTTTTATCTTTTGCCTGATCAGTCAAAATGACTGAACTGAAGACATTCTGATGTATCCTGAATGGATTGCTCTCCATTCAGAATGCATGGGGATATGCCTGATCAGTTCTTTTCTGGTATAGAGCCCCTAGGATGGAACTCTTCGCCGGAAAAGAAAAACGCTAGTCTGAAAGTACCCTAAAATATTAAGTTTAAATCCCCCCTTTCCCAATTTTACATATAAAATATATACCATATTTTTCGCCCCATAAGACTCACTTTTTCTTCCCCCAAAATGGGGGAGAAATGCCCCTGCATCTTATGGGGCGAATGCTTGCAGTTTTACATCGCAAGCTGCGCTGTACGGAGCGGGGGCCGGGGGAGGGACTGGGAGGAGGATCTGGGGGCTGGCAATAGCGGCGGGGCTGTGCAGTCAGTGTAGTATAGCACCGCCCCGCCGCTCCAGTATACTAAAATAAGATGTCATTTTCAAGTAATACTTATTAAACTTGCCCCCTTAGTCCTATTACTACTTTACATCCTAATCGCGGCAGTAGAATTCAGGCCGGGCGGGCAGCAGCGTAACTCTTGTCACGTGCCTGCGCCGCCTACTTTATGAATGAAGCAGGCGGCGCAGGCAAGTGACGTCAGTAAGAGACGCGCCGGCCGCCCGTCCTGCCTGCCTGAATTCTACACTAGCGATTAGGATGTAAGGTAGTAATAGGACTGAGGGGGCATGTTTAATAAGTATTAATTGAATATGACATCTTATTTTAGTATACTGGCGGCGGGGGGGGGCGGGGGCGATCTGTGGATGGCACAGTTATGGGCTGGGGGGGGGTCTGTGGATGGCACAGTTATGGGCTGGGGGGGCTGTGGATGGCACTGTCATGGGCTGGGGGAGGTCTGTGGATGGCACTGGTATGGGCTGGGGGGGTCTGTGGATGGCACATATATGCCACCCACAGATCCACCCCAGCCCATAACAGTGCCATCCACAGACCCCCCCAGCCCATAAAGTGGCATCCACAGACCCCCCCAGCCCATAACTGTGCCATCCACAGACCCCCCCAGCCCATAACTGTGCCATCCACAGATCGCCCCCATAACAGTGTCAGTCATCCACAGATCCCCCCCATAACAGTGTCAGTCATCCACAGATCCCCCCATAACAGTGTCAGTCATCCACAGATCCCCCATAACAGTGTCAGTCATCCACAGATCCCCCCATAACAGTGTCCGTCATCCACAGATCCCCCCCATAACAGTGTCAGTCATCCACAGATCCCCCCCATAACAGTGTCCGTCATCCACAGATCCCCCCCATAACAGTGTCCGTCATCCACAGATCCCCCCCATAACAGTGTCCGTTATCCACAGATCCCCCATAACAGTGTCCGTCATCCACAGATCCCCATAACAGTGTCCGTCATCCACAGATCCCCCATAACAGTGTCCGTCATCCACAGATCCCCCACATAACAGTGTCAGTCATCCACAGATCCCCCACATAAGTGTCAGTCATCCACAGATCCCCAGTAATAGTGCCATCCAGAGACCACCATTCGTTCCAAACCCACCAAACACACAGCACACCTTTTGGTTAAAAAAAAAAAAATCTTATTTTCCTCCCCAAAAACCTATATGCGTCTTATGGGCCGGTGCGTCTTATAGGGCGAAAAATACGGTAAACAATAAATAAATATATTACATAGCGCTGTCCAAACTATTAAATTATTAAAAAATATCTCCTATGCGGTGAGCATTAGCTATTTTTTAGTCACCTTGTCACCGCAAAAAATAGGATAGGACTGTTCTATTATGGGCCGAACGCTTCATAAAATGCGAAATGCACACAGTTTTTTTTTTTTTTTTTTTTGCGCGGTATTGAGTATCGCAATACTTTTTTATGGTGACAAAAGCGAATCAAAATTTTGGTATCAAAACAACCCTACGCCGATCTGATCACAATACCAAAATTTTGATTTGATTTCGATTTGGCGACTAAAAATTTGATTTGGCGACTACATTTTTCAGTTCAGGAGCCAATGGCTACTAGGTATTTTTTTTAGTCTGGAGCACTGATGTGACCTTCGTTTGTCTTTTTATAGCCACTGTATAATTTGCATGTGAAATTGTTTCTTTTGATGTTTGAAAATGTAAATACTGGATTCCGTCTGAAATCGGATGATAATGGATAAGGCGGATCCGTTATTTAAAAAAAAAAACCTTCATGAGGTCAAAACCAATTTTCCTCATTTTAGGGGGAAACAATGCTTTTCGACTCCAATCTCCAATCAGAATAACTCCCTGGAATGTCCTTTCTCCAGAATTCTAGTAACTAAAACCTGCAATATTATTACACTCCGGAAATACATCCAGGCCCCTCTTGAATTCTTTTAGTGAATTCACCATCACCTCCTCCTTAGGCACATAGTTCTGTCTTACTGCTCTTACAGTAGAGAATCCCCTTCTAGGGTTGTGTAGGAACCTTCATTCCTCTAGAAGTAGAGGATGTCCCCTCATCACAGTCACAGTCCTGGGGATAAATGGATCATGGGATAGATCTCAGTTCTGACCCTTGATAGAGTTATACATGGATATTAGATCTCCCCTCAGTCGTTATTTTTCTAAACTAAAGAACCCTAATTTTGATAATGGTTATGGGTACTGTAGTCCACCCATTCCAGTTATTACTTTAGTTGCCCTCTCTAGTTCTGCTATGTCCGCACAGGAGCACAGAACTGCCTAAAATACACATGTGCGGTCTGACTATTCTGCAGGTTGGACAGCTAAGGCAAACAGATTTATTTACCTTTTTCTAACTTTTCTATAATAAAATCACTTTTTTATAAAAAAAATAATAATTTGCATTTTACATGAACATATCCTAACATCTATAGCATTTGTAATTTACCATCAAACAAAACAATGGCTGATCTTAGGAAAACCAGCTACAGAAAACACTGTGGAGCCTCATTTAAGAGTCTCGACACAGCAATCCAAAGTGCAAAGCTCCCTGGGAAACAGTAATATGCAAAATAATTGTGGAGCCCCAGTTATGGGTCTGCAACACAGTGAAAGCCAGATATCCCTCAAAGGAAGGCTTTCACTGTGTTGAAGACCCATAACTGGGGCTCCACAATTATTTTGCATAATTTACCATCAAGGCAGTTGTATGGCAGATTTTTTTTTGCCTGACAGGATGTAGTTTCTATTGGTACCCTTTTGGGGTACATATAGCTTTTTGATAACTTTTTATTCCACATTTTGTAAGGCACTGTGGCCAAATATAGCAATGCTGTCAGTGTTTTTTTAGTGTGGTGTAAATAACATGCTAACTTTAATCTGCTGACTGATATAATAACAATGAGACCAAATGTATATTTTTTTTATGTCTTATTACTTTTACACTATAAAAACAGTGTTTAACCCTTTCTCGACTGCCATACGGCTATATATGTGCTATTTGCACATACCCTGTGCAGATAGCACGTGTATAAACGTTATGGCAGCTCTTTAATCATCAAAGCGCTGCAAAACGCTTGGATTAAAGCTTCTGCCCCTGCACTGCTGCTGCACATACAGTCCAGTAATGCCGGCAAGGGACCAGTCAGAGCGGTCCTTTGTCAGTGATCGATCCGGTTATTTAGTCTGTGCAGACTAACCAATCGGATCGCGGCAGTGTAAAAGTGCCTGTTCCAGGCTCTGATCTGCACTAGTGTGTGCTCCGTGCCCCCCGATCTGTGGGCCCCATCTGTGCCCCCCCCCCCCCCTGTGCACCCTGCCTCCAACCTTTGTCTTTGCCGGCCATACGCTTTCCCTGCCAACATCTGTGCCCATCCATGTAGTCTGCCCCCATGAGTGTGCCCTGCCCATCCCTCACCTGTGCGCCCTTGTGAGGCCCCCCTGCTGTATGTGATGGTGGCGGCTCTGTTCCTGAGCTGCCTCCATTAGCATTGAGTATATAACCCCTTACATGCCGCGGCAGCATCCATGGGGTTAATAGAGGGAGGGGGCTCCCTTTCTCAACCATCAGGTTGCCACGCTGCGATGGCAGCGGCACGGTGGTTATCATGGCAACCGGATGCTTTGCAAAGGCGTCCAGTGTTACCATCTATCAGGAAACCTGATAGTACATACTTTGCAATGCAAGAGCATTCTAAAGTATAGTACAGCCATCAGCCCCACTGGATCTTCAAGAACCAAGAGGGACTTGATAAAAAATTGTGAAAATAAAAAAAGTAAAAAATAAATAAATAAAAATGTTAATTAAAAATAAAATAAATTGCCTTTTCCTATATGCGCATATTTATGCGATTAAAAAATTTAAAAAAATAAAATAAACTACACATATTAGGTATCACCACATCCATAACGACCGGCTCTATAAATATATTACATGATCTAACCCGTCCGATAAATACCATAAAATATAAAAACTGTCAAAAAAGCCATTTTTGTCACCTTACGTCACAAAAAGTGCAACACCAAGCGATCAAAAAGGCGTATGTCCCATAAAATGGTACCAATAAAACCGTCACCTCATCTCGCAAAAATTGAGCACCTACATAAGAAAATCGCTTAAAAAATTAAATCACTATAGATCTTAGAACATGGGGATACTAAAACATCATTTTTTTTTGTTTCAAATATGCTATTATTGTGTTAAAGTGAGAGAAATTTTACAAAAGTATACATATTAGGTATCTCTGCATCCGTAACAGCCAGCTATATAAAAATATCACATGACCTAACCCGTCAGCTGAACACCATAAAAAAAAAAAAAACTGTGTCCAAAATTTTTTTTGTCACTTAACATCACAAAAATTGTAATGCCAAGTGATCAAAAAGGCGTATTGCCCCCCAAAATAGTACCAATCAAACCTTCACATCATCCCGCAAAAAAATGAGACCCTACCTAAGACAATCAGTCAAAAAATAAAAAAGCTATGGCTCTCAGACAATGGAGACACTGAAGCATAAATTTTTTTTGTTTCAAAAATGCTATTATTGTATGAAACTTAAATACATTTTAAAAATTTTAAAAGTACACATATTAGGTATCACCACATCCGTAACGATCTGCTCTATAAAAATGTCACATGATCTAACCCCTCAGGTGAATGCTGTAAAAATAAATAAATAAAAACTGTTCCAAAACAACCAATTTTTTGGTCACCTTGCCCCATAAATATCATATGTACCCAAAAATGGTACCAATAAAAATCTCAACTCTTCCTGCAAAAATCGAGGCCATCCACAAGACGATCGGCAGAAAAATAAAAAAAATAAGGGGTTCAGAAAATGGAGACACAAAAACATAATTTCAAAAATGCTTTATTATGTAAAACTGAAACAAAGAAACAAAGAAAGTAGACATATTTGAAATCATTTCGTCTGTAACAACCTGCTCTATAAAAATAGCACATGATCTACTCTGTCAGATGAATGTTGTAAAAAAGAAAAGCCGTGCCATTTTTTGGTTACCTTGCCTTACAAAAAACTTAATATACAGCAATTAAAAATCATATGTACCCCAAAATAGTACCAATACAACTGACACCTTATCCCCTAGTTTCCAAAATAGGGTCACTTTTTGGGAGTTTTTACTATAACGGTGCATCAGGGGGGCTTCAAATGGGACATGGCATCTAAAACCAGGCCAGTAAATCTGCCTTCCAAAAACCATATGGCCCTCCATTTCTTCTGTGCCCTGCCGTGTGCCTTTACATCAGTTTAGAACCACATGTGGTGTGTTTCTGTAAACCGGAGGATCAGGGTAAAAAATATTGAGTTTTGTTTGGCTGTTAACTCTTGATGTGTTATAGAAAAAAAATCTATTAAAATGGAAAATCTGCCAAAAAAAAGTGAAATTTCATCTCCATTTTCCTTTAATTCTTGTGGAATACCTAAATGGTTAACAAAGTTTGTAAAATCAGTTTTGAGTAACTTGAGGGGTGTAGATTCTGAATAGGGATCATTTATGGGGGTTTTCCACTATATAAGCCCCACAAAGTGACTTAAGACCTGAACTGGTCCTTAAAAAGTGGGTTTTGGAAATTTTCTTAAAAATTTTAAGAATCGCTTCTAAAATTCTAAGCTTTCTAAGGTCCTAAAAAATTAAAATGACATTTACAAAAAGATGCCAACATAAAGTAGACATATGGAGAATGTTAACTCCTGAAGGACCGGGCTCATTTTCACCTTAAGGCCTCATGCACACGACTGTTGTGTGCATCCGTGGCAGTTGTGCCGTTTTCTGTTTTTTTTCACGGACCCATTGACTTTCAATGGGTCCGTGGAAAAATCGGAAAATGCACCATTTGGCAGCCGCATCCGTGTTTCCTGGCCGTGAAAAAAATATGACCTGTCCTATTTTTTTCACGGCCAACGGTTCACGGACCCATTCAAGTCAATGGGTCCGTGAAAAAACACGGATGCACACAAGATTGTCATCCGTGTCCGTGATCCGTGTCCGTGATCCGTGTCCGTTTTTTCCTATCATTTCAATGGCAAACTTGACTTTGATTTTTTTTTTCATTTTTCATGTACGTGAATCCTCCAAAAATCAAGGAAGACCCACGGACGAAAAAGCGGTCACGGTTCACGGACCTACTGACCCCGTTTTTGCGGACCTTAAAAAAAAACGGTCGTGTGCATGAGGCCTAAGGACCAGGCCATTTTTTGCAAATCTGACCAGTGTCACTTTATGTGGTGATAACTTTAAAACGCTTTGACTTATCCAGGCCATTCTGAGATTGTTTTTTTCGTCACATATTGTGCTTCATGACACTGGTAAAATGGAGTAAAAAATTAATTTTTATTTATAAAGAAAATACCAAATTTACCAAAAATAATACATTCCCCATATGTCTACTTGATCTTTGGATCATTTTGGGAATGACATTTTATTTTTTGGGGATGTTACAAGGCTTAGAAGTTTAGAAGCAAATCTTAAAATTGTTCTGAAATTTTCAAAAACCCACTTTTTGAGGACCAGTTCAGATCTGAAGTCACACACTTACATAATAGAAACCATCCAAAAATGACCCCATTCTAGAAATTACACCCCTCAAGGTATTAAAAACGGATTTTACAAACTTTGTTAACCCTTTAGGTGTTCCACAAGAATTAATGGAAAATAGAGATAACTTTTCAAAATTTAACTTTTTGGGCAGATTTTCTATTTTAATATTTTTTTTCCAGTTACAAAGCAAGGGTTAACAGCCAAACAAAACTCAATATTTATGGCTCTGATTCTGTAGTTTACAGAAACAACCCAAAAGTGGCCGTAAACTGCTGTACGGGCAGGGCCGGCGCTTCCATAGAGGCAAGGGGGGCAATTGTCCCCGGGTCCCGGACTCCTTAGGGGCCCCCAGAGCCGGCCCGCAACTAACTACTATTCTATAATTCTATTTCTTTCTGTGTGGGACAGGACAGTGTGGCGGCGCTGCAGTGCTAATAATAACCCCGCAGGAGTCCTGGGCGGCGGGCAGTCTGGTCTGGAGTAATGTAATTAAACTGGAGGGCCCCCCCACCGACGGCCGCTCTGCCTGTCTCTTTAAAAGACTCGAAATTGAGAGCAGTGACTGGAGCAGCACACACGGCACAGGCAGGCACGTCTCGCGTCTGTCTGATGTTGCCACAGGCTCTGCCCCCCCCAGAGCAGAGAACTTGAAGAACTTAGGAGCAAGCGCCATTGGCAGCCAGCCAAAGCCCACAGTCTGAGTCTGACTCTGCCAGCAAAGGCCCGCGGCCTGCCGCCCACAAAAGACAGGCACCAGGCAGCCAGCCAAGTTCCACATCCACTTCCAATTTCCAAAGTACAGAACAGACCAGTTACTGGTAGGTTGGTTATTGTTAATTAAACTGGATCGTGTCCATCCATTCCCACTCACTTAGTCCCAGGCACCATCTCACCCGTCCCAATGTACTAGCCCGCCCTGCGGCCCTGGTACTGTTTGGAGTCAGTTGGACTGGAGAAATGTGCTCAGATAAGCACCGTAAAAAATAAAAACTGTGCTAAATTTTTTTGTCACCTTACATCACTAAAAGTACAACAGCAAGCGATCCAAAAGGCGTATGCCCACCAAAATAGTACCAATATAACCGTCACCTCATCCCACAAAAAATGAGCCCCTACCTAAGACAATCGCCCAAAAAATAAAAAAAATTATGGCTCAGAATATGGAGACACTGAAACATCAATTTTTAAAAAAAAAAAAGCTGTTATTATGTAAAACTTAAGTAAATTAACAAAAGTATACATATTAGGTATCACCGCGTCCGTAATAACCTGCTCTATAAAAACATCAGATGACCTAACCCCTCAGATGAACACTGTAATTTTTTTTTAGAAAACTGTGTAAAAAAAAGCCATTTTTTGTCACCTTACATCACAAAAAGTGTAATAGCAAGCGATCAAAAAGTCATATGCACCCCAAAATAGTGCCAATCAAACCGTCATATCATCCCGCAAAAAATTAGACCCTACATAAGATAATCGCCCAAAAACTGAAAAAACTATGATATTATTGTGTAAAACTTACATAAATAAAAAAAAGTATAAATATTACATATCGTCGCGTCCGTTATTACCTGCTCTATAAAAATATCACATGACCTAACCGCTCAGGTGAATACCGTAAAAAGATTAAAATAAAAACGGTGTAAATAAAGCCATTTTTTGTCACCTTACATCACAAAAAGTGAAATAGCAAGCGATCAAAATTAATACGCACCCTAAAATTGTGCCAATGAAACCATCATCTCATCCCGCAAAAATCATACCCTACCCAAGAAAATCGGCAAAAATTTTAGTATGGCTCTCAGACTATGGAAACACTAAAACATGATTTTTTTTGTTTCAAAAATGAAATCATTGTGTAAAACTTACATAAATAAAAAAAGTATACATATTCGGTATCGCCGTATCCGTAATAACCTGATCTATAAAAATATCACATGACCTAACCCCTTGGGTGAATACCGTAAAAAAAAAAAAAGGAATTTTTTGTCACCTTACATCACAAAACGTGTAATATCAAGCGATCAAAAAGTCATACGCACCCCAAAATAGTGCCAATCAAACCGTCATCTCATCCCGAAAAAAACTAGCCCCTACGCAAGACAGTCACCCAAAAAATAAATAAAACTATGGCTTTCAGAATGTGGAGACACTAAAGAATCATAAAAAAAAAAAAAAATAATGCTTTGTTATGTAAAAATGCTTTGTCATATTTGGTATTGTCGGGTCCATGACAACCTGCTCTTTAAAAATACCACATAATCTAATCTGTCAGATGAATGTTGCAAATAACAAAAAATAAAAACTGTGCCAAAACAGCTATTTCTTGTTATCTTGCCTCACAAAAAGTGTAATATAGAGCAACCAAAAATCATATGTACCCTAAAATAGTACCAACAAAACTGCCACCTTATCCCGTAATTTCTAAAATGGGGTCACTTTTTTGGAGTTTCTACTCTAGGGGTGCACCAGGGGGCTTTAAATGGGACATGGTGTCAAAAAACCAGTCCAGCCAAATCTGCCTTCCAAAAACTGTATGTCATTCCATTCCTTCTGCACCCTGCCGTGTGACCGTACACAGGGCCAGTTCTAGGTGAAATGGGGCCCTTGGGCGAAGAACAATAAGTGCAAAATGACACTTGCTGACTTTCCGTATTAGAAACAAATGCAAGTGGCAAAGCAACATGTACAAGTAAAAATTTGAGTTGTGTCTTGATTAGTATTGCAGATGGGGTATATGGAGCTTGGATCTCTTGATGAAACAATCCCTTTAAAGGAGTAATCCCACAAATCCATTGCAATTCATAACCTGCTCAAATGTTTGTTTAGTGCAGGGACAGAAGCTTTAATCCAAGCGCTATTAAAGAACTGGTTTGACGTTTATAGACGTGATAGCTGCACGGGGCATGTGCAAATATCAAGTATATAAACGTATTGCAGTGGTGAAGGGGTTAATGAACAGACGGACTCTGTGATGATTTTTGTAACCGCTTTATTCTTTATTACCAAGAAATTGTACAAGCATTCTTTATTCTGTGGAATATTGTTAATAAAAACTATCTGATTAAAAAAAGATGTAGGATATTGCCAAAAATTTGAGGTTTTTTTAAACCCAGAATATTATTGCAGTATTTCAAGCTTGTATTTCACACTAACAAATGCAGGATAGGCCCCAGATGTAGGATAATGCCAAAAATTGGTGTTTTTTAACCCCAGAAAATTATTGCAGCATTTCAAGCTTGTATTTCACACTGACAAATGCTGTAAAGGCCGCAGATGTAGGGTCTTACAAAAAATGGGTGATTTTTTAAAACCCAGAATATAATTCCATTATTTCAAGCTTGTATTTGACTGTCACAAAAGCACATATGCAGTGCTGGTGCTCTGAACTTGCATAAAATGGCCGCTGACGCCCACCTAGCTAACAGACGGATAAAAGTTAATAAGCACTTCTGATTAAAGACTCTTTCCTATTCTCTCCCTCACTGCAGCATCCTATCCATATACTAATCAGAGCAGAGTGACGTTCAGTGCTACGTGTCTCCAGCTTATATAGAGGCTGGGTCACATGCTGCACTGGCAATAACAGCCATGCCATTAGTAGGCATGGCTGTGATGGCTTCTAAGGGCACACGAGTTAAACGCTTGTTGATTGGCTGCTCTGCAGCCTTTCAAAAAGCGCCATTAACTTGCCGAACACCGAACCCGAACCCGAACTTTAATTAAAAAGTTCGGGTTCGGGGTCCAAAAATCCTAACGTTTGGTACGAACCCGAACTTTACAATTCGGGTTTGCTCAACGTAGTTGTAATAGCTTTGGAACGCTTTTACTTATCCAAACCATTCTGAGATTGTTTTCTCGTGACACATTGTACTTTATGAATTCATGAATTTGAGTCAAAATATTTTACCCTTATTTTTAAAAAAATCCCAAATTTACCAAAATTTTAGAAAAATTCTAAATTTTCTAAATATTAATTTTTGGGCTTTTAAAACAGAAAGTGATACCTCATAAAATATTTATTACTTAACCTCTTAGGGACATGATGTCCTGGTACTGAAGGACACATGAGGTACCGGTACGTCATGTGTAGTTCCGATCACCGCCGTGCGACGGGCAGTGATCGGAACTGGGTGCCTGCTGAAATAAATCAGCAGACACCCTGGGACAATGCATGGGAGGGTCCTGTGACCCCCCATATCGGCGATTCAGACCTGCGGTTTGTGGCGTTTACTGGTCGTTCCATCGGGGATTGCCGGTGCCATCGGGTCCCCGTGCTGCTGTAATGGGGACCCGATGGCATGGAAGGTAGCGCAATGCCTTCCTTAGGCATCGGCGCTGCCTTCCGGTGAAGAGCCTGTGAGATCCAGCCCCCTAGACCTCACAGGCAGGAAGCTGTAAGAGTAATACACACTGTATTACTCATACAGCCAATGCATTCCAATACAGAAGTATTGGAATGCATTGCAAAGGGGATCAGACCCCCAAACGTTGAATTCCCAAAGTGGGACAAAAAATAAAGTGAAAAAAAGTTGAAAAAATTAAGTTTCCCCCCCAAAAAATTAAAAGTTTCAAGTAAAAATAAAACATATTAGGTATTGCTGCGTCCGTATCGACCGGCTCTATAAATATATCACATGACCTAACCCCTCAGATGAGCACCGTAAAAAATAAAAACTGTGCTAAATAAACCATTTTTTTGTTACCTTACATCACTAAAAGTACAACAGCAAGCGATCAAAAAGGCGTATGCCCACCAAAATAGTACCAATACAACCGTCACCTCATCCCACAAAAAATTAGCCCCTACCTAAGACAATTGCCCAAAAAATGGTGTATCATTGCAAGGGTTGGATGACCTGACATCTTATCGGCCAACCCCCCCATGTTCCAATAGAGTCACCGGGGAGTACTGGCCTATGATATGGGCCACCAATCTAGCTGAAGCACTATCCCCAGGGTTTTTCCCCCATCCTCTTAGCTGCTACAATTGAGCTGAAAAATAATATAAGTCCACTCGCCTCCTTCCCTCTTTGTAGTGTGTCAAGACAGATCTTTTTTGTGATGCCATATAAGGTCCCTAAATAATCTATCTATTTTGACAAATATACTATGAGGTATCCAAATCGGGGAATTATGCAAGACATACATAAGCTTGGGCATAACAATCATTTTAAAGGAGGTTGCTCCTCCCAATTTCTGACATCGGTAGATTGCACCAGGCTTTAACCTTCTCAGACAATGTATTCAATAACGATTCAATGTTAAGTTTAATATAGCTATTCGGGTGTGCAGTAACTAGGATCCCCAGATATTTGATTTGGTGCGCAACCTGTAGCGGGCAAGACTGGGGAAGGAGGGTTCCTGCAGGGTTATCCAAGGGTAGAAGAATAGACTTATCCCAATTAATTTGTAATCTAGATCTATCCCCAAACTCCTGTAATAGGGACATAATAGGACCTAAGGATCTTTCCACATTACCCACATAGATTAACATATCGTCCCCATACAGGGACACCATCTCTTCCTGGGACCCACAAGGGAATCCTACTATCATGTCAGTTGTGCGCAACATACAAGCAAGCGGCTCAATTGCAATGGCGAAAATAAGAGGGGACAGTGGGGACCCCTGACAAGTTCCCCTACCCATTTCAAATGCCTCTGATATACCCCCATTGGCCCGGATCCTGGCCATAGGGCCATTGTACAGCAACTGAACCCAGGAGATAAAGGTCTTCCCAAATCCCATGACTCGCAGCACCTCCCAAAGATAGCTCCATTCAACACTATCAAAGGCTTTAGCCACATCCAAAGAGAGGACAGCCCGTCCTCCTACTGAGTCAACCTTCCTCTGAGTATTAAGGAAAAGTCTCCTTAGAATAACTGAGGTAGACTTATCCGGCATGAATCCTGCCTGGTCGCTATGAATAATAGTTGTAATAACCGATTGTAACAGATTCGCTAAAACCATTGCTAAAATCTTAATATCAGAGGTCAACAAAGAAATCGGTCTGTACGAGTCAGGGAATTTGGGATCCTTACCAGGCTTGGGCAAGACCACTACAATAGCCTCCCTCATAGAGGCAGGAAGGCTCCCTGTTAACAGGGCATCATTAAAAACCGACAGGAGGTGAGGCAACAGGACACTGCTATATTTTTTTAAAAACTCTGCTGGCAGCCCATCCATCCCAGTGGCTTTTTCATTTAGGAACGATTGTATCGCCACCTCCAGCTTGGCAAGAGTCAAGATATGTGGCTATGTTTGTAGAGTCCACCTCTAATTTTGTCCTATAAAGGGATTCATAATAGGCATGAAATACTGCCAAAATATCTTCGTCCTTCGTGGCAATAGAACCATCAGCCCTCTGAATAGACAAAACTCTAGATGGACCATCCTGGGCTCTAATAACCCTTGCCAGTAGCTTCCCGGAACTTTCTCCCGCCTCAAAATACTTTTGTTTAAGAAAAAACCTGCGGTGATCCGCCGCTCGTAGAAGATGTTGCCTTAACCCCTCCTGTGCTGCCATCAGGGATTCCTCATTAGTCCTATTAGAGTGACACACACACCTCTCCTCCCAGGGCCGTCTTTGCTGCAGGGCAAAAGGGGCAGCTGCCCCGGGCCAGTTGCTCCTGGGGGCCCAAGGGAGCTCCGTTTCCCGCTTCTCTAGTGGGCGTCACTAGGTTAAAACATTCGGGGCCTGGGCCCCGAATGTTTTGTCCCAGGCCCCGAATGTCCTGCCTGCCTGTTAGATACAACTGTATTGCCGTACACAGAACGGCAATACAATTGAATCTAATACACTGGGAAGAGGTGAAGGACCTGTGGTGACATCACAGGTCATGTGATCAGCAAAACAGGCTGTGATAGGATGACCTGGATGATGTCACCATCATGTGACCAGTGCAGGATTGGACCAGAGTGAAGAGGAGAAGGAGCCTAATGCTGATGTCTGTATATCAGGACTGGAGAGGTAAGTGAAGGGAGAGGCAGAGCAATGCTGGGAGTTGTAGTTATTTAACTGGGATGTATGTTAGGGCTGAAGGGAGGGATGTTATTGACATGGGACTGTATGTTAAAAGTGGATGGTGGGGGAGAATGATGTTTATGTACATGGGACTTAATATTTAGGCTACGTTCACACTTGCGTTTGGGGATCCGCTTGTGAGATCCCTTTCAAGGCTCTCACAAGCAGCACCAAATGCATCAGTTTAACCCCAATGCATTCTGAATGGATGCGGATCCATTTAGAATGCATTTGTTCGGCTCCATACAGCCCCCCATTCGGTTTTGGAGGCGGACCCCAAAATGCTGCAAGCAGTGTTTTTGTGTCCGCATGGCCTTGCAGAGCCAAACTGATCCGTCCTGACTTACAATGTAAGTAAATGGGGACGGATCCCATTGCATTGACACAAAATGGTGCAATTGTAAACAGATCCGTCCCCCATTGACTTTCAGTGTAAGTCAGGACGGATCCGTATTGGGACTTAGAAATTCAAGTAAATTCTTGCCCAGGGTCCAATCAATATTAAAGACAGCCCTGTCTCCTCCGCCTCCACTACCAGAGCCTGCAACTTTTTCTGAGCGTCCCTAGTTTTAGATTTTTGGCGATTAAACTTTTGGATGTACAAACCCCTGTCAAATGCTTTGCATGTATCCCATACTACCCCCAAGGGCGCCAAACCCACGTTCTGGGTAAAAAAATATCTCATTTCCTCCCCAATTCCGCCCTCCCCATCTAACCTAGCTGTAACCAGAAAGGATTAAGCTTCCAAGCACCAACCCCAGGGGGCGTCTGATGCCCAGTTGCATTTCTACATAAATCGGGGAGGTAAGTATTTAATGTCAGTCACCAGCGACAGTACCTCAGGAGTGCCTATGGCTAAGTCAATGGCTAAGTCAATTCTAGATAATGAATGATGAGAGCTAGAATAACAGGAGAACTGCCGGGTGGTAGGATTTCTCACCCGCCACATATCATGTAGATCCAGCTCCCGCAGCACTTTGGCGAAATTAGAGTCTCTAACCCCATCTGACACCCTACCCCTATCCAGAGCCACAGAGGGACAGGTGTTAAAGTCTCCTATTAATAGTATTGGACAGTGCGGTAATTCCTCAACATATCTCATAATTTCTTTTATCACCTCACTATTATACAGCGGTGGAATGTACACTGCAACCAAAATAAGACCAATGGTAACAAGTACAATGGAGACATACAAATCGCCCACTAACGTCGGTACAGGACGAGTGACATATAAACGGCAGTGACCTATGCACCAGAACACTCACCCCCCTACAATGAGAAGAAAGGACAGAGTGATATGCATGACCAATCCACAGTTTGTGTATTACTGATATAGTGGTCTGAGACAAATGAGTCTCTGACAGACAGAAGATAGCGGGATGAAAGTGCTGCAGCGCAGAAAACACCGCCGTACGTTTTGTCGACTCTCCCAAACCCCTAACATTCCAGCCTACAATTTTTATGTTATGTGTCATTGGGACATACAGTACATGTTAGAGCAAAACATAATTCCCCAGTAACATATGGTACCTGCATATTCCCCACACCCTGCATAGGATTCCCCAACCTGTTCCACCGCCCGATCCCCCCTTCCCCAACACTCAAAAGTATCCCAACAGCATAATAATTTCCCATTAGGATAAAATCCCTACACGAAAAAAAAGCAGAAAATAGGGTGAAAAAAAAGTCCCTACAGTCGGCCATATATATGGCTGAATGGCTGCCCAAAAAAAAACCCTGTGTAACAGAGTACACACATGTATCGGGTCGTATGTGCTGACCCGCCTATATACAAGTATATCTGCAGCGCAGCACATAGTCAGGGCCGTCTTTACCAAGGGGCAAAAGGGGCAGCTGCCCCGGGGCCAGTTGCTCCTGGGGGGCCCAAGGCAGCTGCCTCTTGAGCCCTGCTAGCTACTGCCCCGGGTGTCAAGCTGTCAGCTACACAGGGGGTGCTGCCATGCCATGCCTGCCGCACTTCAGTCCAGGCATCATGATCGTACTGTGTTAAAGTTGTGATCTAGGACCTTAATGACATCATCACCATGTGACCAGTAACCTAGCAATTGCTGGTCACATGGCTATGAGGTCATCACAGGTCCTACCAGGAGTGTTGCAGAAGTTAACTGTGGAGCTTTTTGTGTGAAGATTACATCAGAAAAAGGTGACAGGGGCTGTTATGTTAATATACTGTAAACTACTGTATAGTGGGGTGCTGTATACTGTGTGGGGGCCTGTATACTGGGGGGGGCTGTATACTGTGGGGGGCTGTATACTGTGGGGTGGGCTGTATACTGTGTGGTGGGCTGTATACTGTGTGGGGGCCTGTATACTGTGTGGGGGGCTGTATACTGTGTGGGGGCCTGTATACTGTGGGGGGGCCTGTATACTGTGGGGTGCTGTATAGTGTGGGGGGCCTGTATAGTGTGGGGGGCTGTATACTGTGGGAGCTGTATACTGTGTGGGGGCCTGTATACTGTGTAGGGCTGTATATTGTGGGGGGGCTGTATTGTGTGGGGGGCCTGTATAGTGTGGGGGGGGCTGTATAGTGTGGGGGGAGCCTGTATAGTGGGGGGGCCTGTATAGTGGGGGGGCTATACTGCTGTACTTTATACTGTGGGGGTCTGTATACTGTATACTGTGGGTGCGGTATAGTGTGGAGGGCTATACTGCTGTACTGTATAGTGTGGGGGGGGCTGTATCGTGTAAAGTTTGGGGTGCTGTATACAGTGAGGTGTTGTATACTGTGAGGTGTTGTATACTGTGGGGTGCTGTATACTGTGGGCTGCTATACTGCTCTACTATATACTGTGGGGTACTGTATAGTGTGGGGTGCTAAACTGCATACTGTGTGGTGCTGTATACTATAGGGTGTTATACTGCATACTGTGGGGTGCTGGGGTGCACTGTAACACTAGGGTGAGCCGAGCCCTGGTCTCCTTCCTGCAGAGCAGTGCCCACTTCCAGCCCAGAGCACTGATCCTGAGCCGCTGGAGTCTTCAGACCTGGAAGTATTTACATACGTGGAAAAGAAGATGGCTTCGGCAGCATGTCGCAATATCAAAAATTCTTTTATTCGTACCTCCAGACACAATTGGCAACGTTTCGACTGTTCACCAGTCTTTATCAAGCCTAATGACAACAATGCTGGTAGGCATATATATGCCTACCAGCATTGTTGTCATTAGGCTTGATAAAGACTGGTGAACAGTCGAAACGTTGCCAATTGTGTCTGGAGGTACGAATAAAAGAATTTTTGATATTGCGACATGCTGCCGAAGCCATCTTCTTTTCCACGTATGTACTTTAAGGATTGATGGATCAAGGGCCTACGGCTAGGCTGCTGCATTGACAAACGCATTATCCTGAGACCGCACGGTGCTGCCTCTACACTACAAATTGCACTGGAAGTATTTACAGTCATTCACTGTACTCTACGAGGTGTGTGGATTTTGTGTGTGTGTGTTGTGGTGGAGGGCGTGATTGCCTGCTAAGGTGTGGGAAGGCGGGATCCAGGGGGGCCCAAGTAAATTTTTGCCCAGGGTCCAATCAATATTAAAGACGGCCCTGCACATAGTGGTAAATTACAGTAACATAATTTAACAACCCCAGGTGACCCCTACATTAATATACTGAGGAAACCCAAGTGGGCAACTGACAAAGCATATTTAACCTAAACATATGTTCATAGGCATATTAATCAAAAAGGAGGTGCATCAAATATACAGAAAGTTTGTATAAGTAAAGACACGACATTGCAAGCATATCCCAGGGCATTATCAATATATCTCACTTGTCCCAGAATTTCCAAAAGTGAGGCTCTCAGTTCCCTGGCTTCCAATTCTTGAGTGAGGATTCATTGGCGCCGATCCACTGTGCTGCTTCTAGAGGAGTATCAAAGAAACAGACTTCTCCATGCGCCACCAAACGAAGCTTGGCTGGGTATTACATTGAGTATGGAACTTGTAAATTCCGGAGGCATCGCTTGACTTCAAGGAACTTGACTCTCTTCCGCTGGACCTCAGCAGAGAAATCCGGATATATCGCCACTTTACTGACATTAATTAATAGCTCAGGGTGGTCTCTCGCTTTCTTAAGAATCGCATCTCTGTCCCTGAAATGAAGTTGCTTCATTAACACTGGACAAGGTAGGGCCCCTGGCGGTGGCGCACGGAACGGCACTCTGTGCGCCCTTTCAATAGCAAACACCTTGGAGAGCAAGTCCTTTCCAAATTTTAGGGTAAGCCAGTTCTCAAAAAAGGCCACCAGATCTGCACCCTCCGCTTTTTCAGGGACCACCCCTAGACAGAGGTTGTTCCTCCTTGATCGATTCTCTAAGTCGTCCATTTTGGACATCAGCAGGGTCACGTTGTGAATAATTCTGCCCAGATCTCTTTTGATAGGAGGCAGTTGATCCTCTAAGACACCCACTCTGACTTCCACCTCTGCCATTCTATCAGTAACTTTCCGCAAGTCCTGACACAGAAGAGACACATTTTCCTGCAGGCTGCCCATATTAGTAGTAAGGAGAGCAAGCGAGCTGCTGCATTGCTGTACAGCATTAAAGATATCTTTTGGTGTAGGCTCAACAGAGCCAATATCAGGCTGACCATGCTGAATACATAATGTGGTTACAGGGCCTGGGGCTTAACTTGGGGGTGCAGGGGCCACAACTGAAGCCACTTTTCCTGACTGTGCCCCTCCATGAACAGGTCCCTCTGCATGTGCTGAATGTGATATGGAGTTCTCCCCAGGAATAACATTGGGTGCCGCAGGTCCATCTGAGAAAGGCACTGTAGATGTAGTTCGGGCATATTTACCCAGGCGGGCCGCAAGCTCCGCGGCCTGCACCTCCGATGTGGCGCCATCTTGTTTCTCCGGCATGGAAGGCCCGGCTTCCTTCAGCTCCCGCTCCTTCTTCCCCGTGTAGGTCATATTGGTATGTGCCGGCTCCAGGCACTCCCCGGCGTCACCCAGAGTTTTCCGGTGCTGCAGAGCTAGCTGCAGAGGAAGGATGCCTCAGGATAATTGCTGGCGGGTCAGGAGCTCTCCGCTATCGTGTCTGCTCACATGTCCGACTAGGCCACGCCCGGGCAATATCCTACATCTGGTGCCTTTGCAGCATTTGTCAGTGTGAAATACAAGCTTGAAATACTCCAATAATTTTCTGGGTTTAAAAAAACACCCATTTTTGGTCTCCAGTAAGTGGACACACAAACCTTACATCCTAGTGAGCAGTATGAGGTAGGACGTGCTGCGGGCTCCTGCCCCTCTGCTCCTCTGGGCTGCCCTCCCTCCCTCATCCCTGCGCTCACAGCTGATCGGTCACTGACGATGACTCGGAGGCCCTGTGAAATGAAGTGAACTCTGTACTGACCGGCGTTTTTCACTTACCTGATGTCTGGAGCAGGACTGCTTGCTGGATGTGCCGTGGTGTTGGGGAGGGAATGAGCGAGGGGTGAGCGGACAGTTATCCCCCTGATTTGTTTGCCGCTACTGAACTCCAGCTGGTATGCACGGCGAGCAGTGAGAGAGCCTCGGCTTGCCGTGTAGCAGGTGAGCTGAGGAAGCTGTTGCTTCAGCTATGCGTGGCTCGGGCTCAGTTTTGGGAAGCTGTGGAGCCGTGCTGCTGTGAAGTTTGTGTCTTCAGCTTTGCATCGGTCCCCTAAACCAACGAGTGAACTTTTGCAGCCCCCGCAGGAAGCTGTTCATGGAGCTGTCGATCCGGACCCAGCAAATCGCTTGAACCAAGGACGGGCAAGTTTGGTGAAAATTATCTGTTTAAATGCCTGTGGTTATAACACCTAACTAACTGAATAGGGGCAAAGTGCCGTAGTTTGTCTGCTAACAACATTAACAAATAGCACAAGCTGAATCCTTGTTCAAGGCCCCCCGTGTTTTTTTTTTTTTTTACTGGCTCCAGCAGAAGGCTTCATTATTTTATATCTGAGGGGGGCCCTGGCAGTGCTGTGCTGCCGCAACAGTGATTTCACAGAGCCTTGCCGTGTAGGCAGCGACTCCACGGTGCCTAATGCCTGAGTAGTGACTTTATAGTGCCCTACTGTTTTGGCAGGGATTTAGCAGTACCCTGCCGTTTTAGCAGTATTTCTACAGTGCCGTGCTGCTTAGGCAGTGATCTGGTAGTACTCTGCTGCTTTAACGGTGACTCCACGCTGCCTTGACCTCTACAGTGCCTCATTGCGCTGGCAGTGATTTTATAGTATTCTGCTGCCCTGGTGGTGACTTTGTGGTGCTCTGTTGCCTTAATAGTGACTTTATAGTATTCTGCTGTTTTGAAAGTGACCTTACAGTGCCCTATTGTTTTTGTGCTGACCCCACAGTGCTCCGCTGCCTAGGCAGTAACCTCACAGTGTCCCGTCCTCTCGGCAGAGGCCTTGTAGTGCTCTGCCGCTTCTTCGACAGGGACCTCACAGTACTCCATTGTTTTTTGAACATGGCCCCTAAAGCACAAAATAGGAAATCCTTGGGTACCTCGGCCTCTGAAGGCGTAGAAGGTAAAAGCCCTAAAACCAACATTGAGAGGTACTTAAGATCCTCCCCAACTAAAACAAGAGGTACTATGAAACCCCTCGCCCACCCAGAGGAGAGAGAAGAAGCTAGAAATGTTGTAATGCTTCCCGAAAATAGTGAAAAAGAGGCTATCGATAATCAGACATATAAGCGAATGGAAACAATAGAGCAAAAATTGGGGGACATTCTGGAGGCCTTAAAAATAACTAACCAAACCTTAGGCACATTGACAACTACAGTGTCCTCAATGCAATCTGATATTTCTCTTATTAGGGATGATATGGACAAAATACGTTCTAGAGTTAAAGAAACAGAGCTATCTCTAATCACCACTAAACATGAAGTCTCCTTAATGGAAAAAAAAAGTCAAAAGATTGATGTAGAACATAAGGCCCTTAAGGAGAAACTAACAGAATTGGAGGACAGGTCACGCAGCGGAAATATCCGACTGATAGGTTTTTCGGAAGGATCGGAAGGTGACGACCCAGGGGGGTTCATCCAGAAATGGTTGATGGACTCTCTGGCCCGAGAATCTTTTTCATCATTATTTATGGTTGAACGGGCACACAGGGTCCCTAATAAAAAACTGCCTGTCGGAAGCCCCCCGCGTGGCCTGTTGGCCAAAATTCTCTGCACCAGTGATCGCGATAAAGTATTGAAGCGAAAGAGAGGCCTAGGCGATGTGTAAGAGGCGCATGGGATTTTATTGTCCTGTGCACCATGCTGCGGGATCCGACCTAGAATTTGGGAAGGGGCGGGAGGGCATGGCCACTCGTTGCAATTCTGTAAATGTCACGTATACTAACATGGAATGTCCGCGGATTGGCGGACAAACTTAAACGGAGGGTGGTATATGATGTCATCTCCAGACATTTACCTGCCATTGTGGGGCTGATTGAAGCACATTTTACTATTGAAAAATTGAAATATATGCAAAAACCTTGGACGCAGTACGAATACCACTCCCACTACTCGGCCTATTCACGAGGTGTTAGTGTTTACATACATAGGAATGTGGATTATGAGCCATATGATCAATGGATTGATAAAGAGGGAGGATTTGTATTCCTATATGGCCGGTGGAAGGGACTGATATGTGTACTTGCGTTTGTATATATTCCTCCCCCTTTCTCCTCGGAAGTACTTAGGAAACTTGCAGAGTATTTATGTAAGTGGGATCCGTGTCCTATATTAGTGTCGGGAGACTTTAATTCTATTAAGGATAATAAGGACAGGGTATCCGAGTATAGCGGAAGGGGGAGTATTAATGATCAACCCACGATCCTTAGCGGGATCTGCCAGGAGATGGGTCTTATAGATATGTGGCAGTTCTTGTACGGGAAAAAAACGGCCTTCTCCTGTTTTAGTAGATCTTGCAGGGCCATGTCTAGGATAGATCTATTTCTAGCAAGTGCAGAATTTTTGGAACTGATTCAACAAATGAAGTACGAACCACATGGTATATCCGATCATACTCTAATGTTAATTTCGAGGGCTGACTCTCTACCCCCGTGGGGAAAAAATCTTTTAGGCTAAACCCACATTGGATACAGGTGGTCGGTGACCAAGAAAAAATTGGGAAAGACATTTCAGAATTCTGTTCACTAAATTATGGATCCACACACATACATTATGTGTGGGATTCCTTGAAGGCCATGATAAGAGGGGCATATAGTATGAGGATTATGCGGAAAAGGGCGGAATATGCTAACACTAAAAAGGAATTGGTAGAGAGGGTCGGGGCGCTTGAGGCGGCCTTGGCCAAACAAAATGAGAATGGCACTCGATCATTACTAATGGAGGCAAAGAGGGAATACCAGACTTTTCTTTATGAAAAGGCGCAACATAGACGCTTTTTTGCTGGACAGCAAGATTTCTTTGAGAAAGGCAAGACAGGTAGAATGCTGGCATCGGTGATTGCTAGTCAAAAGGCCCAAATCCCAATAAAGCACATAAAACTGCCAACGGGTGTACTAACTAATGACAGCTTTAAAATCAAAACTGCCATCGTAGAACACTTTACTAAAGTGTATCGGTCGGACCTCGGGGTGGATGACGGAGCCCAGGCTCTTTATTTTGAAGGTATGGCCCTCCCTTGCCTTTTCAAGAGAAAGTGGCAAATTTAGTTTGGCACTATCGTGCCCGTAGAGGTGGAGAAAGCTGTTGACAGTATAAAGGGCAATACGGCTCCGGGCAGGGACGGCATACCTTTTGAATTTTACAGAGCATATAGCAAAACCGTACTGCCTCTTCTTCTGAAAATGTTTAATGAATCTTGGAGGAGTGGTTCACTCCCCCCCCCCCCTCCTTGAGGGAAGCCTCCATTTCCTTAATCCTGAAGAAAGATAAAGATAAGACAGAGGTGGGGGCGTATTGCCCTATTTCGCTACTCAATACCGATTACAAGATACTAGCGAAAGTACTTGCAAACAGGTTAAGGGGGGTTGTTCACCGTCTGATCCATTCGGATCAGACGGGTTTCATCCCAAAACGAGATATACAATCTAATATTCGCAGGGCCTTTCTTAACGTATATGTTGGGGAGGGGGAGGATCGCTCCATCCTGTCTTTGGACGCCGAGAAAGCCTTTGACAGGGTGGAGTGGTCCTTCCTGTGGGCGACTTTGGATAAAATGAATTTGGGCGAACATTTCATTAAATGGATACAGTTACTTTATTCGGATTCTAGGGCCAGGGTTAAGATAAATGGGATCGACTCGGAACAGCTTCCACTACAGCGAGGTAGACGGCAGGGTTGTCCCCTTTCACCTCTGATATTTGCCCTAGCTTTGGAACCTCTCGCTTGTAAAATCCGGCAGTTTAATCAGATCATAGGATTTGGAGGGAGAGGAGAGGAAGATAAGATTAGTCTATATGCGGACGACATTCTTGTATTCCTGAGGCAGGGATGGAAAGCCGTTACACCTGTTATGAATATCTTGAAAGAATATGGGGCGATATCGGGGTATAAAGTAAACTGGGATAAATCTGAACTTCTCCCTCTGGTCCGAGTGCCCCCTGACAGGCCCTTAGGCATTAAGTTACTCAGACTAACTGATTCCATCCGATATCTGGGTATCAGTATAAGTGCAGACCTGTCTCGATATAATTCCTTAAATATAACTCCTATGGTTAATAAGTAGGGATGAGCGAACTCGAACTGTATAGTTCGGGTTCGTACCGAATTTTGGGGTGTCCGTGACACGGACCCGAACCCGGACATTTTCGTAAAAGTCCGGGTTCGGGTTCGGTGTTCGTCGCTTTCTTGGCGCTTTTGTGACGCTTTCTTGGCGCTTTTTGAAAGGCTGCAAAGCAGCCAATCAACAAGCGTCATACTACTTGCCCCAAGAGGCCATCACAGCCATGCCTACTATTGGCATGGCTGTGATTGGCCAGAGCACCATGTGACCCAGCCTCTATTTAAGCTGGAGTCACATAGCGCCGCCCGTCACTCTGCTCTGATTAGCGTAGGGAGAGGTTGCAGCTGCGACAGTAGGGCGAGATTAGGCTTATTAACTCCTCCAAAAGACTCGATCCAGTGATCGATCTGCAGCTGTGGATCATTGAGCTGCTGATACTCAATTGCTCACTGTTTTTAGGCTGCCCAGACCGTTTGTCAGTCACATTTTTCTGGGGTGATCGGCGGCCATTTTGTGTCTTATGGTGCGCCAGCACAAGCTGCGAACAAGTGCATTTAACCCTCAATGGTGTGGTTGTTTTTTGGCTAAAGCCTACAACAGGGTGAAGCTGTCACACCAAGTGCATTTAACCAGCAATAGTCTGTTTATTTTTTGGCCATATACTACATCAGGGGCAAGCTGCGCCTGTCACCAAGTGCATTTAACCCTCAATGGTGTGGTTGTTTTTTGGCTAAAGCCTACAACAGGGTGAAGCTGTCACACCAAGTGCATTTAACCAGCAATAGTCTGTTTATTTTTTGGCCATATACTACATCAGGGGCAAGCTGCGCCTGTCACCAAGTGCATTTAACCCTCAATGGTGTGGTTGTTTTTTGGCTAAAGCCTACATCAGGGTGAAGCTGTCACACCAAGTGCATTTAACCAGCAATAGTCTGTTTATTTTTTGGCCATATACTACATCAGGGGCAAGCTGCGCCCGTCACCAAGTGCATTTAACCCTCAGTAGTGTGGTTGGTCAAGCTATCACACCAAGTGCATTTAACCAGCAATAGTCTGTTCATTTTTTGGCCATATACTAAATCAGGGGCAAGCTGCGCCCGTCACCAAGTGCATTTAACCAGCAATAGTCTGTTCATTTTTTGGCCATATACTACATCAGGGGCAAGCTGCGCCCGTCACCAAGTGCATTTAACCCTCAGTAGTGTGGTTGGTCAAGCTGTGACACCAAGTGCATTTAACCAGCAATAGTCTGTTCATTTTTTGGCCATATACTACATCAGGGGCAAGCTGCGCCCGTCACCAAGTGCATTTAACCCTTAGTAGTGTGGTTGGTCAAGCTATCACACCAAGTGCATTTAACCAGCAATAGTCTGTTCATTTTTTGGCCATATACTAAATCAGGGGCAAGCTGCGCCCGTCACCAAGTGCATTTAACCAGCAATAGTCTGTTCATTTTTTGGCCATATACTACATCAGGGGCAAGCTGCGCCCGTCACCAAGTGCATTTAACCCTCAGTAGTGTGGTTGGTCAAGCTATCACACCAAGTGCATTTAACCAGCAATAGTCTGTTCATTTTTTGGCCATATACTAAATCAGGGGCAAGCTGCGCCTGTCACCAAGTGCATTTAACCAGCAATAGTCTGTTCATTTTTTGGCCATATACTAAATCAGGGGCAAGCTGCGCCCGTCACCAAGTGCATTTAACCAGCAATAGTCTGTTCATTTTTTGGCCATATACTACATCAGGGGCAAGCTGCGCCCGTCACCAAGTGCATTTAACCCTCAGTATTGTGGTTGGTCAAGCTATCACACCAAGTGCATTTAACCAGCAATAGTCTGTTCATTTTTTGGCCATATACTAAATCAGGGGCAAGCTGCGCCCGTCACCAAGTGCATTTAACCAGCAATAGTCTGTTCATTTTTTGGCCATATACTACATCAGGGGCAAGCTGCGCCCGTCACCAAGTGCATTTAACCCTCAGTAGTGTGGTTGGTCAAGCTGTGACACCAAGTGCATTTAACCAGCAATAGTCTGTTCATTTTTTGGCCATATACTAAATCAGGGGCAAGCTGCGCCTGTCACCAAGTGCATTTAACCAGCAATAGTCTGTTCATTTTTTGTCCATATACTACATCAGGGGCAAGCTGCGCCCGTCACCAAGTGCATTTAACCCTCAGTAGTGTGGTTGGTCAAGCTGTGACACCAAGTGCATTTAACCAGCAATAGTCTGTTCATTTTTTGGCCATATACTAAATCAGGGGCAAGCTGCGCCTGTCACCAAGTGCATTTAACCAGCAATAGTCTGTTCATTTTTTGTCCATATACTACATCAGGGGCAAGCTGCGCCCGTCACCAAGTGCATTTAACCCTCAGTAGTGTGGTTGGTCAAGCTGTGACACCAAGTGCATTTAACCAGCAATAGTCTGTTCATTTTTTGGCCATATACTAAATCAGGGGCAAGCTGCGCCCGTCACCAAGTGCATTTAACCAGCAATAGTCTGTTCATTTTTTGGCCATATACTACATCAGGGGCAAGCTGCGCCCGTCACCAAGTGCATTTAACCCTCAGTAGTGTGGTTGGTCAAGCTATCACACCAAGTGCATTTAACCAGCAATAGTCTGTTAATTTTTTGGCCATATACTAAATCAGGGGCAAGCTGCGCCCGTCACCAAGTGCATTTAACCAGCAATAGTCTGTTCATTTTTTGGCCATATACTACATCAGGGGCAAGCTGCGCCCGTCACCAAGTGCATTTAACCCTCAGTAGTGTGGTTGGTCAAGCTATCACACCAAGTGCATTTAACCAGCAATAGTCTGTTCATTTTTTGGCCATATACTACATCAGGGGCAATCTGCGCCCGTCACCAAGTGCATTTAACCCTCAGTAGTGTGGTTGGTCAAGCTGTGACACCAAGTGCATTTAACCAGCAATAGTCTGTTCATTTTTTGGCCATATACTACATCAGGGGCAAGCTACGCCCGTCACCAAGTGCATTTAACCAGCAATAGTGTGGTTATTTTTTGGCCATATCCCAGTCTAATTCTGTCACTAAATCCATACCGGTCACCCAGCGCCTAAATACTAGGCCTCAAATTTATATCCCGCTAAATCTATCGTTACCGCTGTCCTGTTGTGGCTGGGCAAGTTATTTAGTGTCCGTCAAAGCACATTTTTTGTTCAGGGTTAAAATACAATTCCCAATTTAGCAATTTCATAATTTAGTGGTTTCTGCTATATCAGAGCAATTTGAAATCTATCCCTAAAAGGGTATATAATATTCAAGGTGCACATAGGGTCATTCAGAATAACTTCACACACACGCTACTGTGCATTTCCAAGTCCAATTCTGTTAGTAAATCCATACCGGTCACCCAGCGCCTAAATACTAGGCCTCAAATTTATATCCCGCTAAATCTCTCGTTACCGCTGTCCTGTTGTGGCTGGGAAAGTTATTTAGTGTCCGTCAAAGCACATTTTTTGTTCTGGGTTGAAATACAATTCCCAATTTAGCAATTTCATAATTTAGTGGTTTCTGCTATATCAGAGCTATTTGAAATCTATCCCTAAAAGGGTATATAATATTCAAGGTGCACATAGGGTCATTCAGAATAACTTCACACACACGCTACTGTGCATTTCCAAGTCTAATTCTGTTAGTAAATCCATACCGGTCACCCAGCGCCTAAATACTAGGCCTCAAATTTATATCCCGCTAAATCTCTCGTTACCGCTCTCCTGTTGTGGCTGGGAAAGTTATTTAGTGTCCGTCAAAGCACATTTTTTGTTCTGGGTTGAAATACAATTCCCAATTTAGCAATTTCATAATTTAGTGGTTTCTGCTATATCAGAGCTATTTGAAATCTATCCCTAAAAGGGTATATAATATTCAAGGTGCACATAGGGTCATTCAGAATAACTTCAAACACACGCTACTGTGCATTTCCAAGTCCAATTCTGTTAGTAAATCCATACCGGTCACCCAGCGCCTAAATACTAGGCCTCAAATTTATATCCCGCTAAATCTCTCGTTACCGCTCTCCTGTTGTGGCTGGGAAAGTTATTTAGTGTCCGTCAAAGCACATTTTTTGTTCTGGGTTGAAATACAATTCCCAATTTAGCAATTTCATAATTTAGTGGTTTCTGCTGTATCAGAGCTATTTGAAATCTATCCCTAAAAGGGTATATAATATTCAAGGTGCACATAGGGTCATTCAGAATAACTTCACACACACGCTACTGTGCATTTCCAAGTCCAATTCTGTTAGTAAATCCATACCGGTCACCCAGCGCCTAAATACTAGGCCTCAAATTTATATCCCGCTAAATCTCTCGTTACCGCTCTCCTGTTGTGGCTGGGAAAGTTATTTAGTGTCCGTCAAAGCACATTTTTTGTTCTGGGTTGAAATACAATTCCCAATTTAGCAATTTCATAATTTAGTGGTTTCTGCTATATCAGAGCTATTTGAAATCTATCCCTAAAAGGGTATATAATATTCAAGGTGCACATAGGGTCATTCAGAATAACTTCACACACACGCTACTGTGCATTTCCAAGTCTAATTCTGTTAGTAAATCCATACCGGTCACCCAGCGCCTAAATAGTAGGCCTCAAATTTATATCCCGCTAAATCTCTCGTTACCGCTCTCCTGTTGTGGCTGGGAAAGTTATTTAGTATCCGTCAAAGCACATTTTTTGTTCAGGGTTGAAATACAATTCCCAATTTAGCAATTTCATAATTTAGTGGTTCCTGCTATATCAGAGCTATTTGAAATCTATCCCTAAAAGGGTATATAATATTCAAGGTGCACATAGGGTCATTCAGAATAACTTCACATACACGCTACTGTGCATTTCCAAGTCCAATTCTGTTAGTAAATCCATACCGGTCACCCAGCGCCTAAATACTAGGCCTCAAATTTATATCCCGCTGAATTTGAATACAATACATTGGGCCAAATAATATTTTTGTTGTTGTGGTGAACCATAACAATGAGGAAAACATCTAGTAAGGGACGCGGACGTGGACATGGTCGTGGTGATGTTAGTGGACCCTCTGGTGCTGGGAGAGGACGTGACCGTTCTGCCACATCCACACGTCCTAGTGTACCAACTACCTCAGGTCCCAGTAGCCGCCAGAATTTACAGCGATATATGGTGGGGCCCAATGCCGTTCTAAGGATGGTAAGGCCTGAGCAGGTACAGGCATTAGTCAATTGGTTGGCCGACAGTGGATCCAGTTCACATTATCTCCCACCCAGTCTTCTGCAGAAAGCGCACAGATGGCGCCTGAAAACCAACCCCATCAGTCTGTCACATCACCCCCATGCATACCAGGGAAACTGTCTCAGCCTCAAGTTATGCAGCAGTCTCTTATGCTGTTTGAAGACTCCGCTGGCAGGGTTTCCCAAGGGCATCCACCTAGCCCTTCCCCAGCGGTGAAAGACATAGAATGCACTGACGCACAACCACTTATGTTTCCTGATGATGAGGACATGGGAATACCACCTCAGCATGTCTCTGATGATGACGAAACACAGGTGCCAACTGCTGCGTCTTTCTGCAGTGTGCAGACTGAACAGGAGGTCAGGGATCAAGACTGGGTGGAAGACGATGCAGGGGGCGATGAGGTCCTAGACCCCACATGGAATGAAGGTCGTGCCACTGACTT
Source organism: Bufo gargarizans (assembly GCF_014858855.1). Classification (NCBI taxonomy): domain Eukaryota; kingdom Metazoa; phylum Chordata; class Amphibia; order Anura; family Bufonidae; genus Bufo; species Bufo gargarizans. Next base: position 149,694,427 of record NC_058084.1, read on the forward strand.
TCACAGTTCGGAGGAAGAGGCAGTGGTGAGACCGAGCCAACAGCGTAGCAAAAGAGGGAGCAGTGGGCAAAAGCAGAACACCCGCCGCCAAGAGACTCCGCCTGCTACTGACCGCCGCCATCTGGGACCGAGCACCCCAAAGGCAGCTTCAAGGAGTTCCCTGGCATGGCACTTCTTCAAACAATGTGCTGACGACAAGACCCGAGTGGTTTGCACGCTGTGCCATCAGAGCCTGAAGCGAGGCATTAACGTTCTGAACCTGAGCACAACCTGCATGACCAGGCACCTGCATGCAAAGCATGAACTGCAGTGGAGTAAACACCTTAAAACCAAGGAAGTCACTCAGGCTCCCCCTGCTACCTCTTCTGCTGCTGCCGCCTCGGCCTCTTCTGCTGCTGCCGCCTCGGCCTCTTCCTCCGCCTCTGGAGGAACGTTGGCACCTGCCGCCCAGCAAACAGGGGATGTACCACCAACACCACCACCACCACCTCCGTCACCAAGCGTCTCAACCATGTCACACGCCAGCGTTCAGCTCTCCATCTCACAAACATTTGAGAGAAAGCGTAAATTCCCACCTAGCCACCCTCGATCCCTGGCCCTGAATGCCAGCATTTCTAAACTACTGGCCTATGAAATGCTGTCATTTAGGCTGGTGGACACAGACAGCTTCAAACAGCTCATGTCGCTTGCTGTCCCACAGTATGTTGTTCCCAGCCGTCACTACTTCTCCAAGAGAGCCGTGCCTTCCCTGCACAACCAAGTATTCGATAAAATCAAGTGTGCACTGCGCAACGCCATCTGTAGCAAGGTCCACCTAACCACAGATACGTGGACCAGTAAGCATGGCCAGGGACGCTAAATCTCCCTAACTGCACACTGGGTAAATGTAGTGGCAGCTGGGCCCCAGGAGGAGAGCTGTTTGGCGCACGTCCTTCCGCCGCCAAGGATCGCAGGGCAACATTCTTTGCCTCCTGTTGCCACCTCCTCCTTCTCGGCTTCCTCCTCCTCTTCTTCCACCTGCTCATCCAGTCAGCCACACACCTTCACCACCAACTTCAGCACAGCCCGGGGTAAACGTCAGCAGGCCATTCTGAAACTCATGTTTGGGGGACAGGCCCCACACCGCACAGGAGTTGTGGCGGGGTATAGAACAACAGACCGACGAGTGGTTGCTGCCGGTGAGCCTCAAGCCCGGCCTGGTGGTGTGTGATAATGGGCGAAATCTCGTTGCAGCTCTGGGACTAGCCAATTTGACGCACATCCCTTGCTTGGCGCATGTGCTGAATTTGGTGGTGCAGAAGTTCATACACAACTACCCCGACATGTCAGAGCTGCTGCATAAAGTGCGGGCCGTCTGTTCGTGCTTCCGGCGTTCACATCCTGCTGCTGCTCGCCTGTCTGCGCTACAGCTTCATATGCGACGTGCCCACCAGGTGGAACTCCACCTTGCACATGCTGGACAGACTGTGCGAGCAGCAGCAGGCCATAGTGGAGTTTCAGCTGCAGCACGCACGGGTCAGTCGCACTACAGAACAGCACCACTTCACCACCAATGACTGGGCCTCCATGCGAGACCTGTGTGCCCTGTTGCGCTGTTTCGAGTACTCCACCAACATGGCCAGTGGCGATGACGCCGTTATCAGCGTTACAATACCACTTCTATGTCTCCTTGAGAAAACACTTAGGGCGATGATGGAAGAGGAGGTGGCCCAGGAGGAGGAGGAGGAGGAAGAGGGGTCATTTTTAGCACTTTCAGGCCAGTCTCTTCGAAGTGATTCAGAGGGAGGTTTTTGGCAACAGCAGAGGCCAGGTACAAATGTGGCCAGCCAGGGCCCACTACTGGAGAACGAGGAGGACGAGGATGAGGAGGAGGTGGAGGAGGATGAGGATGAAGCATGGTCACAGCGGGGTGGCACCCAACGCAGCTCGGGTCCATCACTGGTGCGTGGCTGGGGGGAAAGGCAGGACGATGACGATACGCCTCCCACAGAGGACAGCTTGTCCTTACCCCTGGGCAGCCTGGCACACATGAGCGACTACATGCTGCAGTGCCTGCGCAACGACAGCAGAGTTGCCCACATTTTAACCTGTGCGGACTACTGGGTTGCCACCCTGCTGGATCCACGCTACAAAGACAATGTGCCCACCTTACTTCCTGCACTGGAGCGTGATAGGAAGATGCGCGAGTACAAGCGCACGTTGGTAGACGCGCTACTGAGAGCATTCCCAAATGTCACAGGGGAACAAGTGGAAGCCCAAGGCCAAGGCAGAGGAGAAGCAAGAGGTCGCCAAGGCAGCTGTGTCAATGCCAGCTCCTTTGAGGGCAGGGTTAGCATGGCAGAGATGTGGAAAACTTTTGTCAACACGCCACAGCTAACTGCACCACCACCTGATACGCAACGTGTTAGCAGGAGGCAACATTTCACTAACATGGTGGAACAGTACATGTGCACACCCCTCCACGTACTGACTGATGGTTCGGCCCCATTCAACTTCTGGGTCTCTAAATTGTCCACGTGGCCAGAGCTAGCCTTTTATGCCTTGGAGGTGCTGGCCTGCCCGGCGGCCAGCGTTTTGTCTGAACGTGTATTCAGCACGGCAGGGGGCGTCATTACAGACAAACGCAGCCGCCTGTCTACAGCCAATGTGGACAAGCTGACGTTCATAAAAATGAACCAGGCATGGATCCCACAGGATCTGTCCGTCCCTTGTCCAGATTAGACATTAACTACCTCCCCTTAACCATATATTATTGGACTCCAGGGCACTTCCTCATTCAATCCTATTTTTATTTTCATTTTACCATTATATTGCGAGGCTACCCAAAGTTGAATGAACCTCTCCTCTGTCTGGGTGCCGGGGCCTAAATATATGCCAATGGACTGTTCCAATGTTGGGTGACGTGAAGCCTGATTCTCTGCTATGACATGCAGAATGATTCTCTGCTGACATGAAGCCAGATCCTCTGTTACGGGACCTCTCTCCTCTGCCTGGGTGCTGAGCCTAAATTTATGAAAATGGACTCTTACAGTGGTGGGTGACGTGAAGCCTGATTCTCTGCTATGATATGAAGACTGATTCTCTGCTGACATGAAGCCAGATTGTCTGTTACGGGACCTCTCTCCTCTGCCTGGGTGCTGGGCCTAAATATATGCCAATGGACTGTTGCAGTGGTGGCTGACGTGAAGCCTCATTCTCTGCTATGACATGCAGACTAATTCTCTGCTGACATGAAGTCAGATCCTCTGTTACGGGACCTCTCTCCTCTGCCTGGGTGCTGGGCCTAAACTTATGAAAATGGACTGTTACAGTGGTGGGTGACGTGAAGCCTCATTCTCTGCTATGACATGCAGACTAATTCTCTGCTGACATGAAGCCAGATTGTCTGTTACGGGACCTCTCTCCTCTGCCTGGGTGCTGGGCCTAAATATATGCCAATGGACTGTTGCAGTGGTGGCTGACGTGAAGCCTCATTCTCTGCTATGACATGCAGACTAATTCTCTGCTGACATGAAGTCAGATCCTCTGTTACGGGACCTCTCTCCTCTGCCTGGGTGCTGGGCCTAAACTTATGAAAATGGACTCTTACAGTGGTGGGTGACGTGAAGCCTCATTCTCTGCTATGACATGCAGACTAATTCTCTGCTGACATGAAGCCAGATTGTCTGTTACGGGACCTCTCTCCTCTGCCTGGGTGCTGGGCCTAAATTTATGACAATGGACTGTTGCAGTGGTGGGTGACGTGAAGCCTGATTCTCTGCTATGACATGCAGACTGATTCTCTACTGACATGAAGCCAGATTGTCTGTTACGGGACCTCTCTCCTCTGCCTGTGTGCTGGGCCTAAATATATGCCAATGGACTGTTGCAGTGGTGGCTGACGTGAAGCCTCATTCTCTGCTATGACATGCAGACTAATTCTCTGCTGACATGAAGCCAGATTGTCTGTTACGGGACCTCTCTCCTCTGCCTGTGTGCTGGGCCTAAATATATGCCAATGGACTGTTGCAGTGGTGGCTGACGTGAAGCCTCATTCTCTGCTATGACATGCAGACTGATTCTCTGCTGACATGAAGCCAGATTGTCTGTTACGGGACCTCTCTCCTCTGCCTGTGTGCTGGGCCTAAATATATGCCAATGGACTGTTGCAGTGGTGGGTGAGGTGAAGCCTCATTCTCTGCTATGACATGCAGACTAATTCTCTGCTGACATGAAGCCAGATTGTCTGTTACGGGACCTCTCTCCTCTGCCTGGGTGCTTGGCCTAAACTTATGAAAATGGACTGTTGCAGTGGTGGGTGACGTGAAGCCTGATTCTCTGCTATGACATGCAGACTGATTCTCTACTGACATGAAGCCAGATTGTCTGTTACGGGACCTCTCTCCTCTGCCTGTGTGCTGGGCCTAAATATATGCCAATGGACTGTTGCAGTGGTGGCTGACGTGAAGCCTCATTCTCTGCTATGACATGCAGACTAATTCTCTGCTGACATGAAGCCAGATTGTCTGTTACGGGACCTCTCTCCTCTGCCTGTGTGCTGGGCCTAAATATATGCCAATGGACTGTTGCAGTGGTGGCTGACGTGAAGCCTCATTCTCTGCTATGACATGCAGACTAATTCTCTGCTGACATGAAGCCAGATTGTCTGTTACGGGACCTCTCTCCTCTGCCTGGGTGCTGGGCCTAAATTTATGACAATGGACTGTTGCAGTGGTGGGTGACGTGAAGCCTGATTCTCTGTTATGACATGCAGACTGATTCTCTACTGACATGAAGCCAGATTGTCTGTTACGGGACCTCTCTCCTCTGCCTGTGTGCTGGGCCTAAATATATGCCAATGGACTGTTGCAGTGGTGGCTGACGTGAAGCCTCATTCTCTGCTATGACATGCAGACTAATTCTCTGCTGACATGAAGCCAGATTGTCTGTTACGGGACCTCTCTCCTCTGCCTGTGTGCTGGGCCTAAATATATGCCAATGGACTGTTGCAGTGGTGGCTGACGTGAAGCCTCATTCTCTGCTATGACATGCAGACTGATTCTCTGCTGACATGAAGCCAGATTGTCTGTTACGGGACCTCTCTCCTCTGCCTGTGTGCTGGGCCTAAATATATGCCAATGGACTGTTGCAGTGGTGGGTGACATGAAGCCTCATTCTCTGCTATGACATGCAGACTAATTCTCTGCTGACATGAAGCCAGATTGTCTGTTACGGGACCTCTCTCCTCTGCCTGTGTGCTGGGCCTAAATATATGCCAATGGACTGTTGCAGTGGTGGCTGACGTGAAGCCTGATTCTCTGCTATGACATGCAGACTGATTCTTTGCTGACATGAAGCCAGATTGTCTGTTACGGGACCTCTCTCCTCTGCCTGTGTGCTGGGCCTAAATATATGCCAATGGACTGTTGCAGTGGTGGCTGACGTGAAGCCTCATTCTCTGCTATGACATGCAGACTAATTCTCTGCTGACATGAAGCCAGATCCTCTGTTACGGGACCTCTCTCCTCTGCCTGGGTGCTGGGCCTAAATTTATGAAAATGGACTCTTACAGTGGTGGGTGACGTGAAGCCTGATTCTCTGCTATGACATGAAGACTGATTCTCTGCTGACATGAAGCCAGATTGTCTGTTACGGGACCTCTCTCCTCTGCCTGGGTGCTGGGCCTAAATATATGCCAATGGACTGTTGCAGTGGTGGCTGACGTGAAGCCTCATTCTCTGCTATGACATGCAGACTAATTCTCTGCTGACATGAAGCCAGATTCTCTGTTACGGGACCTCTCTCCTCTGCCTGGGTTCCGGGGCCTGAATATCTGAGAATGGACTGTTCCAGTGGTGGGTGACGGGAAGCCAGATTCTCTGCTATGGGACCTCTCTCCAATTGATTTTGGTTAATTTTTATTTATTTAATTTTTATTTTAATTCATTTCCCTATCCACATTTGTTTGCAGGGGATTTACCTACATGTTGCTGCCTTTTGCAGCCCTCTAGCCCTTTCCTGGGCTGTTTTACAGCCTTTTTAGTGCCGAAAAGTTCGGGACCCCATTGACTTCAATGGGGTTCGGGTTCGGGACGAAGTTCGGATCGGGTTCGGATCCCGAACCCGAACATTTTCGGGAAGTTCGGCCGAACCTCTCGAACCCGAACATCCAGGTGTTCGCTCAACTCTATTAATAAGATCAGGGAGAAGATCCGGTCTTGGCAGAAGCTGCCTCTGTCACAGGAGGAAAGGATTGCACTGATCAAGATGGTGGTCCTCCCTATTGCATTATACCCTCTGACAGCATGCCCGATATGGATTGATGATTCCATCTTTGGGTTAGTGGACAAATTGATAAACGACTTAATCTGGGGGAGGGAAAGGGTTAGGATTAAGCAAAAATATCTCTGTATATCGGAGAGAAGGGGTGGCCTTTCCCTTCCATTCCTCCAGGGATACTATATTGCAGCACAGATAAAGTGGTGTTTGGGAGGGGGGAGGGCAGAAAGCCAGGCCACTTTGTTGTTGGGTATCCTCTCAAGGGATTTCCAGGGGCCATATGGGGATATTTTTTCTGTCCTGGAGACTGGTCATTTGGACATGAGGAAAAAACAATGTTTGATTAACGATACACTAAATAAGGTTTGGAATAAGATAAAAAAAATTACTGGGTGAGACATTCCCTACTTATTTTACCCCACTTTGGCACAATTATAATTTAAAAGAATTTAAGTCAATTGTAGATTATAAATACTGGAATTCACGCTGAATTAACCGCTTAACTCATATAATATCACACAGTAATATTATTCCTTTAGATGAATTAATTAAAGGTACACCGTCTTTCTTAGATAGATATAGGTATGCACAAATTAGTCACGCATATATGAGCACTCAGGATAAAAGTTTATTGGCCATTAGGGAAAGCCCCTTTTTGGATTATTGTTTCAGATTTAAGGATACTCAACTTACACTGTCTCAAATATATCATAAACTCTGGGACTGTTTGGGGAAAATAACTATATTTAAAAGTGAGGGAGGCTGGGAAGCTGAATTGGGCGAGGGGAACAGCTTGGAATGGGATATGGTATATCAAAACATAAAAAAAGTATCGATCTCTCAGAAATACAGATTGATACAGTTCAAGATTGTTCACCGCCTATACTACTCCCCCGCCTTCCTCACCAAGATATATAAGGAAAGGAAGGACTTGTGTTGGAAATGTTCATCAGAAAATGCGGAGTTAGGTCACCTACTATGGAATTGTCCAGAAGTGCGTGGGTTTTGGACTAGTATTTATGAGGAATTATATAAAAGATATAAGATCAAATTGAAGCGAAGTTTTACGCAGGCAATATTGGGTCTTTTCCCCCGCTCTGAGCTGACCCCCTACCAATTACGAGTTAGCATGGAAGGTTTTATGGTGGCAAAGGCCTTGATAATTAAATATTGGGGTACGAAGAATAGCCCTAGTTTTTATGAATGGAGGGCTCGGCTAGACACTATTGAGGCCTATAGAAGAGTGGCAAGGAAATTGGAGTGATGGCTCCCCGAGGGGGCAGGCTCCCTTACTTGCTTCAGGCTCCCAAGATCCCTTATACTGGGAATTTTTGGAAACAGAAATCAAGGTAGATATTAAAATGCGGACGGATCCCGCAGCAGGGAAACAAAAGGGATGGGGTGGGTTAAAAGGAACAAGTGTATTAACTTGTATAAAGTATATTTGTAAATTTTAACTGGTTGATATGAGAACTTGTATATTTGCTCCAGAAAATAATAAAGGATTCAAAAAAATAATAATAAAATAAAATAAAAACACCCATTTTTGGCAATACCCTATATCTGGGGCCTATGTTGCATTTGTTAGTGTGAAATACAAGCTTGAAATCTTGCAATAATATTATGGGTTTAAAAAAATCACCCATTTTTTGCAATACCCTACATCTGGGGCCTTTGCAGCATTTGTCAGTGTAAAATACAAGCTTGAAATACAGCAATAATATTCTGTCATTAAAAAAGCATCAATTTTGTGCAAAATACTAAATTTGCGGCCTTTGCTGCATCTGTCAGTGTGAAATACAAGTTTGAAATACTGCAATAATATTCTGTTATAAAAAAAACACACATTTTGTGCAAAATACTAAATTTGCAGCCTTTGCTGCATCTGTCAGTGTGAAATACAAGTTTGAAATACTGCAATAATATTCTATTATAAAAAAACACCCATTTTGGGCAAAATACTAAATTAGCCGCCTTTGCTGCATTTGTCAGTGTGAAATACAAGTTTGAAATATTGCCATAATATTCTGGGTTTAAAAAAACAACCATTTTTGGCAATCTGAGGCCTTTGCTGCATCTGTCAGTGTGAAATACAAGCTTGAAATACTGCAATAATATTGTTATTAAAAAAACACCCATTTTGGGCAATACCCTACATCTGGGGCCTATGCTGCATCTTTTAGTGTGAAATACAGGCTTGAAATACTGCAATAATATTATGGGTTTTAAAAGAACACCAATTTTTTGCAATATCCTACATCTGGTGCCTTTGCAGCATTTGTCAGTGTGAAATACAAGCTAGAAATACTGCAATCATTTTCTGGGTTAAAAAAAACACGTATTTTTGGCAATACCTTACATCTGGGGCCTATGCTGCATTTGTTAGTATGAAATACAAGCTTTAAATACTGCATCAATATTCTAGGTTTAAAAAAACACAAATTTTTGGCAATATCCTACATCTGGTGCCTTTGCAGCATTTGCCAGTGTGAAATACAAGCTAGAAATACTGCAATAATTTTCTGGGTTTCAAAAAACACCCATTTTTGGCAATACCCTACATCTGGGGCCTATGCAGCATTTGTCAGTGTGAAATACAAGCTTGAAATACTGGAATAATATTCTGGGTTAAATTTTTTTTTTTTTGGGCAATACCCTACATGTGGGGCCTTTGCTGCATCTGTCAGTGTGAAATACAAGTTTGAAATACTGCAATAATATTCTGTTATTAAAAAAACACCCATTTTGGGCAAAATACTAAATTTTCGGCCTTTGCTGCATTTGTCAGTGTGAAATACAAGCGTTAGATACTGCTGTTATATTCTGTTATTAAAAAAACACTCATTTTGGGCAAAATACTAAATTTGCGGCCTTTGCTGCATTTATCAGTGTGAAATACAAGCTTGAAATACTGCCATAATATTCTGGGTTTGAAAAAACAACCATTTTTGGCAATACCCTACATCTGCGGCCTTTGCTGCATCTGTCAGTGTGAAATACAAGCTTGAAATACTGCAATAATATTCTGTTATTAAAAAAACACCTATTTTGGGCAAAAAACAAAATTAGCGGCCTTTGCTGCATTTTTCAGTGTGAAATACAAGCTTGAAATACTGCAATAATATTATGGGTTCTAAAAGAACACTTATTTTTGGCAATACCCTACATCTGGGGCCTATGCTGCATTTTTTAGTGTGAAATACAAGCTTTAAATACTGCATCAATATTCTAGGTTTAAAAAAAACCTTATTTTTGGTAATACCCTACATCTGGGGCCTATGCTGCATTTGTTAGTGTGAAATACAAGCTTTAAATACTGCATCAATATTCTAGGTTTAAAAAAACACAATTTTTTGGCAATAGCCTACATCTGGGGCCTTTGCTGCATCTGTCAATGTGAAATACAAGCTTGAAATACTGCAATAATATTATGTTATTAAAAAACACCAATTTTTGGCAATACCCTACATCTGCGGCCTTTGCTGCATCTGTCAGTGTGAAATACAAGCTTGAAATACTGCAATAATATTCTGTTATTAAAAAAACACCCATTTTGGGCATAATACTAAATTAGCAGCCTTTGCTGCATTTGTCAGTGTGAAATACAAGCGTTAGATACTGCTGTTATATTCTGTTATTGAAAAAAGACCCATTTTGGGCCAAATACTAAATTTGTGGCCTTTGCTGCGTCTGTCAGTGTGAAATACAAGCTTGAAATACTGGAATAATATTCTGTTAGTAAAAAAACATCAATTTTGGGCAAAATACTAAATTTGCGGAGAATGAGAAGAGCGTCAAATAAGGGACATGGCCCCAGTCGTGGTGCTGCTGGTGGAGCTCCTGTTGCAGGGAGAGGACGTGGTCGATCTGTGCCAGCTACACGCACAAGTAAAACACCTTCCTCAGGAGCAAGTAGGCGACAGAACCTTCAGCGTTATTTGGTCGGGCCTAATGTGGCTCTACGAATGGTGAGGCCAGAACAAGTGTGAGATTGTGAAACCGCTATTTCTGCATGTCTGTACTTAAACTGTCATTTGGCATTCCGGGCACTAGAGGCCACTGTTTTGCAGCTACAGCCAGCACACTCTGAGATTTAAATATACAAAACAGATGATGACTCATGCTGCTGCCTGTGAGTGAACCAGGAAGTGTTGATCTGGCATGTTGGAAGGATTGTGCTGTGGGGAACTGAATCCAATTCCATCCTGGCTTGCAGATGTCCGTCAGTTAGCTGTAATATCCTTTCTGTATCCAGCTCTTTTGAAAGAGAGGTTGTCCCAGGAAGACCAGTCTAGTGTGTGGACAGAAGGCCTCACTATCAAGCAAGGCCGCACGGTTGATGAGAAGTTGGTGGCCATCTCTGGTAGGCTGCATCCTCGGGCCCAGAACGGACACAGGTCAGTACACCTGGTTACTGATTGCAATATATTGTGTGGCGCCTGAAGTTACAGAGACTAGCCTAGGCCTAGCATTAATTAGTCAGTTAGGATTTATATAGTTTTGCTAGACTGTACTGTACTGGACTGCAGCGCAGTTATTGACTTGCAGGCTCTGCTGCTTTTTCCACCGGCTAGGGGTGTCCTCTGTAGCGGCACAGCACGACTTGCAGGCTCTGCTGTGTCCGCCATCGGCTAGGCCTGTCCATTGGGCAGGGACTTTTACTGTGGGTCCGGGATATAGAGTTTCTATGCATGTTTGTATTGCTTTGGTGATGCTTATGTTATTATTTGTTGTTTAAGTAAAGTTTTCTGTTCTTGCATATTAAGCTGGTATCAGTGTCGCTTTCCTTGTCTGTGACTTTGCTGTATTCTGGGGAGCCCACCCCAAGACACGGCTTACACAAGTACAGGCGATAGTAGATTGGGTTGCTGACAGTGCCTCCAGTTCCTTCACATTGTCTCCCACCCAGTCTCCTGCAGAAAGAGCAGAGTTGGCACCTGCAGCTGATGTGCATCAGTCTTTCACCTTACCCCCTTGCAAATCAGCTAAGCAGTCTGATCCCCAAGTCATGCAGGGGTCTCTTATGCTTTTTGATGACTCTGCTAGTAGGGTTTCCCAGGGCCATCCACATAGCCCTGCCCCAGAAGTGGAAGAGATTGAGTGCACCGATGCCCAACCACTTATGTTTCAAGATGAGTACATGGGAGGACCACTGCAGCACGTCTCGGATGATGACGAAACACAGTTGCCAACTGCTGTGGCTTTCTGCAGTGTGCAGACTGACAAGGAGGGCAGGGGTGAAGACTGGGTGGAAGATGATGTGCAGGACAATGAGGTCCTCGACCCCACATGGAATCAAGGTCATGTGAGTGGAAGGGAGGAAGAGGAAGGGGAAAAGGAAGGGAACAGGATGAAAAAGCAGAGCGGCCGTCCCCTAGACAATACGCCTGATACTGCCCAACGCAGCAAGAGACCAAGCACACCAAAGTAAGTTCCAAGGAGTTCCCTGGCGTGGCAGTTCTTCAGACAATGTGCTGACGACAAGACACGAGTGGTTTGCACGCTGTGCAATCAGAGCCTGAAGCGAAGCATAAACGTTCTCTACCTGAGCACAACCTGCATGACCAGACATCTAACTGCAAAGCACGAGCTGCAGTGGAGTAAACACCTCAAAAACCAAGAAAGGTCTCTGGCTCCTCCTGCTTCCTCTTCTGCTGCAGTCTCTGCCTCTTCATCCACCTCTTGAGTGACAGTGGCACCTGACACCCCGCACACAGATGATCTGCCAACAACACCACCACCTGGGTCACCAAGCATCTCCACAATGTCCCATGGAAACGTTCAGCTCTTTATCTCCCAAACACTGGAGTACCCCCCTACCCACCTGCGATCCCTGACCCTGAATGCCATCATTTCAAAATGACTGGCCTTTGAAATGCTGTCATTCCTTCTGGTGGAGACAGAGATTTTTAAAAGCCTTATGGTGGTGGCTGTCCCACAGTACGTCGTGCCCAGCCGCCACTACTTTTCCAGGCAAGCCATCCCTTCCCTGCACAACCAAGTGGGGGACAAAATCAGGTGTCCACTGCGCAATGCCATCTGTGGCAAGGTCCACCTAATCACGGATACGTGGACCAGTAAGCACGGTCAGAGACGTTATATCTCCCTAACAGCACACTGGGTAAATGTAGTGGCAGCTGGGCCTGAGGCGGATAGCAGTTTGGCATATGTCCTTCCACCACCAAGAATTGAAGGGAGCTTCTCTTTGCCTCCTGTTGCTTCCTCCTCTTACTCCGCTTCCTCATCCTCTACTGCCTCCTCATCTGGTCAGCGTAACACCTCCACCACCAACTTCAGCACAGCCAGGAGTAAACGACAGCAGGCAGTTTTAAAACGTATCTGTTTAGGGGGACAAACCCAACACCGCACAGGAGCTGTGGACGGGCCTTGAACAACCGACCGATGAGTGGTTGGTGCCAGTGAGCCTCAAGCCCGGCCTGGTGGTGTGCGATAATGGGTAAAATCTTGTAGCAGCTCTTGGACTAGCCAGTTGGATGCACATCCCTTGCCTGGCGCATGTGCTGAATTTGGGGGTGCAAAGGTTCCTTAAAAATTACCCCAATATGTCAGAGCTGCTGCAGAAAGTGCGGGCCGTCTGTGCGCGCTTTCGGCGTTTTCACCCTGCTGCTGCTCGCCTGTCAGCGCTGCAGCATAACTTTGTCCTTCCCACTCATCGCCTCATACCTTGCACATGCTGGCCAGACTGTGCGAGCAGCAGCAGGCGATAGTGGAGTTTCAGCTGTAGCACACGGGTGAGTCGCTCTGCGGAACATCACCACTTCACCACCAATGACTGGGCCTCAATGTGAGACCTGTGTGCCTTGTTGCGCTGTTTTGAGTACTCCACCAACATGGCCAGTGCCAATGACATCGTTCTCAGCGTTACTATCCCACTTCTATGCCTCCTTGAAAAAATGATGAAAGCGTATGTGGCACAGGAGGAGAAGGAGGAGGAAAAGGGATCATTTTATAGGCGTTCCGGCCAGTCATTCACAAGTGACTCCGAGGTTGGGTTCCTGCACCCGCAAACGCCAGGTACACAATTGTCAAGCCAGGGCATAGTTCTGGAGGATGACAAGGTGGGGGATGGAGGAGGAGGAACCGTGTCTACAGCAGGATGGCACCCAAACCAGCTCATGGCTATCACTGGTGCATGGCTAGTGGGACAAAGGACACAGACGATACACCCACCTCCCACAGAGGACAGCTTTTCGTTGCCTCTGGGCAGCCTGGCACACATGCTGCAGTGTCTCTGCAACGACCACAGAGTTGCCCAGATTCTAACTTGTGCTGATTACTGGGTGGCCACTCTGCTGGATCCCCATTACAAGGACAACGTACCGTTCTTAATTCTGTCCCTGGAGCGTGATAGATCCGCTGCTGGTGGCATTCCCATCTGACAGTGGGGGCACAGTGGAAGCACAAGGCGAAGGCAGAGGAGGAGAAAGAGGTTACTAACGCAGCTGGGGCACCACCAGCACCTCAGAAGGCAGGGTTAGCATGGCCGAAATGTGGAAAAGCTTTATTAGTACGCCACAACAACAGCACCACCAGCTGATATGGAACGTCTTAGCAGGAGGCAGCATTTCACCAACATGGTGGAGCAGTATGTGTGCACACGCCTACACGTACTGACTGATGGGCCTGCCCCCTTCAACTTCTGGGTCTCCAAATTGGGCACATGGCCTAAGCTTGCCCTTTACGCCTTGGAGGTGCTGGCCTGCCCTGCAGCCAGTGTATTGTCTGAATGTTTGTTTAGCACGGCTGGAGGGGGTTATCACAGGTTATATTTCCCAATGTTTTGGGGTGTACTCTAATTTAAAAAATAAAATAAAAAATTAAAAACAGTGTTGGCTACCCCCTCCTCCTCCACCGCTGCTTTCACCTACACCTATGGCCCCTTTCACACGGGCGAGTTTTCCGTGCGGGTGCGATGCGTGCGGTAAATGTATTGCACCCACACTGAATCCTGACCCATTCATTTCTATGGGGCTGTGCACATGAGCGGTGATTTTCACGCATCACTTGTGCATTGAGTGAAAATCGCAGCATGCTCTATATTGTGCGATTTTCACGCGACGCAGGCCCCATAGAAGTGAATGGGGTGCGTGAAAATCGCATAGCATCCGCAAGCAAGTGCGGATGCGGTGCGATTTTCACGCACGGTTGCTAGGAGACGATCGGGATGGAGACCCGATCATTATTATTTTCCCTTATAACATGGTTATAAGGGAAAATAATAGCATTCTGAATACAGAATGCATAGTAAAACAGCGCTGGAGGGGTTAGAAAATAATAATAATTTAACTCACCTTAGTCCACTTGATCGCGAAGCCCGGCATCTCCTTCAGTCTCCTTTGTTGAAAAGGACCTTTGGTGAGCATTAAATACAGGTAAAGTACCTTTGATGACGTCACTCCGGTCATCACATGGTACGTCACATGATCTTTTACCATGGTGAATCACCATAGTAAAAGATCATGTGATGACCAGAGTGATGTCATCAAAGGTCCTTTACCTGTATTTAATGCTCACCAAAGGTCCTATTCAACAAAGGAGACAGAAGGAGATGTCGGGCTTCGCGATCAAGTGGACTAAGGTGAGTTAAATTATTATTATTTTTTAACCCCTCCAGCGCTGTTTTACTATGCATTCTGTATTCAGAATACTATTATTTTCCCTTATAACCATGTTATAAGGGAAAATAATACAATCTACAGAACACTGATCCCAAACCCAAACTTCTGTGAAGAAGTTCGGGTTTGGGTACCAAACATGCGCAATTTTTTTCACGCGAGTGCAAAACGCAATACAATGTTTTACACTCGCGCAGAAAAATTGCGGGTGTTCCTGCAACGCACCCGTCTCTTATCCGGGCCAAAAATAAGACGCCCGTGTGAAAGAGGCCTAAAACCTGCTGCTGATACCACCGGCTCAGCTACTGAGCTGGCTCCATCACTCTGCCGTAAATTATCAGCATGGTGTGCAAACATATTAGAAACCCCTCCTATAGAAGTCAATGAACATCTCCTGTCCATTGTGCCTATGATCAATGTGACTACTGTAAAGTATATCTCAAACAGCTAACAGCAGCTGAGGCAAGATGATTGCCCCCAAAATGATTACATGATGTGCAGAAAACAAAATGTAAAAGGATCAGAAAATTAAAAAAAAATCATTATCTGGTTTTAATTAGTAACAAATACAGGTGATACATACCTTTTTAATATACCTAAGTATGTATATGTTCATCAAAGTAAGATATTTTCTCTGGAGCTAATGTAGCCACATACATCAAATGTGATAACACTTCAATTAGATTGTGAGAGGTTTCAGAACTCCCCAGTCATAGATACATCAGTTTCCACATAATTAGAATTGATGTCTGAATGATTTGTAATGGAGTGAAAGATATATATGTTAATTAATCACTTGCGGTATCTGATGTATAGCATTAGAAAATCACCTCTTAATAATAAAGGTAACAGCTGTCAGGAGACTATGGTATGCGTACAACCATAGTTGATTATAATTGCTGTTGCTTATGGGTATGTGCATGCTTCTAATGCTGGCCATACATTTTAGAGTGCAATGAGCAATGGAGCTAGGGTATCGCCACTGATTTCTTAAAGGGGTCTTGTGGGATTTTAATGTTGATGACATATCCTCAGGATAGGTCATCAATATCAGATCGACAGGGGTCCGACACCTGGCACCCCCACTGATGAGCTGGTTGAAGAGAAGGCTGAGCTCTGTTCCAGAGCAGACTTCCCATTATTGTTTACCTGCTCGCCGTCAACATCCCAGCGGTGCGCAGGTGTAATTACAAGCTGTCCCACTCACTTCTATCGGACGGCTCATTCCTACACACTTGAATAGTACATGTGTCCCACTGTGCTTTCCAGTTCAAGACTCTGAAGACCTGGTGATTCTCTACATATATCCTGGTCAAGGTACTGGTGAGTCCATACACTCGGTTTATCTACACGGCATATGAGCTTACTGGTACATTTTGTTTTTTATACTTACATGTGAACTGGATCTTATTGGACCAATCCCTGATTCCAAGTAGCTCTGTCTGTGTATATGGGTTTGTGCTCACCTATTATTTTTCTATATTGATTTTGCATGTAGCAGTACTGTGTGTATTTCTAAAGTGCATGTAGCAGTGCTCTGTGTATCGATTCTGCATTTAGCAATACTCTGTGTGTATCAATTTTGCATATATCAATGCTGTGTGTGTATCGATATTGCATGTAGCAGTGATGTGTATATGTTTTTTCTGTGTATGTAGCAGTGCAGTGTAGTTATCTATCGTGCATGTAGCAGGACTGTGTTTGTATCTATTGTGAATGTAGCAGGGCTGTGTATAGTGTGTGTTCTGCAAAGTTGTGTGTGTATAATGTGTTTGCTGCACAATTTGGTGTATATATGTACCGTGTATGAAGGATAGCTGTATGTGTATAGTGTGTCTGTACTGCAGAGCTGTGCGTCTGTATGACCAAAGAGAGAGTTAAAAAAACAAAAACAAAAAAACATAAAACATAAATCATATAATAGAACAAGCATGGCAGTACACTACAGAGCAAAACAGGAGACACACATGATAGGAGATATATTTACAGGGACAGACTTTTGTAGTCGGGTCCAAACTGATGGAATGAAAGGCCAACCATATTGCGACACATTATACCCAGGGCTGGTGCAAGGATTTTTACCCTAGGCAAAAGCTAATTTTTCCGCCCCATTGACTCCGCCCATTGACCACTCTCTTATGTGGCGGTGGCCTACTCTGCTTATGGGTGGCGCCGGCCCTAATTATACCACCCCAACAGAACCATATACCACAGTCAATTACAAAATACTGCCCCCAGCAGCACAAAATACATTCCTAAAAACTTTCACTGGTGGCTGTGAGGAGGGCCCAGGTGGCCCCCTGGGCATCTGCCCACCGGTAAATTTCACTGTAGGGTCTATGGCCAATCCACCCCTGTACATTTACTCCTATAATGTGAACAGATGGACCATTGTTGTTTGTTTTAATGGGCAGAAGATAACACATTAGAGTAATCAGGCGCTGACTGTAAACTATTAACCCCCTCCCAAGACTATTAAAATTAGAGACATTGACCCCTTCACCTAATTTAAACTATCAAGGAAGTTTAAATAAGTAGAAAATACTAGAAAAAGTAGCTGGTGCAGCCTGGTATAAAGTGTTGGTCTGTCTGTTTGTGTGTTTACTGGATTAGTTCCAAAAGTGCCCAGACGGCCAATCCATGCCCTCATTTTTATTTTACTGGAAATCGCTAGTAGCCCTATATACCCCAACAATTACACACATTTTTTTTTCATTTTTAACCTCTTAAATACCAAACAGCTAAACTAGTGGGAGATAGAGTCATAAAATGCTATGGCTGAGCCTGTTGATATTACATTGGTTAGTGTGTGTTTTTTTTGCAGGTGCATAGACATAAAGCTTTTTACCTGATCCAGCTCTGCAGCTGGGAACATACAGTTGTCCATACACGGAACATGTAGAGTCCAGATTTATGGTGGCCACTGGCAATGATTGGCCTTGGGCCTTATTTATCATCATTGCAAAATACAGTATATCTTAATTAGAAACTGTAATTGTTTCAAAGGTATTGTTTCATCTGAGTTAATCAGTGGAATTCGTGGAATAAAAAACTTCTGCTCCAGGAGCACAGCACATGCAGTGAGGATAGTTGTGTCATGGAGATGGCATATTTTACATATCCTGGTTCCAGTCATGGTGCATCCAGATACCTCAAGAGAATAAATGGGGCACCAACCATTAGATCCAAGTGATGAGGAGGCATTCCAGTTAGTTCTAAAGAGTTTAAATGAAACCTGAGTGAGGGCAGCGTAATGTAGTGACAGAGCCACTGATTTCAGCGTTCTGTTACTTCTGTAATGACAATCAGTACTGTTTGAGTACTGTACTGACCTCACCAGCACAGCGAAAGTCTTGCTGCTCCACTCTCTCCTGCTTCCTGATGACTGCCAGGCAGTGGAGGGTGAGGACACCGAGCCTCATTGGACGCATGCTGCAGGCTTTGTAATGTCAGTACTCTAAAAGTAACAGACCCCAGTGGGTCGGTCACCATACTATGCTCCCCTCAGTGAGGACAAGATAGTGCAGGTGGCAGGCTTCTTTTAAAAACTCAACAGGGTACGGGACCATTTGTTCTGGATCTGGAAAAAACAATGAGGCAGTTGACCATAACAACCAATCAGATTTTAGTTCTCATTTTTCCAAGGCCCTTTTGAAAATGAAAGTAGTATTCTGGTTGGTTGCTATCTGCAACCTCTCCACTGTACCTCCCATCTAGGATTATCTAGTAAGGTGCACTACCTGCTATTGGTAGATACAGAAAGAATGTGGACCCTGGAGACTTTGCCAATTTTACAATGGTATCTGTCCTCTGTATATAACTCTTTGATAGTGACTGATAACAGAGAATAAAAGTGGTGTGATTGAGAAAATTGTCCAATAAAGATATAGCCTAACTCTGACAAAATACTAACGAGGAATAAACTGTTGTCTCACATGCAGGTGAGATACATGGCTGATCCAATATGATTGTCTATGAGAAGAAGACCCTAACCTAACTGTGGCTGGAAATAGCACCCCGCAGACGTTCCTACCACAGCCCAGTGACGTCTAGCAAGATCAAGACCTTTACGATAACTTTCCTGGACCTCTAGTTTACCTATGTGCCAAATTTGGCATCAAACGTTTCAGGATGGATAGAGGACTGACAAACGGATATTCCCTTTTATACTTGAAATTTTCTGTTGTATAAACCCAGGGTGCATCTTATAGTCAGGTGTGTCTTATAGTCCCCCAAAAAACAGCATGTCCAAGGCAAAGCAACATTCAAATTGTGGATGCAGCATTATTTATCAGCTGAAAGCTAGCTTTATATGTAGGAAACCCGCCGGATCCGGACGGATTATAGTTAATGCCAAACATGGTAACTTTGCTGGAACAGACTAGCAGAGTTCACCAGCACAGCTGTAAACCTACCCTCAGCGAATGAGTTTAAGGGGATATCCTGTCTCTGAATGAGTCTACAGGCTGGAAAGCTTTAGTAATAGCTTTGATATATTTTAAAGTTGTTGTTCAAGTAAAATAAAATAAAAACTGGCAGCAATAGTAAACGTGATATATTAATACAATAAAACATACAATTTTTCTTGACTGCTGCTTCCAGCATCACACTCCAGTCCTACAGCATTGATGTCATTTTTTGGGATGCAGCGGGGATGTTCCATCAGCCGGTCACTGATCTCAGCAGTATGCAGCACTTGACTGCTGAGGCCAGTGGCTGGCTTCAGCTAGCACTCAAGTGAATGTGAGCTGAGCTGCAGTAACTCTGCAGTGGCTTATCACACCGAAAACAAAAGGATCAGGCATTTCAAAATTCAAGAACCCATTCCTTCATTCCTTCAACATTAGCTATTGGGTTAAAGTAGGGACACACTGATATACATGAGATAGCCTGCCAGTCCTACTGGAATCATCTGATTTGGCCAAGACTGATCTGAGGTATATGGCCAGCTAAAGACTTTAAGCCATGTGTATCCCAGCCTCCATTTTTCTCTCTCAAACTCACATTATGTCACTATTTATCTCTCTCTAAATCATGTTATACTCATGTTATATCACAGTATAGTTCAAGTGTGTTTTCTTTTTCTATTAAATATAGTATAAACATTTAGAAGATTGTATTCACAGTACCATTTGGAGGTTCTGTCTGGGTTTCCATCAAGTAATTTTGATGGCTAGAATAGCATAGTCTTCAGCATTATTCTTTCCATTTTATTTTTTCTATTACATTTGTCAGTGTGCTTTGGAATTAATTCAAAAACAGATCTGTCACGGTGGTCATAGCTCCACCACAAACAGTAGTCATGTGTAATGACTTTGGGTAGGGACAGATAAGGACAGTGAGTCCCTAACTAGAACCTAGGCCGCTTTCCTTACCTCCTTGCAGTATAAGCCTAAATGGTAGAACCGCAACTGGACTAAATGAGTGCAGGACGATAGACAACACACAAACAGACAAACACAAAAGCAGAGTCATACAAAATGAGTCAGAACCAGATGGGCTATTCAGTACCAAATGTGACACAAAGGAATGCCAGGAAACAAGGCAAGGTCAGGGCATGAGATATCAAGGAATCAAGAACAGGAGCCAAAAACAAGACTATCACTGGCAATGGTTACCTGACAATAGGGGATTTAAATAGAGAGCCAGGTCCACAGAACCGGATTGGTACGTTGACCTGACTCTCCATAGGTCAGAGACCAACCCAGCGCACGCATGCTGCAGGGAGAAAGCAGAGCATTGCATCCTGTAATTAATGACGTGGCCTTGTTACTGGGTGGGGGTGGGGGTGACTCTGCAGCATGTCTCTTCCAGCACATCCATGCTGAAGCCAAGGATCTTGGACAGATAAGATTTATTACACCATGATGCTAGTGTGAACAGAGCCTACATCACACAAAACTTTACTTATTTTGTGAATATATTATTATATGTTTAAACTAGGTGAAATAGAAATTGATCTATCCAACAAGATATGTTAAACATACATTTAGTGAAAACATACTAATCACAAAGGTTATACAGAAACCTGTGATATCAAAGAGAAAATGCTAAAAAAAAATAAAAGAGCTAAAAAGACCAAAGGCATCATTCTGCAAGTTAATAGCTTGAGGTGTTTAATTTCTGCTTTAACAAAGCAGTTAGTATAGGGATAGTGTTAACTATTTATGTGTACATATTAGTGGGATATGTGGTCAACACCAGAGGTCAATAACAGATACAACCACATATGCAGGATGATGCACTACAGGTTGTACTACAAGGCGATTTGATGATTTGGTAGTGGCAGGTATAGGTAGGCCAAACATTGTATTCCTTTAGACCAGGCATGCTCAACCTGCGGCCCTCCAGCTGTTGCAAAACTACAACTCCCAGCATGCCCGAACAGCCTACAGCTATCAGCCTACAGCAGGGCATTGTGGGTGTTGTAGTTTTGCAACAGCTGGAGGGCCGCAGGTTGAGCATGCCTGCTTTAGACCAATCATAAAAATTATATATCATTATAGTTTATGACATAACATTTATGTGAGCAGCAGATGTGTGTTTTGTGTGATGTAGGCTTTAATGTGGTGCTCAGGTCATTGACCATTTGGAAGACCCATTTCCGCCCAAGCTTTAACTTCCTAGCTGATGTCTTGAGATGTTGCTTCAGTATTTCCACATGATCTTCTTTCCTCATGATGCCATCTTTTTGTGAAGTGCACCACTCCCTTCTGCAGCAAAACAATCTCACAACATGATGCTGCCACTCCCGTGTTTCACAGTTGGGATGGTGTTCTTAGTTTTCCAAGCTTCTCCCTTTTTTCTCATGGTCATTATGGCCAAAAAGTTTGTCAGACCACAGGACATGTCTTCAAAATGTAGGTCTTTGTTCCTGTGCGCATTTGCAAACATTAATCTGACGATTTTATGTTTCTTTTGGAGTAATGGCTTCTTGCTGGCAGAGTGGCCTTTCAGCCCATGTTGATACAATACTCGTTTCACTGTGGATCCTGACACAATCTTACCAGCTTCCACCATCATCTTCACAAGGTCTTTTGCTTTTGTTCTTGGGTTGATGCACATGTCAGACCAAAGCACCTTCATCTATGGGACTCAGAGCCCATCTCCTTCCTGAGAATGATGGCTGGACATTCCCATCTTGTTTGTACTTGTGTATAATTGTTTGTACGGATGAACGAGGCACCTTCAGGTATTTTGAAATTGCACCCAAGGTTGAGCCAGACTTGTGCAAGTCCACAATTCTCTTCCTGATATCTTGGATGATTTCTTTAGACTTTCCCATGATGCTACACAAAGAAGCAGTGTGTTTCAGGTGTGCATTTAAATACATCCACAGGTGTGTCTCTAATTAACTCAGATGTTGCCAACAAACCTAACAGAAGCTTCCAAACACATAACACCATCATATGGGCAGTCCAGAATTGTTTAAAGGCATAGTAATCTTAGTGTATGTAAGCTTTTGACATTGCAGAAAGTCAAAATAAAAATCCCTTAAAACATCCTCTCTCTCATTATTCTGGCATTTGGCAAATAGTAATAATTATGGTAATCCTAATTGACCGAAAAACAGGAAAGGTTTATTCTGATTTCATGTCAGATATTGAGAAAAACATTCATATGTGTATTTTTATATAGTGTATGTAACCTTCTCGTTTCAACTGTATGATAAAATCCAAGACATTAGCAATAGTGGTACATCAACTTACCTGCTTGTCCCTTAGTTCTCGTATGTGTCCTGAGATGTGTTAGTTGATGTACCCCTAATTTTGATGTCTTGGATTTTATTTTATGTTGCTTAGGCCTCATGCACACGACCGTTGTGTGCATCCATGGCCGTTGTGCCGTTTTCCGTTTTTTTTTTCACTGACCCATTGACTTTTAATGGGTCCGTGGAAAAATCGGAATATGCACCGTTTGGCAGCCACATCCGTGATCCGTGTTTCCTGGCCGTGAAAAAAATAGGACCTGTCCTATTTTTTTCACGGCCAACAGTTCACAGACCCATTCAAGTCAATTGGTCCGTGAAAAATCACGGATGGCATCCGTGTCCGTGATCCATGTCCGTTTTTTCCTATCATTTCAATGGCAAACTTGACTTAGATTTTTTTTTTCATTTTTCATGTCCGTGGATCCTCTAAAAAACAAGGAAGACCCACAGACAAAAAAACGGTCACGGATCACGGACCTACGGACCCTGTTTTTGCGGACCTTAAAAAAAACGGTCGTGTGCATGAGGCCTTAAACAAAGATGTCAATATGCTTCACAAGACATGCAGGACCTTCACTATGTAATACATTTATCCTGCAGCCCAGTTGCTGTCATCCACATAGCGAACACTAGATGAATCATAGATACACAGACAGATTAGACAGCTATAGATAGATAGAAGATAGATAGTATAGTAGGAGATAGATAAAGATAGATAGATAGTATAGTAGGAGATAGATAAAGCTAGATAGATAGATAGATAGATAGATAGATAGATAGATAGATAGATAAAGAGATAGATAGATAGATAGATAGAATAATTAGTAGGAGATAGATAGATAGATAGATAGATAGATAGACAGATAGATAGAAGATATAGTAGGAAATAGATAGATAGATATAGTAGGAGATAGCTAGATAGATAGAATGTATATTAGGTTTCTAAGTTCCTAGAAAAATAGCACAAAAATTCCACAGCATTCCCACAAGCAATTCTGGTTTTTTTTCACCAAACAGCAACGTTTCGGTCCTCTTTCTGGAACCTTTCTCAAGCTAGCTCGATAGATAGATAATAGATAGAATGTACAGTAGGAGATGATAGATAGATAATACAGTAGGAGATAGAAGGATGGACAGATAGATAGATCGATAGATAGATAGATAATACAGTAGGAGATAGAAGGAAGGATAGACAGATAGATAGATAGATAGATAGATAGATAGATAGATAATCTTACAAAACTGTGAAAAAAGAAAGTAAAGGGAAATTGGAATCACTTCCTGCAACTGAAAGTAGCAGAGAGGCAAAATATCCGTTAGTGTTTCAAAGTAATATATAATTTAAACAACCTATGCATAATCCATCATAAAGGAAAATCTCTATTGTATTTTAGTACTGTTACATGAGTGGTACTAAATAATAGATAACAAGAACACAAGGGAAGGGTATTGGTTTATCAAGGTTTGTCTACATCCTATACTACCTGACTTAATACAATTCTTGATATATGACTGCAAAGAAAGGAAAAAGAAATGTTGCATGGTATCGTTGGTTACAAACCATTAACCCCTTCCAGCCCACTCCACATATAAATAAATGGGCCAATGGACTGGTCCGTGTCTGCAAAAACCATAATTAGTGTACATTCATACGACCGTATAATTTTATCCGCACCCGTTGATAGATTGAATTTCAGTAAATAAATAATTATGCCTCTATATTACAAGGGAAACAAACTTTAAGATGAAGTCTAATTGCAATCTATTTTAGTAAATACTCAATACCACTATGGGCAAAACCTCACACTCAGCATATTCCATACCTTTTTGGACCAAAAAATCCTACAGAAAGCTTTCCTTCAATAAAATTGCAGATGTAATATTCACTGAATTAAGATAAGGCCTCCTACACACGACTGTATCTGTTTTGCAGTCCACAAACCACAGATCCACAAGAGAGATACTGTCCGTGGTTATCCTCAGTTCCTATTAGGGCTCATGCACACGGCGGGTCCGCAAAACAATGGCATCGGCCATATGCACCCCGCATGACGGATGCGGACCCATTCAGTGCGGTGTGGAACGTAAACACGGTTTAGAAGCCCACGGAAGTACTACGGAGTGCTTCTGTGGGTTTTATGTCCGTCCCTCCGCACCGCAAAAAGTAGTGCATGCACTACTTTTTTTGCGGTGCGGACCATCGGATGTGGATCTCAGACCCCGTCCAAGAGAATAGGTCCGAGATCCGCATGAGGCTGCCCCACGGTCGGCGCCCATGTATTGCAGTCCGCAGCATGGGCCGAAATGGCTATTCTTCTCCCCAAAATAGACAAAAATAGAACATGTTCTATAATTTGTAGAATGGCTGCATGGATGCGGACAGCACAGGGATGACCCCTGCTGCTTCCAGGTAGACCATGGAATATTGTTATATCACGTCACATTTTGTCTTAAATCTCCTTACATTTGTATAATCTCAAACCATTTCTGCACCTCTATGGTAATTTTTTAAAATCATTGTTCTTATGTAGATATTTATGAATTTATATAACTGTAATTTTAATATACGGTATCTGTATACACTTTATTAAAGACATACAAAAACATTTCCATTTTTGAGCTCACACTTATAACACAGTGCAGCACACAGCAAAAAAGAAAAAAGTCCATGTTCTTCCACAAACAGTTCACATTAGCCAAAACAGGTGACAAATTTCACTTCATAGCTTGCTTCAGGACTAAATGTCACTGGTTAAAGGGAGTCTGTCAGCAGTTTTGACCATGCTAAACTTATGACACTGCTAGAGAAAGGACAGGGACAAACATCTCTTTTGTGGAACTTTTAATATCAAGAGTAGTGTGAATATGAAGTTTCATTCTGCCAGGCACTGCTCCTGCAAATGTCCAGCTCTCTGCATTGTGCTGCTTCACAACCCCTCCCCTGTTCTGAGTAACAGCTGTAGTGGTGTGGTTCGATGCTGCAGGTGACACTCATGGTCAGGTTTCACTTGGAGAAATGTCACCACTGAGGCCAGTCATTGACTCCAGCAGTGCAGGTGACTGGCCGGAAGTAAACAGGAGTCCAGAAGATTGCTAAATGGACACCACGAATGGAGTGGTGGGGAGCAGGTGAGTATCGTTTTTTTTTATCATTAGGTACCGCACAATCCAGAGAATTAAAAAAGGGCCATGGCCCATTTAAAAGCCTTACAACTAATGGAGAAAGGTAATGTAAGGTAAAATAAATGATCCCCATAATTTTGCATAAGTATGGCAGAGACAAATCTGAATCTATATGTGACTGGACCATCAGTTTACCAGAGGATCCTTTAGTTGGCCCAAGTTCTAACACAGCAATGGACTCCGAAGGCACAGCCGAAGACAACCTTATTTAGGGAATGGTCACATGTGGTGGATATATGTGGTGGATATTCTAAAGAATTTTCTGTTGCAAAATTGTGTGCAGAAAATTCACATTGTATTGGTGGATATGATTTAACAGCATGTCAGTTAAGGTGCATTCACACGACCGTAAGTGTTTTGCGGTCCGCAAATTGTGGATCCGCAAAACACGGATACCAGCCGTGTGCATTCCGCATTTTGGGGACCGCACATGGCCCGGCGCTATATAGAGAATGCCTATTCTTGTATGCAAACGTGGACAAGAATAGGACGTGCTCTATCTTTTTTGCGGGCCACGGTGTGCTGTCCGCATCTTTTGCGGCCCCATTGAAATGAATGGATCCATTTATATCAGGCATCCTCAAATTGCGGCCCTCCAGCTGTTGTAAAACTACAACTCCCACAATGCCCTGCTGTAAGCTTATAGGGCATGCTGGGAGTTGTAGTTTTGCAACAGCTGGAGGGCCGCAGTTTGAGGATGCCTGATTTATATGGTCGTGTGAATGCTCCCTTATGCTGCAAATTTCCAGCACGGATTTTAACCTTTGAAATGCATAGGATGAATGCAGCAAATCCACAGCAAAATGTGTGACATTTCCACATCCACAGGGTTGCTGAATCTCAAATTATTTATTAAAATCCATAAAAGTTATGATCTGTTTACAGAATGATAATAGCATAATTTAGAAATACTGAAAAGACTTCACACTGTAGACACACGGCTGGTGATTGTTTCTTAAAGATCTACACAAATTTCCTTCTGCTTCTCTCTGCAGATATGCCTTTTTAGAGTTTTACTGGCATTATATAGTTTTTTTTTTCTTTACTTCTGGTAATTGCCTCAAAAGAACAAAGCTCTTTGTTTAAGGGGAGCTCAGGGAAATCTTAATTGCCATAAGAAACCAGATAGTTTCCAAGTATTCCTGAATGACATTTTCTTTTTACATTAAATATTTAATATCCAGTGAAGTAGGTAAACCTTCCATAAAGAGGCCGAAGAACTGTATTCCTAAAGACCACTCCATCTTATCCAGGCAGTTGTAATTAGTGCTAATAAACAGTTATTTAGCTTTTTAGGTTTCATTTTACCGATAAATATGTGCGAAGAAATCCTGGATGAAAAGTGAATATAAATACAACCACCTGATAAAAGTGATAGAAGCTATTCTGAGCTGGCAAATGATCAAGTTTTAATGTGTGTAGTTCAGTCGACTTGGCACTTATCAGATGCAAATATCTATTTGGAAGGAACGTATGCCACCTTCTTGGCAACTATGAACCACCAAAGTAGTCTAGGAGATTTACTAGGCTAGGACGGAGTGACAGTTTAATACTGTGCGGTCATCAGATTTTATTGGTTTTGCTTACTGTACATTGCCTCATACAAAGTAGTACATTTGTATTGCTAAAATGGACAGCTCTCTTGCGCCTTTCAGAAATTAAAATTTGACATATATTACTGGCATTCTATAAAATATGCAGCCCTTAACAGCTCCTCAATTTTCTATGCATAGCATGGCTAGAAGTTACGCTAATCACATTGTTTTATTGCGGTTTATCCCGAAATAACCTTATATGAATACCAATTGTAGGAAAGCGCAAGGGGCCATTATTGACGGAAGATATGTGTCATCGAGGTTCCTGGCCTCGGTTAGGTAAGAGCCGGTAATTTTAAGTGTCAGCGGCAGCTATTGCTGACTTACACTATTGGTTATTCAGTGTGGCTGTAAAGACGATCCGGGTCGGCTCTTACTGGGAGCAGCCAAAGTGCAGGATGGGTGGCTGTTCCCCACGTTCCAGGCCGGGTTTTGGTTAGGGATATAAAACCCAGCCAGCAGTCTCCGCTGAGGTGGATTATCCTCCATCTGACAGTGGAGCTTTGCCAGTCTCTGTGTTGGAGCCTGAGAGTTTGGGCCGAGGTTAAGGTCTGCTATCCTGTTTGGATGAAAGCACATGGACTTCTGTTTCACCAAAGGACTTATGTGTTGCTGCCTGGTGTGAACAAACACCAGACTCAAGGTGACAGTTTTTTTCCTTGAAACTGACTTTTTGTTGTCACTTTCCTTATGTGTGAATAAAACGCTGAACTGATTAAGTTAAAGACGTTGTTGTTGCCTCTATGCTGCGTCCGCAAATCTGTCTACCAGAACAAATGCCCACACCATTTTCTTTATTGGTTTACCTCTTGGTATAGTGATTATTTAGTAATGTTATGCACAATTTATTAATTTGGGTGTGCCTACTGTATGGCATTTCTTTTCTATTTGTTGCATAGAAATACGGATGTAGCAAACATTTATTTGACATTTAACTTATTAAATACACAGTTGTATCAAACTTTATATTGATGCTTAACAGCAAAAACCACAGAAAAATACAAGATAAAGCTTGCTGCGGTTGTGTTTTAAAAAAAAATGGTGTCACATTCAAGACTGCTACATCTATATTACATTTCAAAACACATTATACAGCTAAGAACAGATTAAACCCTTAATAACCACAGATACGTCTTTTTACAGTAGTTATTAAGGGGCTTTATTCTGGGTCGCCACCTAGCACTGGTCTCCTATGTTGTGGAGAGCAGGAGCTCAGCTTTCTTACAACAGCCAGGCTCCCGCGTTAATGGCACAAGTGCTGATCCTGGCCATTTAACTCCTTAGATTTTGCAGTCAATAGCTACCGCAGCATCTAAGTGGCTTTAGAGGGAAGGACCTCCTCTGTCAGACATCAGCATTGTCGTGAATGAGATTGTGGGGGGCCAATGTCTGTACACTGCAGCTGGGGGTACAATGAAGGAACCCTACTGGCAGCAGAGTATACACTGCACTATGTAAGTAGAACAGTGTACTTTGTGAGCGATAAAAAAGGATTGCATGTCAAAGTTCCCTTGTGGGACTAATAAATAGTAAAAAAAATAAAATAAAAATAATTTTAAAAAATCTCCAAGTTCAAAAACACTTCCATAAAGAAAAAAGCTTTCTTTTTTGGTATATGCAACATGGTATATACAATGTTTATGTCATTTAACCTGTACACCATAAAAAAAAGCCAAAATTACAGTTTTTTGAAAAAAGTGATCAAAATATCTTATGTACCCTAAAATTATTCCAATGAAAACTACAAGAATCAAGCCTTCACACAGCTACGTAGAAAGAAATGTGAAGGGGTTAATGTTTTATAAGCAACAGGCAAGTTAAAGATACAGTTCAAAAATCTACTAAATAATGTTCTGAATATTAGCCCCAGTATCTCCTTTCCAAGATCCAAGCCACTTACTATTGTATTGTTATTATCCATATTGCTTCCTTTGCTTGCTTATATTTCCATCACATTATACACTACTTGTTTCCATGGTTACACCCACCCTGCAATCCAGCAGCAGTGGCCATGATTGCACACTATGCACACTATAGGAAAAACAGTCAGCCTCTCTGGTGGTCAGGCTAATGATTTTTCCTATAGTCGGAAAGCATGGCCACTGCTGCTGGATTGCAGGGTGGTCGTAACCATGGAAACAAGCAGTGTATAATGTGATGGAAAAATTAATCCAGCCAGCAAAGGAAGCCATATGGATAATAACAATAAATTAGTAAGTGGCTTATATTAACCTTCTCTACATAATACATGCTATTTGCTGAAGTGAGACCCTTTAAGGAAAATCATATGTAAAACATAATTTAACCCCTTCACGACATCTGCCGTACATGTACGGCGAATGTCAGGCCTTTAAAGATGGTGCCCACTCCGGAGTGGAGCAAGTGCCATAAACGCCGGCTGCCTGCTGTTTCATACAGCAGACACCTGCCGCTAATGTCTGGGAGCAGCAGTAATGCTAAACCTTTAAGCATGTGCTTCCAGGGCAACAACCCTTTCCCTCCGGCGGAGATCATCAAAAGTGTTCTATGCTCGTAATGAGCCTGTACTAGGCTTCCAGTCTCATTACTTGTATATTATAGTCCAGGCCAGCAGTTGGCAGCACTGAACTGTAATATAGCGATTTATATCATACTTGATAGCTAATTTACTAACTCATTCCTGCTCGTGGAGGAATCATTGTGCAATGCAAAAGACAGACAATTGTAAAGCATTTTGCATTTTTACAGCCAATATTTTTCTTGAACCTCTCAGCAATAACAGAACGTTGTGTTAACATATGTCATATACCAGTTACGCATAAGGTAACACAACATCACCTTAAAGCAAGTATCAGTAATGGCTAAACTGCACATCTAGTTATGAAAATGTATCAGAATTGAGAGACTAGAGTTAAGGCCCTATTACACCTGAAGATAATCGTGAAGATCACCGCTAACATGCTCGTTAGTGATGATCCGGCAGTGTAGTACTGACGCTCATTCATTGGGTAATTGGAATCCTTTAGCAGGTTTAAAAATCCTTGTTTGTCGGCAGAAGATTGCGCTGTGTAATCGCGGTCTGCTGCCGGCAAACAGTGATTCCGTATGGGAATGAGCGATGGCATTAGCGATCGCTTGTCCTCATACTAAAGAGGAGATAAATGTATGTAATAGCAGCGGTCTCCTCCGCTAGTGAGCAAGGAAAGCTTCCCTCCCGACAGTCGTCTGCTTCACTTGCAGGTATAATAGGACCCTTAGAAACTTCTTCTGTGCAGCATCACAGTTGTCAAGAAAGATACAAATAGCAGATAATTAGCTGAAAGAAAGAACAAAGTCGAATATTATCAGTAGATGTCAGACTGTGCAGGGCTGACATTGCAATACATTGTATAAATGGTAACTGTAGGGAGAAGAGCTAGAATTTGTGGGGGGAAATTTGCTGTCAAGGTGGTACAAAATAAAATAAGAGTGAAGTTCTTAAAAGTGGACTTAAGAGAAAGTCTATTAATAGAAAAGGACACGGGGGGAATTTAGCATTTGCAGTGGTTTTGGTGTCAGTTTTAAGTCTGTATTTGCTATGAAAGGTGGCACCAAATTAATGAAGTGGTGCACAGTAATATATTTCAAGAAAGTGCAATGTGGTGTATGCCTATGTGTGCAAAAGATATCACCTCATGCCTAGAAAATCTCCCATAGAAGTCAATGATGTTCCACCAAGTCCATTGTGTCTTTGGACTATGTGGCTCCTCTCAAAGAACAGCAAGTCTTCACATATCTTAAGCCTAGTGGCCAGTGTGAGAATTTCATGATTTTTGTAGTTTTGTTATATATAGATTTAAAAAATCCTATAAAAATTGTAAAAACAGATATGTTTAACATAAAAACTTGATTTTAACAATAGCTCATTTTCTGCTGACAAATTCACCTTAAATAAGGGATTCTGCACATGTAGGCAATTAAATGAAGTCATATACATCTTCATATTATATCTGAAGAACATTTCTTTGAGACCTAAAACATTCTGATCAATAATTCACTTTGGAAGGTCAATATCTATTCCCATTGGCTCAAATGAAAAGGAAAATGGGTCTGAAGCTGCCATATAACAGCCTGTGTAAATAATGGATGCATGGTCAGTCCCTTGTACTCCAAAGACAATCAGTCTAATGTTAATGTATAAGATAACTCGCTACATCTCTTGTAAATTTATCACACTAGCATTAATGCATTTGCATTTGCGTGCATGAATATTTCACCATAGAACTGTGTCAGTATTAGAAGACCTCTGGGGAATTGCACTAGTGAAACCTAAGAGGCATCAGGGAACTTACAGATCTATTTATCACAATAATGATATTAAAATTTGTATAAAATGTTTTTATCCAGTTTTTAAAATCTGAACCACTGAAACAAACAATAACTTATATCTTAAAGTATAACTGTCATGCTTTCATAAAAAAATTAAAATATTAGCTCATGTTACTGCTGCCACAGCATTATACATAAAGCAACCTTTAGTTTCTTCACAAAACCACTGTTTTCCTTGAGTTTTTCCCTTCGTTATGGCTGTTTTAACCCCTAAAATATAAGGATCTTCTCAAGATGGCTCCTTTGCCAGTTCTCTGAGGCCAAAACTGCCTTCCCTCACTTTACATACACACTTGCTGTAGCCAGCAGCTTCCTGCCAGCCAATCAAAATGGATTACTGAGAGACACGCCTCCTCACTCTGAAGCCTAATGCAGGCATGCAGTGTGGAGGACCGCCCCTCTATCTTCTGTTTACACTAAAGGGAAGACAGACAAGCCATAGCAACAGTCTTTTAAGGGAACAGTGGAAAGGGACAGGGGACATTAATGAAAGCTGTTATTATAACGTAATTACAGATGTTTTGACAATCATTGACAGACTAACTCAGGTATACACGCCTAGCTCTAATAAACTAGGCAATAAAAAAAATTATAGATGTCCATCAGTTCCTCACCATTTCACTGCTCCTTATGCCCTCTCTCTCTGTCAGCTCCTTATGCCCCCTCTCGCAGATTGCTCCTCATGCTTCATGCCTTTCCTTCCCCTTTCACGTAGACTGCTTCTTATACCCACTCTCAAGCAGACTGCTCTTTATGTCTCTCTCTCATGCAGACTGCTCCTTTATACCCCTCTCACAGAGCTGTTCAGTGGAGGTCCAGTGTGTTGGACCCCTGCCAATCAGATATTGAGGACCTATAGTGAGGACAGGTCATCAATATAAACAGGCTTCAACCCCTTCAAGCGCCCTCTTACACAGACAGTTCTTTATCACTACCTCTTACAGATTGCTTCCCATTCACACAGACTGCTTAAACAATTAACAACACTTAAAAAATAAAAATCAGGACATTTTAGGACTGCCCCATGGGCCATCCAGTAACACTCCCAAAATGCAACAGAATGCCCACCTGATGAAAGTCTTGTCAATTTGCAGGTTTGTCCTAGTAAAATCTGGAATATGTAAGCAAGCAAGTATGTGCTTTCCTGTCACGGCCTGCCCTGTGAGAGGTCTTAGAATATCTGATAGACTTGCAGCACATGAGTCTATCTGACAGGTATTTCTGTTTTTCCTTGCTGTCTGTTGTTGTGGGCAGGATCTCACCTCTCCACAGGTTCTACTCATTTGCTGTTTAGTGGCTCTATTTTAGCCCGCCTCTCACTGCAGACCTTGTGGTTGTTATTTCCTTCTGGAGTTCCAAGCTGGTTGTTAGAGGTTCTAATACTTCTTACTCATCTCAAGCTAAGTCCTCCTGTTTCTACGATGTGTGTGTGTGTGTGTTGTGTCTAGATCTCAGGGAGACGCTGGTCCCTTCATGGTGGAAGGTCCCGGCAGTCTCATCCCTGCTCCCTAATTTAGAGTTTGTGTCAGCACTGTTAGCAGTCAGGGAGAGGCTCAGGGATAACTAGGTTACCTTCTTCCTTCTCACTAGCTTTGGGGCCTAGTCTGTGTTACTGTGTAGTTTGTTTATTTGGTGTTCTTCCTTTCTCCGCCTACCGTGACATTTCCCTCCACACAGACTGCCCCATATGCTTGCCCATTAAGGTTCCTGTTAAGTTGGATTTTATGATTTTTTTTAAATGATTTCACATCAGATTCCTATTAAGCTACAATCATACAAGCAGTTTTTGTGGAAGTTTTAGAAGTTTAGTTTTTTCTTTTTGTGGGCCAAACACAGGATAGAATACAAGTATCAGACTTTAACCAGTTAAAGGGGTTATCCCATGATTATTGTTAAAATCGGACATCATACATGACAATCTCTTTCTAACAAAGCTAGAACCAGCCCTGTACCTAGAATTATTTTTTTTGTCACAAGTTAGCGGAAAATGATGATTTTATTTTTATTTTATTTTTTCTAACAAAGTCTCATATTCCACTAACTTGTGACAAAAAATTAAAAATTCTAGGAACTCGCCATGCCCCTCACAAAATACCTTGGGGTGTATTCTTTCCAAAATGGGGTCACTTGTGGGGTAGTTATACTGCCCTGGCAATTTAGGGGCCCTAATGTGTGCGAACTAGTTTGAAATCAAAATCTGCAAAAAATGGCCGGTGAAATCCTAAAGGTGCTCTTTGGAATGTGTGCCCCTTTGCCCACCTAGGCTGCAGAAAAGTGTCACACATCTGGTATCGCCGTACTCAGGAGAAGTTGGGCAATGTGTTTTGGGGTGTCATTTTACATATACCCATGCTGGGTGAGATAAATATCTTGGTCAAATGCCAACTTTGTATAAAAAAATGGGAAAAGTTGTCTTTTGCCAAGATATTTCTCTCACCCAGCATGGGTATATGTAAAATGACACCCCAAAACATATTCTCCAACTTCTCTTGAGTACGGCGATACCAGATGTGTGACACTTTTTTGCAGCCTAGGTGGGCAAAGGGGCACACATTCCAAAGTGCACCATTCGGATTTCACCGGTCATTTTTTTTTACAGATTTTGATTGCAAACTTCTTCTCACACATCTGGGCCCCTAAAATGCCAGAGCAGTATAACTACCCCACAAGTGACCCCATTTTGGAAAGAAGACACCCCAAGGTATTTTGTGATGGGCATAGTGAGTTCATGGAAGTTTTTATTTTTTGTCACAAGTTAGTGGAATATGAGACTTTGTAAGAAAAAAATAAAAATAAAAATAAATCATCATTTTCCGCTAACTTGTGACAAAAAATAAAAAGTTCTATGAACTCATTATGCCCATCAGTGAATACCTTAGGGTGTCTACTTTCCGAAATGGGGTCATTTGTGGGGGTTTTCTACTGTCTGGGCATTGTAGAACCTCAGGAAACATGACAGGTGCTCAGAAAGTCAGAGCTGCTTCAAAAAGCGGAAATTCACATTTTTGTACCATAGTTTGTAAATGCTATAACTTTTACCCAAACCATTTTTTTTTTACCCAAACATTTTTTTTTATCAAAGACATGTAGAACAATAAATTTAGCGAAAAATGTATATATGGATGTCATTTTTTTAAAAAAAATTTACAACTGAAAGTGAAAAATGACATTTTTTTGCAAAAAAACTTTAAATTTCGATTAATAACAAAAAAGAAAAAATGTCAGCAGCAATGAAATACCACCAAATGAAAGCTCTATTAGTGAGAAGAAAAGGAGGTAAAATTCATTTGGGTGGTAAGTTGCATGACCGAGAAATAAACGGTGAAAGTAGTGTAGTGCAGAAGTGTAAAAAGTGGCCTGGTCATTAAGGGGGTTTCAGCTAGCGGGGTTGAAGTGGTTAAGTACATTGGTTGTACATGTACTGCAAAAGTCCGCTCTTTAAAAATGGAGCTTCAGAGTGGGTGTCATAGCCACCAGGTGCCTGCTGTTTTACACAGTAGACACCTGGAGGCACTGTCTGTAATTGGTGATAATGCTTGTCATAAGCATTTAACCACTTAGTCACCATGGTCAATTGGTCAAAATTGAGGGAACCGTTTAGTTGCTATGGCAGCATAGGATCTTCTGAATCTTTCATATGCTACAATATTGAATCATTGCAGTCTTTTGGAGGAGATATTCCCATATTAAAAATAAATTAAAAAAATTAGGATCATACGCATCACGGTGTCCCAAAATGCCTGAACTATTAAAATACTAACGTTTTTATTCTATACTGTGAACGCTATAGCAAAAAAAATTAAAAAAAATGGACAATTCACCAAGTGTAAAGTGATGAAAAAGTCATACAGACTCCAAAATAGTATCAATAAAAACTGCAGATTCCCCTAAAAAAATGAGCCCTCACACAGCTCCATAGGTATCACTATAATCTTACTGAACTGCAGAATCAAGATCATTTGTAATTTTTACCACATAGGAAAGTTCATAAAAATGAACCCATAAAACTATGGTGGAATTGTTTTTTATTCCAATTGCACCCCATTTTGATTTTTTTTCCAGTTTCCCATTACATTGTATGCAATTGTCACCGCCACTTCTGTGAGAAGGTCTGACAGACGTCCTTCTCTACCTCTTGCATGATGTTCTTTGTTTTGGTTTCACTTTCTCATCTCATTTCCTTCTCCCAGGTGTCACCTATTTAGACTAATCATCTTTCCTTTATTTTCCCTCCCATACTGCCTCACTTTGCGGTTTAGTGTTCACTGCTGGAGGCTTCTGCTGCTGCTTGTTCAGATAAGTCCTTTCATGTATGTATTGTGTTTCCTTACTGGCTTGAGGTGACCCTGACTCCCTCACTATTATAGGGTTTTCAGGTGTCACACAGTCTTAGGTACGTGGGCATACAATCATCTACCTTTGAGACCCTTGTATGTGCTTAGCAGTTAGGGTGAGCTCTTAGGGTTTTATAGGGTCACCTATATGCTCCTTAGTTTGGGATCAAGCCAGTCGGATGTTTATTCATAACTTTCAGCTATCTGCAACATCATCCGTGACAGCAATATTAAATGGTGCCATTAGAAAGTATAACATGTCCCGAAAAAACAAGACACTATACGACTATGAGCAAAAAAAAAAAAAAAAAATTATGGCTTCAGCGAGGCAGGCAGTAAAAAGTAAAAAATGAAAATACAAAGACAGAATATTTCTTGGTTGTTAAGGGGTTACACTTCTTTTTGTATCCACTCCGGGATACAAAAGACATTTATAAAGCAGCATTGCCCCTTGCTCCCTAAATGCATTTACAGTAATATTTTGGCAACAAAATCCAGAGTAGAATTTCTTAATTCTCTTAATTTTTTAAAACGGTAGTCCAACTTTGGAAAAACATAGATTTTTTTATTTTCATTTTCAGAAATAATGTTAAACCTGTCAATGGGTTGTATCTGGTATTGCAGCTCAGCTACTTCACACTGAAGTGAATAGGGCCGAGTTGCATGGTGACTCGGTGGTTAGCACTGGTCCTTTGCAGCACTGGGGTCCTAGCTTTGAATCTGATAATGGACAACATCTGCATGGAGTTTGTATGTTCTCCCCGCGTGGGTTTCCTCCAGGTACTCCAGTTCCCTCCTACACTCCAAAGACCTACTGATAGGAAAATAAGATTGTGAACCCCATTAGGGACAGCGTGATGCTAATGTCTGTAAAGTGCTGTAGAATACAGCAGCGCTATATAAGTGAAAATTTAGAAAAATTCTTGCAACCTGAGGAACTGTTTCTGGAAGTGTTTTTCTAATTTAAGACAACCTCTTTATTTATTAAGCTTTATAGAAAAAAAATATGTTGGACCTTACAATATTGTCTGAACATAAAGTTGCATATTGGAAATTTTAGAGAAAACACTACGACACTTTCACATTTATTAATCAGTGTGTTTTATAGACCATGGACCCATTTATGACAAGTATTAATGATGTTTCAGAAATGAGCCTTCATTTTTAAAGTCTTTACACCACTGACCATCACAAACTGGCATCATACAGAATTGGAATGCCCCATCTAATTATAATGTCATCTATATGAAACATAAAAAACATTCATATATTTTAGACTGTTGTACGGCCAGTGGAAAAATTCGACAAATCGGTGAGAGACATGCATTTATCAAGACCAGTGAAGAAAAGGCTAGTCTTGATAAATGTCCCCCAAGAAAATGTATTCCAAAACGATGTAAAGATATGCTAGCGTGACCCCAACTCATAATACTGATTACTGCCTCTACCAATAGTTAATAGAAAGTGATATATTTTACAATGCCTATGGGAATCATTTCCTAAAAGGTTCCTGTTACCGTAGTTACTATTATACAAATTATTTCAGTTCAACATGGGAATATTGTGGAGAACATGAAGGGTTTATGAGGCCACATGAAGTCATTTAAATGCCCCTTACTAAGCAACCTCACATAAAAGACAGTTAACTGCTCTACTAATTCACAAGAGCATCATAGATCTCTGCAGGCATGAAAATACACAAGAGGCATTAGCATTAATCATATTTGCATGTCAGAATTTGTCAGGCACAATTCACAGTGCAAGTCATAAAAACTATTCTGTATCAATGAAAAACAATCAGATGAATTCTCATCACCCATGATCCATACATATTTTCCAATATTAGAAACAGAGAGAAACAGACTGGGAGAAATACATATTGACAATTAAAATAAGAAATTTACAGAATACACTCACTGATAAAAAATAAATAAATGACACTCCCAGATAGAAATGCAGGTATGTAATTGATTAATGGTATGTAAATGCAGATATGTAAATGATTAATGGTGTGATCTGATGAAACACTAGGTCTGGCCACAAGAGGGTATAAACGTTCTTCCCCTGTTATAAAAACAATAATATATATATAAATTTTATATATATACACAATACAGACCAAAAGTTTGGACACACCTTCTCATTCAAAGAGTTTTCTTTATTTTCATGACTTTGAAAATTGTAGATTCACACTGAAGGCATCAAAACTATGAATTAACTCATGTGGAATTATATACATAACAAAAAAGTGTGAAACAACTGAAAATATGTCATATTCTAGGTTCTTCAAAGTAGCCACCTTTTGCTTTGATTACTGCTTTGCACACTCTTGGCATTCTCTTGAATGCCATTTCCAGGCGCTTAGCAGAAGGAAATTTAGCGCCATGGTTCCCATTACAGGTTCTAGCAATGACAGTCAGCAACCATTGCCTTTGTTTATAGGGGTGTCATGAAGAGGAAACCTAGACTGCTTCGGACTGGAAATCCCATCATGCCCTGATGGCTGCGGACTGTTGGGGCATGATGGTTGTTGTAGTTTTGCAACATTCCACAGGTTAGTAAGCATAGGTCTACAGCATTGTAAGAAACGCTGTAGTAACACAAAAGCTGAAATGTGATTGTTTGCTATGGTAACAAACAGTTTGTTTTATAGACGGACTGAAATTGAAGGGGAGATGTAAGATTCAACAGACTCTTTTCCAAGGAGCACTACTAAAACAGGTGCAAAGACGTTTCCTTCATGAATGGGCACCTGGGGAATTACCGGATACTTACATTCGGCTCGGGTGTGTTTAATGGGAGGGGAGAAGAAAGCCACTGCCAGAGAGTTCTGGCAGCCGTTTATCTCTAAAAAGATCAGGCAAAAATATTCATTTGGCCCAACCCATCATCTGTCAAGGAAGAGTGAGTTGGAAGCTCCCAATACACTGTTTTTATAAACCCACCAACAATGGTGCATTCAGTCAAAAATATACTAATGTGTATGGTGGTCTCTTTCAGCCACAGGAAGGTGTTTTTTTGTTTTTGTTTTTTACTCCCTGCATTCCCAGAGCCATAACTTCACATAGCAGTATGAGGGTTTATGCTTTGCGGGACTTCATAATTAGAGATGTCCCGAACAATTCGCCGGCGAATAGTTCCCGGCGAACATAGGGCAGCAGCAGGCAAACATGCGATGTTTGGTCCGCCCCCTATTTGTCATCATTGAGCAAACTTTGACCCTGTACCTCACAGTCAGCAGACACATTCCAGCCAATCAGCAGCATACCCTCCCTCCCAGACCTTCCCACCTCCTAGCAAAAAGCAAGGACAGCATCCATCTTAGATTCATTCGGAAGCTGCAGTGTTAGTGAGAGGAGGGACAGTGCAGCTGCTGCTGATTTCATAGGGAAATCAATAGCTAGGCCAGTGAATTCAGTGTCCACTCCAGTCCTGAAAGACTCATCCGATCTGCTGTAAGGACAGCGTCCTGACAGCACCCCAAAAAGCCTTTTTTAGGGCTTATACATCAGTCTGCTTTTCCTTTCTTTTTTTCCTCTGTAATCTAATTGCCCGCCTGCCGCCACCACCAATACTAGCACCACAGCTGCTTCACTTGATCTGTCAGAGGAGTTATTTACACATCAGTTGGAAGAAATGAGTGATGCGCAACCATTATTGCCAGAGGATGTAGATAACAGGGATGTCTCAGTCAGGCAGAATTACACACATGGATGTACGGTGTGATGATGATAAAAATAAACCATTTTTTGTCACCTTACATCACAAAAAGTCATATGCACCCCAAAATAGTGCCAATCAAACCGTCATCTCATTCCGCAAAAAATGAGACCCTACCTAAGATAATCGCCCAAAAACTGAAATAACTATGGCTCTCAGAATATGGAGACACTAAAACATGATTTTTTTTGCTTCAAAAATGAAATAATTGTGTAAAACTTACATAAAAAAAAAGTATACATATTAGGTATCGCCGCATCCGTATCGACCGGCTTTATAAAATTATCACATGACCTAACCCCTCAGATGAACACCGTAAAAAATTTTAAATAAAAACTGTGCTAAATAAACCATTTTTTGTCACCCTACCCTAGCAAGCGATCAAAAAGTCACACGCACCCCAAAATAGTGCCAATAAAACCGTCATCTCATCCCACAAAAATCATACCCTACCCAAGGTAATCGCCCAAAAACTGAAAAAATTTTGGCTCTCAAACTATGGAAACACTAAAACATGATTTTTTTTGCTTCAAAAAAGAAATCATTGTGTAAAACTTACATAAATAAAAAAAAGTATACATATTAGGTATCGCCGCATCCGTGACAACCTGGTCTATAAAAATATCACATGATCTAACCTGTCGGATGAATGTTGTACAATAATAAAAAATAAAAACGGTGCCAAAACAGCCATTTCTTGTTACCTTGCCTCAAAGTGTAATATAGAGCAACCAAAAATCATATGTACCCTAAACTAGTACCAACAATACTGCCACCCTATCCTGTAGTTTCTAAAATGGGGCCAATTTTTGGGAATTTCTACTGTAGGGGTGCATCAGGGGGGCTTCAAATGGGACATGGTGTCAAAAAAAAACAGTCCAGCAAAATCTGCCTTCCAAAAACCGTATGGCATTCCTTTCTTTTGCGCCCTGCCGTGTGCCCGTACAGCAGTTTACGACCACATATGGGGTGTTTCTGTAAACTACAGAATCAGGGCCATAAATATTGAGTTTGGTTTGGCTGTTAACCCTTCCTTTGTAACTGGAAAATTTTTTATTAAAATGGAAAATCTGCCAAAAAAGTGAAATTTTGAAATTGTATCTCTATTTTCCATTAATTCTTGTGGAACACCTAAAGGGTTAACAAAGTTTGTAAAATCAGTTTTGAATTCACCCTTGAGGGGTGAAGTTTATAGAATGGGGTGATTTTGGGGTGGTTTTTTATTATGTAAGCCTCGCAAAGTGATTTCAGACCTGAACTGGTCCATTTCAAGATTTGCTTCTAAACTTCTAAGCCTTGTAACATCCCCCAAAAATAAAATATCATTCCCAAAATGATCCAAACAAGATGTAGACATATGGGGAATGTAAAGTAATAACTATTTTTGGAGGTATTACTATGTATTATAGAAGTAGAGAAATTGAAACTTGGAAATTTTCAATTTTTGGTAAATTTGTTTTTTTTTATAAATAAAAATGAATTTTTTTACTTCATTTTACCAGTGTCATGAAGTACAATATGTGACGAAAAAACAATCTCAGAATGGCCTGGATAAGTCAAAGCGTTTTAAAGTTATCAGCACTTAAAGCGACACTGGTTAGATTTGCAAAAAAAGTCCTTAAGGTGAAATTGGGCTGAGTCCTTAAGAGGTTAAAGCATAATTTTCGTTGTTTTTGCAGAATAATAACATACATGATATAAATGTTTTACTGGAAAAGCCTGTAATTTTGAAAATTTAAGATCGGACTTCTTGATCTTCTTTAATGATTTGCGCCATGGAGCCTGACTATTGAATTCATTTTTTATATACTATGCTGTTACAGTACTATATTCTCAGAACTGATCAATATAGATAGATCAGCTTATTTATCACAATGTTTACTACAGAAATGAGACGTGAAGTATTTTCAACCATAAAACTTCATCTGAAACTGCATTGTTTTCTATACCATGCAATGGGATAGCACAGCTTTAAGGGGGTTTTACCATCTTAATATTTTTGGCATATCTTTAGGATATGCCAAAAATGCCAGATAGGAGCTGGTCCCACAGGCAGGACTGGCACCTATCTATAGAATGGGGCCACTCAGTAACTGCAAGGCTATTTTCAGAAGTCCCATTGTGGTGAATTGAGAGGACACGCTGCATGCTCGGTGCACATTCCTTCACTTTGGGAGCCCCGTTCTGGAGATAAGAGCGGGTTCCTGACTTCCGGTTCCGGCGCGCGCATGGATAGCCGCTAGTTACAGGAGCTCCGCTCTACCGTCCCGAAATTCATTGAGCCGCCGCATATCGGGACTGTAAAGCGTCCATACATACCCCTTAACGTGTTGGGGGCATCCCATAGAGAAATATTTGGTCAGAGGCGGCTCTCAGAACGAGTTTCTATCGTCACTCCCGCCAGGAGAGGAACCGAGAAGCCGAGGCAAGATGGCGCCGATGCAAAATAAACGCCAAAGACTTACTAGATCGACTTCCCAGTCTACACAGAGGAGCGCTGAGGCCTCCTGTTCGGAAGAGGAGGAGGTGGACTGTGGTCCAGGGCAGAACAATGAGTTAACTTCCTCATGTAAAACGATGGCTATAGAAGTAGCCAAACTCCTGGCACCAGATATCAAGGCCTCACTAGAGGCCACAGTGTCGACGGCCTTACAACAGTTACAGACTGAAGTGACACAGCATACCTCCCAGATCGCCGAAGTACAACAGAGGGTGATGTTAGCCAAGGGGGAACTGGAAAAAGCGCATAGCAACATCAGCAAGGTCATACGCAGCAACCAGTACTTAAAGGAGAAGGTCGATGACCTGGAGAATCGCTCCCGGAGGAGCAACTTAAGAATAATCGGATTACCGGAATCGATTCCCCCAAACCAGTTGGCGGACATTTGTGAAGTGGAGATCCCGCAAGCGCTGGGGCTGAGAGGCGCATGCATAGTGGAAAGGGCGCATCGCTTGGGACCGCCGATGTCGGCGGGAGGGCGCTCGGACAACATACGACCCAGAGCGGTGATTGTTAAGTACCTAAACTATGCCGCCAAAGAGGCCATATTGTCGAAATTCAGGCGACACGCGCCACCCCTACTGGTTCGAGGCAAAAAGGTTCTTTTATTCAGTGACTATTCGGCTGAAGTAGCTAAACGAAAGAGGGAGTTCACTCAAATTTGTTCCTCGCTGGCTCAGAACAAAGTCAAATTCGCCTTATTGTACCCAGCAATGTTAAGACTCTTTCGTCAAGATGGCACGATTGACACCTTCCACTCCCCAGGAGAGGCGATGGAGGCTTTGGAGTCTGATCAGTTGTTCTCGGACATGATTCCCCCACCTTCCCAGAGATCAGCAACATCGATCAGAGGAAGAGGATCCAGACAGAAACAAGGACGTTTGGTGTCTAGGCCTATGGGATCGGAAGAGCAGGTGGTGAATTCTGGAGGAGAGCTGAGATCGTAAAGAATGGATGCGGTTCTACAAGGTACCTTTGAAAGAACACGTGAGATGACAAAAGACTTATGGTTCATTTACGTTCTGATATGCCAATTACTGTTATGTCAAGAAGTAGGGGCTGGAGGGCTAGGAGAATGTACGAGATTGTCTTTGAGGCAGTTGGTTCTGTTTTCTTGTAGTAACGACAGCTACACGATAATATGTGCGAAAAAAGTGAAGTTAGCAGAAATGATGTTAATGTTGT
The DNA here is from genome assembly GCF_014858855.1 of Bufo gargarizans. Classification (NCBI taxonomy): domain Eukaryota; kingdom Metazoa; phylum Chordata; class Amphibia; order Anura; family Bufonidae; genus Bufo; species Bufo gargarizans. Next base: position 149,737,896 of record NC_058084.1, read on the forward strand.
GGGGCTGGGGACTGGGAGGGGGGAGAGGGGTGGTGGGAGGGGAGCTCTAATCTGGGACTGGTCGAGACTAGGATGATCAAGAGATGCTATGTGAGATACCGTTGCTATCTGTTCTGGGTTGACTCTCCTGCAGAGATCTATAATATCAAACCATTATGAGAGTGGCCACATGGAATGTTAAAGGCCAGATCCCCTTCAAAACGTATGGCGGTACTACGCCATCTTAAAAAACTTAAGATTGATATTGCATTTCTGCAAGAGACACATCTGGAAGAAGCAGAGTACTGGAGGATGCAGAGATTGTGGGTGGGACAAGTGGTAGGGTCATCCTCTGTGGGTAAAAAGGCGGGTGTCATCGTTCTATTGCACAAACGTTTACAATATGTTATTGAGTCCACATCGACAGACGACCTAGGGAGGTGGATGCGCATATGTCTAGATTCTTCTGCAGGCCAGATGGTCATCCACAATATCTATGCCCCCAATACATCTCAGATGGAGTTTTATAAGCGATTGGAGGTGGATATTCTGAAAGAGGATTCCCAAATGATAATGGTAGCAGGAGACTTTAATAGGGTGCACAATGAACAAGAGGATAGGAGACGAGGGGCTCCTGGGGCTATTAGCAACCAGAGTCGTGCTCAGACCTTACTCCCTCTATTGCAGAATACGTGACTACTTGATGTATGGCGCTATTACCACCCAGTGGATCGAGAGTTCACCCATTTTTCGCATGCGCAGGGGTCATGGTCAAGGATTGACTACTTTTTGACATCGTCGAGATTTCTGTCAAAAGTCAAAATGGTTGAGATTTCTGACTTGCTAATCTCTGACCATACCCCAGTGATCATGGAAATCATGGACACTGTCCCTAGGGGACAGGAATATATTTGGAGAATGCCTCAACACTTGTCTAGTGACAAAGAGTTTATAGACAAAGTTAGAGGCTGGTGGTGGGAATACGCACAGGATAATGCGGAACATGCATCTAACCAGGCTCTTTTCTGGGATGCAGCCAAAGCTGTACTGAGGGGCCGTATAATGTCCCACACGATAGGGAAGAAGAAGGAAGCGAGGATTAAATATGAAGAGGCTATCATTCAGGTACGAGAGGCATACACAAACTTCTTGCAAACCCCCACAGAAGCTAACAAGTTATTATGGGTAACCGCCAAGCATAACTTTGACTATTGCGTTGAGAGACAGGAGAAATGGTTTGGAGACTATCAAAAGGCAAAGTTTTTTCGTCATGGGAATAAGGCAGGGAGATTATTGGCCAATTTAACTCGTCCATTTGCCAAACAGTCCCCATTGCATCCTTTAAAGGATAAATCGGGAAGGCTATGTACCCAACCAAAGGAAATAATGGAAACACTGGGGGATTTTTTTCAAACACTGTATACCAATGATCCCTTTGATGCCCAGGGAGCTATTGACCTACTGACTAGGGTAGAACTGCCACAGCTTTCAAGGGAAGTGCTGGAAACTCTGAATCGTGCGGTAAGTGAGGAAGAAGTAAGGACAACTATTAAATCCCTGGCGAACTGCAAGGCTCCGGGCCCCGATGGGTTCCCAGCTGAATTTTATAAAGCAATTAACCAGGAATTATCCCCGACTTTGACTAATCTATTTAATGACATCTTGAACGGTGGAAGTCTACCAGACACAGGCAAATTAGCCTATATACAAATACTTCCAAAACCGGGAAGAGATTTAACTCAGCCAGGCTCATATAGGCCGATATCGTTAATCAATCAGGATGTTAAGATTTTATCTAAAATTTTAGCTAACAGGCTGGCCATTTGTGTGACTGACTTGATAGGTCCTCACCAAGTGGAGTTTATGAAGGGTAGATCAGCGGTGACCAACATCGGGAAGGTTTTGGCAGTTCTAGGCAATGACAGGAATGATTTACGGGACTATAAACCAGCGTTATTAGCAATCGATGCCAAAAAGGCGTTCGACAACGTTAGCTGGCAGTGGTTAGATATGGTGCTAGATAAGGTCAACATTAAGGGTAGCTTTAGAAATTACCTAAGAGCTATATATGAGAATCCCCTAGCGAAAGTGTATGTACCGGGCTTTTTATCAAAGAACATTAGACTTAGCAAAGGCACGCGGCAGGGATGTCCCCTGTCTCCCTTGCTCTTTAACCTAGCAATGGAGCCCCTAGCTAGATTGATGATACAATCTGACACCTTTGAAGGGATTAAAGTAGGTACTCAGGAGCTGAAAGTGAGTTGCTTCGCGGACGACATCCTGATATACCTAGGAGCACCGGAACGTCGGCTAGATTAGGTGATGGAGACTTTAATTACATATGGGAGAGTGACGGGTTATAAGATCAACGTAGACAAGAGCCAAATACTGTTTCTGGGGCGGAGGACTTACCAAGAAAGCCGGATACAATCTAGAGTGGAAATCAGAAAAGATTTTATAACTTATTTGGGTATCAAAATAGGGTGTACCCCGGAGTCGATATATACACTGAATTATCCCCCTCTATTTCTAAAGATTGAGAGCGAATTGGAAAAATGGAGTTACCCCTGTCCTTATGTGGCAGAGCGCACTTGATTAAAATGGTGAGCTTCCCGAAGTTACTTTACCCACTCCAAACAATTCCGTTACTACTAAAACACACTGACACCAAAAGGATTCAGAGAGCGTTCAATCGCTTCTTGTGGAAAGCCAAAAGACCGCGTATTGCTTATGCGAAACTGACAATGTTGAAATGGGAAGGAGGACTGCAAATGCAGAATATTCGCCATTATAATCTTGCAGCTTTATTCCGACATGTCAGGGACTGGGTATGGGGGACTGGGTATTACTCGACAATCAAGATAGAACAGGGGTTAGTTGGTTCATGGAACTTAGTTGCTCTGCTGCATACAAAACTAAAAGATCTTCCCATATCGATCAGACAGTCTATCTTGCTAAAGGACACCATAATGGCATGGAAGTCAATTAGGAAAATCTATGGACTTCCCTACTATGTCTCATCTAAGATGCCATTGTGGTCGCTGCCTGCGTTCCCCCAGGGCAGAGATAATATTTTGTTCCAAGGTTGGAGGACAAAGAATATCATGAAACTTAGCGATTTATTAGAAGTCTCGGCTGCCAATTGCTATCCTGGGAACAGGTGAAGGGACAGTATGACCTAACAGATGCTAATTACCTCCCTTTTCTGCAAATTCAGAGCTACTGCAAGGCACAGGCAATTTCACTGGGTAATCCGGATGGGCTTACGTGGTTCGCAGCCATGCTGGGCAAAGATGGATCGCATATGTCCCTCTCAGAATTGTACCAAAGGTTGCATAGCATACAGATGATAGGAGCGGTAAAGGAGGCCTTCAAGCCTTGGGTAAGGGAATTAAATGACCAGAACATAGCAAGGAAAATGAGGGAGGGTCTGGAATTAGTGCGGTGGGCTGTTTACAACGAACAATGGAGAGAAACGCAATTGCGAATTTTACATAGGGCGACATACGCCTTTAATCTGTCTTATCAGGATGCTCCTGCCCATTATTTGCGGCATTGCCCCAAGTGTATACTCCCGAAAGCTGGACTTCTTCATGCTTTGTGGGAGTGCCCAAAGGTGCAACCATTGTGGCAAAATGCAATAGTTGCAATAAAGGAAATCTGGGGAGAGGAAGTGGGATTAACGCCACAACAATGCATTTTTCATTATATACCAAAGAACCAAGAAGAAGATTTAGGGGCAGTGGTCGCTAAAGGGGGAGTGCACGTATTGCTGATGTCAGTAAAGAAGGCTCTTCTGAGACGTTGGTTGGAGGAGGGAGTCCCATCATGGGCGGAAGTGTTAGGGATTATAAAAAATGTTTTGTACCTTGAAAGGTTGGCGGTAGAACGAGATAAGGAAGGGTTAATTGAAAAATGTATCAAGAAATGGAGAGATTTTATAGAATCTGCGAAACTGAAACTGCGAAATTCAGGAACTTATAGCCCCTTTCAAAATGACTAAATGGTATTTAGAAGCGCAACTAGCTAATAAACTAGGGAAGTTAGATACCTAGACTGCCTTTATTAAGAGCCAAATCTAGGTTAAAATCAGAGAAGATACATCGACATGGTCCCAGACGAGTGTGCAGGGGTTGGGGTATATAAGGGAGGGATGTTGGAGGGATGGGGAATTGGATTCGGGTGTAATGACCGGCAACACGCACAGGGAGGAAAAAGGGAAAGTCCTGCCCAAGGGAGAGGGAAAGGAGGTGACCCCTAACTCTCCTTGCGGCTGGCACCTGACTGCCCTGACGTCCCTAGACGGGTTCCTCACCCGTGCGGCGATCACGTGCCTAAACCCTGGCTTTCCCTGAAATGAGCCCTAGGTGGGATCGCTAGTCCTCACCACTGACACTAAGAGGGAAACACCAGGGAGAGGACAGACAAACACAGACAAACACAAACACCCAGGTGGACGACAACAACTGTCCACAAAGGTCCAACAGGGATCCGGAGGGTAGCGTTCTGGATCAACTACCAGAGAACGCTGCAACACAGCTCCAGTGGGTCAGAATAGATGTCCAGGCAGGAAGCTCTATATCTGGCAACCAGAGAAGTGTGAGAGGGGAATATAAGGAGGATTGGGAGTGCTGGACAAGGAACAGCTGAGAGAAGGAGCTACGGATCCCTGAGTGAGCCAAAAGGGTTCGCAAAGCAAACCCAGAAAGCTACAATAAGGAAACATCCCTATCTTACATAGAGCGTGCAGCCAACCGCTGCGACCTCCTGACCCCGGGTACAACGGAGTCAGGCGTGGCTCTTGACACCCTCGTGACATCGGGGCAAGGTATTGGGTTGAAAATTAAAAATTTGGTGATTTGAGAATAAATGTACAGATGTCTGCTGTTTTATACATCACTATTCTGTAACGAAAAGTTATCCATGACTTATTGATCGTATGTATAACCTGTGATAACTCTCATTTCAATAAAGAGATTAATAAAAAATAAATAAAAAAAGAGCGGGTTCCTGAGGTGGGACCAGCACCTATCAGACATTTTTGGCATGTCCTAGAGATAAGCCACAAATCTTGAGATGGGAAAATCCCTTTAAACCCTGTAGCACAGTGAGGGGTTGTGTCTGGCAAGGCAGGTATTTTCCTCCCAGCATGTGCGGCTGGGCTGGCTTCCAGTCAGGTGAGGTCAAATACTGGATCAGAGTTTAAGTGCCGATCCGGGTTTTGGCAGCACCTGGTTGTCCTTAAATAGGCAGCTGGGCTCAGCAGAGATGTCTCTGTTTTGGGATCTGAGGCTTTGTGCCGTGCTGAAAAGCTGAGGAGCCGCATGCTGGGGAAACAGGCCCCCTAAAGCCTGCTGTGGACTACTAGAGGCAGAACTGCCAGCAAGGTGACTTGTGTTATATGAACTTTCCATTGTGTGTGAATTAAAACCAGGACTGCAAAGTCATGTGCTGTTTTGGTGCAATTGCCTCAAGTTTGAATAAACACTGACGTTTTGAGTTAAGAACTTGTCTTTTGCCTCTGTACTGCGCCCGTTTACCCTTTCGTGAAACCCCACTCCCCTTAGTCAATGAGCAGATTCATTTTTTGTTTTTTGTGTCACCAAATTCAGACGGCCATAACTTTTTTTTCTGTTAAAATCACTTTAAGAAACGTATTTTTCATTTTGGCGTACACATAACTTATTGTTTAACTTCTATTAATAGGAAAAAAAACTAACTCTGGCAATTATTTTGCGAATTTTGCGCAGTCATAAATAACATGTTGCCTTTATTCTGTTAGTACTGCAGTGAATTCATATATGTAAAGGGATTTTTATGCTTTACTTCCTTTGCATAATAACAGTATATTTCATAGAATGACAATTGCTGCATTCAAAAGACAACTTTTTTTATTTTTCCATAATGCTTTCTTTAGTAGTATCTTCTGTCAGTAGTAAACTGAAGGGCAATTTATTAGACCTTGTGTTTTCCATGACCTGATAGACATACAGCAATGGCAGTTATGAAAGTGGCTGGTATTCTAATTCACTGACACCCTTTGATCGCATTTGTGGGCTGCTGAAGGATGACAGTGGAAGCCTGCTTCCTCTGTCTAGCCACCTAGATGTCATGTCTGCTAAGGACCATAGCATCTATGGAGTTAAACGAAAAGGCTAGCGTTTTTTAAATGATCTGGCAAGCCGTATACAAACGTAAAGACTTTTTTGCGGATCCGTTAGACAGATCTGGTGAAATACCAGATCCATCTCATCCTGTAGAATCCGGAATAACGGAACCAGTATTTATAGATCAAAAGAAAAAATTGCTCCTCCTAAGTCTCAGCGCATGTGCAGACCGAAAAACCGTATCCGGCGATGCAGCAATTTCCAGAACACTTGGTACCAAATCCGGCATTAATACATCTCTATGGTAAGTGCGGCATTGTTCCGGGATTTTGTCCGGAAAAAATACCGCAGCATGCTGTGGTACTTTGTTTGGTCAAATACCGTACAAGGGACGGAACGGAAGACATCCTGATGCATACTGAACTGATTGCTTTCCATTCAGAATGCATTAGGAAAAAACTGTTGCGTTTTTTTCAGAATTAAGACCCTTTACCGAATTTCAATATCGGAAAAAAATAGCGCTAGTGTGAAAGTACCCTAAGACAGCGGGAGCCCTGCTTCAGTCAATGTTGGGGTCCTGCTGTGATTGCATGGTCACAGCTCCTCTCCTATACCCAAGAGATCACAATGACTTACAATTAAAAAAAACTCTACAGGAAGTACCTCCCATTAATTATGTGTAATCATACAATAAGGAGTTAAAGAGGTTGTCCAAATTGTTTTGAACAATAGTACTGGATCTATAAATAAATAAAAGTAGACATTAGGTATTGCTGCGTCCAGAATGACCGGCTCTATAAAAATATCACATGATCTAACCCCTCAGGTGAACACCGTCTAAAAATGTAAATAAAAACTGTGCTAAAAAAACATTTACACTAAAAGTGCTACACCAAGCGATCAAAAAGGCGTATGCCGCCAATAATAGTACCAATATAACCGTCACCTAATCCTGCAAAAAATATATGTCTCTCAGAATAAGGAGACACTAAAACATAATTTTTTTTTGTTTCAAAAATGCTATTATTGAGTAAATAAAAAAGTTGACATATTAGGTATCGTCGCGTCCGTAAGAACCTGCTGTATATCACATGACCTAACTTCTCAGGTGAACACCGTAAACAAATTAAAACGGTGTCAAAAAATAAAACAATTTTCACCTTACATCACAAAAGGTGTAATAGCAAGCTATCAAAAAGTCATATGCACACTAAAATAATATCAAACCGTCATCTCATACCAAAGAAAATGAGCCCCTACATAAGACAGTCACCAAAAAATAAAAATAAACTACGGCTTTCAGAATGTGGAGACACAAAAAAAAAAATGCTTTATTATGTTATATTATATTTATTATGTTATATTATTATTGTCATATTTGGTATTGTCGTATTCATAACAACCAGCTCTATAAAAATAGCACATGATCTAACCTGTCAGATGAACATTGTAAATACCAAAAAATAAAAATGGTGCCAAAACGGCTATTTTTTGTTACCTTGCCTCACATATAGAGCAACCCAAAAATCATATCTACCCTAAAATAGCACCAACAAAACTGACACCTTATCCCGTAGTTTCCAAAATGGGGTAACTTTTTGGAGTTTCTACTCTAGGGGTGCTTCAGGGGGGCTTCAAATGGGACATGGTATCATAAAATCAGTCCAGCAAAATCTGCCTCCCAAAAACCTAATGGTGTTTCTTTCCTTCTGAGCCCTGCCGTGTGCCCATTCAGTAGTTTTCAACCACATATTGGGTGTTTCTGTAAACTACAGAATCAGGGCAATAAATATGGAGTTTTGTTTGGCTGTTAATCCTTGCTTTGTTACTGGAAAAAATGGCTTAAAATGGAAAATCTGCCAAAAAAGTGAAATTCTGAAATTTCATCTCCATATTCCATTAATTTTTGGGGAACACCTAAAGGGTTAAAAAAGTTTGTAAAATCAGTTTTGAATACCTTAAGGGATGTAGTTTCTAAAATGGTAGATTTGCTTATAACGTCCCTAAAAAATGAAATGGCATTCACAAAATTATCCAAACAGGAATTAGACATATGGGGAGGTATTACTAACTATTATAAAAGTTGAGAAATTTGGTATTTTTTATGAATAAAAATTTAAAATTTTGGACTCAATTTTACCAGTGTCATGAAGTACAATATGTGACGAGAAAACAATCTCAGAATGGCCTGGATAAGTAAAAGCATTTTAAAGTTATTACCACATAAAGTGACACATGTCAGATTTGCAAGAAATGGCCTGGTCCTTAACCCCTTAAGGACTCAGCCCTATTTCACCTTAAGGACTTGGCCATTTTTTGCAAATCTGACCAGTGTCCCTTTAAGTGCTGATAACTTTAAAACACTTTGACTTATCCAGGCCATTCTGAGATAGTTTTTTCGTCACATATTGCACTTCATGACACTGGTAAAAAGGAGTAAAAAAAATATATCTTTTTGCATAAAAAAATACCTAATTGACCAAAAATTTGGAAAAATTAGCAAATTTCAAAGTTTCAGTTTCTCTACTTCTGTAATACATAGTACTACCCCCAAAAATTGCGATGACTTTACATCCTCCATATGTCTACTTCATGTTTGAATTATTTTGGGAATGATATTTTATTTTTTGGGGATGTTACAAGGCTTAGAAGCAAATCTTGAAATTTTTCAGAAATTTACAAAAACCCAATTTTTAGGGACCACTACAGGTTTGAAGTCACTTTGTGAGGCTTACATGATAGAAACTGATTTTACAAACTTCGTTAACATTTTAGGTGTTGTCTGTGAAGGTTCTCATTTATCCAGGTCATGGTATATATCTGTAAAGAATAAATCAAGGCAACTGGACGTACTGTCGATTTCTTGAAAACGTTTCACTCGTTCTTCCAACGAGCTTTCTCAATTCCTAGTGATTGTACAAAAATTCTGGGAATAAATATGTAACTGAATCCACATCTGGTAATTATACCCAGCATTGGGTCAAAGGTGTTGATTCCATTATCCTAATTGGAGTCAGTAGGTGATAAAGACTTCCCAGAAAAAGGTGTCAAGACAGCATTGTATGTGGCAGACAATAGATGTCTAACCCCCCCACCTCTATTCAAGCTTGGCTTCTCCATTTTTACGTAGCTGGCCTCCTTCACGCCTCGTTTGTACCAATCGGCCTCCTTATCCAAAACGCGTACTTGACTGTCTTCAAAGGTGTGACCTCTTCCTTTTAGATGTAATTACACAGCTGAATCTTGACCAGAGGTTTTGGCTCTTCTATGCTGAGCCATACGCTGATGCAGAACAACAAACTGGCGTTTCTGGACTGTCTTATAACAGTGGAAGAGGGAAGGAAGCTGGGAATAGAGGTCTATCAAAAACCAACACACACAGACCAGTACCTGCTATTTGATTCCCACCATCCTCTAGACCACAAACTGGGAGTCATCCAGACTCTACACCACCGGGCAGAGAAAATCCCCACCAGCACAGAGGCCAAGGCGAAGGAACTCAAACACCTCAGAGGGGCACTTAAAACTTGTGGGTATCCAGTTTGGGCCTTTGTCAAAACAGAAAGAAGGAGAAGAAAGACCACCAAGACTACCAGTGAGGGCGAGAAGCATGACAGGCGCAAGAATATGGTTATCCCATATGTAGCTGGGGTGTCTGAGAAACTCAAAAGGATTTTTAATAAACATCACATTCCTGTTTGCTGTAAACCCAGCAACAGACTGAGGCAACAACTGGTTCACCCCAAAGACCCAACGCCTCAACACAAGATGGAAAACATTGTGTACGCAGTCCAGTGCAATGAGGAATGCTCAGAACTGTATATCGGCGAAACAAAACAACAACTACATCAGCGTATGGCTCAGCATAGAAGAGCCAAAACCTCTGGTCAAGATTCAGCCGTGTACTTACATCTAAAAGGAACAGGTCACACCTTTGAAGACAGTCAAGTACGCGTTTTGGATAAGGAGGCCGATTGGTACAAATGAGGCGTGAAGGAGGCCATCTATGTAAAAATGGAGAAGCCAAGCTTGAATAGAGGTGGGGGGGGGGGGGTTAGACATCTATTGTCTGCCACATACAATGCTGTCTTGACACCTTTTTCTGGGAAGTCTTTATCACCTACTGACTCCAATTAGGATAATGGAATAGACACCTTTGACCCAATGCTGGGTATAATTACCAGATGTGGATTCAGTTACATATTTATTCCCAGAATTTTTGTACAATCACTCAGAATTGAGAAAGCTCGTTGGAAGAACGAGTGAAAAGTTTTCAAGAAATCTACAGTACGTCCAGTTGCCTTGATTTATTCTTTACAGATATATTTTAGGTGTAGCACAAGAGTTATTGGCAAATGGGGATGAAATTTGAGAATTTCATTTTTATGCCTAATTTTCCATTTTAACCCATTTTTTCCACTAATAAAGCAAGGGTTAACAAGACTGTATCTTTATTGCCCTGACCCTGGAGAAACACCCCATATGTGGCCGTAAACTACTGTACGGCCACACAGCGGGGCGTAGAGGGAAAGGTGCGCCGTATGGTTTTTGGAAGCCAGATTTTTCTGGACTGTTTTTTTGACACCATGTCCCATTTGAAGCCCCCCTGATGCACCCCTAGAGTAGAAACTCCATAAAAGTGACCCCATCTAAGAAACTACACCCCTCAAGGTATTAAAAACTGATTTTAATAAACTTTGTTAACCCTTTAGGTGTTGCACAAGATTTAATGGAAAATAGAGATACAATTTCAAAATTTCACTTTTTTGGCAGATTTTCCATTTTAATATTTTTTTTCCAGTTACAAAGCAAGGGTTAACAGCCAAACAAAACTCATTATTTATGGCCCTGATTCTGTAGTTTACAGAAACACCCCATATGTGGTCGTAAACTGCTGTACGGGCACACGGCAGGGCACAGAAGGAAAGGAATGCCATACGGTTTTTGGAAGGCAGATTTTGCTGGATTGGTTTTTTTGACACCATGTCCCATTTGAAGCCCCGCCCACCTCTAGAGTAGAAACTCCCAAAAAGGGACCTCATTTTAGAAACTACGGGATAGGGTGGCAGTTTTTTTGGTACTAGTTTAGGGTACATATGATTTTTGGTTGCTCTATATTACACTTTTTGTGCGGCAAGGTAACAATAGCTTTTTTGGCACTTTTTTTTACAACATTCATCTGACAGGTTAGATCATGTAGTATTTTTATAGAGCAGCTTGTCACGGACGTGGGGATACCTAATATGTATACAATTTTTTTTATTTATGTAAGTTTTACACAATGATTTCATTTTTAAAACAAAAGAAAGTTTTAGTGTCTCCATAGTCTAAGAGCCATTGTTTTTTCAGTTTCTGGGCGATTATCTTAATTAGGGCCTCATTTTTTGCAGGATGAGATGCCGGTTTGATTGACACTATTTTGGGGTGCATATGACTTTTTGATCGCTTGCTATTACACTTTTTGTGACGTAAGATGAGAAAAAAAGGCTTTTTTTACACCGTTTTTATTTTAATTTTTTTACGGTGGTCACCTGAGGAGTTAGGTTATGTGATATTTTTATAGAGCCGGTCGATACGGACGCAACGATACCTAATATGTATACTTTATTTTTATTTATGTAAGTTTTACACAATGATTTCATTTTTGAAACAAAAAAAATCATGTTTTAGTGTTTTTATAGTCTAAGAGCCATAGTTTTTTCAGTTTTTTGGCGATTATCTTGGGTAGGTTCTCATTTTTTGCGGGATGAGATGACGGTTTGATTGGCACTATTTTGGCATACATGCGACTTTTTTATCACTTTTATTACCTTTTTTGTGAAGTAAGGTGGGCAAAATGTAAATTTTTTCATAGTTTTTATTTTTTTTTCATTTTTATGGCGTTCACCGTGCGGGGAAAGTAACATGACCGTTTTATAGATCAGGTCGTTACGGACGCAGCGATATCTAATATGTGTAGTGTATTTTATTTTTTAAATTTTTATTCAGTGATAAATGTGTTTTTTTATCTTCACTTTTTTTTAACTTTTTTTTGACCCAGACACACTTGGTTCTTGAAGATCCAGTGGGTCTGATGTCTGTATAATACAGTACAGTACCTTATATAGGGTACTGTACTGTATTTTACTTACACTTTGTCTGAACAGATCTATGCCTTTAGCATAGATCTGTTCAGCACCATGGACAGCAGGATGCCTAAGAAGGCGTCCTGTTGCCATGGGAACCTTCCCCGTCTGCTCAGTTGTAGCCAGAACTGTGCTGACGGGGAACGGTAAGGACAGGGTTGGCGGGGGGCTGTCTGGGGGCTCTATCCCTCTCCCATCGGGGGGCTGCAAAGGCACAGCAGCCCCCTGATGGAGAGGGAGGGTGCTCCCTGAGCTGTTAACCTTTTCCATACAGCGGTCTGTACGGACCGCTGTATGGAAAGGGTTAAACGGCTGACATCGCATCACAGATGTCAGCCGTTTATACCAGGGTGTCAGCAATGTGCTGACACCCTGGTATACCCACTAGACGCCAACGATTATTCAAGGGGAGGCGGGCGGGGGATCACGATCCAGTCTGCCGCACCGCCTGCCTTCCGCACCGCCTGCGACACCCCCCCTGCACCACCCGCCCACATAATCTCATTCAGGGGTGCAGGGGGGTTATTAAAACTTGATTTCAGGCATTTTAAAGTTTTATCCCTGCGGTTTGCTGCGATCGCCGATACGGGGGTGTCACATGACCCCCCCGGCGTTGTGACAGGATGCCGGCTGAATGATTTCAGCCGGCATCCCGTTCGGATTAACCCCCGGGGCGCCGCAATCTTATTTTAAACTCATGACGTACCGGTACGTCATGGGTCCTTAAGGACTCGGGAAACATGCCGTACCATGCATCCCTAAGAGGTTAAAGGGACACTGACAGGCCCAATAAGCATAATTATCTATATGTATGCATGCACAGGTCTTCTATTGTGTATTAAAAACATATAAGTCTAACTCCTGTCCCAAGGGGCGGCGTTTCAGCTTCACTTCTGCCCCGCCAGCCGCGCCCCAACTGCCATTTTGAAGCGCCGCCCAGATCATCAATATTCACTTCACTGGGCGGCTTCTGCTGTCCCCAACGTTCCGAGATCCCATAGCTTTCTACTGGGAATGCGCGGGATCTCTGAAGGTCGGGGACAGCAGAAGCCGCCCAGCGAAGTGAATATTGAGGAGCTGGGCGGCGCTTCAAAATGGCAGTTGGGGCGCGGCTGGCTGGGCAGAAGTGAAGCTGAAACGCCGCCCCTTGGGCAGAAAGAAGACCGATTACATCAGGTTATAAAACATCAGTTTGCAATGTTAATAAGGTGGACAGGAGTTAGACTTATATGTTTTTAATACACAATAGAAGACCTGTGCATGCATACATATAGATAATTATGCTTATTGGGCCTGTCAGTGTCCCTTTAAGGTGAAAAATGGCTTGGTCCTGAAAGGGTTAAAAGATTTCCCGTGCCCTAAAGTCATGTCATGCCTGACAAACATTTCACTTTAAATGTTTTTGTTGTCAGATGTGGAACTAACTGAAAATGTAGTAAAAATAAAACAACCCTCAGCATGCGTGTGCCCCCATTCATAATATATGTGCCATTGTAACACACAAGTGAACCAGATGTTGTATCTAATCTACAATGAGTTTATCCATTACCAGACCATATCGCCAAGACAGAACTTTTTAAGTAATGGTATCTGTTAAAGGCATTACTGTCGACAAGCAGTTTGGTGCAATAATGTGTTTTATACTGTAAGAAAATAATGTGTCTCTCTTTGCAGGTCAGGAGGGTTAAGCTGACTAATCCCACTGTACTTCTTTCCTGTAGTAAATAAGGTCATGTGAGGGATTTTCTGATTTAAAAATAGCAAACATTTCCTTATGCCCCCCCCCCCCGCCCCATTTGTGAGATTTATTTGGGGTTGAGTTCACTGAAAGCTACCCACTTGTTTTTTATTATTATTATCATCATCACTCTGGCAACCAATTATGTCCTAAACTACTATATAGTGAGAATTTCTTAGAAGTCTAAATTTACTTTCAGAACTATTTTTCTGTTTTTTAAAACCAATAAACTAGAGTATTTCAGCACACTCTTCTTTCTCTGCAGCTATCAATTACTGTATAACCAAAACACTCCCACAATCTCACTGTCTGATATTGTACTTCCACAGTTCCTGGAAAAATTCTCAATGGGACCTCAGCCACCACAGGCAGATTTAAATTATCAGGACCGGGGCAGCATACGCACAGTGAACCAGATGCTTCTGTGAGCTCCGAACCGCTTGCTGGACAAATCCCACTCTTAACGCTGTATAAACAGCTCCAGAAGCACCCTTTCTCGGGAGGTCTTAAAGAGGATCCGCAACAAGAGTAAGTCGAAAATACCGAGCACACCGGACCTGTCCCAGACGCTCCTGGAGATATTCAGACCTATCACACATTCCATCATGGCGGAACCTGTGGCGTCTCCAGCAGGCCATGCCTCCTCCACAGAAAGCGGATTAGAGATGCTGGTGGATGACTTTGCTGACGCCACTGGAGCTGACAAGGAAGATATAAACTCTCATGCAGCTCAGATAGATGCACAAGAAATGAAAATAAAGAACTTTGAGGATAGATCACGGAGAGGTAGCTTGAGGGTACAGGAACTTCAAGAGACACTCACACTGATCTTGCAGCCACGCTGCTTACTTTATTCAATGCTCTCTTGCCACAAGCAGACCTGGGCTTATTCCCAATGGATAGAGTACATAGGGCCTTGGGTAGGTTATGCTCTACAGATATCCCCTGGGACATAATTCGCTAATTTCATTACCCGGAAGCAAGGGACGAAATAGTTAATGTAGCTCGGAATTACCCAACTTTACCTAATTTTCCATCTTCCATTCACCTCTTTGTGGATCTCAGTAGGCGCAGTGAAATGAGACCGGTTATCCAGGCTCTCCAAAAAGCGAGGGTGTGCTACCGATGGGGTTTCCCTTTTGCCCTCATTTTTCAGCTAAACTCTCGAATTCACACAGTTAATTCTCCATTAGAGGGTTGCGAGATTCAACAGCAGACATGGATTGAAGTAGATCAGATGTCTCCACTACCCCAAGACTGCAGTGACCAGCCAGAGTCTGGACCAAGGTTACAACTACCACATCCTCTGCGGCCCATTCTACCGCTCCCTTGATCTATGTTGCTCCATCATCAGTATGTAAAATAATGGTCTAACAGCACCTTCCCTGCCCATGTAAAAGACACATGTTATTAGCATTGTAGGTTTAAGGAACACTGACTCTTGTCTCACACTGGGGTGTTTTTCTTCTTTAGTCTGCCACAGCAGTGCATATCCCAATAACTCCTACTCTTTTTATGTTCTTTTGGATTTATTTTTTTATTCACAGGTATTCGTCGTGATGGACTATCATGTTGCCGTCTACCTCTGGGCCTTCCGCCCCCTCCATATTGTCCTTCTACTGTTAATTGCCATATTAGGTTTCATGTTCAAGCCTGTTTATGTTTGTGTACGAGCTTGTTTATCTTTCTATTGGAAATTATTCAAATTAAGTTGAGTAACCACTAGTCATACACAGGATTTGATTACATAGTAACATAGTACATAAGGCCGAAAAAAGGCATTTGTCCATCCAGTTCAGCCTGTCATCCTGCAAGTTGATCCAGGGGAAGGCAATAAAAAAACTGTGAGGTAGAGGTAGAAGCCAATTTTCATCACTTTAGAGTTTAGAGGAATAAAAAATTCCTTCCCGACTCCAATCAGAATAACTCCCTGGATCAACGACCCCTCTCTAGTAGCTATAACCTGTAATACTATGGGACTCCAACAGATTGTGTAGTTAGGCGCCTTTTTTGGACCATATAACTTTCTATTACATTTCCAATATGTGTAAGATAACCCATAATGTACAGTGATTAAATTCCCTTCTAAAACATAAAATGGCGTTTTCTACGTATTTGAAGCACGCGCCTGTCATCATTTGTCTCCAGGAATCCCATTTCACCCTTTCCTCCTACCCAAAATATCTCCACCCCATATACTCCACTTATTTTTCCTCCATAAAGCGTACTAAAAGCAGAGGTGTAGTTACTCTACTTAAAACTTATTTTCAAGTATCACAGTCTATAATTGATCCCAATGGTCAATATATTATCCTTCTAGGTTCATTTTTTGACACCACTTAGTGTATTGTTAATACCTATACTCCTACTGATGACCCATTATCATTCTTCCACTCTGTGATGTCTGTCATAGAACCCCTTGCTTATCACAGACTAATGTGGTGTGGAGATTTTAATTTTGTAATTAATACCTTTTTAGATCACTCCTCCTCTCCCTCTCAGCCACGTCCCCACTCTCTTTCTGCAATTATATACCAGGCTTTTGAATCCCTGTCTCTAGCGGACACATGGAGAGAACATAATAGATCCCAGAGAAGTTATACTTACTACTATCCAGCCCACCATTTATATTCCCGCATTGATATGATCCTAACCTCTATCAGGACTACCATAGCAAACTCTTGTGGCCCTTTTGCAAGCTTTGTCCACTCCTCTATCAGTTCCTCCATTTCACTCACACAGGTACACATGCTAATTATTAGGACTACCGGTCATGAAAGCCCCTTTTCCCTGCTACTAATTGGATCTTCTCCTCTATTATTTGCAACTCTCCCACAAACGCACAAATCTACAATCACTGTAGTCACAATGCTCATAGATTTCACATTGGCAGCATTCATGGATAATGGCCGATTGATAAATCCAGCGTATAAACCCAGTTTTAGGCTTATAGGATATTGAAAGCTGCGGTGGACTGGGAACTTAAAGTGGCCCTGGAAAAAAACTAAAAGTGACCTCACTTTGTAGTTGGGTCCAAATCGACAGAAGGCAGGGCCAAAACAGATAGGCATGGCCAGCACTACTATATTGCAGCACACTATACCACCCCAGTAGAGCCAAATACCAAAGTACATCACAAAGTACTGCCCCAGAAGCACAAAATAACCCCCAAAACTTCCCTCTGCTGTGGCCAGCTGCCATGTTCCGTCCTTCTACTCTAGTTACCTCAGGATGGAAATTCTGTAAAATTCAGGAGGGGAGCATCAGATACTTCCTAACTTGACTGGTGGCAGTGATGTGGGCTCAGGTGGCCCCCGGGACATCGGCCCACTGGGAAGTTTCCCTGTGTGTATCTCAAGAGGCTGTAATTCTCTGTAAATGGGGCTAATATGTCAGCTCCAGTGTTACAGAGGAAATCCACAATAAACAAAAACAATGTAATTTTAAACTGTGCCCCAAAGATCTTTTATGACCCTATGGGGGGGGGGGGGGGGGGGCGCAATGTGTAAAAAAATAAAAATAAAAAACTGCAATAACTAGCCCAATTCAGAACTTCTACACTTGCCCCTTAAACAGAAAGGGGGACCCAACTTAAAAACATAGGGTTTCATTTATTAATTATTTGCTTGAATTAGGAATATTTCTGGCACAGATTGTGGCGCAAAGGTCCTTCTCCCTGCTTACTCCAGGGCTAACATCATCAAAAAATACAGTACAAATTGCTTAAAACATAATAATAGCCCTATAAGAAAATGCTTTGTAGGTTGTATTGAAAAGAATAAAACTGGTTCTGGTCATTAACAGGGGAAAATGGCAGGCTAACAAATTATGTTTCCCAAGATCACTCATTTTCCAAAAAAGTATACATCTTACAAATTCTGCATTCTGCCTTGGGGAATGGAAACCCACACTATGAGCACAACTGCATTTGTCCAGTTCAGAGATACAAATACAACACATAAACAAACGTCACGTATTATAAAAATTTCCTGGGAAAAGTAGTTTTTGTTTTTGTAAACTTGACTGACCACGATCGTTGCTTGCATTCACATAAATAAAGAAACAAGTCCATTTGTGTCATTGTTTGTTTCTTTATCCGCGTACACTGCACTTTGTTTATCCGTTTAAGTAAATACAAATTATATTATTTATGTAGACTTTGTTTTATTATAGAATTGGAGCTCATAATATCATGAAATAAGAGGATCAGGTCATTTGGATTTAATTTAAATGTGGATAAGGCACTTTGTAAGCATACTTTCAGCATTTCTATGGAGACTTGTATTATTTCCCATCTATCAAAAGTGACCTGTATAGCTGCACAGAATGAATCAGTCACTCTGACCACTTGGAATCTTCATAGTAACTGCATGGTATGTTTATTAACACTGACATAAATGAGTTTTTGAATGACACATATAATATTATACTGTATACTATGCTTATTTGTGCACTGTATGAATATGCACAATATGAGGGGAAGCTCTGAAGCCTCTTCTTAGCAATACATATTGTCTCAAGATATGTTCATGGAAAAACTGATGGTTTTGCACACAAGTTCAATCATGTTTTTTCATTGACTGCGTTCAGCTTTCAGTTTGGATTGTATCCGGATTGCATGTTTTTCACACACATGTGAGATTGTGAAACAGCTCTTATTGTATGAACACTGTTATTTTGCTGTTTGGCCACAAGAGGCCGCTGTTTCCCCACACAGCTAAACAGAATGCTCTGATTTAAATGTTCATAGGAGGTGGAGCTGTGTTTCTAGTGGAAGGAAGCTGGCATCCATTTTAGTTGCAGACTGGAAAAGTGTTGCGATCAGGACTGCAGCCAAGTGAAGCTGATCGTGTCAAGGACCCAGATCCCGTCCAGGAGAAGGCGTACAGCTGCCAGGATCACTAATGAGAGCTAAAAAGCAAAGCAATGGACCCTGTGGTACTGCACATGTGTTGGATCAGCCTTTGTTCAGTTCGCAGTCACCAGCTGAGGCAGAGCAGACCCAGGTCGGTAATACAGAGTGTACACGCACCTCAATATAAGATTGGCGCCTAAATACCAGAGACTGATATCAAACCTGCTGGTAGTTACTTAGTTTTGCTGAGTGGCAGGCTACCAATAATTGCTGTTTGTTTATCACAAAGACTTATCAGTTAAAGTTTTGGTTTGCTCCAGAGAAGGGCACTGTGCTGAGTGTATGTAATCTGATTTTATGTTCACTATATTTGGGAGTGTGTTTGATTTCCCATAACAGTAAAGCAAAATCTGTTTTACAAGAGCTGGTGTCTGAGTCGTTTTCCTAGTTCGTGACTTTGCTGTATCCTGGGGAGCCCACCCCGGTACACGGCTTATACACGTGAAGAAAAATTGAAGTATAACAATCTACATCTCCTAGCAACCATCAGTGAAAAACGCCCTGCATCCAGGCGCCTTCCATTTTTCACACAACCCCCATTCACTTCTATGGAGCCAGGGCCGCATGAAAATCAGACAATATGGGTCCATTCAGACGTCCGCATTTTGGGTCCGGATCCGTTCTGCATAACCCATTCATTTTCAATGGGAACGGAAAAGATGTGGACAGCACACAGTTTGCTATCCGCATCTGCATTTCCGGTCCGCGGCCCTGAACTTCCGGTCCACGCTCCGGAAAAAAATAGAACATGTCCTATTCTTGTCCGCAGCTGCGGACTAGAATAGGCATTTCTATTGGGGTGCCGGCCTGGTGTTTTGTTGATCCGAAATTTGCGGATCCTCAAAACACTGCGGATATGTGAATGGACCTTATAGAACATGCTGTGATTTTTCCTGAACACAGAGATGATGCTTGAAAAACGTACATGTACACAGACGCATTGAAACGAATGGGTCAGCATTCAGTCGGGATCCTATGTGCTCACTACTAGGGTTGTTTCGGGTATCGAACTTTCGATACCCAATCCATACTTTTAGCCCGGTATCAATACAATACCGGGATTTGTCTTTTATCGATATTAGGCTGTGCTACTGCACAGCCCAGTATTAGAGAATATGGATTGCCCTGCTCTCATCAGCACAGGGAAGAAGGAAGCAGTCTCTCCCATCTGTGCTGCTGCTGCTGCCACCAATGAGAGTGCAGAGGGTCGGAAAAGAGGAGGGGCTGTGGTGCTGCGATCGGCGGCAATTAAATCCGGCTGTATTTGTATATTAAATGTTAATTATCATTGGAGTGCGCCCCCCCTCGTCCCCAGTATTAAAAACATTGGTGGCGCAGTGTGCCCTCCACCCCCCCACCCCCCCTCTCCAGTATTAAAATCATTGGTGGCAGTGGTCACAGAGTCCCCTCACCTCGTCTCATTTGTGGTGCAGTAGCAGCTTCTGATCGGAGCCCCAGCTGTGTAATTGTGGGGCTCTGATCGATTACCATGGCAGCCAGGATGCTACTGAAGCCCTGGGTGCCATGGTAATCTCCATGTTGCTGTGTATACTATGCACAGGGCAGCAGGGAGAGTGTGAGATTCTATTCACCCTAAAAGATCCCAGGTTCTAGCCCCAAAGGGGGGAAATAGTTATTAAATAAACTGTTTAAAAAAAAGTATAAATCACCCCCTTTCCCAATTTTACATATAAAATATCTAAACAATAAATAAATAAAATATTACATATCGCTGCATCCAAAAAGTCCAAACTATTAAAATATTAAAAAACATCTATGCGGTGGACGCCGTAAAATAAAAAAAAATATATATATAAACTGCTCGATTCGCCATTTTTTTTTTTGACACTTTGTTCCCCCAAAAATGAATTTTTGAAGTGATCAACAATAACGGCGGAGCTACTCATTACTGAGTTCATGTTTGGAAGTTGAATTTCTGTTTTGGGAGGGTTTAGTTTTTTTTGGAGGTGTGGTCCTAAACTTTTGATCAGCTGAAAAACAGCCTGTTTCAGTTTATTCGTTGTTTTCATTAAATTGAATGCTCAAAAAATGTTTTGTCTCACTCCCATGTCTTCTTCTTGCATGTTGAAGCTCTACTTGGAACCTTGTTAAGATCCAGCCATGCTAAATATGATTTTTTGCCATTTTTCAAGTGTTAAACTTTTGATCAGGACTGTATATACAGGGAGTGCAGAATTATTAGGCAAGTTGTATTTTTGAGGATTAATTTTATTATTGAACAACAACCATGTTCTCAATGAACCCAAAAAACTCATTAATATCAAAGCTGAATATTTTTGGAAGTAGTTTTTAGTTTGTTTTTAGTTTTAGCTATTTTAGGGGGATATCTGTGTGTGCAGGTGACTATTACTGTGCATAATTATTAGGCAACTTAACAAAAAACAAATATATACCCATTTCAATTATTTATTTTTACCAATATAACATCTCAACATTCACAAATATACATTTCTGACATTCAAAAACAAAACAAAAACAAATCAGTGACCAATATAGCCACCTTTCTTTGCAAGGACACTCAAAAGCCTGCCATCCATGGATTCTGTCAGTGTTTTGATCTGTTCACCATCAACATTGCGTGCAGCAGCAACCACAGCCTCCCAGACACTGTTCAGAGAGGTGTACTGTTTTCCCTCCTTGTAAATCTCACATTTGATGATGGACCACAGGTTCTCAATGGGGTTCAGATCAGGTGAACAAGGAGGCCATGTCATTAGATTTTCTTCTTTTATACCCTTTCTTGCCAGCCACGCTGTGGAGTACTTGGACGCGTGTGATGGAGCATTGTCCTGCATGAAAATCATGTTTTTTCTTACCTTGCAGACTTCTTCCTGTACCACTGCTTGAAGAAGGTGTCTTCCAGAAACTGGCAGTAGGACTGGGAGTTGAGCTTGACTCCATCCTCAACCCAAAAAGGCCCCACAAGCTCATCTTTGATGATACCAGCCCAAACCAGTACTCCACCTCCACCTTGCTGGCGTCTGAGTCGGACTGGAGCTCTCTGCCCTTTACCAATCCAGCCATCTGGCCCATCAAGACTCACTCTCATTTCATCAGTCCATAAAACCTTAGAAAAATCAGTCTCGAGATATTTCTTGGCCCAGTCTTGACGTTTCAGCTTGTGTGTCTTGTTCAGTGGTGGTCGTCTTTCAGCCTTTCTTACCTTGGCCATGTTTCTGAGTATTGCACGCCTTGTGCTTTTGGGCACTCCAGTGATGTTGCAGCTCTGAAATATGGCCAAACTGGTGGCAAGTGGCATCTTGGCAGCTGCACGCTTGACTTTTCTCAGTTCATGGGCAGTTATTTTGCGCCTTGGTTTTTCCACACGCTTCTTGCGACCCTGTTGACTATTTTGAATGAAACGCTTGATTGTTCGATGATCACGCTTCAGAAGCTTTGCAATTTTAAGAGTGCTGCATCCCTCTGCAAGATATCTCACTATTTTTGACTTTTCTGAGCCTGTCAAGTCCTTCTTTTGACCCATTTTGCCAAAGGAAAGGAAGTTGCCTAATAATTATGCACACCTGATATAGGGTGTTGATGTCATTAGACCACACCCCTTCTCATTACAGAGATGCACATCACCTAATATGCTTAATTGGTAGTAGGCTTTCGAGCCTATACAGCTTGGAGTAAGACAACATGCATAAAGAGGATGATGTGGTCAAAATACTCATTTGCCTAATAATTCTGCACGTAGTGTATGCTGCTTACTATTGCTTATGTGCTTATACAGATGTCGCAGGGTTATCACTCAAGCTCTTAACTCAAATTTCTGAACTCATTGTGTTATCTTGAGACAAAAGCCATTGAAAAGCAATTGAAGGTGCTTGCTTAATGCATTTAGTTTAGATAATACATCTCATAAATCATGAGTGTTAACTCTACTACATCTGTATATACATAGTGCTAAGAAGCACAATCAGCGTTTTGGCTCATAATGAATGTTATCTCCGGCTCAGGTTGGTGCCCTTCCCCCTGGCTCCCTCACTCCTTACTCTACCTCTACATATTTGTATGTGGGTTTACAGGGGGTGGGGGTGCAAGGATTGGGGAAGGTATAACCTACTTATTTTGCTTGATTGAAGAATTGTTTATATCCTTTTTGTTTTCTGTAATTTCGTTAGTCCATTTCGTGACCCGTGGTGGGACCTCATTTTTCAGATACTTGTTTCCCCAACTATTCCTTAATGGCTAACCTCCCACAATGTCAATGGTCTCAATGTACCACAAAAGTGCAGGCAGGTGTTCAGTCTACTTTATAAACAACAGGCTGACATTGTTCTCTTGCAGGAGACTCACTTTCGCCACAACCACATTCTAAAACTCCCCAACTCTCCCTTTTCCTAGTGGTATCACTCAACATATTCATCAGCTTTCAGAGGAGTTTCAATTGTGATCAAGAACTCTATCCCATTTAAACTGGTGAAATCATTCTAGACACAGAACGTAGACTTCTAATTTTACAGGGATTACTGTATGACACCTAAATAACCATAGCCAATTTATATGCGCCTAACAAGAAGGAAATACCCTGGATCATTTCATCTTTAAAAATACTGAAGGACTATGCAGAGGGAGTGGTGCTGTTGGGGGGAGACTTGAATGTACCCTTGAGCCTCCTGTAGATGTCTCCCCTTACCCCTCTGGGTTCTCCCTTAGACAATGGAGAAAGATAAATATGACCTTGGCTGAGGCTCATCTACTAGATATGTGGAGACTTACACACCCCACAGACAGGGATTATACCTATTATTCTATAGTACATACATAATACTACCTCATTGACTACTTGTTCCTCTCGGAATCTCATGTACAGTCGGCTCACAAAGTAGATATAGGAGCAATAGTGATATCTGATCATGCTCCAGTTAAGATGACAATAGTTCTAAAATGTCTCCCCCAACGGACATGGTCCTGGCGATTAAATGATACCCTAATAGAGTCGGCTGTGTATGTGAAGGCATTGTGAAAGAAGTTGGAGGAGTTCTTTAGTAAAAACCTTAACACACAAATATCTACACCCTTGGTCTGGGAGGCTCATAAAGCCTTCATCAGAGGGCAACTTATAGCTCTTGGCACACATGGTAAAAAGCAACGAACAAAAGCACTTAACCCCTAATGGCCAAAATCCAGATGTTGGAAAACAATCCAAAACTGAAACCCACCTGAAAGCCCTTGCGGCCCTTAGACAGAAAGTTAAGGATCTTCTTAATATTAGAGCTGCAAAATCCCTGCAACTGTTAAAATACAAATACTATGCCCATGGAGATAAAGGCAACAAGATAATTTTGCAACTTATCAAAAAAGAAGGGAGAAAACATCCATTTCCTTTCTCCGTACAGCAGGGCCTCACAAAGTCACTACCACCCCATTGATTGCCAATGCCTTTCAGGAATACTATACTAAACTATATAATATTGCCAACAACCCAGCATTCGCTAATTAAACATCTGGGTCAACTTCGTCATTAATCTCTACCTTTCTTGATTCCATTAGTTCCCCTAGGTTGACTACTGAAGAGAAAGATTCCCTCCTGCTCCCATTCACCGCTGCAGAACTTGAGAAAGTATTGAACTCCATTCCTCAAGGCAAAAGTCCATGCCCAGATGGTCTACCAATCATTTACTACAAAAAGTTTAGAAAACACCTATTGCCTCTCTTCCTTGAGGTGTGCAACCCTCTCCTCCTTGGCACACCCCTACCAGCACAGGCTCTGAGAGCACATATCACTATCCTGCATAAGGACGGTAAAGATCGAGAAGATTGTGGTAATTATAGACCCATATCTCTGTTAAACTGTGATCTTAAATGGTGACAGGAGAGAGGGGGGTCAGATTTTTTAGATATACCATACCCCCTACGCAATCGGTTTCAAAAATCACCACCTCAGAACAACAGACCGACGGGCAACGTAACCAAATAATTAACCTCTCGACCCAACAACTTCAAGAAACAGAAATGTGCCTGTTAAGTAAAGGCCTGTCCTTTGTCCCCACCTCTAGTTTTAACCTCTTCAATTGGATTCGGGACATCCACCTCTTTGCTAGGAAACTTAGGTGGAGGAAACACTTTGCGCTAGTGGCGAAGCGAGAAAGCAAGGAGATGGGTGTCCCATTAGATATCCTACAAGATGTCCGCCTACTGTACAGCCTGAGCGACAGTACCCCACAGGAAGGAAGGGGCCCCTTCACATCGCTCAAAAATAAGAGCGTCAAAATGCCTCCCATGGGGGACCCCACCTGCATTGATGTTTTTGTCAATCAGGTCTGTCGGGATCTATCTAGTCTCATCCCTCAACACGGTGGCTTTAACTGTAGCAAAAATGAACATAAAGCATTGTTAGAACTAGAGAAAAAGCATAATCTAACAATTAAACCCTCGGATAAAGGGGGGAATATAGTTCTGATGGAAACCACTGACTATAAAAACATGTGCCAGACTTTGCTTAACGATAAGGACACCTATGAGAGATTGAGTGGAGAGCCTACAGCGAAATACCAAAGGGATCTTATTGAAATATTGCGACAAGCTAAAACGGAAAATCTCATTTCAGGGGAGGAATTTGACTATCTATACAAAAAGCACCCTACTATAGCCACCTTTTATAGCTTACCAAAAGTTCATAAGGGTGGCTCCCCTGTAAAAGGACGCCCTATTGTTTCGGGTGTTAACAGCTTGACCCAAAACCTGGGGATCTATCTGGACCAAGTTTTAGCGCCCTTTGTTAAAACACTGCCCTCGTACCTGAGGGATACCAGCGACCTTCTCGGTCGTTTGGAGGGGATAACGTTGGAGGAGGGAGCCTCCTTGGCATCAATTGATGTGGAGGCTCTCTACTCCTCCATACCCCATGACTTGGGCATGAGGGCAGTGGAGTCGTTCCTTTCGACTAGAGGACAACAGTTTTACCCCCACAATGTTTTTGCCTTGCAGCTACTTAATTTTGTCCTCACAAGAAATTATTTCCTCTTTGACGGGGTCCTCTACCACCAGCTCAGGGGCACAGCGATGGGGAGCTCTTGTGCCCCGTCGTATGCCAACTTGTTCCTGGGCTGGTGGGAGAGGACACTGGTCTTCAGCGATGTACCCAGCAGACATGCCCCATGTATCATTACATGGGCTAGATTTATCGACGATGTCTTTGTTGTTTGGAAGGGGGAAGAAAAAGACTTCTATGATTTCGTTAAGGAATTGAATATCAACTGTATCAACATGAGATTCACCTCAGTCTTTGAAAAGAATCACTTGCCCTTCCTTGACATTCTAATCTCAAGGGGTAAGGACGATGAGATACAAACTGACATTTTCAGGAAGCCCACTTCCACGAATGCACTTCTACACTGGACGAGCCACCATCCCCTCCCCTTAAAAAGGGGTATCCCAGTGGGGCAGTACCTGCGAATTAGAAGGAACTGCTCCACTTGGGAGGCCTTTAAACAACAGGCGGATGATTTGAGAGGTCGCTTTCGGGAAAGGGGCTATCCTGATACAGTCTTGAGGTCGGCCTTCAAGAGGGCACGTGAAAGTAAGAGGGATGATCTACTCTATCCTAAACCAAAAAAAAACGAGAGTGGTCAGATACGCCTTATAGGCACATTTGATGACGCCTCGGAAGAAGTCAAACGGATCCTAAAAAAACACTGGGATGTTCTTCTCATTGACCCAGACATTAAGGAGGTGGTGCCCGAGAGAGTACAGATCACTTACCGTAGGGGTCTGAGCCTAAGGGACCGCCTGGTGCACAGCCACTACAGCGAGACACGTGATCAAAAAGGGACATGGCTCCAACGCCCGATCGGTTGTTTTCGTTGTAGTGGCTGTGTAGCATGCCGACATATTGTACAGGGACGGTCTTTCTGTGCTAACGTCACGGGCAAAACCTACCAAATTAAACAATTCATCAGTTGCCGCACGAAGGGAGTTATATACAGGGTCAACTGTATATGCGGCCTAGAATATGTAGGGAAAACTACCCGTGAACTACGACGACGGGTGGGGGAGCACCTGGGTGACGTTAGGAATGACAGAGACACACCCCTGGCAAAACATGTCAACTCGGTGCATGGTGGAGATGCGTCGGACTTGAGATTTATGGGAATTGAGGCTGTTGCAAGGCCAAAAAGGGGAGGTGACTGGGATCAGAGAATTTTGCAAAGAGAGACATGGTGGATCTTCCATCTCCAAACTGTGACCCCTTTGGGCCTGAATGAGCAGCTATCATTTAGCTGCTATATAGAGTCCTAAAGTGTCTCTTGAGCTCCCCTTCCCTCCCCCTAATTGGGGACCGATCCCAGTCACCACCCGAGATGACATCTACAGTGTTATGGAGCAAAATACTTTCTTGCCCCACATAAAATCTCTGTAAGATGTCACTTGAATAAAATTATTAACCTAAAGGCCGATTTGAGCATGTGCATATCGACGCCAGTTATATCTAGGAATTCTCCTTATAAACTCCAATTTTCCATGGGGATAACTGCAGAACCAGGCAGGCCTCTGGTTTATTATTTGAATTCTAGTGCTAGCAGGGGATCAGCAAATTTGCCCTTTGACTCTACCCTGCATTGCTAGGCATCCGCTTCATGTACGCGCAATAGAGAACGCTTTGCCGTTTGACACATACCAGGTGGACACGGCTTGTTGCGAGGTGAACTGATTTGATCGGATTACGGCGCTCCTGTGAGGGCGGTAGGCTCCGAGGGTCTCCTGGCAACGGTAAACAAGACTCTATACTATGCGTCTTAGAAAGAAGATCGGTCATGTGACGTGAGCTCTAGACAGCTGACACATGACGTGATGATGACGCGGCGTGACGGTGAAAGGGTGTGCGATGGGGGCGGCACCGCATGGCTATTTAATTGACCCGCGAACATTGCGCTATTGCCATTGCCACACGCGGGACGCCGGGGAGCACTCTCCGCCCATCGCTGTCTGGAAACAGTCGACATCTAGGACTGGACAGATAAGTTGATAGATCTGTGATACCTGCACACTAAAGGGATCCAGCACCTTTGAATCCATGACACTGCAGAGACCTCGCTAATCTCCAGCGTTATTATTAGCATTGGGAGGTCTGCTGCAATGTGTAATATGTAGACATTTGTGAATCACTATGATACATTTTGTAACCTGAATCTTGGTTGCAACACTATTACTGTTGGACTTGAGCTTCACTAGGGCATTTAATGAATGGGATTTTTCCCGGGTATTGGTCCGGGTTATTTGATATGTGTACATGAACAACAGCTCTGATGCAATTTAGTTATGCACACTTAAACATCTGTTCAACTTGACATCATCCCACATTGTGTGACCAAAAGGCTAACTAAATTACTGGTCTTTAGAGCCAATATTATGCTCTTTTTGACTTGCCTGCACATTTTATAATATATGCCCTGTGATTCCACCCTTGTGACTGGAGATATATACCTTTAACTTAAGGGAACTCCTGTAACTTTTGTGTTCTTGTTTTTTCCCTGTCCCCTGATGAATCAGATATCATTGAGGAAACGCGTCGGGACACTCTAAACTTTTTTGATGGTGTATATGTGTTTATATTTATGTCGTCCAGAACACGCCACTTTGTTCACCAGGACGAGAATATATATATATATATATATACAGTCACATATACACCTAATTTGATGGATATGTGCATGGACTAAGTTGAGTACTGTGCCATGGATGCCCCACATCAATAAGGTATCTTTATTGGACCACACTCATTGCACATATCAAACCAGTCTTTATGTCCCCTTTGTAACCCATCTGGCCTTTTACTAATAGGACTGTATTCTGTCTTTTGGGCGAAGCTGGGCAGTCCACACTTAGGGAGGGTGACAATAGGGTCAGACTAGCAGCCAGGTCTATCAATATAGATTGAAAGGGCTACTTAGGGCCTCGTCCCAGCACTGTATCTTTCCATCAAAGTACCCTTCATCCTGTCTGTCAACATTTATTGCTGTCCCTACATACGGTCCTCTCCCACCTCCGCCATCTATTAGGAGAATAGTGTGACCAGTGGCTACAATAATCTTGTGTTCAATACTTAAGGGCCTATTATTTTATTTAAACATCACATTAAATGTTACGTTTTAACTTAAATAAGCTACCCACTAATGTTAATATAATTTCTTAAATGGTGATCAAAACTTCTTGCCCACCGGATAGACCCATTTCTATCTGCATTGATAGATCTTGAACAAGTTGGGTTTGTGCCAGGGAGGGAGGGGAATCTAAATGTTTAGAGAGTAATACATGCAATATATCCAGCAAAATATAAGAAATTGCCACTTTTCCTTCTAGGTACAGAAGCCGAGAAGGTGTTCGACAGGGTGAAGTGGGAGTTCATGAGGGAGACGTTAAAGAAATTTGACTTTCCCCCACAATTTATAGAAGCAATTTTTTCTTTATATTCTCAACCGTCCGCCCAAGTATTGATAAATGGAACACTTTCTGACCCATTCCAAATCACAAACGGAACACGTCAGGGCTGCCCATTATCCCTGTCACTCTTTATCCTATGTATGGAAAACCTTCTGCTCAAAATACGACAAACAGAACAGATTAAATGACCCACCCTCGGTCACTTCACGCACAAAACCACAGGCTTTGCGGATGATTTATTGCTGATGGTTTCTAATCCAGTCCTTTCCAAAAATATTGCAGATCTTTGACACATATGGCAAAGTATCTAACTTCAAAATGAATTACTCTAAAAAATCTAAAGCCTTGAACATATCAGTTGACCCTAAATCTCTCGCCAACCTGAAAACCTCATCTGTATTTAAATTACCTCCATCTGCCATTAAGTACTTAGGACTCATGCTACCATCCAATCTCTCACATCTTTTTAACTTAAACTATAAACTGCTCCTTCAAAAAATCAAGACGTACCTAAGCTCTCTAAAGATTCCTTTTGTCTCTTGGTTTGGAAGGGAAAACCTACTCTTCCCCAGATTTTATATATCTTGCAGTCTCTCCCAATAAAAATACATAACACATTTTTAAATTAATTTTAGAAAAATGTTTACTACCTTTTTGTGGAGGAGTAAAAGACCAAGATTGGCCTACTATTACCTGACACAAAAGAAGAAAAAGGGTGGTATCTCTATACCCGATGTAACATTATATTATAGATCCATACAACTTGCTAGGTGGGCACTATTAGCGAATAACAGCTTGATTACACCTTACCTAGATATTGAAATGTACTTGATGGGTCCCCATTGACACAGCTGTTTATGGTTAAATGTATTGCCTGTAGAATCTAACATAGAGATAAATGATATGACCAAGGGAATGATAAAAGTCTGCCGTTTCACCTCCCTCCTACCTCAATCTACCAAAGGTCTTTCTAAACTGGACCCTTTGACAGTTCTTCCTAGTTTTCTAGATCACAGATGGAATCCGGAGGGAAGTTGGTGGCTTAAATTGAAAGAAACAAGGATTGCCTACTAACTTAGTAACAAGACCTTTCCATCCCTATGGGAGTTATGTAATACATTTAATCTTTCAATTTAGATTACACACAAACTTGCCGTAAGGTGAGGTGTGTCGTGGTTGGAAAACCTAACATTGTTTCCCACACCTCCAAAGAAACTAGTCTCCCTAATATACAAGAATTTGCTAGAAAACCAAGCACCTTCCAAGCCTTACTATATTTTGCAATGGGAGAAAGAATTGGGTAAGACATTTCCGAAAGAAGACACTGAGTATATTCTTGCACATGCCTGTGGCTTTCTAGATGTATGACTCCAAGAAATCTCTTTTAAGGTTATCACGAGATGGTATAAAACACCAGATTTTCTATTCCCGCTAGGTTTCTCACCCAATGACTGGTGTTGGAGGTGTGGGAAACAAAAAGATACTATGTTACACATATGGTGGACCTGCCCATTGATAATACAGTTTTGGAAGGATGTGGAGAAAGCTATAAATAATATATGTTCTTTGAATATATCACTAACCCTGGAATCGGTTCTTCTATGGCTGCCTTACTCACCATTCACACCATTAAAAGTGAATCGTCCTACGCATATGCTAGCTGCAGCTAAACTCCTCATCCCTACGAAATGGAGAGATCCCCTACCCCCAACTATAGACCTCTGGAAGAACAAAGTACAGCAAATTAATAGACTAGAGGAGCTTGCAAGCTGGGAAAATAACAACAAACAACTATACCTAAAGATTTGTCAGCCATGGATGAATGCAATGTTGAGGGATGATTGAGATACATTGTAGGGACTTTTTCTTTCTTTTTTCCTGTTTCTTTCTCTTACTTTATGATATAAATTTGGCCTACATAAGGAATATAAATATAAATATTAGTATGGGCATATGTTGCCTTCAAACTAATGGAAGTGACTGGGGGTCCTGTCGCGGGTTGTGGACTCAGAGTTTTCTTTTGAGTCTAATTCTTTTCTTTTCTTTTATATGTTTGCTTCTCATTTACTTAGTTTATGTGAATCACTAGCTTTATCTGCTCAAAATGGACAGTTGTGATATATACTTATCTAGGAACAACAGCAACTGACCTGGACCTAGAGACTGCATGCTTTTTCCTTCCCAAGTTTGGGGGGTCAGACATGTATCACTGCTACTGTGTTTCTCTGAAAATAAGACAGGGTCTTATATTATTTTTTTCTCTGAAAAAAGTTAGGGCTTATTATCGGGGTAGGGCTTATTTTGGCTCCATGAACAACAATCACACGTTTATGCTTGAACAAAAAAACAGGGAGATCCGGCGTGAGAGATGACAGGGTGCTGATTGGTGGAGGCGAGGGAGGGCGTAGGACACGCTCACCACCAATCAGCACCTCCAGCTCCAGGCAGCAGAAAGGAGAAGGACATCCTCCTGCTGCCTCATTGTTAGAACGTGCGGGCTGGCAACAGAACAGGGTAGAGAAGCTGTCCAGCCCACCCAGCGATGTACCCGTACGGTAGATGAAAGTGCGGCTGCCGGCATAATTTAGCATTTAGTGAAGCCGTCAGCGGCGATCTATGCGCGGGCTAGCGGCTTCACTGAAGGCAAAGTGCTGGCAGCCTGCGCTGCTGTAACTCCTGCCCGCCTCCGTCTACGATCAGCTGGGAGAGCGGAGATTTGTGGCGCCAAGGTCCTGCAGCTCAGGAGCCATTAGTGAGCACTCCTGAGCTGCTGAATCACCCACACTTCCATAAATATAAAATTTATCTAGGGCTGAATATTTTGTGTAGGGCTTATATTTAAGCCCTACTCTCAAAACCCGGCAAAATAGGGCTAGGTCTTATTTTCGGGGTAGGGCTTAATTTCGTGGAAACACGGTATTGTAAAAAAAAAAAAGCACTTATTCTTGAATTGCTGTATAGTTAAAAACATCTTCTCTTTAGTCAAGATTGTCCAATTGCCTACAGTGGGTGTACCCTTTATAATATGTGATATGTTTACTTGTCTAATTTTATGTTCATTGAATATTCAACAAAAAGATATTACATTAAAAAAAAAGCAGGAGTGAATTCAAAAAAGAAGTCATATCTGTCCTTTAGGCCCCATTCAGATGAATGACTGTATGGCTGCTGTGGTGTGTTGTGGACCGCAAACATCGGGTCTGTGATACACAGGCACCAACCGTATGAACTCCGTGCTGAGGTGCGGACCCATTG
The DNA here is from genome assembly GCF_014858855.1 of Bufo gargarizans. Classification (NCBI taxonomy): domain Eukaryota; kingdom Metazoa; phylum Chordata; class Amphibia; order Anura; family Bufonidae; genus Bufo; species Bufo gargarizans. Next base: position 149,770,425 of record NC_058084.1, read on the forward strand.
ATTTGAATGGATCCACAATCCGCAATATATGACAAAAGATAGGACATGTCCTATCTTTTGCTGTGCAGGGGCATTTATCGAAAGCCCACAGAAACACATGGAAGCCCTTCAATGGGCTTTCGGGTCCATGCCTCTGCACTGCAAAAGATAGGACATGTCCCATCTTTTGCCGTATGTTGTGGATCGTGGACCTATTCAAGTCAATGGAGCCCCCCTGAATAAATACTTTGTGGGACCACCTTTTGCTGCATTTACAGCTGCAAGTCTTTGAGGGTATGTCTCTACCAGCTTTGCACATCTAGAGGCTGAAAATGTTGCCAATTATTCTTTGTAAAATAGCTCAATCTCAGTCAGATTGGATAGAGAGTGTCTGTGAACAGCAATTTTCAAGTCTTGCCACAGATTCTCAATGGGATTTATGTCTGGACTTTGACTGGGCCTTTCTAATACATGAGTATGCTTTAATCTAAACAATTCCATTGTAGCTCTAGCTGTATGTTTAGGGTTTTTATCCTGCTGAAAGGTGAACCTTCACCCCAGTCTCAAGTCTTTTGCAGCATCTACCAGTTTTTCCTACAAAATTGCCCTGCATTCAGTTCTATCCATATTCCCATAAATCTAACCAGCTTCGCTGCCCCTGCTGACGAAAAGCATCTCCACAGCATAATGCTGCCACCAACATGTTTCATGGTGGGGATTGTATGTTCAGGGTGATGTGCAGTGTTAGTTTTCCGCCACACATAGCATTTTGCATTTAGGCTAAAAAATTCTACTTTGGCCTCATCTGACCAGAGCACCTTCTTCCACATGTTTGCTCGGTCCGCTACATGGCTTGTGGCAAACTTCTTATGGCTTGCTTTAATGTCTTTCTTCTTGCCACTCTTCTACTGTATAATGACCACATTTGTGGAGTACACGACTAATAGTTGTCCTGGGGACAGATTCTACCACCTAAGCTCTGTATCTCTGCAGCTCCTCCACAGTGACCTTGGGCCTCTTGGTTGCTTCTCCAATAATTGCTTTCCTTGCCTGGACTGTCAATTTAGGTGGAAGAACGTGGCTTGGTAGATTTGTAGTTGTGCTACACTCCTTCCATCAGATTTCCATTGTCTCTCATTTTATGTTTTTTATAACTAAAAATACATTTTCTATTTCTGTGATTTAAATACCTCAGCTCTGCCATTGGGAGACTTGGTTCTCCCAATACACATTATATCTTATTTTAGTGGATTTTTTTTGTACTGTACAAATATGACCGGCCGTAGCATTTTCCTCTTTCCTTGAAACAATAAAAGGATTTTTGACTGATACGTGCCAGTGGTATCACAGGGAAGTCTCTAAAATGAAAAAGCTGCTTCTGTGTGGAAAATTTGAGACTGTAAACCCATTTCACCCTTTATTGAATTTATATGTCTGGTCCATTAACCTTTTAGTCTAGTCTCCTTGTCATTTCTTCCTGATAGCTTTGCCTCTCTTGAACTTTGCCTCTTTTGTCTAGGCTGATCACCCACTCTATTTCCCGACCTATATCCTTCCGACAGTCTACCACATATGTCTGGCTCTGGCAGCTTGATAAACTATTTCTTCTGATTACCGTTTGCTATCCTTAGGTTTCTTTCATCTTCCTTTGATCTTGAATCCTCATTAATGAAAAGTTGAGCACAGATTGGTTATTAATTCTAGTGACTACATGGACTGACAGTTCCCTGATGTCTTCTGTCAGGAGAAGATGAAGGCGCACTAATGCTCTATTCACGTCTGATTTCCATGATAAACCGAAACCATGACGCAGTGCTGGATCCATCTCAAGATGGTCTCAGCAGTGACCAATGGTCTCCACTGGCTTATCATGGAAACTGTTGGATTACCCTGCAGTGCCCATTGTTTTGACAGGAACAATAGATAAGAACATAGTCTAAGAATTTAACTGCTGAACTGAATTTACTGCAAACTCGTCAGTTTTCCTTTCCTATTGTGGGGATTCGCTCTGGTAGATAGGGTGTGCGGACGCAATACAAATTACCAGTTCTTAAATCAAACTTCCGTGTTTATTCACATATAAAGCAAAAACAAAATGTCACTTTGCAGTCTTGGTGTTAGGTCACAAACAATGGAAAGTCCACATAGCAAAAATGACCTTGTTAGCAGTTCTGCCTCCAGCAGTCCATAGCAGGCTTTTTTGAGGCCCATTTCCCTTACAGATGTGTCTCAGTCCTCCAGCACGGCACAAGCCTCAGATCCCAGCACACACATCTCCTAAACCCCATTGTCAGACTGAGGTAATCCTCCACACCTGGCAGTGCTGGCTGTTTTTTAGGCCTGGCAAAACCCGGCCTGGAACATGGGGAGTAGTCACCTACCCAGCACTTTGACTACTCCCAGTAAGAGCCATCCTGGATCAGCTATACAGCCATACTAGGTATTACGGTGTCAAACAGCAACTCCTGCTGACGCATAAAAACCGTCTCTTACTCCACCGAGGCCAGGAACCTCTGTGACACGTACCTATCATCCACGATGATTCCTTGTACTTTCTTACACTATATATACAGGTCCTTCTACAAAAATTAGCATATTGTGATAAAGTTCATTATTTTCTGTAATGTATGCGATAAACATTAGACTTTCATATATTTTAGATTCATTACACACAACTGAAGTAGTTCAAGCCTTTTATTGTTTTAATATTGAGGATTTTGGCATACAGATCATGAAAACCCAAAATTCCTATCTAATAAAATTAGCATATTTCATCCGACCAATAAAAGAAAAGTGTTTTTAATACAAAAAAAGTCAACCTTCAAATAATTATGTTCAGTTATGCACTCAATACTTGGTCGGGATTCCTTTTGCAGAAATGACTGCTTCAATGCGGCGTGGCATGGAGGCAATCAGCCTGTGGCACTGCTGAGGTGTTATGGAGGCCCAGGATGCTTCGATAGCGGCCTTAAGCTCATCCAGAGTGTTGGGTCTTGCGTCTCTCAACTTTCTCTTCCCAATATCCCACAGATTCTCTATGGGGTTCAGGTCAGGAGAGTTGGCAGGCCAATTGAGCACAGTAATACCATGGTCAGTAAACCATTTACCAGTGGTTTTGGCACTGTGAGCAGGTGCCAGGTCGTGCTGAAAAATGAAATCTTCATCTCCATAAAGCTTTTCAGCAGATGGAAGCATGAAGTGCTCCAAAATCTCCTGATAGCTAGCTGCATTGACCCTGCCCTTTATAAAACACAGTGGACCAACACCAGCAGCTGACATGGCACCCCAGACCATCACTGACTGTGGGTACTTGACACTGGACTTCAGGTATTTTGGCATTTCCCTCTCCCCAGTCTTCCTCCAGACCAGGGGCGTAACTAGAAGTGACTGGGCCCCACAGCAAATATTTGTAAGGGCCCCCCTCAGCGCGCTTCGCACCTCCCTCCTCCTGTGTAAACCCCACTCCTTTGGCACAGTGTAGCGGTATACTGTATATTGTGTGGCACAGTGTAGAGGTATACTATATATTGTGTGGCACAGTGTAGCGGTATACTGTATATTGTGTGGCACAGTGTAGCGGTATACTGTATATTGTGTGGCACAGTATAGAGGTATACTGTATATTGTGTGGCACAGTGTAGCGGTATACTGTATATTGTGTGGCACAGTATAGAGGTATACTGTATATTGTGTGGCACAGTGTAGCGGTATACTGTATATTGTGTGGCACAGTGTAGAGGTATATTGTGAGGCACAGTGTAGCGGTATACTGTATATTGTGTGGCACAGTGTTGAGGTATATTGTGAGGCACAGTGTAGCGGTATACTGTATATTGTGTGGCACAGTGTAGCGGTATATTGTGAGGCACAGTGTAGAGGTATACTGTATATTGTGTGGCACAGTGTAGCGGTATACTGTATATTGTGGGGCACAGTGTAGCGGTATACTGTACATTGTGAGGCACAGTATAGAGGTATACTGTATATTGTGTGGCACAGTGTAGCGGTATACTGTATATTGTGTGGCACAGTGTAGGCTATATGTGTATAACATAAACATACTCCACATGAACACTTACAGTTACATGGCTTGGTCCTTGGGGATCTCGGACACCACTTCCACACTTTGGCCGGGGGCTCGGCGGAGCTGATGTTGTGTTTTATCCTAATGAGAAAGATTTTATAATAAGGATTTGGAGAAGGGGCAGAGGGATAGCAGAGCAGGGAGAGGCTGGTGCCGCTACTAGGGGGTCATACCATGGGGCAGTAATAAAACCCACCATAATGCCCCCCCCCCCCCCCCCAGTAGTAATAATTCTCCTTATAATGTGACAGTGCAAAAAATACCCCCTTGTAATGCCCCCAGTTGAGCTAATGTCCCCATAGTGCCCCAAAAAATGTGCCAGTATAAAATACCCCTATATAGTGCCCCCAGTAACTTCCCCCATAGTGCTCCTCTCCCCCCTTCCTGCTAGTGCCCCCCCAAAATGTACCAGTATAAAATGCCCCATATATAGTGCCCCAGTAGATGCCGCTCAGTGTCCGGCCTCTGATAGGCTGCCGGCCTAGTGTCCCCCATAATGCCCCCCAATAATGTGCCAGTAAGTGCCCCTATCATGTGCCAGTATCAAGTGCCTCTCCCCCCCCACATGTCCCAGTATCATAGTGCCATCTCCCCCCATGTGCCAGTATCAAGTGCCTCTCTCCTTCCCACCCCCCATGTGCCAGTATCAAGTGCCTCTCTCCTCCCCATGTCCCAGTATCATAGTGCCATCTCCCCCCCCCCCACTAAAAAGTGCCAATATCAAGTGCCTCTCTCCCTCCCCCCTCCCTATGTGCCAGTATCAGGTGCCCCCCCCCCCATGTGCCAGTATCAAGTGCCAACCCCCCCCTCTCCCCTCCAGGTGCCAGTATCAGGTGCCTCCCCCCCCCCCTATGTCCCAGTATCATAGTGCCATCTCCCCCCCCCCCCCCCACCACCACCACAAAAAAAGTGCCAGTATCAAGTGCCTCTCTCCCTCCCCCCCCAATGCCAGTATCAGGTGCCTCTCTCCCCCCCCCCCATGCCAGTATCAGGTGCCAACCCCACTCCCATGTGCCAGTATCAGGTGCCAACCCCCCCCCCCCCAGGTGCCAGTATCAGGTGCCAACCCCCCTCCCCCCATGTGCCAGTATCAGGTGCCTTCCGCTCCCCCATGGCAGTAACAGTCGGGTATTAAAAAAAAAATAATAAACACTTCTACTTACCTCCATGTCAGCGATGCGATGCAGCCTCTTCCTGTGTCCCGCCTTGTATTCTGTCCCGCCCTGTATGCCCTTATATGGAGTCAGTGCTTGTATTTCAGAAAAGAGTCTGCTGGGATTTGAACCCAGGACCTTCTGCTTCAGAGGCAGAGCAGCTATCCACTAGACCATAAGAGCTGCCTTGAGGCTGAGTGAAAAAATATGAGACTTCTACTGTTATAGCTGGCTAAGTGTACATCTATACACATGGCAGCTGTTCATATATAGAGATGTAGCAGAGCTGAATGTGCAGGGACAGCTGTCATATACAGATATAGCAGTGCTAGGTGTGTTTGGGCAGCTGTCATGTGTATAGATGTATTTTTTTTTTTTTACAGTCAGTTGTAATGCAGCCTTTATGGCTGTGAGGGTAAATGCTTTGCCACTGATTCACTTATAGATTGGAGGTTGTGGGTTCGAATCCCAGACCAGGAGACTTTTAGCAGACAGTAAAATTAGATCACTCTAGCGGCTGTGAAGGGGCCCTGAACACGATATTTATCTAACTTGAAAATAAACTGTCACACACGCTGCTTGGGGCGCCGGGCCCCCTTGGCAGCCCGGGCCCCGAAGCAGCTGCTTCCCCTGCTTCCCCGGTAGTTACGCCACTGCTCCAGACTCTAGCACCTTGATTTCCAAATGACATGCAAAATTTGCTTTCATCTGAAAAAAGTACTTTGGACCACTGAGCAACAGTCCAGTGCTGCTTCTCTGTAGCCCAGGTCAGGCGCTTCTGTCGCTGTTTCTGGTTCAAAAGTGGCTTGACCTGGGGAATGCGGCACCTGTCGCCCATTTCCTGCACGCGCCTGTACACGGTGGCTCTGGATGTTTCTACTCCAGACTCAGTCCACTGCTTCCGCAGGTCCCCCAAGGTCTGGAATCGGTCCTTCTCCACAATCTTCCTCAGGGTCCGGTCACCTCTTCTCGTTGTGCAGCGTTTTCTGACACACTTTTTCCTTCCCACAGACTTTCCACTGAGGTGCCTTGATACAGCACTTTGGGAACAGCCTATTCGTTCAGAAATTTCTTTCTGTGTCTTACCTTCTTGCTTGAGGATGTCAATGATGGCCTTCTGGACAGCAGTCAGGTCGGCAGTCTTACCCATGATTGCGGTTTTGAGTAATGAACCAGGCTGGGAGTTTTTAAAAGCCTCAGGAATCTTTTGCAGGTGTTTAGAGTTAATTAGTTGATTCAGATGATTAGGTTAATAGCTCGTTTAGAGAACCTTTTCATGATATGCTAATTTTTTTAGATAGGAATATGGGGTTTTCATGAGCTGTATGCCAAAATCATCAATATTAAAACAATAAAAGGCTTGAACTACTTCAGTTGTGTGTAATGAATCTAAAATATATGAAAGTCTAATGTTTATCAGTACATTACAGAAAATAATGAACTTTATCACAATATGCTAATTTTTTTAGAAGGAGTTGCTTTTTTTATAATTTTAAAAACTTGCTTTTATTTTTTTAGTTTTATTTTTAGCCCCCTAGGGAATTAGAACACTCAAACATTATATAATTTATACCATAGACTACAATAATCTACTATTGCGGTCTATGGCAAAATCGTTATGTTCTTATTAAGGCCTGAGGTAATACTTACAGGGATATTTTAGGGATGCGCACACTTTACACAGGAGATATGGCCCAGCTAATCTCACTGTCCGCAGCGGACACGTCTATTGAAAAAGTACGCTGGATGTTACAGATATTTTTTGGATGCGCTAACTTTACACAAGAGATGTGGAACGGATAATTTTACTGTCCGCAGCGGACACCGTCTACAGAAAAAGTACACTGGATGTCACTGATATTTAAGCGATGCGCACACTTTACACAGGAGATGTGGCACAGCTAATCTCACTGTTCGCAGCGGACACCGCCTACGGAAAAAGTACACTGGATGTCACTGATATTTTAGTGGTGTGCACACTTTTCACAGGAGATGTGGCCCGAATAATTTAACTGTCCGCAGTGGACATCGTCTACGGAAAAAGTACACTGAATTTCACTGATATTTTAGGGATGCGCACACTTTAAACAGGGGATCTGGCGCAGATAATTTAACTCTCCGTAGCGGACACCGTCTACGGAAAAAAGTACACTGGATGTCACTGATATTTTAGGGATGCGCACGCTTTAAACAGGGGATCTGGCGCAGATAATTTAACTCTCCGTAGCGGACAACGTCTAGGGAAAAAGGTGCACTCGATGTCACTGATATTTTAGGGATGCGCACACTTTACACAGGAGATGTGGCACGAATAATTTAACTGTCCGCAGTGGCCTATTACACAGTATATTGCGCAGGATGCGCTAAAAATATATATTGCTGCTGTCACACACAATAGTCCTTACAAGGACTTTTGGGTCTCTAAAACGTTTTGGCACCAAAAAAATATTCAATTACAATCCCTACACTCTCTGTCCCTTACTATGCTCAGCTCTCCCTGACTACAAATGAGCCGAATATGCGTCTTCTAGTTCTATATAGCACCCGATGACGCGTTCTGGCCAGCCAATCACTGTTATTCCATCAGCCAACATGGCTACTGGCATTACAGTGAGGACAGCACTTACCTGCATGTTTATTGGCTGCGTTGCAGCCAAGAAACGTGCGGGGAAGAGACTAGAGCATGGCGCTTGAGCACATGCGGTACTTGGCCAAGTACCGCCATGTGCCGAGCATCGAGATCATCACTAAATAATGTTTAACTTTAAGGTGGGTGATGCTTTCACCTTACAAGTGGGTACCACAGCCCATTATTCGTCGCTGACAGGGTCTGTGTGAACATTACACACTAATACTAATTGAATCATGAGGAGAGAGTCCTACCAAAAAGAATATTTGGCAAGTCTCTGCAAATAATGTCACCAAAACAAGAAATAGTATAAATGACAGTCAGAGCTGACAACAGTTTTCTTGTGTATATTCACTGTTAGTAGAGTGCCCTCTAGTGTAAAAAAAAGAAATGCACAGCATTGTAGAACACATCAAGATATTTTTATGTTTAATGTTGTTTTCCAGGACTATACTATTGAAAACATATCCTAAGGGTGAAGGACATCTCCACTATACTGATTATAGTACAAATAGGAAATTAGCTATAAATTAACTTTTCTGCATTAATTTAAAAGTGAAATATTGAGACACTGTAAAGGAAAGAGTTATGTGTGTGTGAATATATACACATATATATATATATATATATATATATATATATACACAGTGGGATGCGAAAGTTTGGGCAACCTTGTTAATCGTCATGATTTTCCTGTATAAATCGCTGGTTGTTACGATAAAAAATGACAGTTAAATATATCATATTGGAGACACACACAGTGATATTTGAGAAGTGAAATGAAGTTTATTGGATTTACAGAAAGTGTGCTATAATTGTTTAAACAAAATTAGGCAGGTGCATAAATTTGGGCACCACAAAAAAGAAATGAAATCGATATTTAGTAGATCCTCCTTTTGCAGAAATTACAGCCTCTAAACGCTTCCTGTAGGTTCCAATGAGAGTCTGGATTCTGGTTGAAGGTATTTTGGACTGTTCCTCTTTACAAAACATCTTTAGTTCATTCAGGTTTGATGGCTTCCGAGCATGGACAGCTTTCTTTAAGTCACACCACAGATTTTTAATTATATTCAGGTCTGGGGACTGAGATGGCCATTCCAGAACGTTGTACTTGTTCCTCTGCATAAATGCCTTAGTGGATTTTGAGCAGTGTTTAGGGTCGTTGTCTTGTTGAAAGATCCAGCGCCAGGGCAGCTTCAGCTTTGTCACTGATTCCTGGACATTGGTCTCCAGAATCTGCTGATACTGAGTGGAATCCATGCGTCCTTCAACTTTGACAAGATTCCCAGTCCCTGCACTGGCCACACAGCCCCACAGCATGATGGAACCACCACCATATTTTACTGTAGGTAGCAGGTGTTTTTCTTGGAATACTGTGTTCTTTTTCCTCCATGAATAACGCCCCTTGTTATGGCCAAATAACTGAATCTTAGTTTCATCAGTCCACAGCACCTTATTCCAAAATGAAGCTGGCTTGTCCAAATGTGCTTTAGCCCACCTCAAGCGGCACTTTTTGTGCTGTGGGCGGAGAAAAGGCTTCCTCTGCATCACTCTCGCATACAGCATCTCCTTGTGTAAAGTGCGCCGAATAGTTGAACGATGCACAGTGACTCCATCTGCAGCAAGATGATGTTGTAGGTCTTTGGTGCTGGTCTGTGGGTTGACTCTGACTGTTCTCACCATTAGTCGCTTCTGTCTATCCGAGATTTTTCTTGGTCTGCCACTTCGAGCCTTAACTTGAACTGAGCCTGTGGTCTTCCATTTCCTCAATATGTTCCTAACTGTGGAAACAGACAGCTGAAATCTCTGAGACGGCTTTCTGTATCCTGAACAATCTTTGTCTTCGGGTCATTTGAGAGTTGTTTTGAGACCCCCATGTTGCTACTCTCCAGAGAAAATTAAAAGAGGAGGGAAACTTACAATTGACCCCTGTTAGGAAATATTCTTTATGTTCCCCCTTATGTGTACCCCTGGTACAAGACTTCAGTATTCAGCTTGGTTTGATTCTTAATCTGACGTCAGAGAGAGAGATAATGACAAGACACTTTTCTTGTGTGGCTCAAAATCACTCTGCGTTTATTATGGATCTCTTAGACATATATAGTAGAACATCACATGATGTTTAAGTTAACCAGTAACAGGCGTCTTAGCCGGCTACACCTTTAAGTTATCTTATCGTTTATTAGAGTCCAAGGCTATATGTGACATGTGAGCAAAACCTCTTAGTGGCAGTTTTTCAAGAACTTTGACCGCTACGTGTTCATGTGTTCATGTATTAATGTATAGATCATGATGAAATATAAGCTTATATAAAAAATAGGCTTTGGACTGTAATAGAACCCTTCAACCCCTTCTTTAAAACCCATTTACATATATAATGTGGGTTTTTCATTTTGTTCCTTTCTTGTTTTTCCTTTCAAAATATTTCTGTAAATATTGCTGGTAATCCTCTGGAGACCCAGGGTTTTCGTGAGGTATCTGAATATATGCAGCTTGTGGTGTATCTGGGACTCGCCTAAATCTCGTAAATGTATTAATTAATGACGGTATACATTGGATACAGCAACATATCATGATCAAGGAGGCAATTATGATTATAATACTAACAAATAATTTTCTTAACCAACTCAAATCTGGCATCCAGCTCAATAACCAGTCCCACCAGGAGGATGAATCAACATCCGTCTTAATATTATTGGCTATGTCATGTAGCGATTGAATATGAGATTGGATTGATCTGGAATGGTCAGATAAATTAAAACAACACATCCCTGTGAACGCTGAGCATCCTACACCATGTTGGAGCAATAAATAGTCAATAGTTGCCCTATTGTGCAAGATAGATTTTTCATATGATTGTATATCCAGCAGCATATCTTTCAGAACTGCACTAGTGACATCTATCTGTTTTGCCATAAAACAGGCAAGTTTTGATATTGTCAACCCTGGTACCCCTATCAAAGATACCCCTTAACTCATGTGTTCTGCTCTAGAGAGGAGATTCACATTGTAGTCACAATTTTCTGGTAACTGTAGGGAAGTGTCTCTCGTGTGTCGTGTCTGCATTGCTGGGAATAGTGGTATCATTGCTAATGTCAACCTAGCTATTGTACAGGGTCCCTGTGTAATATTGGCCGGTATGTACGTGTGACTAGTATTTCCACAGGCCAATACCCATCCTGCTGGTAGAGGTACATGTTTATCTAGGGATGGTACTATTTTTGTGATATTATATTGCATATTCTTTTCTGATACTTATCTTTTTACAGTTACCTAGATCTCTATCACAAATATTTGGCTTACTCTTGTTCTGCATTTTTGCTTATATGCAGGGAGGCAATAATGTCTCATCACATTATAACATATTTCTGCCGCTGTGACAAGACCTGTGATTATTTCTATCATATTACTTTGTAGAGTCTTATATATAGGACAGTCATAACGAGCATGATAAGGATTTACATATCCATATTTAACATCATGATCCTGTAAATCTGTGTCATTCGCTTGGGAACGTTGGCGCCCCGTCCATACATCTACTGGGGTGGGGACTGCAATTATCAAGGCACTACATTTCAGCCATCTCGAGGAATTTCCCGACTGCGTCATCTCGTTGGGGGTCAAGGCTGTCTGCCTTCGTTAGTACCCCTTCTGTATCTTCTTCGAGGTCAAGGCTGTCTGCCTCCGTTAGTACCTCTGGGCCTCGTTGGAGGTCAGGGCTGTCTGCCCCCGTTAGTACCTCTCGTCCTTCTTCAAGGCCAAGGCTGTCTGCCTCCGTTTCCTGCCTCCTCTCTTGTTCTCACAAGCTTCACTCGGGTGGCGTGGATCCAAATTGGAGAGTGTTCAGTCAGCACGGCTGTTCTGGTTACTGCAACCACGGTAGTAGGTGGGCCATATGCAAAATCACCTTGAGCTCTTCCTTTCTTCAGTGTTTCGACCACCACCTCATCTCCCACCCTGTATGGGTGGGTGGGTTCCTGTGGAAAAGAGGGAGACTTACAAGCAACTTTTTCCCTCAAGTGTTGTTAAGTACCTGTATCAATTTGGTGACATAGTCTTCCCAAATCTGGTCTATGTCGCCTTCCTGTACCACTAGGGGGTGACTTGCCCAAGGAGTTGGAAAGGGCCTACCCATAAGGATTTCAATGCTGTTATGTCCTTACTCCTTGGAAATGTGCTATTAAGATGGAAGCACTGTGTTGGGGGAATGCATAACTTCCCCTCTTTGCAGACTAATTCTAATTCTATCTTAGGATTTTTCTGCAATACTGGATAACACCAGTCTTGCTGTTCCTGTTCACTGGCATACCACTGAAGATCAGTAAGTATTTGCAACATCTCAGGGGTTGGAGTTGCCAGACATGGCCTCTCCCAATGGTTACACAAACCTGTGGGGTTGCATTTGGCCACTCATTTCGCCACCCTATCTGCCAGCGCATTGCCCTGTGAGACATGGACCTTACCATCTGCTGCCGTGAATCCTCTCCTCTGCCAAATCATACCACGGTCCCACACTACTCCATGTGTGCACCTACTCTAAGTATAGATGGTTACAGGTCTATCAGTATGTAGAATACATACCCTAGTGAGTGCAATGAGCTCAGCTGCCTGCTGTATTGAGTGTGGATGCCCTTGAGTAGGCCTACAACATCATGAGTGGTGTGCAAAATGGTGTAATGTCACATTGTGAAAGGAGTTGCCAACTCTACCATCATAGCACAGGCTGCAAGAGAACACAGACATGCCGGCATCCCTTGAACAGGGGTGGGCATTACCTTTGAGAAAAATACACAAGGACGCAACTTGCCTCCTTGTTCTTGTGTCAGTACACCCGCCATGGTTTTACAATTTTGGCGTGCAAACATGTGGAAGGGCATATTATAGTCAGGGAGGCCCAGCCCTGGACTCGACATGAGCACACATTTCAAATAATCAAATGCATTGTACATTTCAGAAGACCATTTAATCAAATCTGGATTTTCGTCCAGAGTGGCTTGCCTCAAAACATTGTCATAGTAGGAGCAATCAGGAATCCATTGTCTACAGTAGTTTATCATACCAAGGAGAGATAACATTTCTTTCTTGGTGTGCGGGGCGACCAAACCCGCATTAGACTGGACTCTTTCTGCGCTGATTCTCCTTACACCTTTTGTGAGGACAAAGCCCAAGTATTCAACCTGCATTTTACACCATTGCATTTTCTCAAGTGTCACTTTGTGACCACATCCTGACAATCATTATAACAGTGATAAACCATCCTGAATGCTGGCCTCCGCTGACATGCTACACAGTAACAAATCATCGACATGTTGCAACAGCACAGAACCTTGGGGGGGTACCATGGTTTTAACATGGCTTGGAGGACCATGTTGTACACTACAGGTGAATCAGCATATCCCTGGGGTCTACACCAGGTCAGTTGACGTCCGTCAAAGGAAAAAGCAAAAAGTAGTCTGGTTATCTTATCAAATGGGATAGAAAAGAAAGCATTTTTCAGATCTATCACACTGAACCAAACAGCGTCTGCTGGAATGGCAGATAATAATTAAGTGACATCAGGTACAACAGGGGCTATAGGCACAATGATGTTGTTGATGGCCCTTAAATCCTGTACAAAGCGGGTAGTACCATCTGCCTTTGTTACTGGATTCACGGGCGTGCTGTAGGGTGAAATCACCTCTTCCAGGATTCCCTTTTTGTAGGAATTCTTTTATCACCGGCCTAAGTCCATCAAGTTCCTCTTTTTTTGACAGCGGGTATTGTTTCTGATATACTGAGATAACACCTGGTTTCACAGTAGCTGTGTAAAGAGTGCAATCTATGAATGCAGGATTAATGTTGTTAAGTTCTGGGTGGTCCCGTATGTTTGCAAGAATCAGTGGCCCCGGTGTAGAGATTGGATGAGACCTGAGTGTACTCTTATGCCCTGATTCTTTGCTGATACCTGCAAGTCAAGCTTAATGAACAAATCTCTCCCTAACAGGCTGACTGGGCAATCTAGTATAATGCTAAATACATGATCTGTGATGTATTCCGTGTCCATGGTCTCGAGTGGTAGTGAGTCAGTTTTGAAAGGTTTTATCAAAACCCCATTAATTCACATAGAAGGCTCAGATTCTCTTTCCACCCACTCTTTAGTCACCCCTTTTAGTCGGACGCTGCGGTCATCCTTTTGTCCGTCAGTAGTGTCCCAGCTGCCCATAAGAACAGAGCTCAGATGTTAAGCACAACATTTAACATGTAACACGTAACTGCAAACATTGAAACAGATTTTACAATACAGACATAAACACACAAAGGGCCCATAAAAACTTTTCATTGACTTCAATAAAAAAAAATGTACAGCTTGATCAATGCTGTTGGCACCAATAAAAACCAAAAACTTCCAAGAAAAATAAAAAATAAAATAAAATTCTCAATGCGCATATTATATGAAAACAAATACCGTATTCCATACATATTTTTCATGTACTCATTTCACAAACCGCTCATAACCTTGCCCTCACACATAAAAACTGAATTGCACACACAGCTCTGCTAAAACATCTCAGTCTTCATACATTTTTCAACTTTACTTACAATTCAAAGCCACACTTATTCATATACCACTGAATCATGTATCTTTCAATCTAGTCACACAATTTCTTTGTTACATTCCAAAACTTGCAACACAGACAAACACAGCTTTCCTGGAAACAGATATCCACACCATACCAAGAATTGCTAATGGTTTGTCACTAGTGAACTACTTTTTTCCAATATCTTCTGTTCTTCACTCTGTGATTAATCAACTCTTATAAGAAGACAATATACATGTTATACAGTACAGTAATTTTGTTAAAATCCAAATTATCTTATGTCATGTGGTTTCAATTTAGTGTTGCACACATCGTCACTTACTCTATATAATCCCCCTTCCACCCCCCTTTTCCTTTGCCTTGCGTCTCTTATCTCAAGAATGTGTTTGTGTGAAGGCGGGGGAAGTGGATCTCTATAGCTCACACTAGATACATACAATACTTATCTATTAACTGATGCTGTCTGAAGTCCACGTGGAGACGTTCTGTTTTACTATAAGCATTAGTCTATCAGATTGTTAATAAATGTGGAAATAATTAGACTGTCATTCTGGAGAACCAGTAGCCCTGCCTCTAATTTCCAGCAATCCATAAATCTCCTCCAGAAATCATTAATGCTTTCTGAGGGTTTTTTCTTACATGCTACGGCTACTGGGAGTGAAGACTTTTGTTTAAATACCTCTATCATATGTCCTTCTATCACCTTTCTGCATATAATCCATATCCCATGAAGGGTCAGGTTCAAAATACGTTCAGGCGGCAGTGTCGCCTAAGCATAGATCCTTGACCATGTCCGTGTGATATATGCTATTGTCTCCTTCCCTGGGAAAGGGGTCTACCGCTTCCATTGCCTCTGTCCACCCTGCCAAATTATCTACCCATGAGTTAACAAGGTAATACTTTGTAGGACTGACTCGGGCAACATATTGTTTACATGTTTCTCCTTGTTCTGGTTTAGGGTACTCTGTCTTAGATGTTTGACTACCCATTATCAAAACTTATTTTCTTACAAAAAGAATTCAAAACAGTAATAGCAAAAAACAAAACAGAATGTTAATCTTGGGACGACAGCTGTACACTTACGACCCAGCCTCTCACTTCCCCTTATATAACTGTGTTAGACAAAACAACTTATCATGCAAAACGTCTACAATTATCAAACAACTTATCATGCAAAACTTCTACAATTATATTTTTAAGAATCAAATCAAGCTGAAATACCTTCTGTTCCCTGAACAGATCTTTTACGGGGCTCCCAGAGCCCTCTGAAGTGCACTTTTCTTATTACTGGACTCCCTGAGTCCTTTCTGTTCCCGGAACAGATCTTTTACGGGGCTCCCTGAGCCCTCTAAAGTGCACTTTTCTTATTACTGGACTTCTCTGAGTCCTAAAGCAAAAACTCCCTGAGTTATGCTTACTGTATCCCTGACACAGTACATCGAAGTCTATCTAAGGGTCCCTTATGTACTTAATTGAATCGAGATGTGGCCAGTGCCCCCGGAATGGCCAGTGGACAAAAAATTGGTGTCTCTTCTTACCAAAACCTGGAGGATGACCTTCCCAATCCCGGAAGAGCCCCCAAGTTATTAGGAAATATTCTTTATGTTCCCCCTTATGTGTACCCCTGGTACAAGACTTCAGTATTCAGCTTGGTTTGATTCTTAATCTGACGTCAGAGAGAGAGATAATGACAAGACACTTTTCTTGTGTGGTTCAAAATCACTCTGAGTTTATTATGGATCTCTTAGACATATATAGTAGAAGATCACATGATGTTTAAGTTAACCAGTAACAGGCGTCTTAGCCGGCTACACCTTTAAGTTATCTTATCGTTTATTAGAGTCCAAGGCTATATGTGACATGTGAGCAAAACCTCTTAGTGGCAGTTTTTCAAGAACTTTGACCGCTACGTGTTCATGTGTTCGTGTATTAATGTATAGATCATGATGAAATATAAGCTTATATAAAAAATAGGCTTTGGACTGTAATAGAACCCTTCAACCCCCTTAAAAACTCTTTCTCATAATTGGATTCACCTGTGTATGTAGGTCAGGGGTCACTGAGCTTACCAAGCCAATTTAAGTTCCAATAATTAGTTCTAAAGGTTTTGGAATCAATAAATTGACAACAGTGCCCACATTTTAGCACCTGCCTAATTTTGTTTAAACAATTATAGCACACTTTCTGTAAATCCAATAAACTTCATTTCACTTCTCAAATATCACTGAAGTCTGTCTCCTATATGATATATTTAACTGACATTTTTTATTGTAACAACCAACGATTGATACAGGAAAATCATGACGATTAACAAGGTTGCCCAAACTTTCGCATCCCACTGTATATATTTATTTATTATTATTGTTGTTTTTTTTTCCGCTTTATAAGATGTACTTTTGTTGCACCCAAAAGTGAGAGAAAATGGACGTGCATCTTATAAAGCAAATACTATGCATTAGGTCCATTGAGTGGGCAGTAAAGCGCTATGACAATGCAGTACGGGTCCGGAGAACACAAGGGAGCGCAACTTCTGCAGAGACCACCTGACCCGGAGAGGAGCGGCGGACCAGCAGAGGTAAGTGAAGTTATTTATTTCAAAAGTCTGATCTGAGGTCTGATGGGGGTCTGACATGGAAGTCTGATATGAGGTCTGATGGGGGTCTGGCATGGAGGTCTGATCTAAGGTCTGATGGGGGTCTGGCATGGAAGTTTGATCTGAGGTCTGATGATGGTCTGAAATGGAGGTCTGACAGGGGTCTGATGTTAGGTCCTGATTTGGGGGACTGATCTGAGGATCTTATATGAGGTCTGCTGAAAATTTTTTTCCCTTATTTTCCTCCTCTAAAACCAGGGTTTGCTCTTGCGTCTCATCATCAGGTACGACTTATAAAGCGGAAAATAAGACAGTGCGGACTATATGATGCACCCCAGGTTCCGACAACATACAATTGGAAAAAATATTTTCTAGGTCCTCTTTGAAGGGAATGTGGTTTACTGTAGCGGAGAGGGTCAAGGTCAGTAACTCTAGGGTGTAGCGTGGGGTTGGGGGATAATTTTGGTCAGCTCCTGCTACCCTTAGTGTGTCATCTGCTGACCATTGTAAGAACCAGCAATGGTGTATGTGGTCACCTCATTAAAAGTACCTATCCAAATAAATGTGTCTCCTGTCATTGCTCTATTGTGTTCACCCATGCTTCTTGTTCTGCTAGAGACACACATGGTTCTGGTACACACAGCTCTGCTATACACAAACCGCCCTGCCATGCACCAATACAGCTTTGCTACACACAGATACAGCTTTGCTTTACATATACAGCCCTGCCACACACACAGTTCCATTACATATATACAGCTCTGCTACACACATACAGTTCTATTACATCCAAACAGCCTGCTACACCCATACAGTTCTATTGCACACAAAAAGCTCTACTACACACATACAGCTTTGCTACATACATACAACTCTCCTACACACATACAATTCTCCTACACACATACAACTCTCTTACATACAGCTTTACTACACCCTCTACAGCTCTGCCACACACATACAGCCTGCTACAACCATATAGTTATGGTACACACATACAGACTGCAAAAGTCAATACAGTTCTGGTACACACATACAGCTCTGCTACAAACATACAGTTCTGTTACACACACACATCATCTTTAATAAAAACTCACATTTTCCTGCACTAGTGCTGGTTGTCAGCCCCAGTTACAGGAGAAATCAAAAGTGAAAAAAAATCCACCCCGTCTGATAAACACCATAAAAAAGTGCCAAAAAGGCCATTTATTGTCACTTAACATCACATAAAGTCCAAACGATCAAAAAAGCATATGCCGCCTAAAATAGTACCAATCAAACCGTCACCTCATCCCGCAAAAAATGAGACCCTGACTAAGACAATCAGCCAAAAAATAAAAAAGCTATGGCTCTCTGACTATGGAGACACGAAAACATCATTTTTTTAAATTCAAAAATGCTATTATTGTATAAAACTTAAATAAATAAGAAAAAGTAGACATATTACTTATTTCCACATCTGTAACGACCTGCTCTATAAAATTGCCACATGACTTAACCCCTCAGGTGAATGCTGTAAAATTAAATAAATAAAAACTGTGCTAAAACAACCTATTTTTTGGTCACCTTGCCCCACAAAGTGTAATAATAAATGATCAAAAAATCATATGTACCCAAAAATGGTACCAATACAAACATCAACTCTTCCTACAAAAAACGAGTCCCTGCACAAGATGATCGGCAGAAGAATTAAAAAAAATATGGCGTTCAGAGAATGGAGACACAAAAACATATAATTTTTTTTTTTTTTTAAATGAAACAAAGATTTGATATCATTGTAACAACCTGCTCTATAAAAATATCACAATAAAAATGTAATATAGAGCAATTAAAAATCATATGTATTCCAAAATAGTATCAATAAAACTGGCACCTTATCCCCTAGTTTCCAAAATGGGGTCACTTTTTGGGAGTTTCTACTGTAACGGTGCATCAGGATGGCATCTAAAAACCAGTCCAGCAAAATCTGCCTTCCAAAAACCATATGGTGCTCCATTTCTTCTGCGCCCTGCCGTGTGCCCTCACATCAGTTTATGACCACATGAGGGGTGTTTCTGTAAACTGCAGAATAGGGGTAATAAATATTGAGCTTTGTTTTTCTGTTAACCCTCGATGTGTTAAAGTAAAAAATGGATTAAAATGGAAAATCTGCCAAAAAAGTGAAATTTTGAAATTTCATCTCCATTTTCATTTAATTCTTGTGGAACACTTAAAGGGTTAGCAAAGTTTGTAAAATCAGTTTTGAGTAACTTGAGGGGTGTAGTTTCTACGATCAGGTAATTTGTGGGGAGTTTCTACTATGTAAGCTCCACAAAGAAACTTCAGACCTGAACTGGTTCTTAAAAAGTGGGTTTTGGAAATTTTCTTACTAAATTTCTAAGCCTTTTAACGTCCTAAAAAAAAAAAATTACATTGCCAAAATGATGCCAACACAAAGTAGATATATGGGGAATGTTAATTATTGAATATTTTTTGAGGCATCACTATCTGTCTTAAAAGCAGAGAGATTCAAATTTAGAAAACTGTGATTTTTTTAAAATATTTTCGTTAACTTTTGGATTTTTTATTATAAATAAAGGTAAAACATATTGACTCACATTTACTATTAACATGGAGTACAATGTGTCACAAGAACACAATCTCTGAATGGCTTGGATAAGTAAAAGAGTTCCAAAGTTATTACCACAAGTGACACATGTCAGAATTGCTAAATTAGGCCTAGTCAGGAAGGGGGCAAATGGCCCGGTCTGGGAGTGATTAAAGAACAGTGTTCTTGTGATCTATCAAGATCTGATCTTCACAACACGTTTATGGAAATGTATTATGGCATGGACAAAGAAGATTTCTGAAGATCTCAGAAAAAGAGTTGCTGATGCTTATCAGGCTGGGAAAGATTCCAAAACCATGATCGGAGAGTTTTCTAGGCACACTCTGTGCCCTGTAAAGAGGTCATTGTACAAGGAAGGAAAAGATAAGATTTAATTTCTATACATAGAGGTCACAGTCCCTCCCGTGACAGAGGTGAGAAGATCGGATAGACTTGCTGCACGTGAGGCTATCTGACAAGTCTCTCTGTTTTCCTCTTTGTATGTTGTTGTTTGGCAGGATCTCACCTCTCCTCAGGTTCTGCTTGTTATCAGTGATGAGGCTCTATTTAGGTCCGCCTCACACTGCTGACTGCTGACCATGCGGTTGATATTTCCTCTTGGAGTTGCTAGAGCTTGTTTGTCTTGGATCTCCTGCTTCTCTATTCATCTCAAAGCTAAGTACAAGTTGCCTGTTGTGTTTGTTGTTCTCTGTTGTGTTTTGGTTCTAAGCCTCAGGGAGACGTGGGTTTATTCATCTGGGAAGGAACTAACTGCCTCGTCTCCTGCTATCTATCCTAGGGCTCGAATTACTAGGAGTTCACCATCCCTCTTCCTTAGCTTTTGAGGCCTAGACTGTTGTATTTCTTTTGTGTCTATCTGGTGTTTATCCCTTCCCCTTTACTCATGACAGATACTTCCTTATCATTACAGGAAGGTTTAGAATAATATATAACTGCAGTAAAGTGATCTGCACTGGCCAATTATTAGACATAGTGGCCAGTGCAAAAACTGCAGGATTTTCAGGATTTTTGGTTTTAGTTTAAATGTAAAAACTGAAATGGAAAATTAAAAATAACATAGAAAAGTGATTTTAACATTCCCTTTATTTGGTGGGGTGGTGGCATATTTATGTATATGCTGATTAGGTTAATTGGGTGAGTTATTATATAAATATACAATGCATTCAGAAGGTCTTTAAATGACACACCCCTTTTTCTTTCTTTCTATATAAGGTCTCACAGCTGACAATGCATATCAGTCCAAAACCCATCCAGGAGGAAGAAGGAGGAAAAAAACTGCTTGTAGAGCTCGTAGACAGGATTGTGTGGAGATATAGATCTGGAGACTGGTACACTGCTGCACTGAAAGTTCCCAAGAGCACAGTGGACTTTATCATTCTTAAATGTAAGACATTTTGAACAACTAGGACTTTTCCAAGGGCTGCCTGCCCCAACAACTGATCGCTTGGTAACAGAGGTGACCAGGAACCCAATAATTGTTTTTGGCTGAGTTTCAAAGATCCAGTGTGCAGATGGGAGGCATTTCCAGATGCCACTAATATGGGATTTATGGCAGAAAGAAGCCTTCTCTCAGCAACATATACATGAAACCCTGTTTGCAAAAAAAAAGCCTCTAATGGACTCTGGTCTCACAACACCAAGATTAAACCTTTTGGCCTTAATTCTAAGCATCATGTCTGGAGTAAACTAGGCACCACCCATAACCTGCCCAATACCATTCCTCCAGTGAAGCAGGTGGCAGTATCAGGTGTTTTTAAGCATCTGGGCCCAAAAAAAATTTACATGTGAAACTTTTTTATTTTATTTATAAAACACTTTATTTTTTTTTATTTTACATTTTGTATCCCCCATAAGGTCATACAAGACATCTGGGGGGACATTTAACTTTATTTTTATTTTTCCACTTTTGATTTCTCCTGTAAATAGGGCTGACATAGTAGCCCCAGTTACAGGGGAAATACACCCCCCAGAGAGGCTGAACAGCATAATACCGTGCTGTACAGTGTCACTGCAGGGCTGATCATGGTCTGTGGAAGACCCAACAGCTCCTACAGTCCCCCGACGGTCACATGACCACCGGGTTGGGACAGGCACATTGCTTCCTTGCTATACACACAGCGCTCGTTCAGTGCTGTGTATACAGCGACCCTGAAGGCAGGAACACCTGGGAACTGTCCCTGCCTTGTCTCTGGGGTGCCCTGCTGTCATTGACAGCAGACCCCCAGCACAGGAGCTCCACGATTAGCAGCCCAGCACGTTTATAGTCAATGGGCGGTTGGGAAGTGGTTAATTTGCAACTATTTCAAACATTCTCTTTTCACTTTGTCAATATAGGGTATTGAATGCAGATTGATCAGGAAAAACATTTTTTTTTTTTTTTATTTACTGTATTTTGACGTGTAGTGATTTATGTGCTCTCTCTGTTGCTCTCTCTCTATGTTCCTGTGATCAGAACTATGTATGTCCACTAAATGTCTGAATATGTTTAGGTAAGGTCCTAGTTGTACATCCAAAATATTGCTTATTGCAGTGCTCACAAACTATAGTATAAACCATATATGTGGAGCTGCAATTAATAAAACTCTGTTTTACATTAAATAAATATTTACAGCATTTTACAGAAAATTATTTATAACCGAACAGAAAAAAGTTATGACTTTCAAAGATGCATGAACAGGGGAAGTAGCCCACTAGCCCAGTCTTTAACTGGTTATTCAACTAATTATGTGACTTTGGAAGCTAATTCGTTTGCCAGACCTAATTTAGGGGTTTCCTAGCAAAGGGGGCTAAATACATATATTCTCACAACTTTTTATTTTTTTATCTTTTGAAGAGGTTGTCCAAGGTTTTGATATTGATGACCTACCCTTAGGATAGGCCATCAATGGTAAATTCTTGCACAACCCCTTAACGGGCATCTGTCAAAAGATTTGCACCTATGTAACTGGATGACCTGTGCGCTTGGCAGCTGAAGGCAACTGTTTTGGTCCCAAGTTCATATGTGCCTGCATTGAAAAGAAATATGAAGCAAATGAAGGTCTAGGAGCAACGGGGTGTTGCCGTTACACCTAGAGGTTCGGCTTTCTCTGTAACTGCTGCGCCCCATGCACTTTGATTGACAGGGCCAGGCATGATGATGTTTTTAAAAATGACTAAGTGTGTGGTGGCTCACCTAAAGAGATGCAGTGGAACAAGGGGATTATATGAATGCAATCTAAATAAACTGCTATTTGCAATATATATGCCAAAAGTATCAAGGATAAAAATCATCACCCACAAATAAGAGAGAATATCGCTGACTGCAGAAATAGGTGGGCGAACATCCAGCTGGGGTGAGATTCCTGCAACCCCTAAACACAGTGGTGAAGCGCATCAACATATGGGACGCCAACTTCAGGAAACCATTACCACACCGCGGACTAAAGGGAGAGATACGGCCGGCGAAAGCAGCAACTGCCCCCAGCACTAACCCCAATATGGTAATCTAGCTACTTAGTAGCAAACATCAATACACAGTATTGCAATAATTACTGAGCTCAGCAATATTGCACTTTATAAATGAATTGACTCAAGTTAACAAATACAGTGGGATGCGAAAGTTTGGGCAACCTTGTTAATCGTCATGATTTTCCTGTATAAATCGTTGGTTGTTACGATAAAAAATGTCGGTTAAATATATCATATAGGAGACACACACAGTGATATTTGAGAAGTGAAATGATGTTTATTGGATTTACAGAAAGTGTGCTATAATTGTTTAAACAAAATTAGGCAGGTGCATAAATTTGGGCACCACAAAAAAGAAATGAAATCAATATTTAGTAGATCCTCCTTTTGCAGAAATTACAGCCTCTAAACGCTTCCTGTAGGTTCCAATGAGAGTCTGGATTATGGTTGAAGGTATTTTGAACCATTCCTCTTTACAAAACATCTTTAGTTCATTCATTAAGTCACACCACAGATTTTTTATTATATTCAGGTCTGGGGACTGAGATGGCCATTCCAGAACGTTGTACTTGTTCCTCTGCATAAATGCCTTAGTGGATTTTGAGCAGTGTTTAGGGTCGTTGTCTTGTTGAAAGATCCAGCGCCAGGGCAGCTTCAGCTTTGTCACTGATTCCTGGACATTGGTCTCCAGAATCTGCTGATACTGAGTGGAATCCATGCGTCCCTCAACTTTGACAAGATTCCCAGTCCCTGCACTGGCCACACAGCCCCACAGCATGATGGAACCACCACCATATTTTACTGTAGGTAGCAGGTGTTTTTCTTGGAATGCTGTGTTCTTTTTCCTCCATGAATAACGCCCCTTGTTATGGCCAAATAACAGAATTTTAGTTTCATCAGTCCACAGCACCTTATTCCAAAATGAAGCTGGCTTGTCCAAATGTGCTTTAGCCCACCTCAAGTGGGACTTTTTGTGCTGTGGGCGGAGAAAAGGCTTCCTCTGCATCACTCTCGCATACAGCATCTCCTTGTGTAAAGTGCGCCGAATAGTTGAACGATGCACAGTGACTCCATCTGCAGCAAGATGATGTTGTAGGTCTTTGGTGCTGGTCTGTGGGTTGACTCTGACTGTTCTCACCATTAGTCGCTTCTGTCTATCCGAGATTTTTCTTGGTCTGCCACTTCGAGCCTTAACTTGAACTGAGCCTGTGGTCTTCCATTTCCTCAATATGTTCCTAACTGTGGAAACAGACAGCTGGAATCTCTGAGACGGCTTTCTTTATCCTTCCCCTAAACCATGATGGTGAACAATCTTTGTCTTCGGGTCATTTGAGAGTTGTTTTGAGACCCCCATGTTGCTACTCTTCAGAAAAAAAATTAAAAGAGGAGGGAAACTTACAATTGACCCCCTTAAATACTCTTTCTCATAATTGGATTCACCTGTGTATGTAGGTCAGGGGTCACTGAGCTTACCAAGCCAATTTGAGTTCCAATAATTAGTTCTAAAGGTTTTGGAATCAATAAAATGACAACAGTGCCCACATTTAAGCACCTGCCTAATTTGGTTTAAACAATTATAGCACACTTTCTGTAAATCCAATAAACTTCATTTCACTTCTCAAATATCACTGTGTGTGTCTCCTATATGATAAATTTAACTGACATTTTTTATTGTAATAACCAACAATTTATACAGGAAAATCATGACCATTAACAAGGTTACACAAACTTTCGCATCCCACTGTAAGTACAAACCAAAAGGACACAATCACCTATCACTATAAATCTTTATATCATCTTTATATCACCACTAAGAAAAAAATTATTCTTTAAGACTCATCACCAACTTATTTATGTATGTACTTTTTATATTTTTATATTTTTCTTATTACTTCTTTTCTTTTTCTTTTTTTTACTTCTTTTTCTTTTATTCTTCTATTGTTTATATATTTTGGCACAAGTTTCACTGGAGAAGAGATTTCTTTCAAGCTCATTTATTAATTATGAAAATACCGAACTAACTGACAATACAGAGAGACACTGATTGATTTTTTTAAACTGTGAATTTTATCTGACCTTTTTATCTTTAGTTTTAGTCTAATCTACATTTTCTTATATTATAAATACATTGTATATTAATGATTAAGAGCTTCATGGATTAATATTAATATTTTCAAATACATTATTAGAGGATCGCCAAATATTAAGGTAGTCATCACAAAACCAGTTCTCCCAACTATACCTCTCCACCACCACAATATTTGCACTAACCCATATCAACATCCTAGATACAGCCTTGGATGTATGAGTGCTTGTTAATCCAATCAAATGATAATGTTTTTACTGTTAGGCCCTGTCAATCAAAGTGGAGAGGGTACAGCAGTTGCAGAGAGAGATGAGCCTCTAGGTATACACCTCCGTTGCTCCTAGAGGCTAATTTGCATATATTAAAACATCATTTTTGGATAAAGTTTTTGGGATAAAGTGACCAAAAATGGCGAATCATGGATTTTATATGTTAAATAGTTTGGGCATTTTGGGATAAGGTGATACCTGTTATGTTTATTTTGTATTGTTTATTTTTATGTATAACATTGGAAGGGGGTGTGATTTGAATTAGATTTTTTTTTTTTACACATTAATTTTCACCTGCTGTGCCCATTCCCCTTCCTCATGTTGCCTGAGAGGAAGAGGTGCAACGTGCAAGAAGAAGAACCAAAGGAAGAGACTCTGAAGTATTAGAGCTCCATGCGTCCCACACCTGTGGGGGATTTGCTTTCTGCAATGTTCTTAAAGGGGTTGTCTCATCATGGACAATGGGGGCATATCGCCACATTGTCTTATAGGTTCGGGTCCCAATTCTGGGACCCGCACCTATATCGTAAATGGAGCCACGCAAGGTGGTGACTGGAGGACTCCGGTCTGGCTACCACCAAGCCGGCTCCCCATAGAAGTGAATGGGAGCATACCGCGCATGCGCAGTGCGCCCTCCTTCACTTGTGGGGCCCCATTCTCGATATAGGCACGGGTCCCACAGCTAGCGATATGCCCCCATTGTCCATGATGAGACAACCCCTTTAAGCCAGGTACCCATCTTCAGGACTTGCAAAGGTGAGCTTGGGATTTGTGTTTCTGGGACTCTGGAGTAGAGCTGCAGACCCAAGTACTCTACTGCCCAACTATGGATAACTGGGGCTCTGACGCACAGAGCCCCACAGCTAGCACTGCTCCTTGGCACCATCATGGATTGAGCTCCCTTGGGCTCTAGCCATATGTACTCCTGGTAGTCAGGAATATTAGCCTAAGCAATGTATGCATAAAAGATGTGATTACCTGATGAACAAGCATTTGCCCGTTCATGGGGTAATATGCGGAAACTTTACACAGGCAGATAATCGCTAACGAGCATTCCTACAAACGCTTGTTAGCAATGATCTGGCCAACCCTAAGGCCTCTTTCACACAAGCAGTACAGATTGTGTCAGGATCTGTCCAGGGAAAAACTGAAGGTTTTGCACACATATTTAATCAGGTTGTTTTCTGAGATTGCATTCAGCATGTGCATTTTTTTATCCGAATTGCATGCGTTTTTCTCACACGTGAAGAATAGCAATTTACATTTTCTAGCAATCATCAATGAAGTTCCATTCACTTCTATGGTACCAGTGCTGCATGAAAAGCGCACAATATAGAATATGCTAATATTTTTACTGAATGCAGAAATCATGCATAAAAAAACCACTCTCGTGTATACATACCCATCAAAATGAATGGGTCAGGATTCAGTCCGGATGCTATGTGTTACGTATCTACACACATCACATCCGGACAGAAAACTTGCTCGTGTGAAAGAGCCCTAATTAAAACACACAGATCACAGATTGATTACATTAATATGTCCTAATAGGGCATAAGGACACTCATTTACAGTGTCATACTGTGTTCTAGACACACCTTATTGACAAACAAAATGGTAACACCTAGTCGTCAGCATTCATACATCTACTGTGTAACAAAAGAAGAATGTCAAAATACAAAGAAAAGATGCTCCATTATTGTAGTATTTACAGAAACAGTCATGTCAGGAGAGCTCTTTAAGGGATTTATTTTATGTTTTATCTATTTTATTTTATTTTTTACTGTGCAGTGATGATTAGGGGTGAGCGAATCAACTTTGGATGAAACATCCGAAGTCGATTCACATAAAACTTTGTTCCAAAACTGTACGGAGCAGGAGTTCCGTACAGTATTAGAATGTATTGGCTCCTATGAGCCGAAGTTATTGCTTTGCGAAGTCTCGCGAGACTTTGGGTAATAACTTCATAATTTAATTTGTACTGAGAAAAAACATTTCCCAAACTCAGGTTTGGTTCCAAGGTACCACTTGGAACCGAATCCGAGTTCGGGAAATGTTTTTTTACAGTTCACATAACTTCGGCTCATCAGAGCCAATACATTCTAATATTGGAACAAAGTTTTATGTAAATCGACTTTGGATGTTTCATTCGGAGTCGATTTGCTCATCCCTAGAGATGATGGCTACGCTCAATAGAGAAAAACAAAGCACATGCTCCATCTTGTGGACAATTAAGATAATACCTCCACTAAAATAAATTGGACCAGTTTTTAAAAAAGCCTATAATTTCTTTACTTTTGTTCATAGTGAATTGCTTTTACAGCCACAACTATAAAGATTGCAGATAATGCTGATTATGGCATCCCTTTAGAGGCCGCAGGCAAAAGTAGCTACAGGTCTAAAGTGCTTGCCAGAGAGTGGATACCTTCTGCTGCCCCAGTAAAAATAAGCTTAAAGCTACTAGCTACTACACTAGCGTTCGATCGGATCCGTTCTGAACGGATCCGATCATAATAATGCAGACGGAGGCTCCGTTCAGAACGGATCCATCTGCATATAAAAGCTAAGTGTGAAAATAGCCTCGGATGGATCCGTCCAGATCCGTCCAGACTTTCAATGTAAAGTCAATGGGGGACGGATCCGCTTGAAGATTGAGCCATATTGTGGCATCTTCAAACGGATCCGTCCCCATTGACTTAGGCTACTTTCACACTAGCGTTCGGGCGGATCCGTTCTGAACGGATCCGCTCATAATAATGCAGACGGAGGCTCCGTTCAGAACGGATCCGTCTGCATTATTTTTAGCATAGAACAGCTAAGTGTGAAAATAGCCTAGTACGGATCCGTCCAGACTTTCAATGTAAAGTCAATGGGGGACGGATCCGCTTGAAGATTGAGCCACATTGTGGCATCTTCAAACGGATCCGTCCCCATTGACTTACATTGAAAGTCTGGACGGATCCGCACGGATCCGCACGCCTCCGAACGGCCAGGCGGACACCCGAACGCTGCAAGCAGCGTTCAGCTGTCCGCCTGTCCGTGCGGAGGCGAGCGGAGCGGAGGCTGAACGCCGCCAGACTGATGCAGTCTGAGCGGATCCGCATCCATTCAGACTGCATCAGGGCTGGACGGAAGCGTTCGGGTCCGCTCGTGAGCTCCTTCAAACGGAGCTCACGAGCGGACCGACGAACGCTAGTGTGAAAGTAGCCTTAGAAAGCTCAAAGAAATAAGCCTCTTTTCATTAGAAAATGATACATTATAAAAGTTTTAAAAAATCATTCACAAAAAAAAACAATGGCATAGGAGAAGTTAAGGCTGATAAGAAAATCATCTTATTTCACAGGCAGAACAGTTTAAGAGTTTTTTTTTTTTGAAAATCTTTATTTGTAACATTTTTCCGCATATAGACATACAGTGATCAGGTAAGTGCATTTGATATTAAAGACAACATATCCAATCCTTGTACATCATTTTGTTCTTCATACAAAGCAGAGCGAGGATTGACCAGCAGGGCAAGTCCTCTCCAGCCATACTTAATAAAAATCATATAATAGCCTACAAAGCTAGAGTCCAGTGGCTCTACCATTCATGCTGTTTCGTACCCTAAGGCTACCAACACAAAATTGGCCGGCGAGGCATCCCCCTCGTCGCTGCCCCCCCTACTTCAGGCAGTATAAAACAATTACCTGAAAACCATTAAACAAAAGGACAACAAGGGGAGGGAAAACAAGTCAGTCAGGAAGTCAAATATTAAGTCTTCATATTATCACCTCTGAACCTATTCCTCTGGAATCTATATAAAATGTGAATGAATGTGAATGAATGTGAGTGAATTTGGTTGGATGAAACACACAGTCTCAGTTATACACTTCGTTGGAAGCTGCGCTAATCTGTTCCCTGAGCATATCTCTCTTCCATATGTACTAGCCAAGGCTGCCATATTTTAAGAAACAATTTCCTATTATTATTTTCCCATCCTGCCAACTCTTCCATCCGACATATTAAATTCATTTTCTCATACCACATTGCTAAGGTTGGTGGATCCACCTCCCTCCACTTAATAGGAATAAGGAGTTTTGCAGCTGTAATCATGTGGGTAGCTAGCGAGGATTTGTTCGGTCTAAAGTCTTTCTCTGGGCGCCATAATAAGATCAGCGGGCCAGTGAGAGCAATATTAACATGGCATACCTTATTAATGGTGGTTTCGATTTCATGCCAGAAATGTCTCAGTGACTGACATTCCCACCAAATGTGTGAGATGTTACCGATCCCATTGGAACATCTCCAGCATTCACTTGAGGGGAGTAAGTTAATTTTGTGGAGAAATTCCGGTGTACGATACCATCTAGTCAGTATCTTAACTGAATTCTCTTGGACCCGCACACACCTTGAAAATCCATGGGAGTGAGATAGCACAAATGCTTTATCTCGTTCACTCAGTGTGATACCTAGTTCTCTCTCCCATTCCCTCAAATAAGCTGGAGTCTGCATATCTCTACCAGACAGTAATTGTCTATATATCACCGAGAGGCATTTTGGAGGGGAGGATGGGAGAAGGACATAATTTTCCAACCAGGTAGGATCTGGAAGAGGCAACAGGGACGATCTCAAAAACCTGGCGCAAGTACTCTCGAAATCCCATTTTTGGATCATATCTATTTCAACTACCGATTTACCAGTTAGAGTTGTATAATAATCAATGTTTGGGCCCAATTTCACCAAGTTCCCCAATCTGAGATCATGAGCAAATCCCCAAATCTTAGGGCAATTACTCGGTGAAATTGAGAGCAAGTGTGGAAGAAACTGAAGAGGCACCATGGGTGAAAGGCGATCTTGACCCATATTAAGAGCTGAAGAATTATTACAGTGTGCAATTGTACACCTCGTGATGTCACTTAAGACTGCCTGTCTATTGGGGGGTTTGTTATTATGTCTCCAAAGGAGGAGTTCTTGATTCACTCCCAAAATAGCTTTTTCTAGAGATATATGCATGGGGACAGAATGCGCCCTAGAAAGTGTCAGCCACCTTTCTAAGTGGATAGCCTGGATGTACATAGAGAGATCCGGAAGGGCTATACCCCCTTGTTTCCTACGTCTGGTTAATAGTGCATAAGACAGTCTGGCTCTCTTGTCGGCCCAAAGGAACCTACCCATGAAAGATTTCAATTTGTTCAGAAAAGACTTGGGCACCCTAATTGGAAGAGACCTAAAAGTGTACATGACCTGAGGCAGGACATAAGTTGTCAGAACATTTTTCCTCCCTAACCAGGATAGATTGGGTAATGAAGGTTTAGAAAGGAAACCTTTTATTTTGTTAAGTAAGGGGGTATAATTTAACCTGAAGAGGTGAGCTGGATTTGCTGGTACCATGATCCCAAGGTATTTTATAGCTTCAGAGGGCCATTTAAATGGGGACAAAGCTTCTAGCTGTTTCCTTTTGGTATGGTTTAAAGAGATACCTAATGCTTCAGATTTATCCATATTTATTTTGAAGTTAGAGACCCCTCCAAACTGTTCAAAAATTCCTAAAACATGAGGCAAGGCCTCCTGTGGATTCGTAATCATCAAAAGAAGATCATCTGCAAATGCCGCCATCCTATGATGAATACCTCCAATTCTCAATCCTTCAATAATGGGGGATTGCCTAAACTTCAGTAAGAGGGTCTCCAAGGTCAAAACAAACAGGGTTGGGGATAGCGGGCATCCCTGCCTAGTTCCATTGTTAATCTGAAAGGCGTCCGACAGAGCTCCATTAACCAACACTTTGGCCGAAGGTGCTGAGTATAGTGAAAATATAGCATCTATGACCTGTAACGGAAAACCAAATGCCACCAAACAGGCTTTCATGAAAAGCCAATTAACTCTGTCGAACGCCTTTTCAGCATCTGTCCCTAGGAGCAGTAGCGGGGTCCTTTTTTCCTTGGCTACAAAAATGGAGTGTAAAACTCTGCTGATGTTGTGTCTTCCCTCCCTCCCCGGCACAAAACCTACTTGT
The DNA here is from genome assembly GCF_014858855.1 of Bufo gargarizans. Lineage (NCBI taxonomy): Eukaryota > Metazoa > Chordata > Amphibia > Anura > Bufonidae > Bufo > Bufo gargarizans. Next base: position 149,801,847 of record NC_058084.1, read on the forward strand.
TCTTCCCCTATTAGATCAGGAAGTAATTTGGAGATGCGTTGACTCAATAACTTCGCCCACCACTTCAAATCAGTGTTGAGCAATGAGATAGGCCTATAACTACCACATTCCTCAGGGTCTTTCCCTTCTTTATGTAAAATAGTGATATGAGCCATTTGGGCCTGGGGAGTGAGAGACAAACCCGACATCAGAGAGTTGCATAAATTAGTGAAATGGGGCAATAATATTTCCTTGAACTTTTTATAGTATGCAATCGGGAATCCGTCTGGTCCCGGACTTTTGCCCGACGGGATAGTGTGTAGGGTTGTTTCTATCTCCTTTATAGTAAAGGGCATTAATAAGCTGGCTTTCCCATCTTCAGAGAGGGTGGGTATTTGAATAGATTGAAGAAACTTATCAATCTGGTCCTGTCTGTGGTGTGGCGCACTTCCAGGGGCTTCCTCTAAGTTGTACAACGAGGTATAGAATTTGCAGAATTCCTCTGCAATGGCAGGGGTTGCAGTCATTCTATTACCTGTTTTAGTTTTTATCGCACTAATAAAAGTCTTATTCCTCTGGGCCTTCAAAAGAGCCGACACTAGTTTCGAACCCTTGTGTCCATGAGAATAATATTTAAACCTTAACTTTTGTAAAGCTCTAGCAGATTTGACATTGAGTACATATTTTAACTGAGAACGTAATAAATTCAACTTATTTTAGGCTTCTTCTGACATATTGGACTTATGTTTCCTTTCCAGGTCAGAAATTTGTAATAAGAGTGCTTCTACCTTGTTTGCTCTTAGTTTTTTTTACCCTAGTTCCTATACTAATCAGTTCCCCTCTCACAACAGTTTTATGGGCCTCCCACAGTATAGTTTTGGATGTTTCAGGAGTGTCATTAAACTTGAAATAATCTAATATTTTATCATTAATGAGGTCCCTATTAACCGCATCTTCTATAAGCGTGGTGTTGAGCCTCCAAGACCAAGCCTTAGGTGGGATGTCCTGAAGCCTAAAACAAAAACTGACAGGTGCATGATCCGAAACAGTAATATTCCCGATCCGAGCACTAGTTACTGATAATAAAGCCGAATTAGATAAAAACAAATAATCCAATCTTTGATAGGATCTATGAACATGGGAGAAATACGTATAATCTTTCTCGCTCGGATGGAGTATCCTCCAAATGTCTGAAATATCCAAATCCGCAAGACTAATTTGAATCCTTCGGATCTGTTTCCTAGGTATAGAAGCCTGTCTGGAAGTGGAATCTTTTGAAAAATCTAAAGCTAGATTGAGATCCCCCCCTACAATGAGAGTCCCTTCGGTAAATGTCTTAAGCTCTTCTAATGTCTGGACCACCCATGATACCTGCTTAACATTAGGGGCATACAAAGCGGCAAGTGTAACCGTGGAATTCAAAATTCTCCCTTTTATGAACAAATATCTGCCCTCAGGGTCTATTCTTTTATCCAGCACAACTAAGGGTATACCACTATTAATCCCTATAGAGACTCCTCTGGCTGCAGACGTATAGGTAGCATGATACCATATGTTAAAGTGTTTGTTCACCATATTGGGTACACGTGTATGTCTGAAGTGTGTTTCTTGTAAAAACGTGATGTCGGCTTTTTCTTTTCTGAGCATGTGATATATCTGGCTGCGTTTTTGCGGCGTGTTCATCCCATTCACATTCAGAGACACTACTGTGACTTTAGCCATAGGTGAATCGGGACCAGTACACATTGAGCCATATCATCCATTCCTGAACTGACCGGAGGGAAAACAAATATTTAACTAAAACTGACAACAGATCCTCATAGTAGATGAGGTAAGCTGTAAACCTACTATCGTAGGCAACAGAAATGACATACATGTGAATGTATGTGGGGGGAGGTAACTTATTGGTGAGAGCCACGATCTCATCCGGAGTACAACCTCCCTGGCTTGGGTATAATATTACCTGCCTTATATAAACCGGGTACATGAAGGAAACTATACCAGTGAGTATATATAACTGCGGGTCTATTTCTGGGTTCATTATCCCCTGTCAGGGTTATACAATTACTATCATTCTCCTAGCCATCACTCAGAACACTCTATATGTGGAGCAAAAACCTTCAACTGTGATGACAGTTTCATCTGGTAATGGCGCTGTAACCCCCGACCCAATATGTCATTGTCACAAACCCGCCTATATATAAATCAACAATTAAACATTAAATAATAGTAATATCAAGTCCCTTCATGTAGCCCTAAAAAGTAAAATAAAGGGTTAGGCAAGGGTGTGAACGTCTCACGTGAGGAAACTCAGTCCGCAGAACCTGCTCTCTTCTTAGGGGATTTGAACTTCCCCGCTCTGTTCCATGGAGAGGTAGCCGTTAACTTGGGGAGTTCGTCAGTATCTGCTACCGGCAACCAGGGTGTTATTTCCATCAGTGCTATATCCAAAGCTTCCCAGATCTTTTGCAAGTCGTCTGGATGTTTCACCAAAAACTGTTTGCCGTTTATTGTGGTACTGAGTCCGAACGGGAACAGCCATCTCATGGGGTGCTTCCTCGCCCTTAATTCTGCCGTCAACGGTTTCAGAGCTCTCCGTTTAGCAAGAGTGCTTGCGGCTAAGTCCTGAAACAGCAGGATCTTGTTGTTATCAAGAAGAACTTCTTCTTTTTCTCTAGCCGCTTTTAGAACTTCTGCAGTGTCCAGAAAATTAAGTAAAGCGCATATGGTGTCCCTAGGAGGGTCGCCTGCTGGGGGCTTTGGGCGCAAAGCTCTGTGAGCCCTTTCTATTATAATGGCTGCTGCGCGATCCGGTCCCAGCAACATGGCAAAAACGCTACGAACTGTGTCCGTCAGATCTTCAGAAGAGACTGTCTCCGGGATCCCTCTCAGCCGCACATTCTTCCGACGCCCTCTATTTTCTTGGTCCTCAAGATATAGGTAGGCATTATTTACTTGTGTGCGTATCGCTCGCATTTGAGATTGCATACCTTTACTGTGTTGGATGACCACAGCTTGCACTTCCTCTAAGGCCTCAACTCTTTGCCCCACATGGGTCACTTCAGATTTTATATCGGCCAGTTCCTTCATTACAGGAGAGAGGGCCTGCGCCAGAGTGTGCTTCAAAAAAGACCTGGTTATAGGGATCGGGTTCTCCCGGTCTCGAGTTTCAGAATGCGCATATGAACTCACGCCGTCTGAATCATCTTCCTCATGCGCCGCGTCACTGTAGTCAGCCGGCGCCATTTTGCCGCGCTCGGCCGTGAGGGACATCTTCTTCTGAAAGAATTTGTTCATGTCGCCGTGCGACTTCTTTACTCTCGGGGTAGCCTCCGCTTCCTTCCCTCTCTCCTTGCTGGTCTTGCCCATGGTTTGGCAGTGATAAACGCTTCTGTAGCTTATAAGCCAGGTGTTGTGGCGAGGAGCTCAAGGTTCAAGCGTCCTCCACCATGCTCCGTTGGCTCCGCCCCTAGTTTAAGAGTTTTAAAGGGAAACTACAGCCAGCATATAAACACACACACACACACACAAAAAGAAAAAACTAAAATAAAAATCTCATTGTATTTGTTATTTGATCTTGTTTTATTAAATATCACAACCGCAGACCATGAAAAATGCAATAGAATAGCAGTGAATTGTTGTCTCAGGCTGCAGCCATGTCTACTACCCTTCCCTCTAGAGCATGTGAGGCAGAAAGTTTCTGGCTAACTTTTGTCACACACAACATTTCATTTGTTGGAAGGAATCTCCAAATAATAGTACAGAATACATTTGGTTACACCATGTGGAACTGTAGTACTTTGTAGACCTCAGAATACTAAATCTACTTAGTTTCATTTCCTTCTGAGATTCGCTTCCCCACCTATCCCTTGGTTGAACTTGATGGACTTATGTCTTTTTTTTAACCGTATTAACTATGTAACTATACATCCCCCGCCTCGCTTCTCTCAATGGATAAATGGAATGAATGAAATTGACCGGAGTGGAGTGAGCAGGATGAAGAGGCTGGGAGGTTTTGTGAGAAGCTGCTGAAGTTTTGCAGCTTCCATACAGTGTCTAAAAGTCTGTTAAAGTGAATGCAGTGTTAAGCCCTGCCACCTGGCCGAACTTCATATCTGCCTGTGAGCTCTGCAGATAGTCAGTCTCCAGCCAAAGATGGGGATAAAGAGAGAAAAAAGATCCCTCACTGACTGCAGCAGGGGCATTGCTAGGGTCTCAAATAATCCGGGGCCCAAGCCCCAATGAATATGGCCCAGTTCTCTGAATCGCAGCACATACCTGTCACATCCAGGGCCTCCCAGATGACATCATTTGATGTAGATCTTCTCTGTCATCATCGTCTCCATTTGGCCCGTACAACTTCTTTCAGCCGTTCCTCGTCTCTGCAGAGTGTGACACACAGACATCTTAGCTTCCTCACATTTCTATCATCATCCCCCATCTTGGAGTCCCCACAGTGTTATTCTGCTGCTTGCTGTGCTCCCTAATACCCCCAAATACTATCCTGAAGAAAAAGTAGTGCCCCCCATAGTAATAGTGCTCCCCATAGTCCCACCAATAGTAATTCCCTTCTAGAATTTCCTAATTAGTAATACTGTCCCCTACAGTGCCCCCAATTGTGATAATGCTCCCCAAGAATGCCCCCATTAGTAATACTGCCCCCCAGTATAAATAATACTCTCACAGATCCCCCAGTAGAAACAAGGCCCCCTATTGTTCCCCCAGTGGTAATAAATCTCTCTACAGACCCCTCAGTAGTAATAACCCCCCCCCCCCCACCCCATAGTGCTCTTAGTAGAAATAAGGCAGATCTATAAGTTTCTCCTAAAGAGCCCCCAATAGTAATAAGAATGCCTATAATGTCCCCTGGATTTATAATACTCCTACAGTACCCCCAGTATTTATACTGCCCCCTACTATAAGGCTCACCCTGAAGTGCCCCAAGTATTTATAATGCCCCGTGCAGTGCTCTATTTAGTTATATTCCTCCCTCCACCAAACAGTCCCAGGTAAATAACATCACACTATCTCTCTGGCCCCCTGCAAAATACAGTCCCATGTAAATAACATCACTCCCCTTCTCTTCAGCCCCTCCAATATATAGTCCCATGTAAATAACACTATTTCCATCCCTCCGCCATAGAGTCCTATGTAAAAAACATCACACCATCTCTCCAGCCAACTCCAATATACAGTCCCATGTAAATAACATCCCTCTCTATCTACAGCCCCCTCCAAAATACAGTCCCATGTGAATTCCCATGGGGACCACCATGAGAAGGGGAATGACACAATGGAATGCCCATAGACTATAATGGGAAGTAAAACGTGACTTGGTGTCTGAAACATTCAACATATCAAATAAATCTGTAGCAGGCTTACTCTTCAAATTCAGTGGGATTATTTAAAATTGGTCCATTATTCTCTATGGGCATTCCACTTTCCTGTTAAAGTCTATGGGCATTCCATTCTGTCATTCCTTTTAGTAGATCCTCTCTGCTTCCATAGGACGCAGAGACAGCTGATTATAATGGTGAAGCAGGGAGCCCTCCGCTCCCCACTTCACCATTCACCTCAGCTGCCCCTCCCCCACTTTCCACTAACCTCCTCATCAGGAGGGGGAGCTCTGAGGAGGACGTATTTGTTCAGCGTCCTCCTCTGTCTACAGTCGCTGAAGGACCTGGGATGATGTCAGTAGGCAGAGCTCAGCAGTTCAAGGACCTGCAATGATATCACAGCCATGTGATCAGTGGATGAAGAGGTGGGGTTTAGCAGTGGCGAGAACATACTGCTACCGAATCAATGTAAGAGGTTGAGAGCCGGGGATATGCTGGGAGGGAAGAAGAGGTTATTTCACTAGCACTGTAGCTTTGAAGGGAGGAGAGTGAGGTTATCTACATGGGACTGTACATTGGAGGAGGCTGAATTACAGAGCGATGTACCGTAATTTACATGGGACTGTACATTGCAACAGTCTGTAGATAGATAGTGATGTTATGTACATGGGACTGTATGTTGGAGGGGCTGGAAGGAGGGGAGCGATGTTATTTAGCCTATAGGTAGTCATGAGCGAACTTCTGTTTTCAAGTTTGGTATACAGGGTTCGGGTTATCTAAGGACTCTGCTATGGATTCCGTTACGAAGGGCTATAACGTATGGTCCGTGGTTAGCTCATCACTACCTATATGCATGTTTAAGTAACAGTCATCACAAGGCCATTTTTATAACCAATTAAAGTTTATGAGGCTGGTCACTCGTCTGTTTCTTTAATGGACAAATAATAGCGTCTGTCAGAAAGCAGGACATGTCGTGGGATTAGGTGTTTTGTTATTTGTGGGCGGAGTTAGAGGCATGACCTAGTGTAGAAAAATTTGCTCACCGCACATAATATCCCTCTTTCCTCTTTTCAAAAGTTGGGAGGTATGCAGATTGCCATCCTGAGAACGGCAATACAGTTGCATCTAGCTGGCAGGCAGTACATTCGACACCTGGGACAAAACCCAGGCCCCAAATGTATTAACCTAGCAAAGCCCCTGGACTGCAATATATCTGCTTAACTGTTTTCTGCAACAGCTTGCAGATGTTCATGAAGAATGGACTACAGACAAACTTTCCAGAGGAGGTTAAGCTTAATTTTTCTTGGTTTTAGGGATTAGTGGCCCTTTTAGTGGATAGTTTATTGAGTATAATCCTGACAAGGATAGTAAAAAAGATTGAAAAAAAGTCGAAAGGAAACCTCAAGGAGAAGTGAGGGGAAAGGTAAAGTCAAGGAGGAGTGGGCGAAGTCGAGAGGAAAAGAAGAAGTCGGTGAGAAGCGAGAGATGTCAGGGAGGCCAAGCAGCCAAAGATGAAATCAGTAGGAGCGTGAGAAGTCGAGGAGGTAAAGGAAAAGTCGGGGAGGAGCATGTTTGTTTGGCTTCAGTGATGATATCTCAACATTACTGCTACAGCCAATCACTAGCCTAAGTGCCATGTACCATTAAGCCCAGTGATTGGCTGTAGGAATGTTAGGGTATACAGGTACCTACAATTTGCAACCAAGAAGATGAGATCTTGGCAGCAGCAGCAAGTTGGATTGAAGATGAAGCGCTGGAAGCTGCAGGGGATGGAACTGGAATTATACAGTGGTACAGCAAAGGCCTCATGCAGGAGCCTAAATCTCATGCAGCTCAATACTAGCCCTATTATAGCTCTATATGAAACAGAGTTGTAATATAGTCATGTTCATGAAGCTTAAGTCTAAGATGTAAACTTCTCAATACGCTGCATAAAAAATCCATATAAAGATCCCTAAAAACCAAAGTTATTTCAAAGCAGAAAGGTAACAGGTCCTCCTTAGCAAAAAGTAATATCACAGGCTAAAATGTACTTACAGAACATAGTTATTCAACACACAATAGGCTAATGATCATTCATACTTAAAGGGGTTCTCCGGGAAATAAAATTGCCGCCATCCTATTAGTACACAAAAAAACCTGTCCTAATCACACAGCTGGATAAGTTACTTCAGAACACTGAGCTAAAGAGCTGCCTCATCATCCTCTCTGCTCTGCTTGTCAGGGACTATGATCCTGAATACAGCTGATATGAACTTTAGCTGAATCTCTGTGACAATGGAGTTCATGAGGAGACATGATGTACAGAGAGGAGGGTGGGGATGTGGCTAATGAGCATCAGCACTTGTATGCATGATCCATTACTACAGCCTGTCCTCTCTGTACTTCATGTCTCCTCATGAACTCCATTCCCACAGAGATTCAGCTGAAGATCTTATCAGCTGTATTTAGGATCATAATCCCTGACAAGTAGAACAGAGAATAGGACGAGGCCGCTCTTTAGCTCAGTGTTGTGAAGTAACTTGTCCTCCTGTGTGATTAGGACATGTTTTGTGTTTACTATTAGGATGGGGGCCATTTTTTTTCTCCTAATGATTGCTCCCTAGACAAAATGAGACATTATACCTAATGAAAGGTATTTGGGAATATATTTATAATAAAGTAATATTTAAATATTTTCATTTTCTTAATTTCTAGAGAACCCCTTTAAAATTTTTGGTAATAGTCTCTTGTTTCATGTGATTCAATGATAATGTTGTATATTTGATAATGTTGTATATTTTCCTACTGGACCAGCGCTGCACAAAACCACGTTACCAAAGTGACTTGGGTTTGGCTTCCCCGATATTCTCATATACTATAAGGCGACTCAACTCCGGCTTCATTCTGAGTTATTAAACATTACTACTCCCAAGCTAGGCTGTCAGATAGCTTCCGCTTATCTATCCCCCTCTGATTATACGTGTATGTGGCGGGTGTCTGGTGCTACTCAACCGGGCCTGAGGGTCCCTGATCCCTTTAACCACTTCAACCCCCCTAGCTCAAACACCCTTAATGACCAGGCCACTTTTTACACTTCTGCACTACACTACTTTCACCGTTTATTGCTCGGTCATGCAACTTACCACCAAAATTAATTTTACCTCCTTTTCTTCTCACTAATAGAGCTTTCATTTGGTGGTATTTCATTGCTGCTGACATTTTTACTTTTTTTGTTATTAATCGAAATTTAATGATTTTTTTGCAAAAAAATGACATTTTTCACTTTCAGTTGTAAAATTTTGCATAAAAAACGACATCCATATATAAATTTTTCGCTAAATTTATTGTTCTACATGTCTTTGATAAAAAAAAATGTTTGGGCAAAATAAAATGGTTTGGGTAAAAGTTATAGCATTTGCAAACTATGGTACAAAAATGTGAATTTCCACTTTTTGAAGCAGCTCTGACTTTCTGAGCACCTGTCATGTTTCCTGAGGTTCTACAATGCCCAGACAGTAGAAAACCCCCACAAATGACCCCATTTCGGAAAGTAGACACCCTAAGGTATTCGCTGATGGGCATAGTGAGTTCATAGAACTTTTTATTTTTTGTCACAAGTTAGCGGAAAATGATGATTTATTTATTTTTTTCTTACAAAGTCTCATATTCCACTAACTTGTGACAAAAAATAAAAACTTCCATGAACTCACTATGCCCATCACAAAATACCTTGGGGTGTCTTCTTTCCAAAATGGGGTCACTTGTGGGGTAGTTATACTGCCCTGGCATTTTGTGTTTTGGAACTCGCCATGCCCCTCACGGAATACCTTGGGGTGTCTTCTTTCCAAAATGGGGTCACTTGTGGGGTAGTTATACTGCCCTGGCATTTTAGGGGCCCATATGCGTGAGAAGTAGTTTGCAATCAAAATCTGTAAAAAATGACCGGTGAAATCCGAAATGTGCTCTTTGGAATGTGTGCCCCTTTGCCCACCTAGGCTGCAATAAAGTGTCACACATCTGGTATCGCCGTACTCAGGAGAAGTTGGGGAATGTGTTTTCGGGTGTCATTTTACATATACCCATGCTGGGTGAGAGAAATATCTTGGCTAAAGACAACTTTTAAATTTTTTTTATACAAAGTTGGCATTTGACCAAGATATTTATCTCAACCAGCATGGGTATATGTAAAATGACACCCCAAAAAACATTTCCCAACTTCTCCTGAGTATGGCGATACCACATGTGTGACACTTTTTTGCAGCCAAGGTGGGCAAAGGGGCACACATTCCTTTTAGGAGGGCATTTTTAGACATTTGGATCCCAGACTTCTTCTCACGCTTTAGGGCCCCTAAAAAGCCAGGGCAGTATAAATACCCCACATGTGACCCCACATTGGAAAGAAGACATCCCAAGGTATTCAATGAGGGGCCTGGCGAGTTCATATACATTTTTTTTTTTGGGCATAAGTTAGCGGAAATTGATTTTTTTTTTGCTTTTTCTCACAAAGTCTCACTTTCTGCTAACTTCGTATTTACAAAAGCCTATACAGGCAATGAGAACCTATCTTGGCCCGGGTCAAATTAATACTTCACTTTTATTGGATACATTGTTAAAAAGTGTCACTATTCGTTGTGAATCACATTTGAAAAAAACACACAGACAACAACACACAAAATAACTACTGTGGTGTTAAAAACACAGTTGTGGCCCACCGCAAAAAATACTGTATGTCATCACATAGAGGCGATATACTGGGTCGCTAGCTCTAAAGATGAGGACAGCAGAATCAATTCTGTATACCCACAAGGGGTGATATTGATTTGGAGTGCTAGTGAATTATTTGTCCAATCCACTATTTTGCCAGCATACAGGGCTCTTGACATGTACGCCCTGGACTAAAAGGTAAATGGACCTAATAGTACCAAAGAAATAGCTGTGACCAAGACACAATCGCTATTTATCCGTTAGCGGAATGTGTGACCGCATGTTAGCGTGTTCATGACAGCACCAATTGTTTGATACCCATAGGCAACAAATCACACAAATTGTGGCACATCAGATGTATAGGGGGATTTATTTGCATCCACCCACTATACAACTGGGCATGTTCTAAACAAGCCAAACAACTGCTTGGTATCAACTGGGTATATTCTAACGTCCCAAAAGCGCTGCTACCAGCGAATCTGGTTAGCAGCACATAAGGCAGCAAATTACTAATGCTGCCCTCTGTTGAGGAGGATTTGTTGCATCTACCCTCAACAAACATGGGACATTATCATGGTGCAGTTTCACACTATCCAGAGGCGATCGCTGTACTAGTGTGGCCTAAAGGTATTGACATTAGCTTGACCAGATAATGTCAGTGCAGTCAGACTGATGTGTTCTGTGTTTAACTAGAACCACCGCCTGTTGGTACTATTTGTACAAATCAGATGGTATACACACAGGGCTGGCAGGACTGCTGTCCTCATACAGATGTGACCAGTCATTAATGTGAGACGGGTCACTAATGATGATTGCCAAGTGAGGGCCACATATCTGCTAGTTAAAACCTAAAACAAGGCCCCCTATTGTTCCCCCAGTGGTAATAAAGCTCTCTACAGACCCCTCAGTAGTAATAACCCCCCACCCCATAGTGCTCTTAGTATAAATAAGGCAGATCTATAAGTTTCTCCTATAGAGCCCCTAATAGTAATAAGAATGCCTATAATGTCCCCTGGATTTTTTGGCCATTCTGGAATCATTGGACTCTTTAGATGAAAATGCCGTAGATGTAGTTGAGGCACCTTTCTCAGGACTAAAACCACAATCCAAATATACCCCCCCGTTCTCCCAGTATGGTAATATTGACACCTTCGTACAATTGGTTACCAGAGATTTAAAAACTGTGAGTACTAAAACACCAACTGCTCAACTTAATCTAGGGATAGAGGAACAACGGGCCCTTGAGGAACTTAGCCAGAATGACGATCTGGTAATAAAATCTTCAGATAAGGGGGGCAATGTAGTCCTGATGGACAAACAGGATTATAAAAAAATGGTGGAGGACTTGGTCAAACAAAGTGACACTTATCAGAAGCTGGATTGCAATCCAACGGATAGGTTTTTAACAGAATTGAAAGCGATTCTGACCACAGCTAAGGGGGATAAATTAATATCAAAAGAGGAATTTAAATACCTTTTAAACATGCATCCAACAATTGCCACCATCTATGCGATCCCAAAAGTGCATAAACAGAGGCGACCTGTACCGGGCAGACCAATTGTGTCCGGTAACAACAGCCTGACCGAAAACATCAGCCAATATATCGACGAGTTTATAGCACCTTTTGTGCCTAGTTTGCCATCCTTTATTAAGGACACCAAGGATGTGGTCATCAGGCTCCAGGACATCCAGGTCACTTCAACAACAAAATTGGCCAGCCTTGACGTTGAGGCCTTTTATACCAACATAAGGCACAACTTAGGGATAAATGCGGTCTCTACATTTCTTTCCACAAAAAGCATTCACTTTCATGCACATAATGAGTTTCTTTTAACTCTCCTCAGTTATTTACTCACTCACAATTACTTCCTGTTTGACGGCCAGTATTATTTACAATCTGTCGGGACCGCAATGGGGAGTAAATGTGCACCAAATTACGCTAATTTATTTTTGGGGTGGTGGGAGGACACTATAGTTTTTACACCTGATTTTTTTGAATTCACTCAGCACATTCTATTTTGGGGGAGGTATATCGATGATGTGCTAATCCTCTGGGATGGCACCACCGATAATTTTCACCGTTTTGTTACTGCACTCAACACTAATGCCATTGGGATGGCATTCACATCAGAGATTAGTGATAGTACCATAACCTTCCTGGATCTTAAATTGTCTTTGGACCCTGATGGCCACATCCGATCAGAGGTCTACCGCAAACCTACAGCTACAAATAGCTTACTGGAATGGAACAGTTTCCATCCTGGCCCTCTTAGGAAAGGAATACCCATAGGACAATACATCAGGGCCCGGAGGAATTGTTCTGACGATGTCAGCTTTGAAAAAGAAAGTAAGACCCTATTCACATCAATCGATGTGGATGAATAAATCATTGCCAGGATTTTTTTTATTTTTTTTTTATATACAAAGTGTAAGGAACACCGCCTCCTCCTCAGCTCATATGCCTCGGCAAACGTTTCTTTTACTGCAGAGGAGAAATCTCGTCTTGCAGCGCCGCATACACCGACTTGTGTGTAATCTGACAGCAGCGCAATGCTTCTGTCAGAATGCACATCAGTGCTGCAGCTAGTCGATCGGTTGGTCCACCTAGAAGGTGAAAAAAAAAAAAAACAGGCCGCAACGCAATAATTTTATTAACTTTTGAACAGAACATATAAACTTTATTTTTTTGAACTAAACATTAACCTTTTTGCTTACTGGTGATTTTTTTTTTTTTTACCTTTATAGGACAAACCTCTCCTTCCCCATGGGACAATGTGCAAAGCGCAAATCGCCCAAAGATGTGGCGAAGTACATTATGCACTTTATCCCAGGTGAAAGGAGAGGTTGCAGCAGCTGTATGTGAATGGGCCCTAATAGCCCTATGTGCCTGTCCTGGTGAGATGTGATCCCTATGCTAGGTGTACCTGTGTGTGGTACTTCCGGAAACACTCCCCTAAGCATAGGGCAGGGTGGTCAGGACAGAAATAGCGGGTGTCACGCCTTATTCCACTCCTGCTACAGACACGACATCGGGGTGAAGGTTGGGTTGAGGTACCGGCAACGACATTGGGGAAATGTCGCTCGTGTAGACGGCTAACTACACTGGTGGATGGGGCTGCTGAACCTCCTGGGTACAGGAGGTTCTCGATGATCTCTTCCTGAAATTTGAGGAAGGATCGTGTTCTCCCAGCCTTACTGTAGAGAACAAAACTATTATACAGAGCCAATTGAATCAAATATACAGACACCTTCTTATACCAGCGTCTGGTTCTGCGGGACACTAAATACGGAGACAACATCTGGTCATTGAAGTCCACTCCTCCCATGTGAAGGTTATAGTCGTGGACTGAGAGGGGCTTTTCAATGACACGGGTTGCTCGCTCAATTTGGATTGTCGTGTCTGCGTGAATGGAGGAGAGCATGTAAACGTCACGCTTGTCTCTCCATTTCACCGCAAGCAGTTCTTGGTTACACAAGGCAGCCCTCTCCCCCCTTGCAAGACGGGTGGTAACGAGCCGTTGGGGGAAGCCCGGGCGACTAGTTCGCACGGTGCCACAGCAGCCAATCTGTTCTAGAAACAAATGCCTGAAGAGGGCCACACTTGTGTAGAAATTGTCCACATAAAGATGGTACCCCTTGCCGAATAAGGGTGACACCAAGTCCCAGACTGTCTTCCCACTGCTCCCCAGGTAGTCAGGGCAACCGACCGGCTCCAGGGTCTGATCTTTTCCCTAATAGACACGAAATTTGTGGGTATAGCCTGTGACCCTTTCACAGAGCTTATACAATTTGACCCCATACCGGGCGCGCTTGCTTGGGATGTATTGTTTGAAGCCAAGGCGCCCGGTAAAATGTATTAGGGACTCGTCTATGCAGATGTTTTGCTCTGGTGTATACAAATCTGCAAATTTCTGGTTGAAATGGTCTATGAGGGGCCGAATTTTGTGGAGCCGGTCAAAAGCTGGGTGGCCTTTGGGACGGGAGGTGGTGTTGTCGCTAAAGTGCAGGAAACGCAGGATGGTCTCAAATCGTGTCCTGGACATAGCAGCAGAGAACATGGGCATGTGATGAATTGGGTTCGTGGACCAATATGACCGCAATTCATGCTTTTTAGTTAGACCCATGTTGAGGAGAAGGCCCAGAAAAATTTTAATTTTGGAAACTTGGACTGGTTTCCACCGGAAAGGCTGGGCATAAAAGCTTCCCGGGTTGGCGGCTATAAATTGTGTGGCATACCGATTTGTTTCTGCCACAACTAAGTCTAAGAGCTCCGCAGTCAAGAACAGCTCAAAAAATCCCAGAGCCGAACCGATCTGAGCTGTCTCAACCCGAACTCCAGACTGGGCGGTGAAAGGGGGAACTACAGGTGTGGCTGAAGTTGGGGACTGCCAATCAGGGTTTGCCAGGACCTCAGGGATTCTAGGGGCTCTACGGGCCCGTCTTTGCGGCGGCTGCGACGGGGTAACTACTGCACGTGCCACCGTACCAGCTTCAACTGCCCTTCTGGTGCTCGCCACTTCACCATGTTGTACGGCAGTGCTGGTACTAGGTCCAGGATGGGCTGCGCTGCTGGTGTATGCCTCACCACGTAATCCGACAGCGCCAGCCCCACTCTGCTGCCCTTGAAGCGGATCCTGCGCAACCTGTGGTCTAGCGACACGGGGCCGGGTACGCCTGGTGCTATCAGGGACCTCAGCCTCCTCGTCCGAACTTTGGGTCAGAGTGCCACTGCTTTCTACAGGTTCATATTCTGACCCGCTAGATTCATCAGATGAGGGTTCCCATTCCTCATCCGACTGGGTCAGAAGCCTGTAGGCCTCTTCAGAAGAATACCCCCTGTTTGACATTTGGGCAACTAAATTTAGGGGTATTCCCTGAGACTACCCAAGAAAAAAAAGCAAGGCTGTCTTACAAATGGGAGGCTAGAGAAGTACCGGAGGCCGCTGCGGTTGATAAAAAATATCAAAACTGATTTTTTTATCGCCGCAGCGCGTGTAAAGTGATTATGCAGTGATCAAAAAATAATAATTTTTTGTCACTGCGGTGGGGCGGGCGTGGGCGAACGCACATGTGGGCGACCGATCAGGCCTGATCGGGCAAACACTGCGTTTTGGGTGGAGGGCGAACTAAGGTGACACTAATACTATTATAGATCTGACTGTGATCAGTTTTGATCACTTACAGATACTATAAAAGTACAAATGCTGATTAGCGATACGCTAATCAGCGAATCAGTGACTGCGGTGCGGTGGGCTGGGCGCTAAACAATCGCTAAACTACCTAACCAAGGGGCCTAAACTATCCTAAACCTAACAGTTAATACCAGTGGGGAAAAAAAGTGACAGTTTACACTGATCACTTTTTTCCCTTTCACTAGGTGATTGACAGGGGGCGATCAAGGGGTTGATTGGGGTGATGGGGGTGATGGAGGGTGATCTGGGGGCTAAGTGAAGTGTTGGTGGGTACTCACAGTGATGCCTGCTCCTCTGCTGAGACCAACCGATGAAAAGGACCAGCAGAGGAGCAGGGAAGCCATTTAACACATCATATTTACTAATATGATGTGTTAGCTGGCTTCTGATTTGATTTTTTAAAAATCAGCAACCTGCCAGCAACGATCATTGGCTGGCAGGTTGCTGACGAAATACTCCTTGAACTTTTGCCGGCCCGCGATGCGCATGCGAGGGCCGGCTCTGACCGAAATCTCGCGTCTCACGAGATGACGCATGGATGCGTCCAGGAGGAATGAATCAACCACCTTCCGGACGCATCCGTGCTTTAGGCGGTCCGGAGGTGGTTAAGGGAGGTCTATCTGCCTGGTGTTCATTAGCTGGAACTGTCTCGTTCTGCCTCTTCACTATTTATACCTGCTCAACTGATTCCATATGTGATTGATAGGGATTATATAGATCTGGGGATCTGGCACAGTTTTTGGCATATTGCAGCAGGTAACCTGCTCAATGGAAAACTGGTTCCCACATTAACCAAACTCTGAGAAAACACATGGGCAGCCCAATGGTCTCATATACATTACTCCAATTTTAGCAGGCACTGTCAACAGTATTACATCCCCTTCCATAACCATATCATTTCAAACAAAGTATTATTGCAATATACATGTTTCTCTATGGTGGCATCCCCTGCTGTTTCTTCTGTGGACAAAATTCTTGTCCAGTTTCTCCTACATTCAGTAGTAGGAAAACATTTTCAGTGGCTTCCCTGCTGCCTTCAGCTTCTAGGAGCTGGTATAGTAATCTCATAGAGAAGCAGATGAAGAGGCTAAAACACCTTACTTTCATTCCTCCCTACTTCTAAATTCATAGAAGAATATATTTATATCTCTCTGTAAACAGTGGAGAAAAATGGGGGTAGGCAATACATATCATAGTGCTATTTATTAGCAGAATCATGGGCTGTTTGTGAGGGATTACCTGATGTCCACCCACTGAAAGTGAGGCCAGATCTGCAAAGTAGTAAAGAAGCTGTAAAGGGGGAAATTGCAGTACAGTTCAGAGTTGTTTTTTCTTGCAATAATATAGTGAAAATAGGATGACCCATTTAAGTCCCCCACTATGCCGTTCAGGACTATAAACCTGAAATTAGTACTTCATAATGGACTTTGTAATTCATAATATGGATTCTTAC
Source organism: Bufo gargarizans (assembly GCF_014858855.1). Classification (NCBI taxonomy): domain Eukaryota; kingdom Metazoa; phylum Chordata; class Amphibia; order Anura; family Bufonidae; genus Bufo; species Bufo gargarizans. Next base: position 149,818,494 of record NC_058084.1, read on the forward strand.
AAAAATATATAATAATAACAGTGACACAACCCCATTACAAGTAAGTCCTAAAGGGCATTTATATATAACAAGGAGTTGCTAAATGGTTGATGCTACTGTCTTAATACAATCAGTATGAATCTAACCAAAGCACAAATACTTCCAAATTATTCACAGACGTTAAAAAGTAATATTTTCACTAAATCTTTGTTTAAAACCAATATATATATAAAACTGCAGGCAATCTTTTCCAATACTACAGTATTTTAGTGTATGACAGACAAAGTGACACTTTCAGCATTTTACGTAGTTACATAATTAATGCAGTTGAAAAAAGACATAAGTCCATCAAGTTCAACCATGGGATAGGTGGGGACGCGAATCCCAGAAGGATGTGAGACTCCGATTTCTATACGTTTTCATAAGCATTAATGTTGTTTACTTTCAAGAATTCATCTAAACCCTTTTTAAAATTGTCCACTGGTCCTGCTGTGACCACATCCTGAGGAAGTCTATTCCACAGCTTCACCATTCTTACAGTAAAGGAGCTTTGATGCTTCTGGAGACTGAACTTTTTCTTTTCCAGTCGGAGGCAGTGCACCCTTGTCTTTTGAGGGCATTTTACATGGAACAGTTTTTCACCGTATTTTTTATATGGCCCATTTATATATTTATATAGGTTAATCATGTCCCCCCTTAGATGTCTCTTTTCAAGACTAAATAAATGCAATTCTTTTAATCTTTCTTCATAACCAAGATTCTCCATGCCCCTTATCAGTTTAGTCGCTCTCCTCTGTACTTTTTCCAGCTGCAGTGCATGCTTTCTATGGACTGGTGCCCAGAACTGGACTGCGTATTCCAGATGAGGCCGCACCAGCGCTTTGTAAAGTGGTAATATTACATCCCTATCCCGCGAGTCCATGCCGCGTTTAATGCATAACAATATCCTGACGGCCTTAGAAGCAGCTGATTAACATTGTATGCTGTTATTTAATCTACCATCTACAAGGACACCCAAATCCTTCTCTATAAGTGACTCTCCCAGTGTTACATCCCCTAGGACATATGAAGCACAGAGATTATTACTCCCAAGATGCACTTCTTTACATTTATCCACATTGAACCTCATTTGCCTTATTGATGCCCAATCACTCAGAGTGTTCAGGAATGGAAATGCGGATTCTGAAAAAATGAGTGCAGATCAAGAAGATGCGGATCACGGAAATTTGGATTTGCATGCATTCCAGCCCCATTGAAAGTGAATAGGTCCGCAAATTGCAGAACAAATGCGGACCCAAATTACAGACGTGTGAATGGACCCTAACACAGTGGTTCCACGACAAATACCATAACAGCATCTTATTAGAGAAAAATGCTTTGTACTTCAATTATCAGCTCACACGCCCCAAAACTAACATTCTCTCAGAATTTACTGCTAATTTAGTTTTGTAAGACCTATATGGACTGCCAGGTCACTGAAGGATCCCATTACAATCATAACAGCTAGTTTCTACCAACCAGAGTCAGAGATTGGGCCTACAGTGGGAAAACCACTAATAAATGCCAGATCTGAATCATATAATGTTAAAATTTAGTGCTATCACTCTTTAGGATTCTCTTTAATCTTTTTCAACACCAAAGTACTGAAGTGAAAGGAGCCAATAAGGAGAAACCCAGGGTTGGGCAAACACATGGCGTGCTGTTGTTTTATCTGACAAGTGTTGTTTTCCTAAATTAGTAATTAAACTTGGCCTTATTCATCATCCACAGCTCTATGAATCCTACATACTCCTTGCGTATGTACAAAATACACATGTTGCCCATATGGTCTGATTGCAAACCATCAGTGTGAGAACCTTTCCACACCTTGTTCGCAAAACTGCAGAGATGAATTTCACCTATTGGAGTAAGCTTTCCTGAGTATTAAAGGTATCTCTCAGAACTGAGATACACCAGGACTTACAGTAAGGCCGAACTGTATAAAAACTGGACAGTCGCAAGAATAATATTGTAAAGCATATATCAGCATTGGCAGACAACAAATATAGAAAAGAATGATGGTGAACAGAAATAAATTACACAAACAGAAACTAACCTTAAAGGGCATCTCTGTCCTGGCGGCATGATTTTGCTGTATTCCTTATTACTAAAGAACCATTGGTATGTTTTAATCATGGAACAATAAAAAATTAAAGGGCATCTGTCAGCAGATTTGTACCTACGAAACTGGCTTACCTGTTGTATTTGTGCTTGGCAGTGTTGGTCCCATATTTATATGTGCCCGCATTGCTGAAATAAATTAAGTTTTAATATGTGCAAATGAGCCTCTAGGACCAACGGGATCATTGTTGTTACACCTAAAGGCTCTGCTCCCTCTGCAACTACTGTGCCTTCTGCACTTTGGTTGACAGGGCCAGGCAGTGAAAACATCATCATACATGGCCCTGTCAATCAAAGTGCAAAGGGTGCGGCAGTTGCAGACAGAGCAGAGCATCTAGGTGTAGCAGCAACAACCTTGTTGCTCCTAGAGGCTAATTTTCATGCTTCATTAAAACATCGTTTTTCTCAACAATGCCAGCACATATGAACATAGGACCAACACAGATGCCTTCAGCTGCCAAGCGCACATGTAACCAGTCAGTCAGTTTCATAGGTATAAATCTTCTAACAGATGCCCTTTAATCTGTTATATCCCATCAAAACCGCTCGAAGAATCTAGGACCCAGAGACAAATAAAAAAAAACTAATTATACAACTGGCTACAAATGCACAAAGCTCACACTAATGTTGGAGATGCCCGCAATCAGGGCTGATTATGTTTGCTATACTGCTCCAAATTAATAGTAACCCAAGGGTTTTACGTGCACGGAAGAAAATAACTGACACACACACTGGGGTCAAAGCAAATTCTCATTTATTACAGGAAGTGAAACAGGTTATATAGACATCAGAGGGGCATTGCCCCTGAGGCTCGTGGCTTTGTTACATTGGCTAAAATATGAAAATAAGAAAAGAGATAACAATTGGCATCTGCGCATTGTTTTACTAACTGTGGTATGTGAGCTATGTAAATATCTAACTATAGGGGCCATCTTGTAATGGAGTCTTCACTAACAGCAGAAAAGCATATATGAAGTAGCAAGGATTCGTGTTCTCTTGGGTAGGATGGAACCTTTGTGCTTTGGAGAAGATAAGGTGTTTGTGAGCTGGAATATATGGGAGCTTTCTTAGCTGATTCAAAGAATGATGGCCATATCTCTATCAGTCCCCCCTTGGACCTCATTCCTTCCCTAATGAAAACCTAGCACATCTGTCCCAGTGCTCCGACATCCTCTTTGCCAGTTTCCATGACAACCTACCCTAGTGTATAGCCTCCCATGACACTGGACTTGAACAAGGGGAAGTCAGATGTCTGTCCCTATGGTTGATGATCTCCAGGTGGTGTTGTCCTAGCAGGGGGGGAGCAACAGAACGAAGTGGACCTTGTCTCCCATCCTTATGGAGGTCTCTCATGATCATCTCCAGAGTAGCCTCAGCTACTACTTTGAACAAAAGCCTCCTAATGCAGGGGATGACACAAGAAACAATTAATGCAAACAGCAGAATTAAAGATAAATACAGGAATAGGAAGTAAGCATTTTTAGGCTATTCATGACCTGGCCATTGACTATTGTGAACATAAGAACTATTAATACTATGAATCTTTGGGCAATACTATCAATGGATCACTGGGCTAGAAGTATCAGACTGTAACAACTTTGTTCTTCCTTTTGCACAACTTTTCCCCAACCCTGAAACCCATTTTTATTATCTCAATTAGAATCCATATTCTTTTAGTCAAGATCAGGAGTCACACAAGGGGGAACAAGAAACATCATCCTTTCAAGTCTCCAGACTCAACACTTTCTAGAGATGACTTCAATTAGGCTTTACTTTGAGCTTCACTGATGTGCTTGTGGTCAACAACACTCTGAATCGACCACCAAACCAGGGTTTGAGGACTTTTCTTGCGTGTCCCTTTATAACCACTCAAACCCCAGACACAAGTGGGTGGGTTCCTGGTATTTTATCAAGATCTGGAAGTAAAGCAAAAACTCGAGAATGTATTTTAGTCAAATGCTTGTGCAAACTGATGACATAATCTGTCAGACAGCCATGTTGCATCTGGAGCTGCTGTGGGAAATACAATCCTGTCCTAGGGGCGGACCCAAAAAGGACCTTATAGGGACTAAGGCCTGTCTTACGGTTGGGGTATACCTTACTGTAGAGAGGGCTACCAGCAGGCACTCTGTTCATGGCTTTTTAAATCTTTAACTTTAGAGTGGATTGTACAAAGCATGTAAGGCCTGTTCTATACCCAAAACCTTCATAATCTCCTGCATCACTTCACCTGTGAAGTGAACACCTCTGTCACTTTGAATGGTTTCCGGTACCCCATACCTGCATACAACTGCGGCCATAATCTTCTTTGCTGTGGGCTTAGCTCCCGTTTATGCTTCTGGCCATCCTGAAAACAAGTCATCACACATCAATACATACTCATACATGCCCACCTTGGTCTAGTCTGCAAGCATTGAAACAGATACAAAGGGCAAGACGTGTGTTTCTGGGGTACCTTAACCACCTTGTCTCATGTTGTTCTGGGCAAAAATCATACATCCTCGAGTATATCTGGCTGCTACAGTGCTGAACCCTGGGGTGTAAAATATACTAGATCACACAAAAGAGTTTTTTTGACTAGTGCGTCAGCCCATGGGTTGCCTGTGCCATCCTGGATTAGAGGGAGCTGAGAAGGCAGAGTTTCCCTTGGAACTGTTTTAGGCCTTCCTCATTTGCAGTCCCCCCTTTTTTCATCCACTAGTCCCTTTCCTTCTTCCCCGTCTGGTTCTGCAAGGTCTTAAGAACTTCCAGCGAGACAGGAGTAGTTATTTCAAGGACCTGAGCTGTGTCCACTAAGGCAGGGGTCTTCCTAGGCAATTTGGCAGCCATTGTTGCCGCCTGATCTGCCTTGGCTTTTCCTTTTGCCTCCTTTTACAGTAACCTTTGTTTTTATCAGCGTCACCAAAGTAGGCGACATGACGGCTTCCATCAGAGACAACACTGCTTCCTCATTTTGATGGGTTTACCTGAAACGGTCAGGAAGTCTCTGACTTTCAAATGGGCCCATAGTCTTGAGCTATACCTAGAATCAGTGTAAATGTTGGCTGCTTTTCATCTGCATATCTGCAAGCCATCTCCAGAGCCCTTAGCTCTGCTTCTTGGGCAGACATGTGTGGTGGTAAGGACTATGCTTGTAGTACCTGCTATTCTGACCATACCTCGATCCATCCACAAAGCGCACATGATCTGGATTATCTAATAGCTGATTTACCAAATCCCACTGTCCATTGTGACATAATATGCAAACAGTCATGAGCTTATTCCTCTGGATCTGGAAGTCTGGAAGAAAGTTTAAGTGCCCTAACTCTTCCCCCCCCTTGCTCCAGAGGCAACATGTGTGGCTGGATGCAAAATTTTACATCTTTGGACATTTCAGGCGTCATACCTTTTGTCAATGAAAACACATTACATTAATCAAATAAAGTAGATGATCAAACATCAATACAAAAATATCCCTGATAGTTACAATATTTTGATGAATACAGGGAGTGCAGAATTATTAGGCAAATGAGTATTTTGACCACATCATCCTCTTTATGCATGTTGTCTTACTCCAAGCTGTATAGGCTCGAAAGCCTACTACCAATTAAGCATATTAGGTGATGTGCATCTCTGTAAGGAGAAGGGGTGTGGTCTAATGACATCAACACCCTATATCAGGTGTGCATAATTATTAGGCAACTTCCTTTCCTTTGGCAAAATGGGTCAAAAGAAGGACTTGACAGGCTCAGAAAAGTCAAAAATAGTGAGATATCTTGCAGAGGGATGCAGCACTCTTAAAATTGCAAAGCTTCTGAAGCGTGATCATCGAACAATCAAGCGTTTCATTCAAAATAGTCAACAGGGTCGCAAGAAGCGTGTGGAAAAACCAAGGCGCAAAATAACTGCCCATGAACTGAGAAAAGTCAAGCGTGCAGCTGCCAAGATGCCACTTGCCACCAGTTTGGCCATATTTCAGAGCTGCAACATCACTGGAGTGCCCAAAAGCACAAGGTGTGCAATACTCAGAGACATGGCCAAGGTAAGAAAGGCTGAAAGACGACCACCACTGAACAAGACACACAAGCTGAAACGTCAAGACTGGGCCAAGAAATATCTCAAGACTGATTTTTCTAAGGTTTTATGGACTGATGAAATGAGAGTGAGTCTTGATGGGCCAGATGGATGGGCCCGTGGCTGGATTGGTAAAGGGCAGAGAGCTCCAGTCCGACTCAGACGCCAGCAAGGTGGAGGTGGAGTACTGGTTTGGGCTGGTATCATCAAAGATGAGCTTGTGGGGCCTTTTCGGGTTGAGGATGGAGTCAAGCTCAACTCCCAGTCCTACTGCCAGTTTCTGGAAGACACCTTCTTCAAGCAGTGGTACAGGAAGAAGTCTGCATCCTTCAAGAAAAACATGATTTTCATGCAGGACAATGCTCCATCACACGCGTCCAAGTACTTCACAGCATGGCTGGCAAGAAAGGGTATAAAAGAAGAAAATCTAATGACATGGCCTCCTTGTTCACCTGATCTGAACCCCATTGAGAACCTGTGGTCCATCATCAAATGTGAGATTTACAAGGAGGGAAAACAGTACACCTCTCTGAACAGTGTCTGGGAGGCTGTGGTTGCTGCTGCACGCAATGTTGATGGTGAACAGATCAAAACACTGACAGAATCCATGGATGGCAGGCTTTTGAGTGTCCTTGCAAAGAAAGGTGGCTATATTGGTCACTGATTTGTTTTTGTTTTGTTTTTGAATGTCAGAAATGTATATTTGTGAATGTTGAGATGTTATATTGGTTTCACTGGTAAAAATAAATAATTGAAATGGGTATATATTTGTTTTTTGTTAAGTTGCCTAATAATTATGCACAGTAATAGTCACCTGCACACACAGATATCCCCCAAAAATATCTAAAACTAAAAACAAACTAAAAACTACTTCCAAAAATATTCAGCTTTGATATTAATGAGTTTTTTGGGTTCATTGAGAACATGGTTGTTGTTCAATAATAAATAGCTGGAAGTCTGTGATAGAGAAACAAGTCTATAAAGAGGTTATCTAGAATGGTCCCATATATTAGTATTTAGGACAAATGATCAACACGAAGAATCCATGATAGTACTTAAAACACTTGATCTATAAGCTTCAGGAAATAAATTTGTGATACTGCATGATCGTCTGTAACAGTGTCAATTGTGATAAGCCAAGAAAGGTCATACAATCTAGAATGAAAGTCCATGACTTGATTCTTTGTGTTAGTAGCAGGTTAAAAAATCAACACAATAAACATATGGTCAGGATCAGTTATTAACTGTTAATTTAGTAACTTTTTGGTGTATTAAAACACATATACATTGGATATGAAAAGTCTACACACCCCTGTTAAAATGTCAGGTTTCTGTGATGTAAAAACATTAGACAAAGATAAATCATTTCAGAACTTTTTCCACCTTTAATGTGACCTATAAACTGTACAATTCAATTAAAAAACTAACTGAAATCTTTTATATAGAGGGAAGAAAAAATATAAAAATAAAATAATATGGTTGCATAAATGTGCGCACCCTTAAACTAATACTTTGTTGAAGCACCTTTTGATTTTATTACAGCACTCAGTCTTTTTGGGTATGAGACTATCAGCATGGCAAATTTTGACTTGGCAAGATTTGCCCACTCTTCTTTGCAAAAACACTCCAAATCTGTCAGATTGCGAGGGGATCTCCTGTGCACAGCCCTCATCAGATCCCCCCACAGATTTTCAATCGGATTCAGGTCTGGGCTCTTGCTGGGCCATTCCAAAACTTTAATCTTCTTGTGGTAAAGCCATTGCTTTGTTTCTTTGGATGTATGCTTTGGGTCGTTGTCATGCTGAAAGATGAAGTTCCTCTTCATGTTTAGCTTTCTAGCAGAAGCCTGAAGGTTGTGTGCCAATATTGACTGGTATTTGGAACTGTTCATAATTCCCTCTAGCTTAACTAAGGCCCCAGTTCCAGCTGAAGAAAAACAGCCCCAAAGCATAATGCTGCCACCACCATGCTTCACTGTGGGTATGGTGTTCTTTTGGTGATGTGCAGTGTTGTTTTGGGGCCAAACAGACCATAACACCTTTTCCCACATGCTTTTGTGAGACTTCAGATGTGTTTTTGCAAAATGTAGCCTGGCTTGGGTGTTTTTCTTCGAAAGAAAAGGCTTTCGTCTTGCCACTTTACCCCATAGCCCAGACATATGAAAAATACGGGAGATTGTTGTCGCATGTACCATACAGCCAGTACTTGCCAGATATTACTGCAGCTCCTTTAATGTTGCTTTAGGCCTCTTGGTAGCTTCCCAGACCAGTTTTCTTCTCATCTTTTCATCAATTTTGGAGGGACGTCCAGTTCTTGGTAATGTCACTGTTGTGCCATATTTTCTCCACTTGATGATGACTGTCCTCACTGTGTTCCATGGTATATCTAATGCCTTGGAAATTCTTTTGTACCCTTCTCCTGACTGATACCATTTAACAATGAGATCCCTCTGATGCTTTGGAAGCTCTCTGTGGACCATGGCTTTTGCTGTGGGATGCGACTAAGAAAATTTCAGGAAAGACCAAGTAGAGCAGGGTTAATCAGAGGCACATTAAATGATGGCAGGTGTATGCTGACTCTTATTTAACATGATTTTGAATGTGATTTCTTAATTCTGAACACAGCTACATCCCCAGTTATAAGAGGTTGTGCACACTTATGCAACCACATTATTTTTGTTTTTTGGGTTTTCTTCCCTCCACCTAAAAGATTTTAGTTTGTTTTTCAATTGAGTGGTACAGTTTATAGGTCACATTAAAGGTGAAAAAAGTTCTGAAATGATTTATCTTTGTCTCATTTTTTTACATCACAGAAACCTGACATTTTAACAGGAGTGTGTAAACTTTTTATATCCACTGTATATACTGTTGAGAAACACACATTTGTATACTAGTAGTTGTCTCTCTCTTGCCTTTTTGAGAAATTTGGACTGAATTCCTAAGCTGAGCTGGATGGTCAGATGTCTTTTCTCAGCCCTATAAAACTATGTGAGAACCAATTTGTTTATCCTTAGTCAGGATAAATATCAACATTCAGAGATATACCGAGGTTCAGTCCTAACCGGACTGTGGCCTTCTTCCGGCACATAAGGATTTAGCAGAGTTAAACCATACACATCGTAAGTTATCACATCTAACTCCGCGGGCAACAAAAAGGTTCTTAGGTTGAACTTTCATGAGGATAGATGTAATATCACTGTCACTTTGTGGTTCAGAACTATCTCAGAGCTTTTATAAAGCATGGCTTGTACAACTGCTACAGCTCTGATGCAGAAAGGCGCACCTATGGCCACTGGGTCAAGTCTAGCTGAATAATATGCCACTGGGCGTTGTAACTGGCCATTTACTTCTATACAATACTGTGATGGACTGAGCCGTCACTGGGGCTGCTGGAGAAGCCTGAGGGCCAGCCTCCTTCCTACAGACTATGGACGAGAACTATGGAGACCCCCTCAGACCTTTTGGGGTTACAAGGAACTATGAACCCTGATTTATGTGTGTAATTTATAGGCCACATATTTCCTATTGCCCATTAAAAAGGCATGGTGTGGATTCAGCAACACAAAAAGGGTTAACTCTGCACTGAGACTCCCACTGATTGTGTTAGTGATGGGATTAAGATAGTTGATTATAATAGCAGCCGACTCCTATGATACACTCAGGAGATAATCCCATCACATGTGTCTCCTCTTCCCATTCATTCATTATGGAGGGGGTGAAGATATCTGTTTGCATGTTCATTGTTGATTGCGTCAAAGACAATGCCTGTGTGTTTGTTAATTGTGTCACAGACAATGCCATTGTGTTTGTTGAATAGGGTTAGTGTTTAAACTGTACAGGATTGGCTGCTATGTCATGTCCTCAGTATTTCATGTGTATATAAGTCAATGCTGTGTGTTCAATAAAGAGTTCCTGTTTTATCCTTCATGTTGAGGCTGGTGTTTGAGTAACTGATCGACACTGGGAATTGCTATATGCTGAAGATTTGGATTGGAGTAGAGCGGAGTGCTTGGAGTCCTCGGGAAGCACTAGGAGCATCCATCAACGGAGGTACCCGGTCGGGGTGCTAGGAGATCCGTTACAAATACAATCTAAATGTAATAATCTGATAGGCCCAGTGCAGGGGGAGCACAAAATTGCCAGGTTTAGGGCATGAAGGTATCTACCACCTCATTTATAAAGTGTAAGGGACTAAAAGATAAACAATCATAAAGAGGCTGCATCAAACTTGCTTATCCAAGGTCTGCAATAAGGAACAAGGCCCAAAAATGTCCTAAGTGCATTCATGTTTCTGGGCAAAGGGGTGTCCTCCACAGCCTTCTTACGTTCAGGGGTGAAATAAAGGTAACAGTAATGCAGCAAAACAGAATAATTTTTTTTCTTTACCTTGCAGCCATGATCAGCTAAAAAAGGACAGGAATGTCATGGCTGCAGTAAACATACTGGGCGAGTTCTGGGCTCCCTGCAGCAGTACCACCCAGGTATCCTGTTTACCCTCATGTGTGAAGGCAAACAACTACCAACTGTTTAAATGTAGTGGTACTGAAAAGAAAACATTTGTCAAATCAATCACAGTGGAGTGGGTAGGGGTAGTGGGAACCTAAGCCAACAAGGTGTGTGTACTGGGCACAATGGGGGTGTTAAAACTGTGGCTTCATTGACAGCACGTAGGTCACGTACCATCTGGTACTGGGTGGGTTTTCCCTTCTCACTTTTCTTTTTCACAGGGTATTAAAGAGTGTTAGAAGGGGATACAATCCCCAAAATAAACTCTGCTTTTTCAAAAAGTCTCAGACTGTTTGAGATATGGCATCTGACTGTGCCATACTCAAGAGATACTGCATCTTCATGGGAAGTGGGGCACCAGGTTTAATCTCCACTTTCACAGGAGGAACGGGGAGCTTGCCAAAATCCGTGGGTCCCACAAGCAGAGCTTCCTTCTCTTTCTGTGGGGAGTACTGACACAAACATGGACCATGGAGGTTTTTTTTTATCAATAATTTTTTATTGAGATTTTTTTGATTATTTCACAATTATGAAAAAATACAAGGTAAAGGGTGTCAGGTAAAGACAAAGACATGACAAACAAGGAATATATGTGATATCAGGTACACAATTTCCGATCCAGGTAATAAGATTCGCAATTAGTTTAATTAGTGTCGGGTGTCCTATGGGTTACATAGGATAGTCATTCCTCAGGTGGAGAGCGGAAGAGATGCTCTATATTTCTTCCAGCTCTGCCAATTTTTTTCAAACTCCAAGAGTGATGGAAAATTATGAGAAAGGATTTTTTCATAAGAGTATGTCTTATCTAATTTTTCAGCTATCTCTGTTATTGTGGAGATCTGCTGTGATTTCCAATATCTAGCTATAGTAAGCTTGGTTGTCAGGAGGATATGGGCAATTGGAACTCTATGCTGAACAGAGAATCATCTATACCAATCAAGAGTAAAGCTAATTGTGGAGATTGTGGTACAGGGGAGTTAATCAGATCAGAAATTATCTTAAAGATCTGCTTCCATAGTTTGGTAAAAAGTGGGCAATGCCATAAAATGTGTGATAGCGTGCCTTTGAATCCACAGCCTCTCCAACATAAGTGTGACGAACCTCGGAAAATCATGTTGAGTCGTTCCGGGGTGTAATACCACCGCAACACTGTTTTCATGTATGACTCATAGTGAAGAGTGCAACTAAAGCATTTAGCAGAAAAGGCCAAGACGTTAGTCCATTGGGCATTTGTGAAGGTTTGCCGATGATAGAGTTCCCACGGTTTAAGTGGGGTGTTTTTTATGAATTCACCTTTGTTATCTAGGGAGGTATAAAAAGGTTTAAGGCCCCCTTTGGGTAGGATTTGTTGTGACCAAGATACGAATACTCTGTAATTTGCTCCCACCTCAAACGGCGCGCTGAAAGTAAAAAAATGTCTAATACGAAGGTATTTATAAAAATCATGGTTAGGAATGTCATATACAGTGCTGCCCATAATTATTCCTAGCCCTGGCAAATTTTGACTTAAAGTTACTTTTATTCAAACAGCAAGTAATTTTTGGACGGGAAATGACATAGGTGTCTCCCAAAAGATAATAAGACGATGTACAAGAGGCATTATTGTGGAAAAAAAAACATTTCTCAGCTTTTATTTACATTTCAGCAAAAAATACAATTTGTTCTGCACTGTGGAAAATCTCAGAGGACGTGGTCGGAAGCCAAAAGTGACACCTGTGCTGGCCAGAAGGATAGATAGTGAGGTGAAAAAGAATCCAAGGATCACCACCAAGGCCATCCTGGTGAATCTGGGCTCTGCTGGTGGCAATGTCTCAGGGCAGACAATCCAACGGACACTGCACAATGCAGACCAAGGAGCACGCCATTCTCCAGATAAGGCACACAAAAGCTCGCTTGGCCTTTGCAAAAGCTCATCTGGACAAAGAAGAAGACTTCTGGTCTTCTGTGTTATGGTCAGATGAAACAAAAATTTTATTGTTTGGTCACAATGATGTTTCCTTCATTTGGCGTAAAAAAGGAGAAGCCTTCAACCCAAAGAGCACCATCCCCACTGTCAAACATGGTGGTGGGAACCTAATGATTTGGGGGGTTTTTTCAGCCAATGGACCAGGGAACCTAATCACAGTAAACGGCAACATGAAAAAAGAGCAATACATGAGGATTCTCAATGACAACATCAGGCACCAGTGGATATTTCAGCATGACAATTACGCAAAACACACAGCACAAGTGGTGAAGAAATGGTTAGCAGACAACAACATTAACGTTTTGGAGTGGCCCAGCCAGAGTCCAGACTTCAATCCAATTGAGAATCTGTGGAGGGAGCTAAAGATTAGGGTGATGGCAAGAACCTCCAATATGAAAGATTTGGAGCTCATTGCTACAGATGAATGGGCAAAAATACCTGTGGAAACATGCAAAAAGCTGGTCAATTATAAGAAGCGTTTAAATTGCGGTAATAACCAATAAAGAATTTTCTATTGATTATTGAGAAGGGTATGAATAATTTTGGACTGGACACTTTTTGCTCAAATGTAAAAAGAAGCTGAGAAAAGTATTTTTTTCCACAATAATGCCTTTTTTACATCTTCTTATTATCTTTTGGGAGACACCTATGGCATTTCCTGTCAAAAAATTACTTGCTGGTTGAATAAAAGTACCTTTAGAGGGAACCTAACTAATTATATACAATCATTAACTACTAAAAAGTACCTTAGATGTATTCACTTACTGGTGTGACAGATGGTTACCTCATAATATACACACAAAGATGCCGCATGCTAATGAGCTGTTTCGAGTCCGGCGTGAGGTCATCAAGTCCAGCGTATATTTAATTCAGAGCTATAGCCACTCCCCTGCCCACCTGCTGCTGATTCCTATGGAAAAAAACTGTCATTCAGCAGCAGGTGGGCGGGGAGAGTCAGGAGCTCATGAATATTCATGACTCATCATTATCAGCTGGAGCTTTTCAATACAAGATGTTGGCAGATTGACTGGGTCAATTAAAGAAAGTGACCCAGCATTTTGATAAGCGAATCAGTCACTTATTTATGTTGCCTTTAATTAGGACACCATAAAACTGGTGACAGGTTCCCTTTAAGTCAAAATTTGCCAGGGGTATGAATAATTATGGGTAGCACTGTAGTTGATGAATTTGCTCAAAAGAGTATAATTGGTTCTCATTAAATAAGTCAGAAATCATAATTATCCCCTTAGTTTTCCATGTGTTCAATTCTAAATCCATTATGCATAATTCCAGAGACTCTATAGGAGCCCATTTCTATATTGATCTTATTCCAAGGGAACCCAATTTATGGTACTCTTTCCAATTGGTCAGGGAGACTGATACGCTATATGGTATGCTTTTGGGTGTGATAAAAGATGGAGTTAGCGCAGACAGGGGTAGAGCTTTTAGGTTATGGAATGGGGATAAAGTAGATTCAATAGAAACCCATGGGAATGTGGGGGAGTTTGTCCACCAACGTTGTAGTTGCGAAATTCTTTCTTTCTCTCAATAGGATGGTTAGAGCTGTAACATCCCATAGTTATGTTACTAAACTCATTTTCCCCACTACTATTTGTTGGTAACATGTGCCTTGTCATCTAATGTAGTTTTATTTAATATTCCTCACAGATGTGCATTTTCTAAGCCTGTTACATGTATTTGCTGTAATTTCCATGTACACCAGCAGGTGGCAGCAATGTGTTGCCAGGAACTTGGACAGTTTAGCATACCTAGAATGGAATAGTTTACAGTGATGGCTAACCTTGGCACTCCAGCTGTGGTAAAACTACAACTCCCAAGATGCCCCCCTTGCTTGGCTGCTCTCAAAACTCTGTAGAAATAAATAGAGCATGCTGGGAGTCGTAGTTTCACCACAGCTGGAGTGCCAAGGTTAGCCATCACTGGAATAGTACATTCCAGTTTAGCTCCCCCCTCTTTGAAGAGGTGTGGAATGTTCCCACATCCTGCCTCATGGGGAGGAAAGGAAGTTACAGTTAGTGTGCCAGCCACCCCGGCTAGGAGAAGGCCGTGTTGGTAGGAGCTCCCAGTTCTAGGGATCCCAACCCAGGATCGTGTCTCGGCTGAGACCAAAGATCTTCATCCCCAGTCTGAGCCTTCAGCCTCAGCTGTTTGACAAGCAAGCAGCCATCTCCAGAACTCCAGGACGAACCATTCCCTGTGAGCACAACTGTGAGTACCATCCAGAGACCAGGAGAAGCCAAATTCCTCCTCAGCTAGTCAGTCCAATACACAGCAGAAGATAGACAAAGCAGAAGATATAGATTCCTGCCATATTCTCCAGGCATATGATAGAAGCAGAAGAGATAGTAATCCCTGCCACATATTACTTAATACCTGCTGGGACCCAAGACTATTGCTGTATCTCATGTGGATTAATGCTGCCTCCAGTAAAGACAAGTTGAATTATATTTCAAGTCTGGATCTCATTCATTGCTACCAAGTTCCTCAATTACTCCTACTAGCAACACTCATTTATTGCAAGTGAGCCAGGATCCAGGAGTCCCGCCGTACCATGGTAGGAGACACCGTTGACACTATTACTACTACCACACAGAGACATTATACCATTCTATCATTCCTTACCTGGTACATGAGTTGCAACACCTTAAAGGGCCCTGAGACTGTTCCCTGCACATGCTGCAATTGGTGTCACAAACAAAAACTGTTAACTATCATTTACACCTGACCCAGTCATTGCATATTATAGCGTCAGTGTGCATAACCCCAATCCGGCTTACTGCAGTGCTACGCGGGTGTTTTTCTTCTGGACCATGGAGTTTTAGTTTCTGGACATTGAGGGCACCTGTGAGTTTCACAGTACCATCCTGCTGGTATGAAATGCTGGCACGTACTTTTGCAAGCAAGTCTGCACTCAGGAGGCAACAGGGGGCGTTATCACTGACCAGAAATCAGGCAGGCACTTCTTGGGTAAGGGCAAATCTAATATGGATGGGTTCTGTTAAAAGGGAAGTACACTACTTTCCTATCCACTTCTACCCAAGGACTGGTGCCTTATTTAATAAGATTCAGCCCTTAGCAACCAGCCTGCATAAAACGGCAATCTCACTATTCAGTTAAGATGGTCGCCACTGCCCTCACCCTGAGGCTAATCCCGCCTGCCCTCACTAGCCAGTAACAATAGCCCCCCAAAAGTGTCAGTAACCACAGCCCTCCCCCTAAAGGGTTAATCTCCTGCAGCACAAAGGGGTCCTCTTACCACACGTTGATTTCATTTATACACTGAGCAGACGGCAGATCTCCCTTCCCTGGTCTGCGCTGCTTCAACTCTGCATTGTCCCAGTCTTCTGAGTGAGGGAGCGTCTGCCAAGTGCAGGGACAGGGAGTAGTGCACACAGCCCAGGCACTGTTATCAGCTGCTGGGGAGGACCTGGCTTTAATCATTTACTTACAGTCCCTGGCTGTCTGTAATCTGACCTTGCACGCTGCGTGCTTCTGCGTCCTCCGTCCTTCAACACATAGACGGACCATGCCTAGCAACACTATTTTAAGCACAGGTAAAAGTTGGCAGTACAGGGAACAAAACTGTGGAATTAAGGGGTAATTGAATACACAGTGAAAAGTTGAAATAGGGCCACCAAGGTGATATTAATCACCACAATCCAATACTCCCAAAAAAAAAAAAAAAGATGACAGTTATACTTTAAATTTAATAACTGGCTGAACCTCCTTTGGCAGCAATAACTTCAACCAAACGTTTCCTGTAGTTGCAGATCAGACGTGCACAACGGTCAGGAGTAATTCTTGACCATTCCTCTTTACAGAACTGTTTCAGTTCAGCAATATTCTTGGGATGTCTGTTCTGAATCGCTTTCTTGAGGTCATGCCAAAGCATCTTAATTGGGTTGAGGTCAGGACTCTGACTGGGCCACTCCAGAAGGTGTATTTTCTTCTGTTTAAGCCATCCTGTTGTTGATTTACTTCTGTGCTTTGGGTTATTGTCCTGTTGCAACACCCATCTTCTGTTGAGCTTCAGCTGGTGGACAGATGGCCTTAAGTTCTCCTGCAAAATGTCTTGATAAACTTGGGAATTCATTTTTCCTTCGATGATAGCAATGAAGCCCCAAACCATGATCCCCCCACCACCATACTTCACAGTTGGGATGAGGTTCTGATGTTGGTGTGCTGTGCCTCTTTTTCTCCACACATAGTGTTGTGTGTTTCTTCCAGACAACTCAGCTTTGGTTTCATCTGTCCACAGAATATTTTGGCAGTACTGCTGTGGAACATCCAGGTGCTCTTGTGCAAACTGTAAACGTGCAGCAATGTTTTTTTTGGACAGCAGTGGCTTCCTCTGTTGTATCCTCCTTAAAATCCATTCTTGTTTAGTGTTTCACGTATCGTACATTTGCTAACAGGGATGTTAGCATAAGCCAGAGATTTTTGTAAGTCTTTAGCTGACACTCTAGGATTCTTCTTCACCTCATTGAGCAGTCTGCGCTGTGCTCTTGCAGTCATATTTACAGGACAGCCACTCCTAGGGAGAGTAGCAGCAGTGCTGAACTTTCTCCATTTATAGACAATTTGTCGTAACGTAAACTGATGAACAGCAAGGTTTTTGGAGATACTTTTATAACCTTTTCCAGCTTTATGTAAGTCAACAATTCTTAATCGTAGGTCTTCTGAGAGCTCTTTTGTGTAAAGGCATCATTCACATCAGGCAATGCTTCTTGTTAAAAGCAAACCCAGAACTGGTGTGTTATTTATTGGGCAGGGCAGCTGTAACCAACACCTCCAATCTCCTCTCATTGACTCCAGTTGGCTGACACCTCACTCCAATTAGCTCTTGGAGATGTCATTAGTCTAGGGGTTCACATACTTTTCCCACCTACACTGTGAATGTTTACATGGTGTGTTCAATAAAAACATGGTAACATTTAATTATTTGCGTGTTATTAGTTTAAGCAGACTGTGATTGTCTATTTTTGTGACTTAGATGAAGATCAGATCACATTTGATGACCAATTTGCGCAGAAATCCATATCATTCCAAAGGTTTCACATACTTGTTCTTGCAACTGTATGTGTATCCTTCATTTACTGAGTTCAGTACTCTATGGAGCGCTACTTAGGACTATGTGTATTTTCTCGTGCTTGTAGCTGTATCAGGAAAAATACCAGTAACTAAGATGGCTGCCGGGCAGGAATTTCCCTCCGTTAAGATGGCCACTGGGCGGCCAGAAGTTACAGGAGTTAAGATGGCAGCCAGGCCGGAAATTGGATTAGTTAAGATGGCTGCTGGTGAAGAAGTTACCTTAGCTAAGATGGCCGCTGGGGGTGTGGTAGGGTCTCTCAGCGCAATCTTGGAGGGTAGTATCAGCGGCATGTAAAAATAATTACTTGTCTGTTCATCATACATTTTTGCCCAGCCTAATTTCTTATGGTGCTTGCATTGTTTTTTTTATAATATCAAGAATAGAATGTTCTATATTCAAGGCCAAATGTTCTGTGTTCACTCCTGTGAGAAAATTTGTGATAATTTCACTCCTTTTTGGCCTAAATCCAGAGCACACACCTCCCTATATCTCTGTGATGATTTTTTTTTTTTCATTCTCGATTTAACTCTTAATTTGGCCTCATCATTACATCAGTAGAGGTGATTGTGTGACCTTGCTCTTCTAGTCAGTTTTCTATTTGGCAACACACAAGGTCACATTTCTGGTCCACACAGACATAACATTCAATGTTGAACAAACATAGAAACAGACAGACATATAGAACCCTTTCTTATACTCTTACACACAAAGTCTGAACTTATTAACAAATAACATACAAATAACATACATACATACATGCTCCATACTCACACACACTCAGTACCTCACGCACATTTTCTTTTGATTATATCCAATATCTCTTAGTATTGCAGTGTTCTCGCTATCACACATTCCAATGTCATGATGTCACTCCCCCGTTTCCCTCTATCCTCAGCCATATTCACTGGGAAACAGAAACACACACTGTGCTGGGCACACAAATACACAGACAGACAAGACACAATACTTCCTCAGCGCTGCACTGCATCATCACTCAACTTTCCACAATGGTTCACATGCTTCCACACACTCAATTCTCCAGTTAAAATCACACCCTGTAATCTTCATCAGCCACAATGTGTCTTTCTGAAACTTTACCAGACTAGTTTCCTCTGAGCTTCCTCACTAAATCAGGGTGCCACCGTACTAGTACTCCTAGGGTTAAGATTCCCATATTTCATCCCTGCAACTTCTTCAACACTTTGTCCCGTGGATTTACTTCCTCACTTCACACACACAACCAAGACAGAAGCAGGCACCTCCTCCTTCACACTCCTAAGCAGAGTTTTCCCCTGTGCAGGATATTAACTGTTTCTTTCCTGGTGAGCACGTCTGGTCGCCAGTCCAGGACTAACCCTCTGCCACTTCAGGCAGATAATTTACAGTCCTCCAGGGACTCCCCAGGGTTACACCCTCTGCTCCTGCTCTCAGATAGTTCAGTAACCCCTAATTCGCATTCTGCCCGGGGCTATACAGGGTTACTCCCTCTATCTCGAGAGCAGTTGACCCCTAATTCAAGCCCCGTCTCTTGTACACAGGTAATTCAGTAGTCCCTTGTACAGCTCCATACCCCTGCCAGGGGAGTACAGCACAAGATGCAGATGAAATGACCAGAATTTTCTCACCTTGTCTCTGAGGCTGCAGTACTCATCCTCAAGTGTGGTCCACCATGCTCTGGGAACCCTCATACTTTGGCTAGTGACGCTACTTCTCCTGAGCCCCACGTATCGAGCGCCAACTGTTGGAGAAGCCCTCAATCAGGGCTGATTATGTTTGCTCTACTGCTCCAAATTAATAGTAACCCACTGTGACACACACACTGGGGTCAAAGCAAATTCTCATTTATTACAGGAAGTGAAGCAGGTTATATAGAAATCAGAGGGGCATTGCCCCTGAGGCTCGTGGCTTTGTTACATTGGCTAAAATATGAAAATAAGAAAAGAGATAACACTTGGCATCTGTGCATTGTTTTACTAACTGTGGTATTTGAACCATGTAAATATTTAACTATAGGGGCCATCTTGTAATGGAGTCTTCACTAACAGCTGAAAAGCATATATGACGTAGCAAGGAGGCGTGTTCTCTTGGGTAGGATGGAACCTTCGTGCTTTCGAGAAGATAAGGTGTTGTCTGAGAGCTGGAGTATATGGGAGCTTTCTTAGCGGATTCAAAGAATGATGGCCACGTATTTATCACTAACATATTAAGAGCAGAAAGCATAAATATTTGATGCTTTATCCTTATTTCTTGTTTCCTTTTTTCCATCCTTCCTTTCACTCCTTCTCTGGTAGTATGTGTTATTTAAGTTCTTGTCTTGTCCTATCATTTTAATGTTGTCTTTTAATATAATTGCTATTTTATTATATGAGATTGCTGCTCTATACTTTTATGTTATACTGTTATGGGACGCAGGCGGAGGGCTTCTGTTCCCCTGCTCTGCCGGTGTTCCCCGATCTCACTGCAGCACAGATGCTCGCTGCGTCCGGCTGCACTTCCTGGTTCCCGGTGTCTCCGTTGTCATGGTGACAGGGGACGCTGCACACCTGGCCGCACTCCTCCTGCAGGAGCAGTCGGCGTTCCCCGTCACCATAGGAACCTGGAGGGGCTTAGTGCTGAGCTGGGCACTCGGCGCTTGGCTACAGGCAGGGAGTCACTTAGGCTTTGTATATCCACCGCGTTACTACATTGTTTTTTTTAAAGCCTTCCTTCTAATATAAATATATACCAAGTGTAAAACTTGACAAAAATATACTTCTACCAAAAACATGCATGCCACACACATGTATTTATACATAACAGGCCTTCAGAAGAAAACAGCAACTTAAAAGGAGAGCAATGCAAAATTGTCTTTATTTACAATATATCTTTAACACTGGGCTGCATACTGAATTTTCGGGAATGTTCAATTGACTTACCCATTTTAATTAATGGTTTTCTGTAGCAAATACATTTACAGTAAATAAATAGCGCAACTGCATGTTATGTAAATAAAATGAAAATTTCCGGAAACCCCAAATAACCAAAACAAAAGAAGAAAAATGCATGTGGAGTCGCTGAACATTCAATCACTCAATGCACAGAACAGTATTGCATCAACTTAAAGGGGCAATATTGTCTATATATATTATATATTTAAATTTGCACACAGGTGAGGTGTATTACCAATTAACACTTGTTAATTACAAATTAACATGATGGTGTAATTGGGGTATTATACACTTGTATGATTCAGGTATGTTATGTTAGATATTTATTGTTTCTATATCAATTTTTGTATTAATTATATATGCGCAGGACATCTATAATGTCTGATATGGCAGGTAACAGATGTGTGGTGCAGAGAGACAGCTGACAAAAAACAGCGGAAAGGAAAAGCTACCGATTACTAAATGGGACAAAAAGGATCGCAAACCAAAGCAGGAAAACCTGGACCGGAATCCATTACCACAACTAGGTCATGGAGCGATCCCTTGAAACCGAGCGAGTAGCCACTCACTGCGACCTCCTGAACCCAGGCACAACAGGGTCAGCGAAAGGTTGTGACACCCTCGTGACAGTACCCCCCTTTCTACGAGGGCCCACCGGACAATCATGACCAGGTCTTTCCGGATGATAAATGTGGAAAGAACAAATTAACCTGCTGACGTTTACTTCCGACGCTGGCACCCACATTCTTTCTTCTGGACCATAACCCCTCCAATGCGCCAGATATTGAAGGGAGTGACAGACAAAACGAGAATCAACAATTCTTGCCACCTGAAACTCCAAATTGCCATTGACAACAATTGGAGGGAACAGTAACAGTGATGGTTCCGGAGGTACAACATACTTTTTGAGCAACCATTTATGAAATACATTATGAATTTTCAATGTTTAAGGCAGCTCCAGGTAAAATGCCATGGGGTTAATAACGGCGACTACTGATAAACCTAGGACCCAATTTCCAAGAGGGAACCTTTAACTTGATATTTCTAGTCGACAACCACACAGTCATTCACTCCTAGGTCCGGACCTGGCAAACGTTTTTTATCAGCCATACGTTTATATCTGCCTCCCATATTTTTCTAATTGCTTTGAACCTTTCGCCATACAGAAGAGAGTGCGGACGTAAACTGTTCTTCAGGTATCCCAGAAGGCTCCCCGTTCACCGAAAGTGCAAAATTGAGGATGAAAACTATATGCACCAAAAAATGGTGACTTGCTAGTTGATTCTTGACGGCGATATTTTATAGCAAACTCTGATAAAGCTAAGTAAGATGACAATTCCTCCGGATTTTCAGACACAAAACACGTAAGCTAAGTCTCTAGGTTTTGGTTGGTGCGTTCTGTCTGGCCGTTCTACTGCGGATGGAAGGCTGAGGAAAAGGCCAAATGTACCCCAAAAAGAGAACAAAAAGCTCTCCAGAATTTAGAAATAAACTGGGTTCCTCGATCCGAAACATCGAAAGGGACACTGTGAAGCTTCACAATTTCACAGATAAAAACCTGAGCCAGTGTTTTAGCATTTGGCAATGCGGATCCAACATGACTACAGGCATTACAGTGAGGGCAGTACTTAACTGCATGTTTATTGGCTGCATAGTAGTCAAGATATGTACGGGGAGGGACTCAAGCATGGCGCTCAAGCACATGCAGAACTTGGCCGAGTAACGACAGGTGTTCGGCCAAGCATGCTCGATCATCACTAATGAATACTTTTTCAAGGCACCGTGTGTGTATATAAATACACACAGTAGCAGTCCAGTCTTATGAAAGTACTGGAAGTGACAGGATGGCATGTGCAGTACAGTGCAGATTTACAAAGAAAGTGAGGGATTTGGAGCTTCATTACGTTATTAAATTCCTTACAAAGGAAGAAAAGAGGACTAAAGAAATAATCCATCAAAGGATGATTGCTGTATATGGTGATGATGCACCTTCCTACTACCAAGTAAAGTTTTTGGCCAAGCAGTTTAACCCTTTCTACCCCGGGCCAGTTTTCACCTTCCTGCCCAGGTCATTTTTTGCAAATCCGACATGTGTCCCTTTATGTGGTAATAACTTTGGAATACTTTTATTTATCCAAGCCATTCTCAGATTGTTTTCTCGTGACACAATATACTTCATAAATTTGAGTCAATATATTTCCCCTTTATTCATAAAAAAATCCCAAATTTACCCCAATTTTTTTTAAATGGTAATTTTCGAAATTTCAATTTCTCTGCTTTTAAAACTGAAAGTGATACCTCATAAAATATTTATTACTTAACCCTTTTATGACCAAGGGTCATTGATGCCCCAGTGTCCAGGTCAAAATTTACAAATCTGACATGCGTCACTTTATGTGGTAATATCTTTGGAACACTTTTACTTATCCACGCCATTCTGAGAATGTTTTCTCGTGACACATTGTACTTCATGATAGTCATATATTTGAGTCAATATATTTCACCTTTATTTATGAAAAAATCCCAAATTTACCCAAAATTTGGAAAAATTCACAATTTTCCAGAATTAAACTGAGGGGCTAGGTCATGTGATATTTTTATAGACAAGATCGTTATGGACGTGGCAAGCAATACCTAATATGTATACTTTTTCTTATTTATTTTTAGTTCTAAGTTTTACACAATAATAGCATTTTTGAAACAAAAAATAATAATATGTTTTAGTGTCCAATTGTCCTAGTGTCACAACCAGACAGCTGAGAAGCTCTGACAGAGGCCTTTCAGAACCTCCTCCTTGAATTTCTGTGTTGTGGTATTCAGCTCCTCCTCTCGTCAGCCTCTCTCAGCTGTCATGTCTTACTTGCTTCCCTTTAAATGCCTCCCCAGAATGCTTTTCTGGGCGGCTTATATTTCTTCCTGGAGTGTGTGTGCACGCTGATCTGTCCTCCTGTTTGCTTCAAAGCTAAGTGTACTTTTATATGTTAATATCTGTTTGCTGGATCCCAGATGACCCTGACTCCCTCCGTGTCTTGTGTAGGGAGCCGGTGGTCGTGTCCCCTCACTATAGTAGGGTGCTCAGGGCTTTATAGTCAAGGTTCGTGGATATGCAAACCTCCACCATTAGGATCTTTGCATAGGCTGAGCAGCCAGGGAAAGTGCCAGGTCTTCTGCAGGGGTCTCCCTTGGTTCCTTAGTTTTTGGATCCAGCGAGTCGTTTATACATGTTGCTTTGCCTTGTTACCTGTACACATTCCGTGACATTATAAGCCGCCAAAACCGTCTTAAGCATGGATCCGGTTTCACTTTTGGCTGAACGCTTCCAGGGTCTTTCATTGGAGGTAGCTGACCTCCGTAAGACTTTGTCTCAGCTTCAAGTGACCGGTTCAGCTTGCGTTCATGGAGCTTGTTCTGAGCCTAAGATCTCGCTCCCGGATACGTTCTCCGGGGGTAGTGAGAATTTTGTGCGTTTTAGAGAGGCTTGCAAACTCCATTTTCGCCTTCTTCCCCATTCTTCTGGTGATGAGGAACGGAGGGTGGGGATCATTATATCGCTGCTCAGGGGTAACGCTCAGTCCTGGGCCTTTTCGCTGCCGGAGGGGGCACGGCCCCTCCGTTCAGTGGATGAATTCTTTTTAGCCCTGGGTCAGATATATGATGATCCGGATCGTATTGCTCTGGCGGAGTCTAGACTACGTCTCCTATGCCAGGGTAAACAATCCGCAGAAATATACTGCTCAGAATTTCGGAGTTGGGCAGCTGATACTGGTTGGAATGATGCTGCACTCCGAAGTCAATTTTGCCATGGTCTTTCAGAGGGATTGAAAGATGCATTTGCCTTTCATGAAAGGCCTATTTCTTTGGACTCTGCTATGTCTCAGGCCGTTCGTATTGACAGGCGTCTTAGAGAGAGAGGAGAGATCTCTCTTTCCTGTCATACTCGGTCCCAGGACTGTGCAGCGGTCCCATTCTCTGCGCAGGGGTCTCAGTCGCTGTCAGCCCCTTCTGAGCAGGAGCCCATGCAGCTGGGGTTGATTGCTTCTGACAATAGAAGATTCAGCCCGCATGAGAGGGTTTGTTTTTGTTGTGGAGGTATTAATCATTTGGCAAATATTTGTCCCTCTAGGAGATTCAGGCAGTTCTCTGGGTATAATAAAGAAACAAAGAGGAAAAAATCTTTGAAAAATGTTCCGTCTGTTACTATTGGCAGGATTGAGGCGGAAATTGAAGATTTTCCGTTTGCTTGTAGTTCCCGTTTTGTCCTGCCGGCTAGGGTGGCGCTAGAGAGCAAGAACATTTTTTGTGAGATTTTTGTGGATAGTGGAGCAGCGGTTAATCTCATTGATAATCACTTTGCGATAACTCATGGTTTCCAGGTGTGCGCTTTGAGAAAGGATATTCCTGTGTTTTCTATCGATTCCGCTCCACTTTCTCAGAAGTCATTAAAGGGCATAGTTCACAATATCCGTTTAATTGTGAGTGATGCTCATGTTGAGGATGTGTCATGTTTCGTCCTTAGCGGTTTGCCGACTCCTCTAGTGTTGGGGCTACCCTGGCTCACTAAACATAACCCCACCATTGATTGGCAAGCAAGGCAAATAAATGGTTGGAGTGACTTTTGCAGAGAGAATTGCCTCACGACATCTGTTTCTGAGGTTGCTACTAAGACTGTACCATCTTTTCTCTCTGAATTTTCGGATGTCTTCTCTGAGAGTGGAGTTCAGGATTTGCCCCCGCACAGGGAGTACGATTGCCCTATTAATCTCATCCCAGACGCCAAGCTGCCTAAATCTCGTTTATACAATCTTTCCCAACCTGAGAGGATCGCTATGCGTACTTATATCTCTGAGAGTCTGAGAAAGGGACACATACGACCCTCAAAGTCACCTGTTGCCGCTGGTTTTTTCTTTGTTAAGAAAAAAGATGGTTCTTTAAGACCTTGTCTGGATTTCAGGGAGCTGAACAATATCACAATTCGTGACCCTTATCCGCTTCCTCTGATCCCGGACCTGTTTAACCAGGTTGTTGGGGCTAAAGTCTTTTCCAAATTAGATTTAAGAGGGGCATACAACCTGGTCAGGGTCAGAGAAGGGGACGAATGGAAGACGGCCTTCAATACCCCTGAGGGCCATTTTGAGAATTTGGTTATGCCTTTTGGGTTGATGAATGCCCCAGCCATTTTTCAGCATTTCGTGAACAGCATTTTTTATCATTTGATGGGAAAATTTGTATTGGTGTATTTGGATGACATTTTGATTTTTTCTCCCGATTTCAAATCTCATAAGGAACATTTACGTCAGGTCTTGCTCATCCTGCGGGAGAATAAATTATATGCGAAACTGGAAAAATGTGTGTTTGCGGTTCCAGAAATTCAATTTCTGGGGTTTCTTCTCTCCGCTTCTGGTTTTCGCATGGACCCCGAGAAGGTCCGCGCTGTGCTTGAGTGGGAGCTTCCTGAGAATCAAAAGGCGCTGATGCGTTTTTTGGGCTTTGCCAATTATTACAGGAAGTTCATTTTGAATTATTCTTCTATTGTTAAACCACTCACTGATATGACCAGAAAGGGGGTAGATTTTTCTTCTTGGTCAGTAGAGGCGCGTAAGGCCTTTTCTGATATCAAGGAGAGTTTTGCTTCCGCTCCCATCTTGGTGCAACCTGATGTTTCATTACCCTTCATAGTTGAGGTTGATGCTTCTGAGGTGGGTGTGGGGGCGGTCTTGTCTCAGGGTTCCTCTCCTGCCAATTGGCGACCGTGTGCCTTTTTCTCAAGAAAACTCTCCTCCGCAGAGAGAAATTACGATGTGGGAGATAGGGAATTGTTGGCCATCAAGTTGGCTTTTGAGGAATGGCGCCATTGGCTAGAGGGGGCCAGACACCCTATTACCGTATTTACTGACCATAAAAATCTGGCCTACTTGGAGTCAGCCAAGCGTCTGAACCCGAGACAGGCCAGATGGTCGTTGTTCTTTTCTAGGTTTAATTTTGTTGTCACGTTCCGCCCTGGAGTTAAGAATGTGAAGGCAGATGCCCTGTCACGTTGTTTTCCGGGAGGCGGGAATTTTGAAGACCCGGGTCCCATTTTGGCTGAAGGTGTGGTGGTCTCTGCTCTTTTTCCTGAATTGGAGGCAGAGGTGCAGGCAGCCCAGTCAGAGGCTCCTGATCTTTGTCCTCCTGGGAGGTTGTTTGTGCCTCTCGCTTTAAGACACAAGATTTTTAAAGAACACCACGATACGGTCCTTGCTGGGCACCCGGGGGTAAGAGCCACACTGGATCTCATCGCTCGGAGATTCTGGTGGCCTGCGCTTCGTAAGTCGGTTGAGGGTTTTGTGGCAGCCTGCGAGACTTGCGCTCGTGCCAAGGTCCCTCATTCACGGCCATCAGGTCCTCTCCTTCCCTTACCCATTCCTTCCCGTCCTTGGACACATCTGTCCATGGACTTTATCACGGACCTGCCTCGTTCCTCGGGGAAGACTGTGATTCTGGTGGTGGTGGACCGTTTTAGCAAAATGGTGCATTTCATCCCTTTTCCTGGTTTGCCCAATGCTAAGACGCTGGCGCAGGCATTTGTTGATCACATTGTCAAGTTGCACGGTATTCCTTCAGACATAGTCTCTGATAGGGGCACGCAGTTTGTTTCCAGATTCTGGAAGGCTTTCTGTTCTCGCTTGGGGGTTCGGTTGTCATTCTCTTCTGCTTTCCACCCGCAGTCGAATGGCCAGACAGAGCGCGTCAATCAGAATCTGGAGACATATCTGCGTTGTTTTGTGGCGGAGAATCAAGAGGATTGGTGTTCTTTTTTGTCCCTTGCTGAGTTTGCTTTAAATAACCGTCGTCAGGAGTCCTCTGATAAGTCACCATTTTTTGGTGCATATGGGTTTCATCCACAGTTTGGGACTTTCTCGGGAGAGGGGTCTTCTGGTTTACCTGATGAGGACAGATTCTCCTCGTCTTTGTCATCTATTTGGCAAAAGATTCAAGATAATCTAAAGAGCATGAGTGAGAGATATAAGCGTGTGGCTGATAAGAGACGTGTGCTTGGTCCGGACCTGAATGTTGGTGATCTGGTGTGGTTGTCTACCAAGAATATCAAATTGAAGGTTCCCTCCTGGAAGTTGGGTCCTAGGTTTATTGGGCCTTACAAAATCCTGTCTGTCATAAATCCTGTTGCATACCGTCTTGATCTTCCTCAGACTTGGAAGATCCATAATGTTTTTCATAAGTCCTTATTGAAACCTTATGTTCAACCCATTGTACCCTCGCCTTTGCCTCCTCCTCCGATTATGGTTGATGGGAATCTTGAATTTCAGGTCTCTAGGATTGTGGATTCTCGTCTTGTCCGCGGTTCTCTTCAGTACCTTGTTCAGTGGGAGGGGTATGGTCCTGAGGAGAGGATGTGGGTCCCAGTGACGGACATCAAGGCCTCTCGTCTCATCAGGGCATTCCATAGGTCCCATCCTGAGAAGGTGGGCTCTGAGTGTCCGGAGTCCACTCGTAGAGGGAGGGGTACTGTCACAACCAGACAGCTGAGAAGCTCTGACAGAGGCCTTTCAGAACCTCCTCCTTGAATTTCTGTGTTGTGGTATTCAGCTCCTCCTCTCGTCAGCCTCTCTCAGCTGTCATGTCTTACTTGCTTCCCTTTAAATGCCTCCCCAGAATGCTTTTCTGGGCGGCTTATATTTCTTCCTGGAGTGTGTGTGCACGCTGATCTGTCCTCCTGTTTGCTTCAAAGCTAAGTGTACTTTTATATGTTAATATCTGTTTGCTGGATCCCAGATGACCCTGACTCCCTCCGTGTCTTGTGTAGGGAGCCGGTGGTCGTGTCCCCTCACTATAGTAGGGTGCTCAGGGCTTTATAGTCAAGGTTCGTGGATATGCAAACCTCCACCATTAGGATCTTTGCATAGGCTGAGCAGCCAGGGAAAGTGCCAGGTCTTCTGCAGGGGTCTCCCTTGGTTCCTTAGTTTTTGGATCCAGCGAGTCGTTTATACATGTTGCTTTGCCTTGTTACCTGTACACATTCCGTGACACCTAGGTAGGGTCTCCTTTTTTGCGGAATGAGGTTATGGTTTGATTTGTACTATTTTTGGGGGCATACTCCTTTTTGATCGCTTGTTGTTGCAGTTTTTGTGATGTAAGGTGACAAAAATGGCTTTTTTGGTACTTTTTATTTATTTTTTTACAGTGTTCACCTGTGGGGTTAGGTCACGTGGTATTTTTAAATAGCAGGTTGTTATGGATGCGGCAATATATAATAGGTCAATTTTTTTTCACTTTAGCACAATAATAGCAGTTTTGAAGCAAAAAAAATCATATTTTAGTGTCTCCATTGTCTGAGAGCCATAGCTTTTTTATTTGTTGACCGATTGTCTTAGGTAGAGTCTCATTTTTTGAGGGATGAGGTGACGGTTTGATTGGTACTATTTTGGGGGACATGATCGCTTGGTGTTGCAATTTTTTTATTTAAGGTGACAAAAATTGCTTTTTTTATACAGTTTGGATATTTTTATAGAGCTGGTTGTTACAGACACGGAGATACCTAATATGTATACTTTTTTTTATTTATTTCACTTTAACACAATAATAGCATATTTGAAACAAAAAAAATGATGTTTTAGTGTCTCATGTTCTGAGAGCCATAGTTATTTTTTATTTTTTGAGCGATTTTCTTATGTAGGGGCTCATTTTTTGCGGGATGAGGTGACGATTTTATTGGTATCATTTTGTGGGACATACGCCTTTTTGATCGCTTAGTGTTGCAGTTAATGTGATTTAAGGTGACAAAAATGGCTTTTTTGAAACAGTTTTTATGTTATTTTTTTATGGTATTTATCGGACGGGGTGGATCATGTGATATATTTATAGAGTCTGTCGTTATGGACGCGGCGATACCTAATATGTGTGTTTTATCTTTTTTTTATTATTATAAAATCAGGGGAAAAGGGGTGTTTTTTCTTTTTTTACTTAATACTTTCTTTTTTTAACTTTATTTCTGACTTTGATTTTTGGGGGTCTGATCCCCTCTGCAATGCATTACCATACATCTGTATAGTAATGCATTGCCCTTTAGTGTATTACACAGAGTAATACACTAACAGGTTGCCTAGGAGACCCAGCCTGGGGCTGGATTTCCTGGGCACTCGTAGAAGGAAGGTCCCAATGCTGTGCAAGGCATTGGGCAGCCTCTGCACGGCATCGGGCTGCCTTCTCACCCATCGGGTCCCTGCCACAGCAGCGCGGGGACCTGATGGGCTCCCTCACCTACAGCAAACCCCTTCTATGTCGCGGTCAGCGCTGACCATGGCATAGAAGGGGTTAATGCACCGGCATCAGTGTTTTGACCAATGATGGCACATACAGCAGGGGTCCGGCTAACAGGAACAGCCAGTCCCCTGCAGCTGATTGGGCGGGCGCAACTCCTTCACCCGCTGGATCAGCGGGCCGTGATAGTACTGCGCTGGGCGGCAAGTCACGTCCCGCTGCCCACTACTATTACGGCGCTGGTCGGGAAGGGGTTACATGTGGTAGGGAATCAAATGAAGATCTCTTAAAGCATCTACAGAGGAAGTGTGCCGTAGAGAAAAAGTGGAGAACATGATTTTGAAAGCTTGTCGGGTCAAAGTCAGTGTTATAGCTCATGAATTGGGAATTTCAGTTGATTCCGTTTCCAGTGTCATTCATGATGTTTTGATGATGTCAAAGTTCCCATTGGGTATTGTTTTATCTGGCTGCAATATACATTATTAGCACAACCTTGCTCTAAATTGCGTGCAATTGAATTGTTTGGCCGCTGCTGCCAGTGACACAACCTCTGCTACATCTGTTGGGTTACATTTGCGCATCCTAAACACTATGACCACCTCATGGGCTCAATGAGGCCCTCTTCTTCAAATCCTTTTTATAGGTATTTTTATGATGTCTTATATCTTTATTTATTATATATCTTTTTTGCAGCCGTAATCGCCCTTTGAATTCTGGACCAATAACTATGCTATGAACAGAATTTATGTGACCATAAGGACCTGCTAAATAGATTGGGAACTGAGAGAAGAGTTCATCGTTTGGTTATAAGAAATATTAATACATGAATTATTAATATGTATTAATATGTATTATAATCTGAGGGATATGGAAATGTGATACTTTTTCAGGTTTTTTATATTTTATGTTTGGTGTTGTCACATGAATTTTGGCACTTATTTTAATATATTTATTCATAATATATTGTGATCAAGATCATGATTTTTGGTTGCACATCACTTTATATTGTTAATTACAATATGTTGTAAATATAACTCATCTTGCACATTTATTATTATTATGTATTTTAACTGATTTACATTATAATTTTTGTGTTTATTGATAGTGTGTACATTTATTTTTATGTACATAATCATGTATTTTTATTATAATCATGCATTTTTAGCACTTTATCAGTATTTATGTTTTAGCACTTTGAGTGGTGACATACATATATATATCACTGTGGGTATATTTTCTATGTTTGTGTAGAGGTAATACCGTGCAAGATTATATTCCATATTATTATTCATTTTGTTTCTCTCCGTTCATTTGGTCACCTCCCTTTCTTATATTCTTGTTACCTAATTTCTTTTTATTGTTTTTTGCTTTTTTTTGGTCTGGTCTCATAGTGACAGGGAACGGGCGCCAAGTTGTCTGTTTACAGGGTTGCTTAGTTACCCTGTCAGCTGTTGTAGCGCATTGCCGTGGTGCGCTGTGCGCCAGGTTACGTGGAGACGCTAGGATGTCTACTTGGGAGGCAGGCTGGAATACATGGCATGCGTTCCACCCCTCCTCCTAATGAGCATGGTGTCTCCATAGTTTGGCTGCAATGCGCATCACCAGTTGGGGATGTGCTCTGTAGGATACAGCAGCTGATGTGATTTATGTAAGTTATTCATCGATACTTGGCGTCTTTTTTTGGATTTAAAAAGGGGCTCTGGGCTACACATCACGACCTCCTGACGAAACAGAGGTGAAACGCGATTTGAGGTATTTTCGTTGACTTGCGCTGCTCTGTATACCCGCAATAATCTCCTGTGGTATGTATCGCACATAATATTGTGGCAACTTGTGGTCACATTGTTTTTGGCTTTCCTGACCAGGTTGTGGGTGGTGGCTTTGGGGGGTTTCTCTTCTTCCTTTTATTTTTTCTAATTTGTTTTTTTCAGTTTTTCATTCTGTTTTCAGTTTTTCCCCCCATTTTCTCCGTCCCAGTGCTTATTCCTGGGCTCATGCTGTACCATTGTTTTGGGCAATAGTTATTAAACTTGATATAGATATCTACCCGTACTGAGGGATATACCCATGCATATAGTAGTAGGCAGGTCATTTTTGCGATATTCATGTTTTATGGTGTATACTCTTTGGACATGGTTACACTTGACATCATGTGGAAGATCTTTAGTAGTAGCAGCATAGGTCAGGTGATTCTGGCACCCTTATACATCTGTCGTTTTCCTTTTATCATTACTATTATATTGTTATATATTGTGTACATGGATTTTTATGCAATAAAGTTGATATATTTTTTAATATATTGGGTATGTCTTTGTTGTTTGTGAGTGAGCAACATTATAAGTAAATGTTCTGGTCAATATACATACCCTGATTAGTTGTATTGAGGCCTGTGTAGGTTTTGAACTCCTGTATAACGTTTGCACATCCTAAATATTTGTGACATTCAGTGTAATTTTTTCACCGCTGGTGAAAGCGACATTACCTGCGCTACATCTCCTGTATAACGTTTGCGAGCATATATACCATTTAATATGCCCAAGGCGAGCAGTAAGGGACGGGGAAATGGCCATGCTGCACACAGAGGCCGTGGCCCTGGGCCCGGTGAAACTGTGTCTGCTGCCAGAGCACATGAAAGATACGATACCTAGCTTTATATCCCAGTTTTCAGGGCAGAGCAGGACACCTGTCACGGACGTTCCCGTGGCAGGTACCAAGAGATCGGAGAGACTGGCAACTCGTGGGTTAAATTGACAAGTTCACTGTGGATATTATTGTGTCTGTGTTTTGGTGAATGCCACATCCCTTGCTCCAGGTGTTGCTTGTTGGTAAACTACCTTTCCCATAAGTAGCAGCTTCTCACTCTTGAAGGTGCGGTTTATAGATTTTCTTCCTGCCTTCTAACTAGCTGTTTATTCAGTAGTTTCCAGGCCCAGTTACTGTTCCATTTCCCTCCTGTGTTTAGTGTGGAGTTTTCCCCCACACTGATTGTGACAACACCACTCTCGAAGTCACACCAGTGCGACCAGGTGGTCGGTTGGATTGCAACAGATAATGCTTCCAGTCGGTTAAGCACCACCATGTCTTCCACAAAGTTCAGTCTCAGTAGCCAAGAGTCTGGTCAACAGAATCTTTACCCTGATCCTCCTTCCTCACACCATGGGAAGTCTTGGCAAACAAGTGATCCCACACTCGGATCTTCCGAGGAGCTCTTTTCACCACCATTCCCTGATTTGGGCCTCTCGCCAAGCCCACTTGAAGAGGGACATGAGGAGATCTTGTGCACTGATTCCCAAACTCTTGAGCATCCACAGTCAGAAGATGACGGTGTGAAATGGCAATTAGTGTTTAACGAGGTGGATGATGGTGATGAGACAAAGTCGGCAATAAGCCAACGGCAATTAGTGTCTGAAGAGGTTGATGATGAGGATGAGACACAGTTGTCAATAAGTGAGGTTCTTGTTAGGTCAACAAGTCAGGAGGATGACCAGAGTGAGGAAGTGGAAGAGGAGATGGTGGACGATGAAATCACTGACCCAACCTGGGAAGGTGGCAAGCCGAGCGAGGACAGCAATACAGAGGGGGAGGGATCCGCAGCACCGCAACAGGCTGGAAGAGGCAGTGGGGTGGCAAAAGGGAGAAGGCTGGCCACACACTGTTCCCCGGAGCACCCCCTTGTGGCAATCTCCTTTGCCAAGGGGTAGGTGTTCCACAGTCTGGCGCTTTTTTGAGGAAAGTGCGGACGATAAAAGAATTGTCATTGGCAACCTGTGCCGTACTAAAATGAGCAGGGGTGTGAACACTAGCAAATTCACCACCACCGGCATGATCCGCCACATGGCATCAAAGCAATCAATAGGTGGGCTGAACGCCTGGGTCCCCAATCAGTGTCTGCGGGTCATACCACTGCCTACTCTTTGACTGTGTTACGTGCTGGCCAATCCCCTGTCCCGGTCTGCACCTGGACCTTCACAAGCACCATCAGCTAGCACATCCACTTCTGTGTCCCAGCGCAGCGTACAGATGTCCATACCCCAGGCCTTTAAACGAAAGCACAAATGCCACCCACCCACAGGCCATAGCACTAAATGCGCACCTTTTCAAATTGCTGGCCCTGGAAATTTTGCCATTTAGGCTTGTGGACACTGAGGCTTTCCGCAGCCTGATGGCAACGGCCATCCCTTGTTACTCAGTCCCCAGCCACCACTATTTTTCCAGGTGTGCCGTCACACGTGCCCTGACCAACACAGTTATTGGGAAGGTCCACTTAACGACTAACACATGGACAAGTGCTTTTGGCAAGGGATGCTACATTTCCCTGACGGCACACTGAGTGAACTTTGTGGAGGCCGGGAGCAAGTCGTACCCTGGGATGGCACAGGTGCCACAGACACCAAGGATTTCGGACCCTACTTCCATCAGTATTTCCGCCACCAACTACATTAGTGGCTGCAACCCCCCCTTCTCTTACTCCACTTCCACCTCTGAATTATCATCTTGCAGCACCAGTCAGCCATCAGTCAGTAGCTGGAAGCAGTGTTGCGCTGCAGTCGGGAAGTGGCAACAGGCTGTGTTGAAACTAATTTGCTTAGGTGACAAACAGCACACCGCCGCAGAGCTGTGGCAGAGTATAAGGGACTAGACTGAGCTGTGGCTCTCGCCACTCAACCTACAACCAGGCATGGTTGTGTCTGAAAATGGCCGTAACTTGGTGGCGGCTTTGGAGCTCGGCAAGCTCACACACATCCCATGCCTAGCCCACGTGTTCAACTTAGTGGTTCAGCGGTTTTTCAAAGTCTACCCCAATTTGCCTAAGCTACTGGTGAAGGTGCGCCGCATGTGTGCCCCTTTCTGAAAGTCATATACAGCTGCCACCGGTCTGGCAACGCTGCAACAGTGCTTGCAATTGCCAGCTCACTGACTGTTGTGCGACGTGCAAACTCCACCTTCCACATGTTGGCCAGGCTTTATGAGCAGCAGAGGGCAGTAGTGGAATACCAGCTGCAACATGGTCATCGCCTTTCCAGTCAGCTTCCGCTCTTCACAAGCGACGAGTGGGCATGGATGTCTGACCTCTCTGAGGTTTTACGCAACTTTGAGGAATCAACAGAGATGGTGAGTGGTAATGCTGCTATTATCAGTGTAACCATCCCACTTCTGTGTCTACTGAAACGCTTGCTGCTCACAATGAAGGCGGACACTTTGCATGTGGAAGAGGTGGAAATGGGGGAAGACAGTACACAGGGTGATAGCCAGACCACACTCAGTTCGTCTTCTCAGCGCAAATCGGATGATGAGGAGGAGCAGGAGACGGTTGCTTCCGCTACAGAGGGTAGTACCCATAGCAGGTTTATTCCATCTGCTCAGCGTGGATGGTCTGAAGAGGATAAGGAGATTGAGAGTCATCCTCCGGATGAGGACAGCGAAGTCTTGTCTGTTGGGACTCTGGCACACATGGCTTACTTTATGTTATGCTGCCTTTCCCATGACCCTTGCGTTATACGCATTTTGGCCAACACCAATTACTGGCTGTTCCCCCTTCTCGACCCCCGCTACAAAGAGAACTTCTCATCTCTGATTCATGTGGTGGTGAGGAGAAGGACTATCAAAATGATGCAATACCAGAAGGTCCTTGTGGAAAAATTGCTCCAAACATTTCCAGCTGACAACGCTGGCGGCAGAGTACGTAGTTCCTTGGGCAACCGAGGAGGGGAACACACAGCAGTTCCAACAGGGGCAGGGCAACACTCTCCAAGGCCTGGGACAGTTTCATGACAGCCCCCTCACGCTAATGCGCGGCCCAATGTCACAAAGAGGGAAAAGTTTTGGAAGATGGTGAAGGAGTACGTAGCAGACCGTGTCAGTGTCCTCAGTGATCCCTCTGTGCCTTACAACTATTAGGTGTCCAAGCTGGACATGTGGCACGAACTGGAGCTCTACGCTTTGGAGGTGTTGGCCTGCCCTGCAGCCAGCGTTTTGTCAGAGCGGGTATTTAGTGCTGCTGGGGGGAATAATAACTGATAAGCGCATGCGCCTGTCAACTGAAAATGCTGACAGGTTGACTCTTATTAAAATGAACAAGGCCTGGATTGCCCCTGACTTCTCTACTCCACCAGATGAAAGCGGCTGAAAATAAAGGCACTTTAAATGTGGCTTTTATGGTGTATTGAATACACTGTATTCCCATGCTCCCCTTCCACCACAAAAAGGTTATATGGTTCAATCTTCCTTTTCTCGTCCTCCCCCACCATCATATCAACATTCTTATTAGACTGCCCTATCTCCTAATGTTTTAGATGGTCAGCTCAGCAGCAGACCCTCACCCCTAATGTTTTAGAGGGTCACCAGCAGGCCCTTGCCCATAATGTTTTAGATGGTCAGATCAGCAGCAGGCCTTCACCCCTAATGTTTTAGATGGTCAGATCAGCAGCAGGCACTCACCCCTAATGTTTTAGAGGGTCAGCTCAGCAGCAGGCCCTCGACCCTAATGTTATATAGGGTTAGCTCAGCAGCAGACCCTCCCCCCTAATGTTTTAGATGGTCAGATCAACAGCAGGCCCTTGCCCCTAATGTTTTAGAGGGTCAGCTCAGCAGCAGACCCTCACTCCTAATGTATTAGATGGTCAGATCAGTAGCAGTTCCTCGCCCCTAATGTTTTAGAGGGTCACCAGCAGGCCCTTGCTCCAAATGTTTTTGAGGGTCACCAGCAGGCCATCAATCATAATTTTTCAAGGGTATATATGATGCCCTCCTTTATGTGTAATAAAGGTTGTATTGGAGTGCCGGTTCATTATAATTTTTGGCAGGCCTTTCACTTAGTGCATAGGCTTTATGAGTGTAACAGTCCAACTACCTGAACAATTGTACCACAATGTGAATAAGGCCCTCCTTTATGTGATATACAGGTTGTATCAGAGTGCCTCTTCCTTGTAATTTTTGGCAGCACTTGCACTTTATATACAAGTTATACAGGAAAGAATGTTTCCTAATAATTTTTCCTCTAAAATCGATTTTATCTTCGGTTTTGTGCGTATTATTGTCA
The DNA here is from genome assembly GCF_014858855.1 of Bufo gargarizans. NCBI lineage: Eukaryota > Metazoa > Chordata > Amphibia > Anura > Bufonidae > Bufo > Bufo gargarizans. The sequence goes on from NC_058084.1 coordinate 149,855,491, forward strand.
GTCTGTAAAAGTGGCATACTACTCGGACAACAACCCAACAGCGACCTGGGAGTCCAAGATGCATCCAGACATCCTCCCCATGCTGGTTCCGAACCATTTCAGTGTGTTTCCATCAATTTCTGACCTTTTCCTGTGAACCAGACACCCTCCCCTATTCAGAGCAGGGGGTGCCTGGTTTAATGCACTGGTTCTCCCATTGACTTCATTGTGCTCTGGTGCTCTGTAGAGCACCCGAGCTTCCCAAAGTGTTCTACTAGAGCACCCAAGCACTTTGGTGCTTGATTAACACTAGAATTTAGACATGCTTAGCAAAAACAAGGGACCAAACAAGAGTCCATGCAATAGGAGCGCAAGGGGTTTCCAACTCCAAAGAAATTGTGTGTGCAGCAGTCAGCTGGAAAGATCATGGCCAGGGTCGGCCTTTGGGGTGTGCGAGCTGTGGGCCGCACAGGGCGCCATGGCAACAGGGGTGCCCGGCGGCCGACACAGCTCGCAGTCAGTCTTTTATAGCAGGCCGGCCCGAGATTGTGTGAGGCGAGCCTGGCGAGCTGAGCCGCTGCAGCTGCCAGGTCAGGTTCCGGAGCGTGGAGAAGGAGCTTAGGGGCGCAGGCGCAGCGTCCAAGTGCGTCTTCACAGAGAGCCGCGGAAGGATCCGCTCAATGTGTGAGGGCGGCGGCCGGTGCTCTGCAGACAGGGAGGGAGCAGAAGACTTCAAATAGTAAGTACCTGTTCTTATTGTTTGTTTTTGTTACCAAATATCTTTCATTAAATGGGGGCAGGGTCTAATTAAGTGGGGCAGGGGACTAGATAAGGGTGACAGACACTGGGTATGATTAAGGGGCAGGGGACTGGATAAGGGTGACACTGGGTATGATTAAGGGGCAGGGGACTGGACAATGGTGACAGACACTGGGTATGATTAAGGTGCAGGGAACTGGCTTTGGTTGACACTGGGTATGATTAAGGGGACTATGGGTGATGGCTATAAAAAAAAACAAAAATTAAAATTACCCCCATTCCCCAAAATAAAAAGAAACAAAAAAAATAGAATTTATGGCCATCACCGCATGCGAAAGTGTCCATACTGTTAAAATATAAAAATAAAAAAATTAGCTTGTATGGTGAATGGCATAACAAAAAAATATAAAAAAGGCTGTTTCGAGTTTTTTTCATCACTTTATCTCCCAAGTAAATTTAATAAAAAGTAATTAAGTCATACACAACCCAAATGGTATTGTCAAAAACGACAGATCATCCTGCAAAAAATGAGCCCCAACACATCTCCGTGGACATAACTATAAAACAGTTATGACAGTCAGAATATCGCGATGAAAAGAAAAAAATATTTTTTATGAAGTCAGTCCTGATGAGGCTTAGCTTGCTGCAGTGAGCGGGCCTATAGAGGTCTTGAGTGGGGGGGGCTGTTAGGGTTGCCACCTTTCCCAATAAAAAATACTGGTTACAAAAGTTAAAAAGGTTGGTGTGGGTTAATATGGGTGTAATTTGATCAGATTTTACGTTTTGCTTCATTTTTTTTTCCTCTATAAAATTGAACTTTTCAATGTTGGGGACACCTTGTGTATTTAAGTTTCATTTAGCCACTATTTTTAAAATGTTTCTGTGGGGATTCTAACTCACAACCTTCTACATTAAGCCAAAAACCTTAACCACTGAGCTGTAGAGCTCAAAGCCATGTTTTTGCTGAAAAACCTCATGGAAGTTTCTCTTGTATTATACAAGATAAACTTCTATGAGGTTTTTTAGCAGTAACTCAGCCTTGAGCTCTATAGCACGGTGGTTAAAGTTTTTACCTATAATGTAGAAGATTGTCAGTTCAAATCCCCACAGAAACATTTTAAAAATACTGGTTCCCTTACGTCCTACCAGCAGCACAGATGGGGGTTAACTGCCCCCCGTGGACTGGTAGGACCGGCGGAATTTTAATGAGCCCAAAGATTAAACCAATAAAAGAACTCCAGCTCCCTTAAAGGGAGGGGTTCATCCCCCAGCCCACCGTGTTTTTTTCTGTCCTCACGGACAGGTGGACTGGCGAGTTCTCTCTTTTTTCCCCTGGTTTATTATTAGACAGGGGTTTTGGGACCATGCTGACTTAGTTCTCGGTCCCTCTTTTACTTATCTGCGTGCGCTTATATTGCGCTCCTTGTAGCATGTGTTTTCCGTGCTCACAGGTCCTCCCACTCCCCTGCGATAGCCGGCAGCGCTCCTGTTGCTGGGCGCCGCCATGACCGGAAGTGACGCGGCCCTTGCCTCGGCGTCACTTCCGGTTTCCTCGGCGTCGGCCGGCCGGGTTTATCCGGCCGTTCTTTTTCTGGCGCAGCAGGGATGAGCGTTATGTGGGGACATTTCCTTATAGGCTTATGCCTTTTTTTCCCCCCTTTTCTTTCCAAAGGGAGTTTTGTTTGTAGCTGTGCTTAGGGGGAGGTTTTTAGCCTTGACTTTGCCACTCCCCTGGGCGGAGCTATCCTATTTAAGCTCCCTGATTCCACTCAGTCGGTCTCTGGTTGCGCTGCTTTAACAAGCTTGCTCCAGAGTCTCCTGATTTGTGAGACATTGCCTTCAGACTGCTCTTTCTCTTTTGCTCAGCTATCTTGTTCTCTCCTCTGGTTCGTGCTTAGAACACTGGAGGTTTTTTTTCTTATTTTCCATTTAATGATGCTTTAAATTCCTCTCCTTTTTGTTCCCTTTTTAGCTATGGCCTCTCCCAGAGAGCCCGATCAGCTTCGGAAATCAGCCACCAAGAGGAGACACCTGGCTTGCTATGACTGCAATGCGCCTCTTGAGGACAGCTGCCCATTTTCCAGATGCAACAGCTGTCGTTCCGCCACTGCTACCGAGCCTTCCATGCAGGACATGTACCAGTGGGCTAAGACTTATGTCGACGACTCCATTAAAGGGGTCGTAAGTCTCCTTAATGAGAGACTACCTGTTCCCTCCCAAACACCAATGGAGGTGCCCGCCCCCACCGATAGGCCTATGCCCCTTTCTGTGGGGTCATCTTCCTCGGATGAGGAAGAGACGTCTTCTGGGTTCTTTCCACCGGAAAAGACCCAGAAGCTTCTAAGGTCCATCAGGTCGGGGGACCATGATGTTGACGTCGGGGAGTCTTCCGATCCCGCCTGCCGGACCCAGCGGGTCTTTAAGGCAGATGAGACCCTTCTCTCCGTGATGCGCACGGAGTGGAAAAAGCCTGAGAAAGGCCCAGTCCTTACTAGGAAGTTTAAACTTATGTTTCCTATGGCGATACCCTTAGTGGAATCATGGGGTTCCATTCCTAAGGTGGACATGGCGATTGCCAAGTTGTCCAGGCGCACTCTGGTTCCTGCAGACGATGGGTCTAGCCTGCAGGACCCTCTAGATAGGAGGGCAGAGTGCACCCTCAGGAGAGGTTACTCAGCGGCCGCAGCCTCGGCCTCGACTTCTATTGCTGCCACAGAGGTCTCCTCCTTCCTCAGAACCAAGCTGAACCAAATTCAGACTGATGTTGACCAGAGTGTCTCTCGGGACGATATTCTTGCTGCCTTCAAGTCCGTCAACTTAGCGGTGGATTTCCTCTGTGACACAGCCCAACTCCAATTAAAATTGGCGGCCAAGACTATGGCTTTGGTGTCTGCCGCCAGGAGACCTCTGTGGCTCAAGCCTTGGAATGCGGATAACGCATCCAAATATAACCTCTGTGGGCTCCCCTTTGAACCTAGCCGTCTTTTCGGTTCTGAGCTAGACACTATTATGGAGGGTCTATCAGACAAAAAGGGGAAGAGCCTTCCCCAGCAGCCCTTTCGAGGCAGGGGAAGACAAGCCCGCGGAGGTCGATCAGGACAGCAGGGACGTAAGGATTGGGGGGGACCGCCTAGAAAATTTTCCAGGCGTTCCCGCAAACCCAGGGAGGCAAAGCCCTCCTGACTATGGGCCTCTCAGAGGCTCTTGGATAGACCCTGCTGTCCCTACCGTTACGGCTCTCGATTATCCCGTACCCCTCCCCCACCTCCCTGTGGGGGGGCGTCTTTTCTTTTTCAGTCACGTGTGGGCCCAGGAAATTCGAGACCCCTGGGTCCAAAATATAGTAACCACCGGCTATCTAATAGACCTTATTTCTCCCCCCCCAGGAAGATTCATTGCTACACGCAGTTTTTTGCCAACCAGGCAGAGGGTCTTGGAAGCCTATATCCAAGACTACCTTTCCAAGGGAGCCCTGGAGGAGGTACCGGCAGGGGAGAGGGGTTCAGGGATTTATTCCCCGGTATTTCTGGTACCCAAAAAGACGGGAGATCTTCGGATGATTATAGATTTGAGATTTCTCAATCGTTTCATAAAGAGGACCAGGTTCCGCATGGAAACCATAAGGTCAGTCAGCCACCTCCTCAACCCTGGGGATGTGATGGCTACTCTGGACCTCAAAGACGCTTACCTCCACATCCCGATCCACCCTTCCTCCCGGAAGTTTCTCAGGATCGCGGTCCAGATATCAGGTGTGTGCAAACATTTCCAGTTTGCCGCCCTTCCCTTCGGAATCTCTTCTGCCCCCCTGATCTTCACCAAGGTGGTAGTATCGGTAGTGGCAGCATTGAGACTCCAAGGTCTGACCATTGTCCCTTACCTGGACGACTGGCTTCTTCTAGCCTCTTCAGTCCCTCTACTTTCCCACCAACTTCATGTCGCAATATCCTTTCTGCTCCGCCTAGGCTGGATGGTCAACTGGTCGAAGTCGAACGTGAGCCCTTCGACTTCTATCCACTATCTAGGATTCATAGTCGACTCTTTACAGATGTCCCTCCGGTTGACACCAGAAAGAAGAATGCGGATTCAGGACCTAGCAAGGTTCCTTTACGTACCACGACGAGTCTCCATACGGACCCTCATGAAGATGGTGGGGCTCATGTCAGCGGCTGCGGATGCAGTCCCTTGGGCTTTATGGCACCTCCGACCTCTTCAATCGGAGGTCTTAAGCAAGTGGAACGGCAGCCCCAGGGGGCTAGATTCCCTGTGCTCCCTATCCAATCAATCCCGGAATTCCCTCAGATGGTGGTTTCATCTACCAGAAGGGAGGTCTATGACCCAACCAGCTTGGCTCATATTGACCACGGACGCGTCCCTTGTAGGCTGGGGCGCTCATCTAGACGGGTCCCCAGTTCGGGGGTCCTGGTCTCCTCAGGAGCGGCATCTTTCCTCAAATCTCCGCGAGATGCGTGCTATCCGGCTAGCCCTCCTTCACTTCGCCCCTCAGATTCGGGGCAAAGCAGTGAAAGTCCAGTCAGACAACATGACTGCCGTGCTTTATATAAACAAGCAAGGGGGCACAAGATCCGTACCCCTTCTCTTAGAGATTGGGGTAATTCTTCGGTGGGCAGAGCTGAACCTATCCCATCTATCCGCCACTCACATCAAAGGCTCCCTCAATGTCATCGCGGACCGCCTAAGTCGCGGCCTACCGACCATGGAATGGTCATTACATCCGGAGATCTTCAAACAATTAGTCCTCAGGTGGGGGATGCCAGAGGTGGATCTCATGGCAACCAAGTTCAACGCCAAGGTACAGAGGTTCTGTTCCCTTTACAGGGAGGACAACCCCCTGGCGATAGATGCTCTGACAATACCGTGGAGGTTCAGGCTGGCGTACATCTTCCCTCCTTTTTCCATGATCCCGAGGGTATTGATGAAAATCCGTCAGGATCAGGCCTCGGTAATAGCCATCATACCGTTCTGGCCCAGGAGATCCTGGTTTACCCAGCTCATTCAGATGAGTCGGGGACAATATTGGAGACTCCCCCCGGAGCAGACCCTGGTGTCGTGGGACACGCATCTCTGCCCAGATCTGCACAGATTCAACCTGACAGCCTGGAGGTTGACCAGTCCCTTCCCAGAGTGGAAGGGCTCTCTGAGTAGGTCCTGAGAACTTTATCGCATTCCAGAGCAGAGTCTACCAGAAAGGCCTACTCTCGGATTATGAGGATCTTCGCCTCTTGGTGTAGCTCCAACCAGGTGGCGTCCGCAGATCCGCCCCTCGCAGCGATCTTACAGTTCCTCCAGGATGGGATAGACAGAGGTCTCTCCCCTTCTACCCTGAAGGTCCAAGTTTTTGCCATCTCGGCCTGTCTTAACAGACCATATTCCCGGGACCCGCTCATCAAGCGCTTCCTTAAAGGAGCGGAAAGATTGAAGCCTACAATACTGAGACCCGTTCCTCAATGGGATTTGTCAGTTGTTCTTAAGGGGCTAGCATCTCCCCCCTTTGAACCCTTGGAGGAGGCAAGTTTTAAACTTTTAACTCTTAAGATGGTTTTTCTTCTGGCCATAACTTCGGCCAAAAGAGTCTCGGAGCTTCAAGCTTTCTCCGCATCTTACCCTTATACCATGTTTCTACAAGACAGGGTCCTTCTGAAATTTCTACCTTACTTTAGACCTAAGGTTTCTACCTTCCAAAATATTAATCAGGTAGTCTCTCTACCTGTATTGCTCTCTGCCCCCTCCTCTGATGCTCCAGTCCGACATCCACTGGACATAGCTAGATGCCTTCAGATCTATGTGGATAGATCTAAAGAATTCAGGTTGGATGAAAATCTCTTTATCCTGTTTGCCGGTAAGTCAAAAGGCCGGAAAGCGTCTAAGACGACTATTAGTCGCTGGGTTAAGGAGGCCATTAGGGAAGCCTTTATTTCCCAAGCCTTAGATCCTCCGGAGTTTGTGAGGGCCCATTCTACAAGGGCCGTAGCTACCTCTGTTGCGGAAAGAAGTCTTCTCCCCCTAGAGTTGATCTGTAAGGCAGCCTCCTGGAGCTCTGAGTCTACCTTCATCTCCCATTATAGGATCGATGCTAGGATATCAGAGTTCTCGGCCTTTGGGCAGACAGTCCTTACTTCTGCCGAGCATGAGGACCCTCCCTAGGGGATTCTTCTTGCTATCTCCCCATCTGTGCTGCTGGTAGGACGTAAGGGAATCGTTAATTTCTAACGATAATTTGTTTTCCCTTAGTCCTAACAGCAGCACACAAAGTTTCCCGCCCTAAAGTACTTTTTTTCTTGTAACATACACGGTGGGCTGGGGGATGAACCCCTCCCTTTAAGGGAGCTGGAGTTCTTTTATTGGTTTAATCTTTGGGCTCATTAAAATTCCGCCGGTCCTACCAGTCCACGGGGGGCAGTTAACCCCCATCTGTGCTGCTGTTAGGACTAAGGGAAAACAAATTATCGTTAGAAATTAACGATTACACAAGTTAAAATGGTTAGTGTAGGTTAATACAGGTGTTATTTGATCATATTTTACATCTTGTCCAATTTTTTTCTCAATAAAATCTAATTTTTCACTTTTGGGAACACCCTGTGTATTTAAGTTTTATTTAGCCTCTATTTTAAAAACATTTCTGTAGGGATTTGAGCTCACAACCTTCTATGTTAAGGACCATAACATTAACCACTGGGTTATAGCGCTCAATGTTAAGGCAGTGCTGAAAATCTCATAGAAGTTTCTCTTCTGTTAAAAACAGTATAGAAGTTTCTCTTGTCTTATACAAGAGAAACGTCCATGAGGTTTTTCAGCAGTATCTAAGCATTGAGCTCTGTAGCCCAGTGGTTAAGGTTGTGCGTTCAAATCCCCACAGAAACATTTTAAAAATACTGGTTACACAACTTGAAAAGGTTGGTGTAGGCTAATACGGGTGTTATTTGATCACCCTGTGTATCTAAGTTTTATTTAGCCTCTATTTTTAAAACGTTTCTGTAGGGATTTGAACTCTCAACCTTCTACATTAAGGGAAATAACCTTAACCACTGGGTTATAGTGCTCAAGGCTATGTCAATTCTATGAGGTTTTTCCAGCATTTGCTGAGCATTGCGCTTGATAGCCAGTGGTTAAAGTTCTTGTCCTTAATGTAGAAGGTTGTGAGTTCAAATCCCCCAGAGACATTTCAAAAATAGAGTCTAAATTAGATTTAAATACACAGGATCTCCCTAAGCATAATGAAAATGCTTGGGAATACCCATTTCATGTTCATAACACTGATTCCATATATGGAGTCAGAGACTCCTAAGCTGGGAAATTCCCCACGCTGGAGTCCCGACTGCTCAATCTTCTGCGATCTGTCAGGCACAGGAGCCCCCCTCTAACGACGTCCCTGGGTGTGTTGCTGCTTCACGATAATAAGCAGCTCACAATTCTCTAAAATAACAAGCTGCTATCAAGGAATGTGGTTTCATGGCGCTTAACCATCCACCCTAAAGTCCAGACCTGACTCCCAGTGATTACTTTCTTTTTCGGAACCTGAAGAAATGTCTCCCTTGGCAACGATTTCCTGATGATAATGGCGTCAAAGAGGTGGAAACAGGGTTCCTGCAGCAGCAAAAAGTCTCCTTCTATTCTGAGGGCATCCGATCACTTTTTAATTTTAGAACTTTACTGTGCCTGATATTTAAGCGAATGTTGTAGAATGGTTAAACAGTTCCTTACATCATTGATATTAATTTTGGAATCCTATCTGGGTACAATTAGGACCCAGGACTGTGTGCTGATATCAGATCATCAGAGTTTCCTTAGTAGAAACAACAGTACATTACACTGCAATCAGTAATGCTCAAGGTCAAAAAGGGCTATAAATAGCGGTGATTGGAATTTTCTCTAACTTGTGGCATTACACAGGAAGCTCAGTTTGACTGCCAACTCGTTTCCTGTACATACAGTGCTACCCTGAGCTTAATTGCATGCACACAAATTGTCTAAGTTTAAAAAAATTAAAAGCAGTGCAGGATAGTCTGAACGAGCATGCTACATTTCTCTTTACTGACCACCAGAGAGGGATATTGAGGTTAACTGCAGTTACAGCTGAAAGCTTGGTTTTGAATGGAGTAAGGCTTTCAAGGGAGTCTGTCACCTAATCCGAGCCTTTTAGACCTCTCAGATCAGGTTATAGACTCCTTTGCCCACATTACAATGGTACCTTTATTTGTGCTGTCCCTGGCTGAGATCTTCCAAAAAAGACTTTTAAAACTTAGGGTACTTTCACACTAGTGTTTTTGCTTTCCGGTATTGAGCTCTGTCCCAGGGGCTCAATACCGGAAAAATTTAAACTGATTAGTTTTATCCTAATGCATTGTGAATGGAGAGCAATCCGTTCAGTATGCGTCAGGATGCATCAGTTGAGTCCCTCTTACGTTTTTTGGCTGGAGCATGCTGCAGTTTTCTCTCCAGGCAAAAATCCTGAACACTTGCCGGAATGCCGAATCCGGTATTAATTTCCATTGAAATGCAGTAATGCCGGATCTGGCACCAAGTGTTCCGGCAACACGGATGCATTCTTTCTGTCCGGGCATGCGCAGACCATTAAATCTGTGAAAAAAAAAAAATACCGGATACATTTTTCCGGATAACAACCAGAAAGACGGATCCGGTATTGCAATGCATTTGTGAGATGGATCCGCATCCGGATCCGTCTCACAAATGCATCCGTTTGCATCCAGATTGCCGGATCAGGCAGTTTCGGCGACGGAACGGCCTGCTGGAATCCTCTGCTGCAAGTGTGAAAGTACCCTTATGCTAATGAGGTTCGGCAAGTGCCCAGGGGCGGTGTTACTGCAGCAAGTGGCCAGGCCCCTCAGTGATGTGTCCAGAAAACCAAGCCTATTTCACCCCTCTGGCCCGCCCTCATTTCCTAATATTACCTCCTCCTCTCCCTCACAAATCTCACGCCTGCGCCGCTCCACACTTGCCCTGCACCCACTAACTGCTATGATCATTATGGGCAGAGGAACAGGGAATTGGACTGTGCATGCGCCGGTCCGTAGCTCGAAATCTAGCTGGCAGAAGTAACCAGCCGCAGCAGAGGACTGCAGTGAAGCCAAAGAAGGGTCGGCAAGGCACAAGATTTGTGATGGAGAGGAGGAGGTAATAATAGGAAACGAGGGCGGGCCAGAGGGGTGAAATAGGTGTGGTTTTCTTGGCACATCGCCGAGGGTCCTGGGCACTTGCTGCAGTAACACCGCCCTTGGGCATTTGCTGAACCTCATTAGCATAAGTTTTAAAAGTCTTTTTTGGAAGATCTCAGAGAGGCAGGGGCGTTGCTAGGGTCTCAAAAGATCCGGGGCACAAGCCCCAATAAATATGCCCCCCCCCCCCCCCGCACTATGCTGTACTTGCTATACAGCGGCACTTACCTGTCACATCCAGGGCCTCCAGGTGACGTCTCCTCTCTGTCATCATCTTCTCGGTCTGGACAACTTCTCTCAGCCGCCTCGTCTCTGCAGAGTGTGACACACAGACATCTTAGCTTCCTCACTTTCTATCATTATCCCCCAACTGGAGTCCCCACAGTGTTATCCTGCTGCTTTCTATGCCAAAACCTCAACCCCCCCCCCCCCCCTCATACCCCCAAATACTATCCTAAAGAAACATTACTGCCCCCCATAGTAATAGTGCTCCTCATAGTCCCACCAATAGTAATTCCCTTCTAGAATGCCCTTATTAGTAACACTGCCCCAACCGTGATAATGCTCCTCAACAATGCCCTCCCATATTAATAATACCCTCACAGAGTCCCTAGTAGAAATAAGGCCCCCTATTGTTCCCCCAGTGGCAATAAAGCTCCCTACAGACCCCACAGTAGTAATAAGGCCCCCATAGTGCGCTTAGTAGAAATAAGGCAGATCTACAAGACCCTCCTATAGAGCCCCCAGTAGTAATAAGACCGCCTATAATGTCCCCTGGATTTGCAGTGCCCCCTGCAGTTATAATCCTCCCTCCACCATACAGTCCCATGTAAATAACATCACCTCTTCCCCAGCCGCCTCCAACGCACAATCCCATGTAAACATCACCCCCTAAGGCTACTTTCACACTTGCGTTCATGTACTTGTACAGGACGGATCCGCACCGATATAATACAAACGAATGCATCCGTTCAGGACCAATTTGTTTGTATTAGATTTTAATTTCTAAGTCCCAATACGGATCCGTCCTGACTTACATTGAAAGTCAATGGGGGACGGATCCGTTTACAATTGCACCATTTTGTGTCAATGCAAAGGGATCCGTCCCCATTGACTTACATTGTCAGGACGGATGCGTTTGGCTCCGCAAGGCCATGCGGACACAAAAAACGCTGCTTGCAGCATTTTGAGGTCCGCCTCCAAAATGGAACGGGGGACCGCACGGAGCCGAACGAATGCATTCTGAATGGATCCGCATCCATTCAGAATGCATTGGGTTTAAACTGATGCATTTGGGGCTGCTTGTGAGAGACCTGAAACGGATCTCACAAGCGGATCACCAAACGCAAGTGTGAACGGACCCTAAACATTAAGTCCCATTTACATAAACATCATTCCCCCCCCACCATCCACTTTCAACATACAGTCCCATGTAAATAACATCCCTCCCTCCCCCAGCCACCTCAAGCACACAGTTCCATGTCAATAACATCCCTCCCTTCAGCCCTAAAATACATCCCAGTTAAATAACTACAACTCCCAGCATTTCTCTACCTCTCCCTTCACTTACCTCGCCTGTACAGACATCACTATTAGGCTCCTTCTCCTCTTGACTCCGGTCCAATCCTGAACTGGGAAGAGGCGAAAGACCTTTGGTGACATCACAGGCCATGTGATCAGCAAAACAGGCTGTGATAGGATGACCTGGATGGTGACATCATCCAGGTCATCCTATCACAGCCTGTTTTGCTGATCACATGGCCTGTGATGTCACCAAAGGTCCTTCGCCTGTTCCCAGTATAAGATTCAATTGTATTTGCCGTTCTGTGTACGGCAATACAGTTGCATCTAGCAGGCAGGACATTCGGGGCATGGGACAAAACATCCGGGGCCCAGGCCCCGAATGTTTTAACCTAGCGACGCCCCTGCAGAGAGGGACAGCACAAATAAAGGTACCATTGTAATGTGGGCAAAGGAGTCTATAACCTGATCTGAGCGGTCTTAAAGGCTCAGATTAAGTGACAGACTCCCTTTAAAGGGGTTGTCTCACTGCAGTGATTGGCATTTATCATGTAGAAAAAAAGTTAACACAAGGCACCTACTAAGGTATTGTGATTGTCTATATTGCCTCCTTTGCTGGCTTGATTCATTTTTCCATCGTATTATACACTGCTTGTTTCCAGGGATTACGGCTATTGCCGCAGCGCGGATACAAGGTGGCCGGAGGTGAGCTGCTGCATATGCATGCCTATGCATAGTCCCACGGTCCCGGCCACCAGAAAGGCGAACACGACCACTGCTGCTGGATTGCAGGGTGGTCGTAACCCCTTGAAACAAGCAGTATATAATGTGATGGAAAAATGAATCCAGCCAGCAAAGTAGTAAGTACCTTATATTAACTTTCTCTACATGATAAATGTTTTTTGCTGAAGTGAGACAACCCCTAATATCAGCATCTGCATTAGCGGCAGCATGAGATCACTTTTACAGTGTGAACCACATCGTTTTGCTAACAACATTCTCATGCAAAGCATACATTATTAATAGAATATAATTAGTGAATTCCAAACATGAAACCTTTCAAGCTAGATGCAAATTCCATTTTTTCCCTTCAAATACACTTCAAGCTCCATGCAGGTCACATCTGTAGTGTAGGAAGTAAAGATTGGATCTTAGGTGGTGTCAGTTAATTGATCCAGAATATCCCAGCTGATTAGAAGTACACAATAGCAACCGCATGATAGGTTAGCACTATAATGTGGACTACACTAACAATATAAAATGCTCAGGTCATGGATAACAACATTTAAAGTGGTTTTCCAAGACTTTAACTTGAGGATAGGTCCTCAGCATCTGATTGGTGGGCGTCCGACACCCGGGACCCCTGCTAATCAGCTGTTTGAGAAGGCTAACATTCTACTGATAAATTCAGCTTGCACTACAGGAGCCCACAAAAACATTTCACAGGTCACTTACCTGTGCTAAAGCTGGCATGCCTCAGACTTAGCATCCAAGTTATCCAAGACTGGGCCTTATTCACATGTCTGTGCTCGTGACGAGGTTCATGAGAAGAGGGCCAGTGTTTTATCCATAAAGATCTCCGAGAAGGATCAGTGTTTGATTCGTGTGTCCATTTTTTGCCCTTTGTTTGGCATTCATATTTCACATACACTGCTAGGCTAAAAATTAATTTCCGGGGGGCGTGACTAACGGCCGACATGAGCGGTCGCACCTGATCTGAACTCCGGCTCCCGTCTATAATCCTGAGCCATCCTGAGTGCTAAAGCAGCTTCGTGGATCGTTTAAACGGTGTACAACAGCTTAGATCCTTATTGCAGCCGGTGATGGGACCCAGTAAAGCTCAAGCCGCTGCTGAACGGCTGAAGGAATTTGCGCGCCAGGAGAATCAACATGGCGCCGCAGCAGCCGGGACGCCTCGTTCTCAGCACACCCGCGGTCAAGCGGCATTGCAAGCAGCTGCTGACGAGCCAGAGGCGGCTGAACTTACCCCGAAAGAGGCGCATGATCAGCTGATGTCGGCGATATTGGTGTGCCAAACCTCCCTCACTACAAAGATAGAGGAGGTACGCGTGGATGTGGGCCTCCTCAGGCATGATGTCCAGCAACTCAGGGACAGGGTGCGGGGGACAGAGGAGAGAATCTCCGAGCTGGAGGACCTCACACACCCATTACCTGCTAAGATACAAGCCCTGGAGGGTTCAGTCTCCTTATGGCAGCAAAAATGCAACGACCTGGAGAACAGGGCCAGGAGGAACAACGTGCGCATACTGGGCCTACCTGAGAGAACGGAGGGGCAGGATCCTGCAGCATTTCTGGAGGCCTGGTTTAAATCAACCTTCCCTGAGGCGCCATTCTCTATGGCATATGCAGTGGAGAGGGCCCACAGGGTGCCGGCGCGCCCGCCACCTCCGGGAGCCCCACCCAGACCGCTCCTGGCCCGCATGCTGAATTGGAAAGATCGCGACTTGATCCTTACTCAAGCTAGGAAGATGCAAACCATCATGCACGAAAACGCCAAGGTGTCTTTGTTCCCCGATTTCTCCGCTGACCTGCAGAAGAGGCGGGCGACCTTTGTTGCTGTAAAAAAGAGACTCCGGGACATGAACTTACCGTATTCTATGGCATACCCCGCCAGGCTGCGGGTGGTAGATGGCGAGAGATCACTTTTTTTCACGGATCCCAAAAAGGCGGATGAATGGGTCGTAAGGAAGATGCGAAGATTGCTACCACCTCCTTGAAGTACGACAGCACGTCAGCAACCCACTATTATTGTACCTGGGAGACCTTAACGGTCGGTCGGGACGTATTGTGGCACATATGGGTATTGCTTAGTAAACCGCACGGGACACCGGGCTGACATTATGCTTTCAGCGTGAGTTATGCTGTTTCACTGTTCATATGCATATGAAAATAGCTGCAGGCACGACTTATATCGTGCTAAGGGAGATGGTCAGATACCGGCATGTTCTGTTTTACATCTCGTGACATGCTGGTCCCTGATTATGTAGCCACAAGGGAGATATTACCCGTTTTTTGGCATCATACTATGTTATTCAATGCTAGTTTATGGCATAGTTGGTTCATATTTATGTTGTTTTATTATGTCTGGGCACTATATGGTATGACACAGCTAGTAGGCGGCAAAATGTATGTATTTGACATGATGGGGAGAAGTATGCACAGGGGTACCTGGAGGGTTGACAGCCTGGTTTGTAGCTTGATGACACAGGAGAAATGGCTGTCATCTTGTTAATGTCGTGGAATGTGAGGGGCCTGGGGGATCCGGGTAAGAGAATATCCACGTTTGCGCATGTCCGTAGATATAACCCACATTTGCTTTGCTTACAAGAGACCCACCTCACGGCCGAAACGGCAGCTAGATTACAGAAACCCTGGGTTCAATGGTCCAGTCACTCATTTGGTACATCCCATTCCAGAGGAGTGTCCCTTCTTGTTAACCGCTCTATTAGATGGGAGCCACAAACGGTTGAGTCTGATACGGAAGGCAGGTATATTTTTGTACATGCGCATGTGAATAATATTCCGTTTGTGATTTTAACCATCTACTGTCCCCCTCCTGCTAATATGTCTCTCCTGCAGAACGCGGCCACTTTTGCAGCTCAATACCCACATGCTAGGCTGCTGTGTCTGGGAGATTTGAACATGGTTGTGGACCCGCGGATAGACCGATTCCACGCTAATCCGGTTTCTGCTGGCGTCCTGGATTGCGGAGATGGGTTGGTTGGACCTGTGGAGGGAGAAACATCCGGACTCCGTAGAGTATTCCTGTTTCACTCCCTCCTCTGGTGCAATGTCTAGGATTGACTACGTATTTGGTTCCCCTGAGGTATTTCTAGAACTGTCAGATATCTCACATGGTCCCAGGAGTGTTTCAGATCATGCACCGTTAATAGTGAGGCTAAATGACGCACAGGAGAGGAGGTCTGGGATAAAGCTGAGAGTTCACCCTTTCTGGCTCACCCTCCTGAAAGATCAGGACAGGATTCCTGATCAGCTGCGGGTATTTCTAGAGGTACAGGAAGTGGATACGAATCCCCTGCTATTGTGGGACACCCTTAAAGCTTATCTTAGGGGATGTCTTAAGCCATCTATATCCTTTGTTAAGAGGAAAACTAGGGTGAAAGAGGACTCTCTTAATACATGTGTTAGGGAGGCTGAAGCGAGGTTTGCAGTAGATCCCTCTGAGGCGAACAGGCAAGACTGGTTGCAGAAAGGCAGGATGTATTTAGTTCACTTGCATGAGAAAAGCAACCGGAAGCTGTTCTTTTATAAACAACAGGCCTTTGAGGTGGGGGATAGGGCAGGGCGAGTATTGGCTCATATTGTCCATAAGAACTCGTCAGCCCCGCCAGTTCTGCGAATACAGGCCCCGAATGGCGAGGTAAGGGATTCTGTGTCAGACATCCTATCGAGCTTCGCTGACTTTTACCGTGATTTGTATCGTTCGCGAGCGGATCACTCAGAATTAGAACTTGAGAACTACCTAGATGAGATAGAACATCCAACCTTATCAATGGAGGACAGTAATGTGTTAGAGGAGGACATAACCATAGAGGAGATACAGGAGGCTATAGAAGACCTGGCGAATGGGAAAGCCCCTGGTCCTGATGGCCTGCATTAGAGATATACTCTAAATATGTGGATATCCTTGGGCCTCAACTTAAGGTGATGTTCCAGGAGGCTTGGAGGTTAGGCAGGCTACCTGACTCCATGTATGAAGCGACTATAGTGGTGCTCTTAAAGTCGGATAGGGATCCAGCGGACTGTGCTTCCTATCGGCCGATATCTTTGTTGAACTTAGATGATAAGATTCTGACAAAGATCTTTGCCAATAGGTTGAACAAGATGATTGCCAGCATAATACATAGTGATCAGACCGGGTTTATACCTGGACGCTCGACCTCTAGTAACATTCGCAGGACTCAAGTCATAGCCCAAATTGGTACTTAAAACGACAGGCAGTGGGCCTTGGCCTCACTGGATACGGCGAAGGCCTTTGATTCACTGGAGTGGTCGTATCTGATGAAAGTGATGGGGAAGTTTGGCTTTGGTCCTAGATTCATGCAGTGGATCCGGATACTCTATAAAAGCCCCAGGGCCAATGTCCTAGTGAATGGTACTACCTCAGCTTATTTTAATTTACAAAGGGGTACGAGGCAGGGTTGCCCTCTCTCCCCTCTCTTGTTTGCAATTGCCATTGAACATCTGGCTCTCCGCATTCACCGGGATCAAATATTTGCGGGTGTCGAGCTTGGGGGGAGGGAGGACAGAGTGGGCCTGTACGCAGATGATCTCATATTGTTCATCAGTAGGCTGGATGTATCTTTGCCGCGGTCGATCAATATTATAGAGATGTTTGGTCGGTTTTCAGGGTTACATATTAACTGGACCAAATCAGCTCTCATGCCTTTATGGAACTCTGATTGGCCCACTGATTATCATAACCTGAAGATTGTAGACCATTTTAAATATTTGGGGATTTTTATTACTAGGGAGCCAAGAGATGCGTACTCCAAAAATATTGCCCCTTTGGAATCTGCTTTTTCTAGCAAGTTTAACCCCTTAAGGACACGGCCCTATTTCACCTTAAGGACCAGGCCATTTTTTGCAAATCTGACCAGTGTCACTTTAAGTGCTGATAACTTTAAAACACTTTGACTTATCCAGGCCATTCTGAGATTGTTTTTTCGTCACATATTGTACTTCATGAAACTGGTAAAATAAAGTACAAAAAAAATATTTTTTTTGCATAATAAAATACCTAATTTACAAAAATTTTGAAAAATTTGCAAATTTCAAAGTTTCAGTTTCTCTACTTCTGTAATACATAGTAATACCCCCAAAAATTGTGATGACTTAACATTCCCCATATGTCTACTTCATGTTTGAATTATTTTGGGAATGATATTTTATTTTTTGGGGATGCTACAAGGCTTAGAAGTTTAGAAGCAAATCTTGAAATTTTTCTGAAATTTACAAAAACACAATTTTTAGGGACCACTACAGCTCTGAAGTCATTTTGCGAGGCTTACATAATAGAAACCGCCCAAAAAATGACCCCATTCTATAAACTACACCCCTCAAGGTATTCAAAACTGATTTTACAAACTTCGTTAACCCTTTAGGTGTTGCACAAGAGTTATTGGCAAATGGGGATGAAATTTGAGAATTTCATTTTTTTGCCTAATTTTCCATTTTAACCAATTTTTTCCACTAACAAAGCAAGGGTTAACAG
Source organism: Bufo gargarizans (assembly GCF_014858855.1). Lineage (NCBI taxonomy): Eukaryota > Metazoa > Chordata > Amphibia > Anura > Bufonidae > Bufo > Bufo gargarizans. Next base: position 149,873,197 of record NC_058084.1, read on the forward strand.
CCAAACAAGACTGTATCTTTATTGCCCTGACTCTGCCGTTTACAGAAACACCCCATATGTGGCCGTAAACTACTGTACGGCCACACAGCGGGGCGTAGAGTGAAAGGTGCGCCGTATGGTTTTTGGAAGCCAGATTTTGCTGGACAGTTTTTTTGACACCATGTCCCATTTGAAGCCCCCTGATGCACCCCTAGAGTAGAAAGTCCATAAAAGTGACCCCATCTAAGAAACTACACCCCTCAAGGTATTCAAAACTGATTTTACAAACTTTGTTAACCCTTTAGGTGTTGCACAAGATTTAATGGAAAATAGAGATACAATTTCAAAATTTCACTTTTTTGGCAGATTTTCCATTTTAATATTTTTTTTTCCAGTTACAAAGCAAGGGTTAACAGCCAAACAAAACTCATTATTTATGGCCCTGATTCTGTAGTTTACAGAAACACCCCATATGTGGTCGTAAACTGCTGTACGGGCACACGGCAGGGCGCAGAAGGAAAGGAATGCCATACGGTTTTTGGAAGGCAGATTTTGCTGGACTGTTTTTTTGACACCATGTCCCATTTGAAGCCCCCCTGATGCACCCCTAGAGTAGAAACTCCAAAAAAGTGACCCCATTTTAGAAAGTACGGAATAGGGTGGCATTATTGTTGGTACTAGTTTAGGGTACATATGATTTTTGGTTGCTCTATATTACACTTTTTGTACGGCAAGGTAACAAGAAATAGCTTTTTTGGCCCTTTTTTTGTTATTTACAACATTCATCTGACAGGTTAGATCATGTGGTAATTTTATAGAGCAGGTTGTCACGGACGCGGCGATAACCTAATATGTATACAATTTTTTTTATTTATGTAAGTTTTATACAATAACTTCATTTTTAAAACCCAAAAATTGTTTAGTGTCTCCATAGTCTAAGAGCCATAGTTTTTTCAGTTTTTGGGCGATTATCTTGAGTAGGGTCTAATTTTTTGCGGGATGAGATGATGGTTTGATTGGCACTATTTTGACTTTTTGATCGCTTGCTATTACACTTTTTGTGACGTAAGATGGCAAAAAATATCTTTTTTTACACCTTTTTTTTTTTTACGGTGGTCACCTGAGGGGTTAGGTCATGTGATATTTTTATAGAGCCGGTCGATACGGACGCGGAGATTAGTGTTGAGCGCGAATATTCGAATTGCAAATTTTTTTCTCGAATATCGCAATTTCGAGATTTCGCGAATATTTAGAATATCGTTCTATATATTCGCGAATTCGAATATTCGTTTTTGTTTTTTTATTATTATATTTTTTTCTTTCCCACTTCTCTAAAGTTGTTCTTACCTGTCCTTTGGATTCCTGGCTTCCTGGCTGCTCCAGTCAGTGGCGTTTTCAACTTACTGCTATATTCCATATTAGCTAATTATCTAATCTATATGTGTATTTTACGAAATTTCGCAAATTGCGATGCGAGTAATATAACACGAAATAATCGCATGAAGATTTCAATTTAGCACTGCTATATTCCATATTCTAGCCTAATATGGAATATAGCTGTGCTAAGTTAGCACTGCTATATTCCTAACTAGGCTAGAATATGGAATATAGCAGTGCTAAGTTGAAATCTTCATGCGATTATTTCGTGTTATATTACTCGCATCGCAATTTCGACTTTTGCAAATGTTCTTAAAATTGCTCTAACTTCGTCTTTTAGAATATTACGAATATTCTAAAAGACGAAGTTAGAGCAATATTACGAAATTTCGTAAAATACACATATAGATTGTAATTTAGCTTATATAGTGCTATAATCCCTTTTTTTTCCTCAAATTTTTTTTGCCTCTTCTGATCTTAAGTTTTGTAAAATATGTACACTATTAAAAAATATTACTATAGCAGTATATTAGCTTAAATACAATCTATGTGTATTTTACGAAATTTCGTAATATTGCTCTAACTTCGTCTTTTAGAAATTTCGTAATATTGCTCTAACTTCGTCTTTTAGAATATTACGAATATTCTAAAAGACGAAGTTAGAGCAATATTACGAAATTTCGTAAAATACACATAGATTGTATTTAAGCTAATATACTGCTATAGTAATATTTTTTAATAGTGTACATATTTTACAAAACTTAAGTTCAGAAGAGGCAAAAAAAAAATTTGAGGAAAAAAAGGGATTATAGCACTATATTAGCTAAATTACAATCTATATGTGTATTTTACGAAATTTCGTATTATTGCTCTAACTTCGTCTTTTAGAATATTCGTAATATTCTAAGAGACGAAGTTAGAGCAAATCACGAAATTTCGTAAAATACACATATTAGCCTAGCCATAGTCAATTAGCATAGGAACGTTGCCTTATACTATCAAGATAAATAATCGCAATACGCGAAAATAAATAAATTCGTATATTATTCGCGATAATTGGAATAATTACGAATATTCGATTTCGACGAATATAACACGAATATTCATTCGAATATTCGCGAAATCGAATATGGCACCTCCCGCTCATCACTAGCGGAGATACCTAATATGTATACTTTATTTTTATTTATGTAAGTTTTACACAATGATTTTATTTTTTAAACAAAAAAAAAAATCATGTTTTAGTGTTTCCATAGTCTAAGAGCCATAGTTTTTTCAGTTTTTGGGCGATTATCTTGAGTAGAGTCTCATTTTTTGCGGAATGAGATGACGGTTTGATTGGTACTATTTTGGTGTACATGCGACTTTTTTGATCACTTTTATTACCTTTTTTGGGAAGTAAGGTGGGCAAAATTTAAATTTTCTCATAGTTGTTATTTTTTTATTTTTATGGCATTCACCGTGCAGGGAAAGTAACATGACCGTTCTATAGATCAGGTCGTTACGGACGCGGCGATACCTAATATGTGTAGTGTATTTTATTTTTTAATTTTTATTCAGTGATAAATGTTTTTTTTTTATCTTAACTTTTTCACTTTTTTTTTACATTTTTTTGACCCAGACCCACTTGGTTCTTGAAGATCCAGTGGGTCTGATGTCTGTAAAATACAGTACAGAACCCTATAGTGTTCTGTACTGTATTTTACTTACACTGAACAGATCTATGCTTTTAGCATAGATCTGTTCAGCACCATGGACAGCAGGACGCCTGAGCAGGCGTCCTGTTGCCATGGGAACCTTCCCCGTCTGCCACAACTTCGCAGACCGGGAAGGGTGAGGACGGGGCTTCGGGGGGCTGCCTGGGGGCTCTCTCCCTCTCCATCGGGGGGCTGCAAAGGCACAGCAGCCCCCCCGATGGGAGAGGGAGGGAGCTCCCTGACCGATGACAGTTAACCTTTTCCATACAGCGGTCCGTACGGACCGCGGTATGGAAAGGGTTAAACGGCTGACATCTGCACAGATGTCAGCCGTTTATACCAGGGTGTCAGCAATGTGCTGGCACCCTGGTATAACGCACTAGACGCCAACGATTATTCAAGGGAAGGCGGCCACGCCCCCACCGCCTGCGACACCCCCCCTGCACCACCCGCCGCCATCAAATCGTGCAGGGGTGCATGGGGGGGTGCAAAATCTCTAATTTAGACACTCTAAAGGTCAGGGACCGCGGGGATCAGAAACTGCAAAAAGCGCAGCAAACCGCAGGTCTGAATTGACCTGCGGTTTGCTGCGATCGCCGACACGGGGGGGGGGGGGGGTCACATGACCCCCCCTGGCGTTGTGACAGGATGCCGGCTGAATGATTTCAGCCGGCATCCTGTTCAGATTAACCCCTGGGGCGCCGGAATGCCTATTTAAAGTTAGGACGTACCGGTACGTCCTGTGTCCTTAAGGACTCGGGAAACAGGGCGTACCGGTACGTCCTATGTCCTTAAGGGGTTAAAGTCTGGAAAACTCTGCCTATATCTATCATGGGACGGATTAACCTGATAAAAATGATCCTATTACCCAAGGGGTTATATTTGTTGGAACATGCCTGTACTCCAGTACCTAGGAGCCTTTTTTTTTTTTATCACAAAGTTTTTATTGATTATCTCCAAAAAGTAAAGTTACAATATCACATACAGGGCGTGATAGCGCCTAAACAGTAGTTATTCAATAGCCAAATTATTATCAGTTATCGTTCAAGTAATAATACAAGCGTCAATTACACCGCAGAAGAGCATATCACCCCAGCCAGGGGTTCATTGAAGGAGTGAGATTTCAAGGAAAATAAAATAAAGTAAAGAAACACAAAAATATAAATGACAATGAACATAGAACAGAAATAACAGTCTGAATACAAGGCTATCAGGTGTCTTACTAAACGGAATCGCAGCTCGAAAACGACACTGACCTCAAAGAGGGCCTATGATCTATGGGTACTCTGGGACAACCTAGGAGCCTTTTTGATCACCTTCATTCCTTAATGGTCCAGTTTATCTGGGGCAAGGCCAGACATAAATTAGCCTTACATACATTGCAGCGATCCAGGTTGATGGGTGGTGCGACGTTGCCGGATTTTCATTTGTATTTCCTGGCGGGTCAATTGAGATTTCTGGCTGGTTGGGTTAATGGGCAGCCCCTTATGAATATGGAGTATTATTTGCAACAGTATTTGGAACTGTCCAGTTTATGGCCAGTGTTAGAAGGGACTGGATCGTTATCGGAGAAACTATTGCAGATTCACAAGCTGGCACATCAAGTTTGGAGAGACTCCAAATTGAGGCGTTATCAGGACTGGGCAGATGATATACCCCTGTGGGATAATCCATTGCTCCCCCATTTGCAGACCATAGAGGGAACTCAAGTCTGGGCATCTTTAGGGATACATGCGCTGCGTGACTTGTATCAGAATGGTATTCTATGATCCATTTCTCAAATTCAGGAGAGCGTACCCAATTTTTTAGATACTTACAGATTAGACACGCTTTGCAGGAACAGTTTAGAGACCAAAATAGGGCCATCTCCTCCTACCCCTTAATCGGTGTTGTAAAGTCACAAGGACCTAAAGGCTTGATATCGACCCTTTACACTTACCTATTGGGATTGCGAATGTCAACCAGGTGGAAGGGTAATATTCCCCATCTTACTGCGGAGGAATGGACGGATGCGATGGAGGCAGTCACTTTTGTGTCACCCTCGGTTAACAATAGACTAATACAATTATACATGTTGCACCGTAGTTATTTGACTCCTACCAGGCTGCATAAGATGGGGAGGATGCCTCAACCTAATTGCCTCAGATGTTCATACACTAATGCGGACTTCTGGCACATGATGTGGGAATGCTCACATATCAGATCATACTGGCAGGATATACTCCTATATATACTTGTCATCATTGGGTATGGGCCCAATTCCGCTATGTCCCAAGGTATGCCTATTAGGTGTATTGGATAATGACGGGTGGACGCATTACAATAAAATACTTCTCAGTGAATCCCTGTTTATGGCCCGCAAAGTAATAGCTCTCAAATGGATGGCGGAGGAACTTCCTACTGTGGGAATTTGGAAGAGGTTAGTGAACCAGATCATCCCGTTTGAAAAAGTACTATATGTGAAAAGGAAGTTCCCTGACAAATTTCAGAAAGTTTGTGGTTTGTGGTGCGACTTTATTCTGACTACATCGTCTGCCTCTATGAGGTCAGTTGACCCTTGAGAGGGGTATAGAAGCTAAACTTCATATATGCCTCTAGGTTTTCTCACATTTGCTTTGATGCATTATCCATATTGCACTTGTGAAGGAATTGATGTTGGCATTTGTATAATTGTATTCTTTTACTTTATTGTACTGTATTGTATGATACTCAGGAATGATCTCCTTATACTTGATATTGTCTGCTGTAAGAGATTTTGCGGTATGAATATGTGCCTTGTTACTCTTTTTCAATAAAAGGAGTTTAAAAAAAATAATAATAATTTCCAGAGCATTTCCTACCAATAGTCTGTTAATATCACAGAACACGGATGCCATCCACATTGTGTTGTGACTTCAATGGGCATGTTTGGTCCACATCATAAACTATAATAATGTATGTCTGTCCCACAGTCCGATGTGTGAACAAACAGATGAATATAAATAGGTAAGTATGCTGTCAATGGAGAACATGGACAGCTCACATGCTTGATTCACTGACGTGTGAATAAGGCCCAAGCAAAAATCCCAGGCTTGTCAGATGGATAGTAATATGACATTAGTTTAACTTCCTTCAGACAAGATGGTAAATTGAAAAAATCCATCATTTTGAAGTGTTTTGTAAGAGCACCTAATGTTTATCCCCAGGAATACCTTTGAGCTGCATGTATATGTACCAGAGTACACTTTTGTAAAATACCTAATATTTTTGTAGTTGTACAAGAAATATAACGATACGGTCAGATCTTTTAGTTTCATCACAACAATTCACAAAAACATTCCTATTCATTTCTTACACTAGTTTACTGTCAATTAATTAAAACAGAATCGGAACAGAAAACTAAATGTAATATTAACCAATACATTGTGCTCTGGTGAAATATCATACACTATCCCTTTGACTTACTCTAGATCAGTGTTGGGCAAACTACAGCCCGGCGGACCTTTTTATCCGGCCCGCAGAGCTGTCCGGAGGCAGCAGGAGTGGAGATGAGTGCCTCCATTGTGGCACTCTCTCCAATCCCAGGTAGGCACCACCTTTATAAGGGTGCTCCCCCCCCCCCCCTTCCTGTGATGCCTGAGCAATATTGTAGTTTTCTACAGCGAAGGTTCCAGCTCGTAGTTCCTGTGTTATTATCCTGCTTCCGACCTTAGCCTGTATCCTGACCTCGTCTCTTCCTGATCCTCCTGTACCTCGCTGCTCTAAAGTGTATGATTCGGATTGTCGCCCACGCCTTTGTCTGCTGTTCAGCTTGTTACACCTGCTGCACCTGAGCTATTCAGCTTTGCTTTTCTAACAGCTCCAACTCTGCTTAATCACTAACTCAGCTCTGCTTCATCTGACTCTGCTGCTGTGCTTCTCCCGTCCAGCAACAGCTCGCTCCACCTGCCTGTATCGCCAGTGCTTGCAATGGGGCGTTCTGGCCTACTCGGCCAGCTGCCACTTAACTTGGACCACTCTTGCGGTAGCGACCTGGTGTCTCCCCTGCAGCTAAGACCAGCTTTGGCATCTTGGAGCAGGATAAAGGGTGAAGTCCAGGGGAACACTAGGATTCCACTCCCAAGTTTGGCCCTAAGTCAATCCGGTAAGTGGCACAGCGGGTCTACACCTGTTGGAGCATTATAGGCAAGAAGGGGGGTGGGGCCCTATATACTGGCACAATATGGATTGGTACTATGGAGAAGAGGGGAAGCACTATGGGGGGCACTATGGAGAAGAGGGGAAGCACTATGGGGGTCCTATATACTGCCAAAATATGGGGGGCACTATGGAGAAGTGGAGGAAGCACTATGGGGGCCCTATATACTGGCACAATATGGGGGGCACTATGGAGAAGCTGGGAAGCCCTATATACTGGCACAATATGGGAGGCCCTATGGGGGCCCTATATACTGGCACATTATGGGGGGCACTATGGGGGCCCTATATACTGGCACAGTATCTATTCTGCAAATTGCAACGACAAAGCTAACTTCAGACTTTGATGCTTTAGCAAAAAAAGGGAGACCAACAACACTGTTCCCACTAAAATTGAAGGTGAGTTTTACATACTATGTTATAAAAGAAATACATTGCATAAAGGTTTTGTACAATAACTCTCTTTATGCTTTTCTACCTTGAATTAAACTAAACCTTTAATGTTGCGAAATTTAGATTTAATTTATATTAATTCACACAAACGCCCCATTCATCTACTCTTGGTCCGGCCCCCGGATCAAATATATGAATCCATTGTGGCCCACGATTCAAAATGTTTGCCCTCCTCTGATCTAGATGTTTAATAATGAAATCAATTTAAGTGGCCACCAATGTACCCTTGTGATGCCATGTATCCCACTACCTGTGCAATTGGCCTGATCTCCAACCTCCCCACAGTGTTTATTGCTGCCCTAACTCATCTCTTCAACCTATGAATAAACATTGGTGTATTTCCCTTCTGTTCTGAACATGCTATCATCACACCCATTCTATAGCAATATAAACACATACTTAACTTATTTGTACATAATCTGCACATGACTATTCCTACTTTCTACACTCTCCTTATCGGTATATAACTTGTTTTTTATTGCACTTGCTGCTCTTTCCACTTCTGATCAGATTCAAACTGTATTTCGTTACCCTGTATTTATACATGTGTAATGACAATAAAGTTGAATCAAATCTAAAAGCCATCACTTGACCTGTCTTCTTTGCTAGTTATCGCCCCATATCACTTCTTCCATATTCCTCCAAGCTTCTTGAACTGTCCTCCAAACTCTCTTCCTGCTCCCTCTTTGACCGGCTACAATCCGGCTTCTGACACCACCACTCAACTGAAACTGTCCTTACCAAAGTCACCAATGACCTGCTAGCTGCCAAAGCCATACGACATTAGTCTGTCCTCCTCCTCAACCTGTCCTCTGTCTTTGACACCGTCAAGCATTCCCTTCTGTTACAAAAGCTCTCATCTCATATACATTTATGTCTTAATATTCTCTGCCACTTCTTATATAAAGTATCTGAGAAGTAGCTGGCATGCATCCACTCTTCAGCAGGCCAAGACATGCTATTATTTTCTGTATGACACAATGCTACTGTACTGCTTTTATTTGTTTTACACTTTATAGTGTCAAGGAAGTGTCAAGGAAGTCAAATACCGTAACCGTATACCATTTGTTGGGGCAACATCAGAGCTTGAAAATGACCTACAAATTTTATGGAGATGAAACATGAGTGAAAATGTACTTTAAAATCGTTTAAAATAGTTTGTTGTACCATTCCTTGCTTCAGTTATTTAAAAATGTTTGAAAAGAATAAACAGATGAAGCAGAACTACATTTGTCCGATGGAGCAGAGTTGTTTTGCCCTAGTTATTTTGATATTACAGTGTACTAATTATTGATTAGACTAAAAAACAAAAACAAATATGAAATCTGACTCAATAACTAGACTGCAAGCATGAGGCTCTTGAGACAGTATGGCTATGGTTGTCTGTATTGACCAGTACTTTACCTAGCACATTGTAAAGGCGTGTATGAAAAACCCAGATGATGTTTATTTCTCATATTCTTGTAATTATGCGGGTAAAATTATAGGGGAAGATTTATCAAACAGGTGTAAAGTAGAACTGTCTTAGTTGCTCATAGCAGAAAATCAGATTCCACCTTTCATTTTCCAAAGGAGCAGTGAAAAATGTAAGGTGGAATCTTATTGGTTGCTATGGGTAACTAAGCCAGTTCTACTTTCCACCAATTTGAAAAATCTTGCCCATAATTTTTGGGAAATGTGAACAGAACAACAGCATACATAATCACATCAGAGCCTGACTACAGGGAGATAGCAGGGACAAACTTAACAGAGCAACATGACAAATCTATTAAAAATAATAATAATTTTCAAATAGCTTTATATATTCACATTAGCATCTGAAAACTGTTAACAAGCTCCTGTTGACAAATCAAGTTTTATATTCTGTAGATTGTGTGTTATTTTGATGTGTATGGGCAGTGGATCTGACACATTTAAACATAGAAACCCAAATAACCAGTGTATAATAGATAATCCATAATGAGAGCTATAACTAGTAACCAGCTTGCCTGTTTGATTACAATACATTGCCTAGAACTGTACTGTGTAGAATTGTAAGGGGTTTTCTGAGACCCTCAAAAAAAGTCTAGTGGGAACTCATTAACATCTATGGCATAGTTTTCTAAACATGTTGTGCAGATATCATTGTGGCGGTAGAGGGAGTATATATACATCACCTATTGTGAATCTTGTGTTATCTATACATAGGGGTTGCTTCATTGTAATCCTGCATGCAAGGCCTGTTTTAGACAAAATGTGGCCCTGGGCAAAATCAAAAGTGGGACCCCAAATCTTGTAATAATGTACTAATACTAACAACATAGTTACATTCTGTCGATTCCGGAGCTCCCTCACAGATTTACACCCCGTAAAGCTCCTCACACAGTTCTTTACCCTCATGGCCCCAGAATACGCCACATGCCCCCTCCCCTCACAGCAATGAGTTCCCCTTACTCACGGCATCTGAGAGTGTTAAAAACCAGAAGCGCGGGATTCCTCTTCAGGTGCGCTTTGCCCCAGAGGAGATCAGGGAAATCACCCTGTTCTAAAAATGAGTCGCAGCCTGTACTAGGCTTCCAGGCTCATTGTTAGTATATCCCAGTTCCGGCCACTAGATGGCAGCACTGAACTGTGATAAAGTGATTTCTATACAGAATAATGGAGCAATTTACATCTGATGATTGTAAGTTGTGGTCCACTTGGGGGACTTAACAAAAAGAAAAAAAATTATATAAAAAACATTTTGAAAATATAAAAAAATCATAAAAATTAAAATCACCCCCATTCCCCAAAATAAAAAGAAACAAAAAAAATTGAATTATGGGCATCGCCGCATGTGAAAGCGCCCATACTATTAAAATATAAAAAAAGAGTTTGCCCATATGGTGAATATCATAACAGAAATAAAAAAGTCAGTTTTGAGTTTTTTTCATCACTTTATCTCCCAAGAAAATTAAATTAAAAGTGATAAAGTCATACACAACCCAAATGGTATTGTAAAAACGACAGATCGTCCTGCAAAAAATAAGTCCCCACACATCTCCGTGGACATAAATATAAAAAAGTTATGACGGTCAAAATATTGCGATGAAAAGAAAAAAATAATTTTTTACGAAATTAGTCCTGATGAGGCTTAGCTTGCTGCAGTGAGTGGGGGGCTGTTAGGGTTGCCACCTTTCCCAACAAAAAATACTGGTTACACAAGTTAAAAAGGTTGGTGTGGGTAATACTGGTGCTATTTGATCATATTTTATGTTTTGCTCCATTAGTTTTCTCAATAAAGTCAACTTTTTTACTGTTGGGGACACCTTGTTTCAATCAGCCTCTATTTTTAAAATGTTTCTGTGGGGATTCAAACTCACAACCTTCTACATTAAGGGCAAAAACCTTAACCACTGGGCTGTAGAGCTCAATGTTATGCTTTTGCTGTAAAACCTCATAGAAGTTTCTCTTGTATCATACAAGAGAAACTTCTATGAGGTTTTTCAGTAGCAATTTAGCTTTGAGCTCTATAGCCCAGTGGTTAAGGTTTTTACCTGTAATGTAGAAAGTTATCAGTTCAAATACCCATAGAAACATTTTAAAAATACTGGTTACGCAAGTTAAAATGGTTGGTGTAGGTTAATACGGGTGTTATTTGATCATATTTTACATTTTGTTTCATTTTTCCTCAATAAAATCAAATTTTTCACTGTTGGGAACACCCTGTGTATTTAAGTTTTATTTAGCCTCTATTTTTAAAAAGTTTCTGTAGGGATTTGAACTCACAACTTCTACATTAAGGGAAAGAACCTTAACCACTGGGCTATAGTGCTCAACGCTATGTCAGTGCTGAAGTTTCTCTTCTGTTAAAAACAGCATAGAAGTGTATCTTGTATTATTAGGTTAAGGTTCCTACCCTTACTGTAGAGGTTGTAAGTTGTAAAAATAGAGTCTAAATTTACTTTATAGGTGTCCCTAAGCATAATGAAAATGCTTGGGAATACCGCTTTCATGTTCATAACACTCCATACACTCACCTAAAGAATTATTAGGATCACCTGTTCTGTTTCTCATTAATGCGATTATCTAATCAACCAATCACATGGCAATTGCTTCAATGCATGTAGGGTTGTGGTCCTGGTCAAGACAATCTCCTGAACTCCAAACTGAATGTCAGAATGGGAAAGAAAGGTGGGCTACAACAGCAGAAGACCCCACCGGGTACCACTCATCTCCACTACAAATAGGAAAAATAGGCTACAATTTGCACAAGCTCACCAAAATTGGACTGTTGAAGACTGGAAAAATGTTGCCTGGTCTGAGTCCGAATTTGGCGTAAACAGAATGAGAACATGTATCCATCATGCCTTGTTACCACTGTGCAGGCTGGTGGTGGTGGTGTAATGGTGTGGGGGATGTTTTATGGGCACACTTTAGGCCCCTTAGTGCCAATTGGCAATCGTTTAAATGCCACGGGCTACCTGAGCAGTTCTGAAGGCAAAAGGGGGTCCAACACCGTATTAGTATGGTGTTCCTAATAATTCTTTAGGTGAGTGTATATGGACATATGCATATATGGAGTCAGAGCAGGGACTCCTAAGCTGGGAAATTCCCCACTCTGGAGTCGGGAGGGGCATTAGGCTGGCCCTGTCTGCATGTGATAATAATGAGATGACTGTTGAGAAGTGATCTGTACAGAAAATAATGTGTTGATCTATTATTAGGCTTAATGGCCAGAGTGAAACCAGAGTTGTTCCCCAGCCGATCTCATATAGATGACCTATCCTTAGGATAGGCCATCAGTATGTAAATCAAAGAAAACCCCTTTAACATTCCCAAGACAGGCCATTAACGTGTGATCATGTGGGTCCCTATCTGTAAATATGGAAAGCTGCTGTGTTTGAGTCTTTATCAGATCTGTTATTAAGTCTCTTTTTTGGGGTTAAAAGATTGTGGAATGAATTCTCCAACACTAGATGGCAACAGACAATACTTATGAGCACTGGTTGTGGAACTAAAGTGCCTACCAACAGATTTGTCTTTCAGCCAAACCTAAGGGTATTATTCGGGTGGTTCCCTGGTTTTCACCCTTTAATCCCTATACAGGGATCTGGTCTTCACTGCAGGGAATGCACCAGGCCATAACCTTTTGGAGCAGTCTTCGTGTGGTTGGCTGCTAACCACAGGGGTCAAAATACAACAGTGCACAGCACAGAAAGGAAAGGAAAACTCATAGTAACAGTCTGAGGTCAAAGCAGGCAGAGTACATGCAAAGCCGAGAAACGGGTCCAAGGTCAGGGAAGGCATTAAAGGATCAATACGGTAAACAGGCACAGGTTGGGTGAGGCAACGGAGGATCAGAATAAATTACTGTAATCTGTTTTATTTAGGACGTCAACCGCAACCAGAACTGCGTTTATGGACTTGGACATTTCTTAAGTGAGTTTTTTGGTAATAACACTTGACTATCAAAAAATGATCTAAACTCTAAACTAATCTGATAGAAAAAAAAGTGTAACATTTCATTAATCTAGAAACTGTAATAACCCAGCATCTATTAGATCCCATTGTTAATAGATTAGAGGAATTTTTCTGCATCTCAGTGTGCAGTATTTACATTAGGACCCATCGTGATCAGTTGGAGAACCCAGTGATCACCACAGGGGATACAAAATATTACACATTTCTCATTTGCTTTGCCTGTACCGGTATATTTAGAACACTGAGGAGGGAATTTTTTATTCCCACTCCGCACTTTTCTGGTCACAAAAAAGTCACAAATGCCATTTTATTTAAAACTCCACTGTCACAAAACATTGTCGCAAGTGGCATTTGTATGCCGCGCACAACACTTTCCTGAAATGTTTTCTTGTGTAAATTAAGCGATTTATTAGTAACCTTAGGCACATGGGCTGCCAGAAGATGCGCCTAATTTATGACTAATCCCGCACCTTGTAGCAAAGTTACAAGGTGCAGGATAATGAAGTGGTTAATCAAACCAATAGTGAAGTAAATATTGGTGGAAGGGTATATATTAAAACTTTACTTTTAATTATATAGAAAACTCGCTTCTTAAAAAAGGCATATAACAATGAGCAGAAAATATCCTTATGCCAAAATAGGATATTTAAGTACATTGCTGATAGATTGCATTTAGGTTAACTGTAATCTATTACACTGGTAAATGTTGTTCCACAAAATGGTCCTAACTATCTGCTTGGTACAAATCACAACTGACTCCCAGGATAACAACATGTAAAATATGGATATATTGCCGTATTCTTGTTGACACCAGTTGTCATACACTGTGGGCCATTTTGGACCTTTCTTGTCTATAACTCAAACTTACTACACTGCACACCCACGTAGCTTCATAAGTTAGAAGCATCCTTGGGCAGCGCAGGAGATATCATACACTGGCATAAAATCTCCCCCTGTTTTAATGGTTTCTTCGTGCTTTCCACATCTGTAAGTCCATTCTTCGGCCCCTCAAAAATATAGAACATGTCCTATTCTTATCCATTGTGTGGACATGTCACGGACGGTGTACAGGAAACAAGACAATGCAACATGCATATATGACTCACTTGATCCAAAGCTAAGGAACCAAAAGGGAGACCCCTGCACAAGAGCTGGCACTTTCCCTGGCTGCTCAGCCTATGCAAAAATCCCAAAGGTGGATGATCGCATATCCACGTACCTCGACTATATAACACCTGAACACCCTACAATAGTGAGGGGACACGACCACCGGCTCCCTACACCAGACACAGAGGGAGTCAGGGTCACCTGGGATCCAGCAAACAGAAAATAACAGATAAATGTACAGCACTTAACTTAGTAGCAGACTGGGAAATAGGATCAGCATGCACACACACTCCAGGAAGAAGTATAAGCCGCCCAGTAAAGCATTATGGGGAGGAATTTAAAGGGAAGCAATCAGTCCAACTACATGACAGCTGAGAGAGGCTAACGAGATGAGGAACTGAATACCACAACAAAGAAAACTCAAGGAGGAGGTTCTGAAAGGCCTCTGTCAGAGCTTCTCAGCTGTCTGGTTGCGACAGGACAAGGATAGGACATTTCTACAGCAGTAAAAAACTAAAGGAGGCATGAGCCCTTAAGATCAGGTCAGTGATCATATTGTCTATTATGCTGTCCTTATAACAGATTCACCCATGTTCTATATATAGATGTGAAGTTTTTATAGGGATGTCACATAGACAATTGACTGAAATGTTCTTAGCGCCTCATGCCAACCAACCAAGAAGCTTACAGGAAATACCTGCCAGAACTGTGATGGTAAGCCATTTGTGCACAGACCTGAAGGTGGATGAATTGGAGAAAGAGTGAAAAGAAGCAGAGAAGTATAGGGAACAAGAAGGAAATGTAGATGAGGAAGACAAGGAGAGTGTTCATGAGAGGCCTGACAATGAAAAGGAAAACATGAGAGGTTAAAGACACTGAAAAGGATAATGAAGATTCCGAGGAGGGGGTTGAAGACTCTGAGGAGGATGAAGAGAATGAGAAGGTGGAGAAAGACAAGGAAGAGGTTGAAGAAGTTGAGACAATACGTTAAGTTCAATATCAGGGAGAAAGAAGACAGAAGATATGAGAACAGTCCATCCTCCCTTACATCAATAGCAATCTCAGAGGAAAGACGAACATCATCTAGACCAGTGGTCCCCAACCTTTTTTGCACCAAGGACCAGTTTCATGCAAGATCATTTTCCCAGGTACCGGGTGGGGGGGAGGGGGGGGCTTAGGGGTGCTAGTCGGCACTGACTGACTCACGCACATAACAAAACACAAGGTGCATATTAAAATATATAACGACTATATAAACTGACTAGGGTCTCTACTGCACCTGGTCTCTGCTGCACCTGGTCTCTGCTGCACCTGGTCTCTGCTGCACCTGGTCTCTGCTGCACCTGGTCTCTGCTGCACTGTACCGTATTTTTCACCCTATAAGATGCACATAGGTTTTAAAGTAGAACAATAAGAAAAAAATATTTTTCATTACACCTCAGGTCAGACCAGCAATGAGACCCCCAATGTTAATCAGACCTCAGATCAGATCCCCAATGCCTCAGATCAACCCCCCAACCTTTAGCCATCTATCAGCCCCCATGTCAGCCATCAGCCCCCAGCCCTTATGTCAGCCATAAGCCCCCCATTACAGCCATAAGCCCCCCATGTCAGCCATAAGCCCCCATGTCAGCCATAAGCCCCCATGTCAGCCATAGGTCCCTTTTGTCAGCTATCAGCCATATGTTAGCCCCCAGCCCCCCATGTCAGCCCCCAGCCCCTTATGTCAGCCATAAGCCCCCATGTCAGCCCCAGCCCTTATTTCAGCCATAAGCCCCCCATGTCAGCCATAAGCCCCTATGTAAGCCCCCAGCCCTTATGTCAGCCCCCAGCCCCTTATGTCAGCCATAAGCCCCTTATGTCAGCCATATGTTAGCCCCAGCCCTTATGCCCCCCATGTCAGCCCCCAGCCCTTATGTCAGCCATGAGCCCCCCATGTCGGCCATCAGCCATATGTCAGCCCCCCATATCAGCCCCCAGGTCAGCCATCAGCCCTTATGTCAGCGCAAATAAAAAAATTAAAACACTTACCTCTCCTGCTCCTGGTCACCATCACGATCCTCTTCTCCCAGCTGTCTGCTGTGTATCGCGGCGCACAGTGTGAGGTCACAGCTGATCCGAGGACCAGGAAGCGGTGAGTACAGATCCGTCACCTCTTCCTGGTCCTCCTGTACTAATGAAGCGCTTCCATAATGGAAGCGCTTCATTAGTATCGCGATAAAGACGGCCCTGATCGCCACGGGCCTGCTAACAATCTTACATGGCCCGGTCCTGGGTTGCGGCCCAGCGGTTGGGGATCGCTGATCTAGAGCATTCTTCTCACACTATTCTGCCAGTGATGGACAGCAACATCCAAGGTTTAAAACCACCAACCACAAAATATAAGAAAGTATATTAATTAAAACTTGAAAGGATAGACCATCAATATCAGATCAGGGTCTAACTCCCAGCAGCACCACAGATCAGCTGCCTCTTCCCAGGCCAGTGACATCATGTTCATCACATGGACTATGTGCAGTCTAGTCCCATTCAAGTAAAAGGCCCTTGGTTGCATTGCCAAGCATAACCACTATACAATGTACCACACTGTGCTTGATGCTGTGAGGGGGATGTAGCACTTGTCCAAGTGCTGAGGCCCTTTCAAATAGCTGATCTGTGGGGGCATTGGTTGTTGGCCCGCCATCAATCTGATATTGATGATGTATCCAAAGGATAGGCCATCAAAAATGTTCTCCTGGAAATCCCTTTAACATTAACACTTACAATATAAATACCATGGGGATTAATATACTGTAGTAAAATACAGATGTAGCAGGGGTAACACACACTTAACTAAAATTTCTTAACTCATTGCGTTATCTTGAAACAAAAGCCATTGAAAAGCAATTGCTTAATGCATTTAGTTTAGATAACATGTCTCATAAAGCATGTGTGTTAACCCTGCTACATCTGTAAGTCTATAATAAGTAGGTAAAGTAAAAAAAGGAATGATAGAAAACCTATAAATAGCAGCAGGGATTTGATTGTAGGGCTTTTCCCTGGCGTTAAAGGGAATCTGTCACCTGGTTTGAGCATATTAAGGTGTTACTACTGCCATGTACAATAAAATACCTTAATTCTTGCTGTAGTCTTCATTTTGTGTTTCATGGTTTCATTAGCGATAAAATCCACTTTTTATGTTATGCAAATGAGTGTCAAAGGTGCCCAGAGGGGCGTTATTATCCTAATCTGGAGCCCAGTAACTCCGCCGTACAGTGCCCAGCCCGCCTTCCATTAGAGCCCAAGCACGTCTCTTCCAGCCTAAGTAACTGCCTACACCCAAACTCTTTGCCGCAGCCCCCCCTCCGTTATGTGAAATCCCACACAGGCGCAGTACAGCGGATACAAGCTCCTGAGGGTAATAGCTTTAAATTTGTCACTGGGCTCGGCGCAAATATGCGCTAACCAGGTGAAAGATTGCCTTTAAGAAAAAATGTTTCCTCTTGTGGCGTGAGTTGGCAGAATGTGTCCACAGGTTTTAACTTTCTTCTGAATCATCAGTATTTAGGGACGGAAACTCTGCAAGTTGCAATTGTGTATAAGTAATAGAATATTTCGTATAGTGCAATATTAGTAATATAATAATGATAAAAATAGCATAATAGACTATAATAAAAATAACATTACCATTGTAATGCTAAATATGCAATAATTATAAATGAAGAATTAAAACTACCTCATGTGTATGCTGAGGCCAGTGATTGGGTGCAATCATGTGAGGGAGCCCCATATTGGCAATGCTGAAATGGCGGGACATCAGACATGTGAGTAAGGCTTCCTCCTTAACAATTTTAATAATAACTAAACCGGAAAAAAGGGTAAACATACATTACAAAGATTAGAAATAACCAGTGTATTCAAATATATTAGTTCATGTTAGGGGCCTTTTGCATACGCAATCCAATAACAAGTGCTGATCACCAATAAAGCAAGTTGATCAGTGCTCGCATAAGGACCTTTTACATGAACAAATACTGTATGCATATATGTACATACCTCCCAACCGTCCCGGATCTGTTGGGACAGTCCTGGATTTCAGTGGCTGTCCTGCGGTCCTGGAACGGCTGTTTCTGTGGCCATAGGATGGTGAGACAGCTGATAGTAATGGTGAAGCAGGGAGCCGTCCACTCCACGCATCACCATTCAGCTGCCGGCGCTCCACAACAGCAGCGCGATCCCCTCACACATCGCGCTGCTGGTCTGTTTAGGAGGAGCAGCGCAGACTGGGAATACATCTCTGCTCCTCCTACACTGCAAGCCCGATGTGTAGCAGTATCCTGCTGCTGCGGAGTGCCAGAATCTGAGCTGGCAGTTTTTTTTTTGACAGCTTCTTTTTTGGAAAATGTAAGGTGGAATCTGATTGGTTGCTATGGGTAACTAAGTCAGTTCTACTTTACACCAGTTTCAGAAATGACCCCATATGTGTTAAAACCAACCTTTTAAGTTTTCTTTTTTTGTCACACACTTTTATGCCATGTTGTAATACTTCAGGAACAACCCAGTCCAGCAAGACAGAAGGTTATTTGCATTGTCAACTGAATGCATATTAGGAATGGCTGCATGACAAGTGTGACAATCATTGAAAATATGGTAACGATAGTGTATCCTAGCAACTAAATAATGCCTTTAGGGCTTTGTACGAGGTTAAATGACACCTAAAACTGTATAATTATCTTCAAAGGCCAGCAACAATCTAACCCACACCTTCTTATACAATTAGAAAAATCTTTATTATTAAACATTACATACGCTACTATGTCAGCCCCAGTTACAGAAGAAATCAATAGTGAAGAAAAAAGTTTAATGTCCCCCAGAGGTCTTGTATGACCTTATGGGGGACGCAAAGTGTAAAAATAAAAATAAAAAAAGAAGGTTTCACATGTAAAAAATAAATAAATCCCCAATTAAGTAATAAATATTTTTTTTTTGAAAATAGAAATAAATAAATAAAATAGACATATTTGGTATTTCAGCATCTGTAACGACCGGCTCTATAAATATATCACATGCTCCACCCAGTCCGATAAACACCATTAAAAAAAACTGTAAAAAAAAGCCATTTTTGTCACCTTACATCACAAAAAGTGCAACTCCAAGTGATCAAAAACATGTATGTCCCACAAAATGGTACCAATAAAACCGTCGTTTCATCCTGCAAAAAATGAGCCCCTACATAAGAAAATCGCTCAAAAAATAAAAAAAAATATAGCTCTCAGAACATGGAGACGTTAAAATATCATTTTTTGTTTCAAAAATGCTATTATTGTGTTAAAGTGAAATAAATAAAAAAGTATACATATTAGGTATCTCTGCATCCATAACAACCAACTCTACAAAAATATCACATGACCTAACCCCTGAGGTGAGCACCATAAAAAAATAAAAACAGTGCCAAAAAAGCCATTTTTTGTCACCTAACATCAGGTAAAGTGCAACACCTAGCGATCAAAAAGGCATATGCCCCCAAAAGTCATCGCACCAGCCCGCGTTCCCAGGCGGGGGATCCTTTGATCCTCCCGCCTGTGGAGACATTGCATACCCCTGGCACTGTAATTACATTGCCGCAGGTAAGCAGCACACAGGGGCATGGGAACTCTTTGTTCCCATGTCCCTGTTAGGCATACCATCTCTGGTGCTGCCGGAGATGTCAACAAAGGGAAGAGGATCTTTATTGATCCTCTGTCCTTTGAAGAGGCCGAAACTTGACATAACTGTCCAGTTGTCGGTCTCTCCCTCCTGCAGGCACATTCCAGGGGGTGGGGGGGCATCCATGACTGGGGGGAATATGCTGCATTATAAATATATCTATCTATATGGATGCTTGGGGCACATCCACATACATATATATACCCAATATAAACCTGGGGCACATTATGTAAATATATATACAGATGTATGCAATAACTGGGGCATACATACATACATATATATACATACACACACACATACACCCAGACATACCTGTGGCAATGATACCTGTGGCAATGCATGGCCACAACCTGTGGGAATGAATGGGCAGTAATAAGCCCACATATATTTACCTGGGGGAAAGCCACTATATATATATGTGTGTGTGTGTGTGTGTGTGTGTGTGTGTGTGTGTGTGTAATATAAGGGGCACTTTATTTACAGATGCCTAGGTAGGCAAATAAACCTATCTTGGCCCAAGTCAAATTAATATATCACTTTTATTCGATATGCGTTAAAACCTAAATAAGGACATAGGACGTTATGGTACCGACCATTGAAACAGAAAAGTAAATAGGATATTAAAACCACAGCCACCAAACCACTGTTGTTGACATTGGCTTAGTAACTTAGGAGAAAGAAGAAAAGAAAAAAGAAAAAGGTAAAGGCAGGAGGAGGGGGGGGAATCGTGCACAATCCCTACCCCTGAATACGTGAGGGGGACTTAATTGCCCTCCCACGTTAACACTTTATAACTGCAGTAAGATCTAATTGCCTTGCTTGCACATCTGCTACATATGTGTACTGGTGTGCGACCTGTACCATCAGCACACCCAGGCAGATATAGATGCTGCCTATCTCCTGCCTATTAATCCAAACGTGGATGACACTATTATTTCTCCTAAAGCTACCAACTACTATCTATAGTGAGCCTGTAATCCATCCGGACTACTCATGGAAGCTACACAGTAGAGAGGTGACCGCACATTAAAACCTAACTCTGCCCCCCGACATGTTTCGCCAGTTACACTGGCTTCCTCAGGGGTAATGGGCAGCAATGGATGACATCAAACACCGGAGCCTGAAGTAGTGAACATACTGATTGACAGGTATTAGCTACCTATCCTTCATGGGGGAGGTGAAAGCCTCAGCCAATCTAAATCCGACACTGAAGCTAAACGCCGTATCATAGGGAGGCCGCCGTCACCACAAGAGGGCCGCGTCATTGCTGGTGCGCTGACCCTGCGGCGCATACACTATTTCTTGGAGAGGCCGCCGTCGCCACCTAATTGCGTCATCATTGGTGACCAATCGATACGGCGCATGCGCAGACGAGCCGGCGACCGCAAGATGCCGCACGTACGACTGCGCATGAGTTGCGCAGCAACAGGCTGCGCACCGACTCAGAACCCTCCTATTCGCAAGAGAGGGCTAGAGAATACATCAACAGACAGATGGTAAATCATTGGCATAGGATGAATGGTAAA
Source organism: Bufo gargarizans (assembly GCF_014858855.1). NCBI lineage: Eukaryota > Metazoa > Chordata > Amphibia > Anura > Bufonidae > Bufo > Bufo gargarizans. The sequence goes on from NC_058084.1 coordinate 149,894,642, forward strand.
ACTCAAACGCCTGACACAGATCACAGGCTGTCCCAAATGGATACCCACATAGTATTGGTGACAAAACCATTCACACCATTACCAAGGGGTAGTAGATAACTGTATTTTGGCTTATGATAATTACAGACAATACATTAGTGGCAGACAATTTGTTAGTAAACCAGTTATCTTATTAAAAACCACTGGCAGTCATGTGATTATAATAGGCAAGGTTATAAGTGCTATTTGAACCTGCCTATATCACACTATTGCTCACCTATATATTCCTGATATCAGTTGTAAAGTGTCCTGGCTGTATTATCCACCCAAATGTTGTCAGACCTGTCGCTAATATTAGATACGTGTTTGAAATTAGATATTGTAACTCTGATATAAAATATTAAGTTATTAAATCCATATAAATATCAATCCAATGTTGATGTCATAGATACTAGTCTGTCTCAACGTCTGTTGAGACCTCGATGGGAGCTAACATTTCTGAATCTACATGTGAAATAACCACAAAATAATAAATTTTCCTCTCATATTTATAAGAAGGCAGTAAATGCAAAGCCTTCATTAAGCCCCTTTGGGCTACGACTGTCCAAGCGATATATCCACCTGGTTTCTTCTTGTAGAAGAAGCACGTCCAGGTCCCCTTTCCTTGCACCCAAAGATTTTTTACAGATACCCCAAAATTTGAGTGTCCTATAATTACCACCATGATGGGTTCTCACATGTCTGGAGATTGAGGTATCTGCCGAGGTATTGATACTACTAATGTGTTGACAGATCCTTCTCCTAAACTGTTGGGATGTTTTGCCAACGTAAATCTTACAGCAAGGGCATTCAATGGCATAGACGATACCTGTGGTCTTACAATTGATGTATTGTCTGATCTGATACTCTTTTATCAACAGGATTGACAAAAGACCGGCACTTCCTGACGAGCGGACAGAAAATACAGTCACCACATGGGTAAGTACCTACTAAATTTGATTTCAGCCAGGTGGTCTTAGGTGGAACCGGACGAAAGAAGCTATGGACTAAAGCGTCTTTTAGATTTCTGCCACGCCGATAGGTGACACTTGGATGTTGTGTAATCACTGCCCTCAGGTCGTTGTCCGCCCACAGAACATGCCAGTGCTTCCTAAGGATACCACATACTCTTTTATTTTGAGCGTCATAGGTGCCAATGCACCTGATTGTCTGTTTGCTGGAATCCTTGGGTGGAGTAGTCAGGAGCTCTGTCCTACTGGTATTATTTGCCCTGGCATATGCTTGATGTAACACCTTTTTAGGATAGCCCCTAGCTCGAAACCGATCATATAGGATCTTACTTTCTTTTTGAAAGGTAGCTTCGTCCGAACAGTTCCTGCGGGGCCTGATGTATTGGCCAACAGGTATGCCTTTCCTGAGGGGCCTAGGGTGAAAACTGCTCCATTCTAGTAGACTGTTCGTCGCTGTGGGCTTACGATGGACTTCTGAACGAATGTGGCCATCAGGATCCAGGACTAATTTCAGATCCAAAAAATTAATAGTGCTTTTGTGTATTTCTGACGTAAATGCCATACCTATGGCATTAGAATTAAGTGCTGAAACAAAACAGTGAAATTTTTCAATAGTGCCTTCCCAAAGTACCAGTACATCATCGATGTACCTACCCCAAAATAATATGTGCTGTGTAAAATCAGATAAATCAGATGTGAAAACAATAGTATCCTCCCACCACCCTAAGAACAAATTAGCATCATTTGGTGCACATTTACTTCCCATCGCGGTCCCAACAGATTGTAAATAATAGTGGCCGTTAAACAGAAAGTAATTGTGTGTGAGTAAAAATCGAAGGAGAGTTAAAAGAAACTCATTATGTGCGCAAAACTGAATACTCTTAGTTGAAAGATAAGTGGATACTGCCTCAATCCCCAGGTCATGCCTAATATTTGAATACAAAGCCTCAACGTCGAGACTGGCCAATTTAGTTACTGGGGTGACCTGAATGTCCTGGAGCCTGGTGACCACATCCTTGGTGTCCCTAATATATGAGGGCAAACTGGGCACAAAAGGAGCAATAAATCCATCCACATATTGGCTGATGTTCTCTGTTAAACTATTGTTACCGGACACTATTGGTCTACCCGGCACTGGTCGCCTCCGTTTGTGCACCTTTGGAGTCGCATATATAGTGGCAGTCGTTGGATGTGTTTTCAAGAGATATTGATATTCATCTTTTGAGATCAGTTTGTTTACCTTTGCTGTGGTCAAAATGACCTTCAATTCTCCTAAAAACCTCTCAGTGGGATTGCTATCCAACTTTTGATAGGTATCATTCTGCTCGACTAGATCTTCCACCATCTTTTTGTAGTACTGCTTGTCCATTAGGACAATGTTCCCCCCCTTATCAGAAGGTTTAATTATCAGTTCTTCATTCTGACTAAGTTCTTCTAGGGCCCGTTGTTCATCCACCGCAAGATTAGCATATGTGGTGGGTATTTTGGTACTCAAAGTCTTTAAATCCCTTGTTACTAATTGTACGAAGGTATCTATATTACCATACTGACTGAACGGGGGGGGTTTGGCATCTTCTTGGTGCGAGTGGGGGACAATATTTATTCTCATGCCCCTAAACACCAGGCCCTGCTGTTGGTATGTTTCTAAACTGGCTACCTCCCATTGAGCTCTGACATATTGCTTATATGTTTTCTGTACATCTTTGAATGCTGTTGATATATCAGTGATATTTATGGGGAGACAGCCAGTGGAAAACACCTGTGCTGCCTCCGTGCTGTTGAAAACTGCTTGGGGTGCATTCAAAAGGAAACCTGCCATGTGATGACAGTCACTTGCAAGCAACCCGTAAAGAAAAATAATAAATGAGAGGAAATTTGTGGTTAGTGAAGGGGGTCCCCAAAATTTTTAGAAGGCTGCTGAGCCTATCAATACTACTAGATAGCTATAGGACCAGACTAGGGCAAGGTTAATTAAACACTTTATTTACAGATGCCTAGGTAGGCAAATAAACCTATCTTGGCCCAAGTCAAATTAATATATCACTTTTATTCGATACGCGTTAAAACCTAAATAAGGACATAGGACTTTATGGTACCGACCATTGAAACAGAAAAGTAAATAGGATATTAAAACCACAGCCACCAAACCACTGTTGTTGACATTGGCTTAGTAACTTAGGAGAAAGAAGAAAAGAGAAAAGAAAAAGGTAAAGGCAGGAGGAGGGGGGGGAATCGTGCACAATCTATATCTATAGTGAGCCTGTAATCCATCCGGACTACTCATGGAAGCTACACAGTAGAGAGGTGACCGCACATTAAAACCTAACTCTGCCCCCCGACATGTTTCGCCAGTTACACTGGCTTCCTCAGGGGTAATGGGCAGCCAAATTTAGTAGGTACTTACCCATGTGGTGACTGTATTTTCTGTCCGCTCGTCAGAAAGTGCCGGTCTTTTGTCAATCCTGTTGATAAAAGAGTATCAGATCAGACAATACATCAATTGTAAGACCACAGGTATCGTCTATGCCATTGAATGCCCTTGCTGTAAGATTTACGTTGGCAAAACATCCCAACAGTTTAGGAGAAGGATCTGTCAACACATTAGTAGTATCAATACCTCGGCAGATACCTCAATCTCCAGACATGTGAGAACCCATCATGGTGGTAATTATAGGACACTCAAATTTTGGGGTATCTGTAAAAAATCTTTGGGTGCAAGGAAAGGGGACCTGGACGTGCTTCTTCTACAAGAAGAAACCAGGTGGATATAAAGCTTGGACAGTCGTAGCCCAAAGGGGCTTAATGAAGGCTTTGCATTTACTGCCTTCTTATAAATATGAGAGGAAAATTTATTATTTTGTGGTTATTTCACATGTAGATTCAGGAATGTTAGCTCCCATCGAGGTCTCAACAGACGTTGAGACAGACTAGTATCTATGACATCAACATTGGATTGATATTTATATGGATTTAATAACTTAATATTTTATATCAGAGTTACAATATCTAATTTCAAACACGTATCTAATATTAGCGACAGGTCTGACAACATTTGGGTGGATAATACAGCCAGGACACTTTACAACTGATATCAGGAATATATAGGTGAGCAATAGTGTGATATAGGCAGGTTCAAATAGCACTTATAACCTTGCCTATTATAATCACATGACTGCCAGTGGTTTTTAATAAGATAACTGGTTTACTAACAAATTGTCTGCCACTAATGTATTGTCTGTAATTGTCATAAGCCAAAATACAGTTATCTACTACCCCTTGGTAATGGTGTGAATGGTTTTGTCACCAATACTATGTGGGTATCCATTTGGGACAGCCTGTGATCTGTGTCAGGCGTTTGAGTTTTACCATTCATCCTATGCCAATGATTTACCATCTGTCTGTTGATGTATTCTCTAGCCCTCTCTTGCGAATAGGAGGGTTCTGAGTCGGTGCGCAGCCTGTTGCTGCGCAACTCATGCGCAGTCGTACGTGCGGCATCTTGCGGTCACCGGCTCGTCTGCGCATGCGCCGTATCGATTGGTCACCAATGATGACGCAATTAGGTGGCGACGGCGGCCTCTCCAAGAAATAGTGTATGCGCCGCAGGGTCAGCGCACCAGCAATGACGCGGCCCTCTTGTGGTGACGGCGGCCTCCCTATGATACGGCGTTTAGCTTCAGTGTCGGATTTAGATTGGCTGAGGCTTTCACCTCCCCCATGAAGGATAGGTAGCTAATACCTGTCAATCAGTATGTTCACTACTTCAGGCTCCGGTGTTTGATGTCATCCATTGCTGCCCATTACCCCTGAGGAAGCCAGTGTAACTGGCGAAACATGTCGGGGGGCAGAGTTAGGTTTTAATGTGCGGTCACCTCTCTACTGTGTAGCTTCCATGAGTAGTCCGGATGGATTACAGGCTCACTATAGATAGTAGTTGGTAGCTTTAGGAGAAATAATAGTGTCATCCACGTTTGGATTAATAGGCAGGAGATAGGCAGCATCTATATCTGCCTGGGTGTGCTGATGGTACAGGTCGCACACCAGTACACATATGTAGCAGATGTGCAAGCAAGGCAATTAGATCTTACTGCAGTTATAAAGTGTTAACGTGGGAGGGCAATTAAGTCCCCCTCACGTATTCAGGGGTAGGGATTGTGCACGATTCCCCCCCCCTCCTCCTGCCTTTACCTTTTTCTTTTTTCTTTTCTTCTTTCTCCCAAGTTACTAAGCCAATGTCAACAACAGTGGTTTGGTGGCTGTGGTTTTAATATCCTATTTACTTTTCTGTTTCAATGGTCGGTACCATAACGTCCTATGTCCTTATTTAGGTTTTAACGCATATCGAATAAAAGTGATATATTAATTTGACTTGGGCCAAGATAGGTTTATTTGCCTACCTAGGCATCTGTAAATAAAGTGTTTAATTAACCTTGCCCTAGTCTGGTCCTATAGCTATCTAGTAATATAAGGGGCATACACACATCTCTCTCTCATATATAATATATATATATATATCCACCCATACCTGGGCCAAAATATATGTATATATTAAAAGGGCATATATATATATATATATATATATATATATATATATATATATATATATATATTGTAAGGGATCGCCTCTTATTCGGGGGTCATTCTCACAATGATCTTCGTTGACCACAGGGTTAAGGGCCAAACATTGCTTTTATTTGGCACCTCAGCAAAACCAAAACAAACAATACAAATAAAACACCTGCCCGGTTGGGCTCTAACTAAACATGAGGACTCCTTACCTCACTGAACACCCCGTTTACACGCGCGAAGAACATGCGGCTTTTCCCAGCCTAACAATCCAGCACTTCCAGGCTGTAACAAAGTCCAGTACCTTTTGGGGGATTGTGGCCCAGAAGTCCTCCTGACTCTGGCCTAGCAACCGTCAATTCCAAGACCTCGCGGAGTCCCCCAAAATTCAGGCTAACACCTATCCCCGTGTCCCCTCAGCCAGCTCGGCTGAGCCCACTTGCACAGAGCCTTCCCAGGCCTCTGCTGCACACAGACTCTTCCTCCTCCTAACAGTCTGGACTGGGCTCTTATCCCAGACTGATTGTTCCACCTGGTGCGGCCTCTGACCTGCTGATTGACAGCGAAGAAATGGAAACTCCTGCCATATCTCCCCCCTAGCAGCCGTGAGGCCTGTCACTGCCTCACATATCCCCCCCGTTTGTTCAAGCCCGTAGGGGTGAACACTAGCACCAAACCCAGATGCTTGTGAGAGGGCATCTACCTGGCCTACAGTCTTCCCTTTATTCTGCCAGACCCAGGACAACAGCGCTTGGTTTGTCACGAACACGAGTTAATTATGGAGTAGATCATATCTATGGGACTCTCTTCCCCATCTCATGAGCAGGTACTCTCTTTCACGAGCGAGGATGTTACGCCTTCGCACCCGTGGCCTCTCTTTTCTTTCTTTTTCTCTCCACATTTGGCCTTCGGCCTCTGGAACTTCTCTCAGAAGATGTTTTTATATGATCGGCAAGCTCTCTTTTTTGATTCTTGAGCTTCTGTGCATGCTCCTCGTGTCATTTCTTGGACTGCTGCAACTCTTGACTGAACGGTTTAAGTTCATGGTTGCGTCTTGACCCTTTCTCCTTCAGTAGAGCAGGCTTGTCACCGTACGCTTTTCTAAAGTGCCTCCAATGCACATCTTCCATCTTCCCAGCTGTGGTTTCCCCCACTTTGGCAGCAGTTTCAGAGACCTCTGCTTCTTTAGTGGCTTTTTCCACATCAGTAGCCACTTCTTCGGTCTCTGCAGCACCTGAGGACTTCACGTCCCCCAACACCTCGGCCTTAACTTCTTCAGCCTTTGTTTCCTTGGACCCGGCATCATATACTTGTCCTTTTAAGTCCTTCTCCTCTTTCTCCAGAGGCTCACCCAGGACACTGTTCTCCTTTTGGGAGGAATTCGGGAGAGCCAGCCCACTGTAGTAGACAGGATCTGCATACTGGTCGTCCATCTCCTCATATTTCTTCCCCAGCAGGCTGCTGGCTACTTGGAAGACCTTGTAGGCGGAGGGGACGTCTTTTACGACCTGGTCCTGGTTACACACTGTCATGAGACTCTTGGCCTCTGCATCCACATCAGCCCCATTAACGGGTTCAGCAGAAAGACCTTCCATCTTCTCTGCCTCAGGCAGTACTACAGCACCATCATCTCCAGACCACCTCCTAACAGGCTCTGGCTTAGACCTCTTGACATCCTTCAGAGGACTCTCCTCTTCAGGTTTCTCATTTTCCATTTGCTGCTCGAGAGCACGCTTAGACTTCTCCAACTCATAGATGTTCTTCCCGACGTCATCTTTTGAGCTCATGAGATCTTCCATCTCTGCTCTGAGTTGCCTGTTCAGCCTCTCAAATTCATCTCGCTCCTCAAGTACTTCTTCAAGAGCTCTCGCCAAGGAGAGGGCCTTGGTCACCTTCTCTCGAGCATCAGTCTCCGCTTGGTCACGTTCTTCGGCATATCTGGCCGAGGTGGTTTTCTCTTCAGCCAGGAGCTTGTCCAACATCTTCTGTTTCTTCTCCAATTTAGACACAATTTGTTTCTGGTGGTCCAGGTCTACCATCCGATCACGCAACTCTTGATCAAGTTGAGCCATCCTGGCTTCCAAATGTCTTTTCTCCTCCAAGAGAGCAGATTTTTCTGAGGCGCTGTTTAAAACCTCATCAGCCAGCTCATCTCTTTCCTGCTCTGTATGAAGTCTGGATCACTCAGAAGCTGCAAGTTGGAGAATTTCCGCTTCTATTAGTGACTCTAGTTCCTTCAGTTCATTCATCTCTTTCTGCGACTCCTCTGGAGATTCCTGTAGTTGCTCTGCGAGAACCGCTAGCCCCATCTCTAGTGTATCTAGGGACCGTGCAGAGCGAGCGAAAACATCTTCAAGTTTGTAGCTGTACTGTCCTGTCAGGTCATCTACAACTGTCTGGATATGAGCTTCAGACACTAGGCTGTCACCTGACTGAACTCTCGTCTCGTCAGATATAACTGCCATCTGGTCGCTACTAGTAAGCACTTTAGTTTTGCTGGGTCTTGACATGGTAGCCTCACTCTCGGAGTTGCTAAATGTCACGGCACATACGCCACTTATATTGCTCGTGTCATTATTAACCCTGACCTCTAGGGGCACCCATGAGTCAATCCCCACCTGGGACATTTTATTAATCATAGAAACCTGTGGAGACTGCACATCCACCTCTGGTACGTGTGGTACACCCTCTAGCCCCGCCACATTGTCTACAATGGGGTATCCTAGCGATGTTTCTTTAACATTTATCAACACTTTTATATCAGACACATATTTACCAACAGGGGGAGCTTTTTCCCCAATCACAGCCCGCAAAGGAAAAGGCATGTCATTATTATCACATATTTAACATGACATCACATTTCCATTATGCTTTTCAGCAAACATGGTACCATCACTTTGCACCTTATCTGCACCCTTGTTCTCAGTGTGCAGCTCCTTCACATTACCATTTAAAGGGACAGGTACAGGTTCTGCAGGAGTTTTGTCACTCTCTGCAGAAGTGTCTCCATTACTTAAAGAGGACCTTTCACTAGTTTACAAACTAAAAACAAACTATATCAGTGGGCAGAGCGGCGCCCAGGGGTCCCCCTGGAATTACTAGTATGTCTGGGCGCCGCTCCGTTCGCCCGGTATAGGCTCCGGTGTCTGCAGCTCCCTCTGTTGTACTGGACGGATTTTTTGTATTAGGCGTGTCCCTTGCTGCAGCGCTGGCCAATCGTAGCGCACAGCTCTTGAGCTGTGCGCTGCGATTGGCCAGCGCTGCAGCAAGGGACACGCCTAATACAAAAAATCTGTCCAGTACAACAGACGGAGCTGCAGACACCGGAGCCTATACCGGGCGAATGGAGCGGCGCCCAGACATACTAGTAAGTGCAGGGGGACCCCTGGGCGCCGCCCTGCCCACTGATATAGTTAGTTTTTAGTTTGTAAACTAGTGAAAGGTCCTCTTTAAAACCTCCAAGCATAAGGGGAAATTACGGCCCACCATTCCCTCATGTATGAGTGTATTTGTAACATCAGGTTCACAAGTCCCAGTTCTCACCGGAGACTCTCCCTCAGTGAGAACCACCTGATAGTCTGTATTATACACATAATTGTCCCGAACATGTAACACTCTATCAGTCTCCGGGGCGGCCATCATGCTACCTCTTACCTGAGCTAGCATGGGATCTCTGACTTTCACCACCCCAAATCTAGCTTTCCACAGGCTCTTTGGGCAACCCAGAAACCTTCTCCCCTGCATGTTCCTGCGAGGTAGTAAACGCAACAGGCTCACCCGCCTGTTCAGACACTGTGTTTTTCCCAATGTCATACACTTCAAGACGGTTTTTCGCGATTTTTTCGTCACTGACCCAGCCGGTTTCCACTGCGGCCGGCTCACGGTCACTGGATCTGCCCCCCAAGTATCAACAGGAACAGTCTTACCGCCTGACGTCGTGGATTCGGGTGACGACGATATTCCCAGGACATTTCTACCAAGATCACCAGCCTTCTCTTGGTTCCTGGTATCCCGAACACCGGCAGACTCCTTACTGCAAACATTGCCACCGGAAACAGCATGGCCTGGAGTCCCGACTTTTCCTGGACGGTAACTCCAGCCGCACTCTTTAGGACTTTGTGCACACATGCAGGAAACATAGGATCTCCTGAGAGCCGCACCGCTCTCCACCTCCTTTTCTTCCTGACGGTTGCCCTTGGCAATGGCACACATCGGGCTTAACCCAGGATACGTGTTGGCGGGAATCTAAAGTGACCCACAGCGGGATTCCCCCAATCACCAACTCGCAGGATCTTTCTGTATCAGATATTCTGACCTCACAATCATCCATTGCATAGTCCTGCTGCAGGTGGGTCTGCACAGACCTTTTTTTTTGTCAGTCTCTTCTCTGGGCTTCTGGCCCTTTAACTCCACACACTGCAAAACAGCTTTCAGCAGCACCTGCTGTCTCGTTGTTGCCCCTAGCAACCGACAATTGCCCTTCTCTCATGGACAACTTGCCCGCATCCTCCACCAATTGTAAGGGATCGCCTCTTATTCTGGGGTCGTTCTCACAATGATCTTCATCGACCACAGGGTTAGGGGCCAAACATTGCTTTTATTTGGCATCTCAGCAAAACCAAAACAAACAATACAAATAAAACACCTGCCCGGCTGGGCCCTAACTAAACATGAGAACTCCCTACCTCACTGAACGCCCCATTTACACACGGGAAGAACATGCAGCTTTTCCAAGCCTAACAATCCAGCGCTTCCAGGCTGTAACAAAGTCCAGTACCTTTTGGGGGATTGTGGCCCAGAAGTCCTCCTGACTCTGGCCTAGTGACCGTCGATTCCAAGACCTCGGGGAGTCCCCCCAAAGTTCAGGCTAACACCTAGCCCCATGGCCCCTCAGCCAGCTTGGCTGAGCCCATTTGTACAGAGCCTTCCCACGCTTCTGCTGCACACATACTCTTCCTCCTCCTAACAGTCTGGACTGGGCTCTTATCCCAGACTTATTGTTCCACCTGGTGCGGCCTCTGACCTGCTGATTTATAGCGAAGAAATGGAAACTCCTGCCATATCTCTCCCCTAGCAGCCGTGAGGCCTGTCACTGCCTCACAATATATATATATATATATATATATATATAAATATTATCATAATACTCCTTCCCTCTAAACCTTACCTCACAAAAAACGTAATATAGAGCAATTAAAAATCATATGTACCCCAAAATAGTACCAATAAAACTGCCATCTTATCCCCTAGTTTCCAAAATGTGGTCACTTTTTTGGAGTTTCTACTGTAAGGGTGCATCAGGGTGGTTTTAAATGGGACATGGCATCTAAAAACCAGTTCAGTAAAAACTGCCTTCCAAAAACCACACGGCGCTCCTTTTCTTCTGCGCCCTGCCGTGTGCCCTTACATCAGTTTACGACCACATGAGGGGTGTTTCTGTAAACAGCAGAATCAAGGTAATAAATATTGAGTTTTGCTTGGCTGTTAACCCTCAATGTGTTAAAGAATTTTTTTTATTAAAATGGAAAATCTGCCAAAAAACTGAAATTTAGAAATTCTTGTGGAACACCTAAAGGGTTAACAAAGTTTGTAAAATCAGTTTTGAGTAACTTGAGGGGTGTAGTTTCTACAATTAGTCATTTATGCTGGGTTTCCACTATGTAAGCCCCACAAAGTGACTTCAGACCTGAACCGGTCCTTAAAAAGTGGGTTTTGGTTAATCCAGAGGAGGCATGGGAGAAAATCGTGTGGTCAGATAAGACCAAAGTAGAACTTTTTGGTCTAAATTTCACTCGTCGTGTTTGGAGGAAAAAGAACGATGAGTTGCATCCCTAGAACACCATCCCTACTGTGAAGCATGGGGGTGGTAACATCATGCTTTGGGGGTGCTTTTTCTGCGAAGGAGACAGGACGACTGCACTGCATTAAGGAGAGGATGAATGGGGCCATTTATTGTGAGATTTTGAGCAACTACCTCTTTCCCTCAGTCAGAGCATTGAAGATGGGTCGTGGCTGGGTCTTCCAACATGACAATGACTCGAAGCACATAGCCAGGATAACAAAAGAGTGGTTCGATATGAAGCATATCAAGGTTCTGGAGTGACCTAGCCAGTCTCCAGACCTAAAGCCAATAGAACATCTTTGGAGGGAGCTGAAACTCTGTGTTGCTCAGAAACAGCCCCGAAACCTGACAGATCTAGAGGAGATCTGTGTGGAGGAGTGGGCCAAAATCCCTGTTGCAGTGTGTGCAAACCTGGTCAAGAACTACAGGAAACGTTTGACCTCTGTAATTGCAAACAAAGGCTTCTGTACCAAATATTAACACTGATTTTCTCAGGTGTTCAAATACTTATGGTCAGTGGTGCAAGACAAATAAATTCTTTAAAAATCATACAATGTGATTTCCAGAATTTATTTATTTATTCTGTCTCAGAGTGGGAATGCACCTACAATGTGAATTTCAGAACCCTCCATGATTTCTAAGTCGAAGAACTTCAAAAATCTCAGGGTGTTCAAATATATCTGTTCCTCACTGCATGTTGACAGAAAAATAAAAGTGTTATAGCTCTTGGACAATGGAAATACTACAAAAATTGCTTCATCCTACAGACCCAAAATAAGCTGCTCCTGAAGTGGCCATTTGTCTTAAAATAGATAATGATTACAAAGGGTTGAGAATAATTCCACATGCACAATAAACTAATTGAAATAGGCCAGTGACATAAAGTGGTATCGTCTTCACTTATTGATTGTGGGGTCCTATTACCGAGACCCCCAATGATTTTCAGAATGAAATACCCCTAGTGACAAAATTACCCTTATCTTCTGAAAATGTTAAATAATAACAGACCATGCCTTTGAGAAGACTACCCACTTATCTAGACCAGATTTTCTCTGACACATTTCAGTTCCACCATATATTTTTACAGTAATTGATTTTAGGCTAATCCTATTGGTGTTATTCTGAGAGACCCCTAGTTTTCACCCTTTAACCTATGTACAGGATCTGGACTTAATTGCGGGGATTGCAAGGCGGCTACCTCCTTGAGTAGTTTCTGTGTGATTGACAGCTGATCTATTTGGGTCAGAGACACTAGTCCAAATCACCAAACAGTGCTACAGTATATGGTAGATGGTCTGAATTTAGAGCAAACAGCAAAGGGTCAATACAGAGATCAGGCCCAGGTCAGGTCAGGCAACGGAGTCCAGTAAATGGGCAGAAAGTCAGTACAAGAGCAGACGACAGAACAGACACCTTTGCAGGATACTAGCATGCTAAAAACCTATTGCTCAAGCACACTTCTAGAGGGGAAGTATTCCAGTATTGAAGATTAGAGTGTGCGGGTGCTGGCCTTTTAAGAGCCGGAGGGAGTCATCGTGCCCTACGGGCAGATGAGGAAAAGCCTTGCCAGCAAGCAGGCTGCAGCCAGGGTGGAAGAACAGAGCAGATCCAGAAGCTGGCCCCACTGAGAAGAAGCAGGAGGAGGGTTCAGGCCGCCTGGCAAAGTAAATTGATCCGTAGCAGCCACAAGCTGCTGCTGTAACATATATTAGGCATACTGGACATCTTGCCTAGACCACTCTCTAGAACACATTTTAATTTTTGAATCGTTGAATTTTGAATCGTCTAGAAATACATTTTACTTGTACTTGGTGTAAATATACTGCACAGTTACAGTAACATGTCAGTTGAATAGAGTTCCCTTCTCCCAGAGTAAACATAGTAAAGTTAAATTGCTGTGACTTTTATATTGATTCTGCAAGGACATTTCCAGGGCAATTTCATTTACTTTCTGGGCTACTTCCTATTTAGTTAGCTGTCTGGTGTACTATAATGGCACTAGCTTCAGATATAATTGTCACATTTGCTTTAGCGCTAATTTTCACATGAAAAGACCACCAACTGCCCCTTAATTAGGACACAGGGAAATGTGATGGTACTGTATATACAGTATTATCTATATGGATTGGTGTAGTTTATGTATACAGCACCTCTGAATATTTTATGTAAATGATATGTGATATGCTCCTTTGTGAATTAGTCTTTAGACTATGCTGCCATATGTACGGTGCATTTAGAAAGTCTTCAGACCCTTTTACGTTTTTCACATTTTATGATGTTGCTTTGTGCTATAATAAAATAGAAATCATGTTTTCACCACTAATCTGCACTCAATACCCAATAATGAGAAAGTGAAAACAGAATTTTAGAAATGTTTGCAAATTTTTTAGGAAGGAAAAACTAAAATTTCACACGGACAAGTATTCAGACCCTTTGCTATGACACTTGAAATTTAGCTCTGGGGCCTCTGATCATTTTTTAGACGTTTCTACACCTTGACTGGAGTCCACCTGTGGTAAATTCAGTTGATTGGACATGATTTGGAACTATACATCCCTGTCTATATAATGTCTCACAGCTGACAATGCACATCAGAGCAAAAAAACAAGCAATGAGCAGAAAAGAACTGCCTGTAGAGCTCAGACAGGATTGTGTGGAGGCAGAGATCTGGTGAAGGGTACAAAAACATTTGTACTACATTGAAAGTTCCCAGGAGCACAGTGGCCTCGATAATTCTCAAATAGAAGAAGTCTGAAACAACTAGGGATCTTCCTAGAGCTGGCAGCTCAGCTAGGAAAAAAATGTCCTTGGTAAGAGAGTTGACCAAGAACACAACTGTCACTCTGGCTGAGCTCCAAAGATTCTGTGTGCAACTACCACTGCAGAACTCCATCAATCTGTCCTTTATGGCACAGTGCACAGAAAGAAGCCTCTCCTCAGTTAGGCCTCATGCACAGACAGTGTTTTTTCACTGTCAGTGATTTGGCTTCAGTGTTTCCTTGTGTCTTCTTTTTTGGGGGCTGACAGGGGAAAAAAAAAGGAAGGTTAATGAAAAGTGTAATTTTATTGAACCAAGGTCTTGTAGAAAAAAACTGACATGGACGACATAACAGTTGTGCATCCGTTTTTTTTGGACGGACCGATTGACTTGAATGGGTCCGTCCTCCGTTTTCCACCGACAAGAATAGGACAGGTTATATTTTTTTGGACGGACTGGAATCACGGATCATGGACGTGGGGAAAAAAACGGAGGACTATCGTTTTTTTTTTCACAGCTCCATAGAAATGAATGGGACCTCCGCTAAACTGTGAAAAATGATGGAACGGTCGTGTGCATGAGGCCTTAAAGAAACATGAAAGTTTGAAAAAAGCACCTAAAGGGCTATCAAACTGTGAGATACAAGATTCTCTGGTCTGATGATACCAAAGTTTAACTTTTTTTGGACTAAATTTTAAATGTCATATTTAGAGGAAACCAGGCACTGCCCAATACCATCCCTACAGTGAAGCATGGTTGTGGCAGGGTGTGTTTTTTTTTTCAGCGGCCAGGACAAGTAAACTGGTCAGAGTATAAGAATCGAGCAAAGTACAGAGATATTCTTAATGAAAACCTGATCCAGAGTGCTCTGGACCTCAGACTGGGCTTAAGTTTCACCTTCCAACAAGACAATGACCTTAAGCACACATCCAAGACAACACAAGCTGCGTTCAGGTGTCCGTCTGCTGAGCGGAGGACAAATGGTGCCAGACTGATGCATTCTGAGCGGATCCGCATCCACTCAGAATGCATTGGGGCTGTACGGATCCGTTTGGGGCTGCTTGTGAGAGCCTTCAAATGAAACTCATAAGCGGAACCCCGAACGCAAGTGTGAAAGTAGCCTAAGTGCTGAGTAAAAGGAATGAATACTTATGTCTAAAGATGAGCAAAGTTTAGAAAAATTTGATTTGGACGATTCAACGAGGTTCTTCAAGAAATTCGCTTTTTTCCAGGGGGGGCATAATTTTATTGACATCCATGCTCTGCTTATTTCTGAGAATGTAATGAAGGGAAGGGGCATATTCATTATCACAAAGTATAATAACGCATGAGCTGTGCAGTGGCGGATCCAGAGCCTGGTCTTGGGAGAGGCACTTCCATATTATTTTCCGTCCGCCGCCACAAAACAACGGTGCTTATAGAACAGACTACACAGTGTTGCGGTATACTGTATATTGTGGGGCACAGTGTAGCGGTATACTGTATATTGTGGGGCACAGTGTAGCGGTATACTGTATATTGTGGGGCACAGTGTAGCGGTATACTGTATATTGTGGGGCACAGTGTAGCGGTATACTGTATATTGTGGGGCACAGTGTAGGCTATATGTGTATAACATAAACACATTTCACATGAAAACTTATAATTATTTGGCTTTGCCGTTGGGGGTCTCGGACGCCACTTCAACACTTGGCTGAGGGGCTCGGCGGAGCTGATGCTGTGTTTTATCCTAATGAGAAAGATTTCATAATAAGGATTTGGAGAAGGGGCAGAGGAATAGCAGAGCAGGGAGAGGATGGTGCTGCTACTAGGGGGTTATATCATGTGGGAGTAATAAAGCCCACTATAATGCCCCCCAGTAGAAATAATTCTCCTTATAATGTGACAGTGCAAAAATACCCCCTTGTAATGCCCCCAGTTGAGCTAATGTCCCCATAGTGCCCCCATAATGTGCCAGTATAAAATACCCCTATTTAGTGTCCCCAGTAAATGCCTCCATAGTTCTCCTCTCCCCCCTTCCTCCTAGTGCCCCCCAATAATGTACCAGTATAAAATGCCCCAGTAGATGCCCTCAGTGTCCCCCATAATTTGCAAGTATAAAATACCCCTTCTTAGTGCCCCCCGTAGATTACCCCATAGTATTCCTCTCACCCCTTCCTCATTGTACCCACCATAATGTGTCCCAGTATAAAACTCTACTGTACAGAGCCCCCCCATATAAAACACCCCTTCTTTGTGGCCTCAGTAGATGCCCCTAATAATGTGCCAGTAATAACAGCCCCCCCATCATGTGCCAGTAATAAGAGCCCCCCATCATGTGCCAGTAATGAAAGCCCCCCATCATATGCCAGTATTGACAGCCCCCATTATGTGCCATTATTGACAGCCCCCCATTATGTGCCAGTAATGACAGCCCCCCATTATGTGCCAGTAATGACAGCCCCCCATTATGTGCCAGTAATGACAGCCCCCCATTATGTGCCAGTAATGACAGCCCCCCATTATGTGCCAGTAATGACAGCCCCCCTATTATGTTCCAGTAGCCAGAGACCCCCATTATGTGCCAGTAGCCACTAGTATTGTACACAAAAAAAATTAAACACTTATACTTACCTCCTTGGCAGCGATGCGGTGCAGGCCTCTTCCAGCCTGTGTCTTGCGCTGTACGGCTCAGGCGGCGCAATGACGTCATCGCGCCGCCCTCTAATAGGCTGCAGGCACTAGGCCAGCAGCCTATCAGAAGAAGGGAAAGGGACACGCCTCTCCCTCCCCTGCCTCAGCACAGTCATCTGTATCACTGTCCTAAGGACGGCGATACAGATGACTATGGTGATGAACGCTCAAAGATTTCCAGGGCCCCACGGGGGGGGGGGGGGGGGGGCACTTGACCCCCCCAGCGGACGACCATGGCTACTGTGCCTAATCATATGCATCCCACTTGGTGGCCCAATCTCAATGTTAAAAGGCTTGGAACGTAAAATGCAGGGACAGTGCAGGGAGAGGGTATCGCCATGTGTATGACATTCTGGTACACACATATTGATAGTTAATCCATTCTGTAGGTACTGTACCATCAGTATTACAGGCATTAGTAATTTATCGCTGTCTACATCACTGTGCTGATTCATAGCTAATCACTTCTGTTAGCTGTGAAATTACTGTCAGTATTACAGGTCAATAAAAGAGTCAGGCTTATTTATCAGCATGGACTAAATTGTGCAGTGCCCCAAAATTCAAGTAACGGCCCCATGACAGAGTAGACATGGTGGCAGCGACAGTAGTGGCCCCATGACAGAGTAGGGATGGTGGCAGCGACAGTAATAGCCCCATGACAGAGTGGGGACGGTGGCGGCAGCACTGACAGTAAACAAGACACTAGTGGCCCTATGACAGAGCGGGGATGATGGCAGCTGCAGTAATCGTGACAAAAGTGGCCCCATGACAGAGTGGGGAGGGGGGCAGCAGAAGAAGCTGTGTTAAAATCACTGCTTATGTTTCTGTTCTTCTGATCTGTCAGAAGAACATAAAACAAAACAAATCCTGTATTTTGGGCATCCATAAAGCCTCTTTCAGACCGTATTTTGTCAGTGTTTTGCATCAGTATTTGATCAGTAACTAGAAGACAAAACCAGGAGTGGGTCCAAAACAGAGATAAAATGTAATGGAATTTTTCATCTGTGTTTTGGACCCACTCCTGCTTTTTACTTACAAATTCTGATAAAATACTGATGCAAAACACTGACTAAAAGAAAATGTTAGTTATGATGAATTTAGGTTGAGTTGGTGGAGTGATTTGTGTGGTTCATTCCAATAACCAGCGATGTTCCTCCCGTATGGCAATAATCCAGCTGCCATGTTTGATCCATCCATCACGTTTAGGCCATCTGGTTTTAATCCAAATACATGTTGAAAGCAAAAATACTATTAAGTTCATAGTATGGAGGGATCCCTGACCTTATGGAGGGATCCACATGGGCTAAAACTTTGTTGCACTGCACAGCGATGTAGAATTTGTTAAACATTTGTTGTGGCTGTCAGAGTGACGTAGAATACAATTTTCGTGGTAGAACGTGGTAGCTAGGAATGATGAATTTGGGTCCAGTTGGTGGAGCACTTTGTCTGGTAATATCATCGTAGTTCCGATGATGAATGATTGCAATAACGACGCAGATTAATTTTTTCGCTAATAGAACACATTAGCTATGATGAATTTGGGTCCAGTTGGTGGAGTTTTTTGTGTGGTTCATTCCAATAACTAACGACACTCCTCCCATATGTCCATAATCCATCTGCCAGGTTTCATCTATCCAGCAAGTTCGGGCCATCTGGTTTTAACCCTAATACAAGAAGTTATTTGACCCCAGACGTTTCGTGTCCAACTTCCTCTAGGGCCAAGTGACGTTAAGCACTAACTGTTCTATGATGCCCTTACATGTCCGGGGCTGCACACGCGCTGCACTGAAGGGATCATAGTATGTCTACCCTTTGCCAACAGGTGCGGGTTACCCGCTCAACGTCATTTGTCATGGGGATCGGGGATTATAATACTGGGACAGACAAATTTATTTGGTAAAAAATAAATTTATTCACTAAAACGATCCATTCACACATCCGCAATTCCATTCCGCATTTTGCGAATCAGGGTCTAATATAATTGCTTATCTATTAATCAATGTGGACACGCCACAAACAGTAGAAAGAGACAGGCGTATCACCCAAATTTGTGAATCAGGGCCTAATAGAATTGCATACTTATTAATCAATGTGGATAAGCCATAAACAGTAGAATGAGACAGGCGTATGACCTCAATTTGTTAATCAGGGCCTAATAGAATTTCTTATCTATTAATCGATGTGTCTATCTATAAAAGAACAGATTAAGTATTAATGGCACAGCAAGTGAACTAAATAAACGTGGCTATATATTAGACCGCCTGTTGAGACTGAGTCTGATGCACAGTAAGTCTATGTATAACAGAACAGATTAAGTACGAATGACACAGCAGATACACTAGATAAAGGCACTTATATATTAGACTAGGCATGCTCAACCTGTGGCCCTCCAGCTGTTGTAAAACTACAACTCCCACAATGCCCCGCTGTAGGCTGATATGCTGTTTGGACCTGCTGGGAGTTGTAGTTTTGCAACAGCTGGAGGGCCGCAGGTTGAGCATGCCTGTATTAGACTATCTGTTGATGCTAAGTCAGACATTCAGTAAGTCTATGTATAACAGAACAGATTAAGTAGAAGCCAGCCCAGAAGAAAATGTATACAAAACTGTCTCAGCAAACTATACTTTGCCGAGACCACTGCAGCTTTCCGGATTTTAGTTATCTCACCCAGCTGAGGTGTCTGGGTGGGATACACACGCCTTCCCGCACTGTCCACATTACCACACTATATATTAGACAGCCTTTTGACGGTGAGTCTGATGCACAGTTAGTCTATGTATAACAGAGCAGATTAAAAATGAAGGGAGCAGCAGGTAAACAAGATGCACTGGGTGATTACACTGAGCCTGCACTGTCCCTGCAGTCTCCCTATGCTCCCTACACTGTCCCTATCCAATATGCTAGAATTAAAAGCTTTCTAACACACTGTCCATAGCGCTTGCCATGTCTTTCCTTATGCTCAGTTAACAGTGAAATGGTGGAGACCGTGCAGGATAAGGCTGTGACATCAAATGGGATGGCTTTCTGCTGATTGGCTGGCAGCATGGCATTATGGGTCATATCACATTCCCAGGCTTTTAACTTTCACTTTGTAAGATATGTAGCCACCATTTTAGAAAAAAACTATTCGTTACCACAAAGAAATTCGGATTCATAGCAAATCACATTTTTCCTGAAATTTCGGATCGAAGTAAATTTGTTTCACTTCAATTCTCTCAACACTACTTATGTCAATGCAATATTTTAGTTTTACCTTTTCAATAAATTACCAAAGACTTTGAACATTTTGTTTTTACTTTCTCATTATGGGATATTGAGTGCCGAATTATGGGGAAAAATCTTAACTTCATAGATGGCACTAGACACATCTTTTATAAGTCTACTCCTCACCTCTCTCCTGAATACATGGACTCATAAACTCTGTGTCGTCTATGATCGTTCCTATTAGACAAACACAACAATATTTTTGTGCTTTTTTGGCTAATGTAAAAGAAGACCAAGCTCCATACAATTCTGCCCTGATGATGGATCTACTTTAACCCCTTAAGTACCGGGCCCATTTTTCGTTCTGCATTTTTATTTTTTCCTGCATTGTGTACATTCTTGATGATACAGAGCCCTCTGTAGGCAGGCATAGCAATGATTATATAGAATATTTTTTTTTACATGATAATCCTTTCACTTAAATGCAAGCTGTTGGTAGTCGCTCGTGTCGGTGATCGCTTAACGACCAGTGTCACTTTATGTGGTGATAACTTTAAAACGCTTTGACTTATCCAGGCCATTCTGAGACTGTTTTTTCGTCACATATTGTACTTCATTACACTGGTAAAACGGAGTAAAAAAATATTTATTTTTATTTATAAAAAAATTCCAAATTTGCCCAAAATTTTGAAAAATTCGCAAATTTCAAAGTTTCAATTTCTCTACTTCTATAATACATAGTAATGCCTACAAAAATAGTTATTACTTTACATTCCCCATATGTCTACTTCATGTTTGGATCATTTTGGGAATGATATTCTATTTTTTGGGGATGTTACAAGGCTTAGAAGTTTAGAAGCAAATCTTGAAATTGTTCTGAAATTTTCAAAAACCCACTTTTTAAGGACCAGTTCAGATCTGAACTGCATAGAAAAAGGGGGTCAGTCAGCACATCCCAATGCACAGCAGCACGTTGCTATGGCTGAGAACAACACTGTGAAACAAAACATGCAATGCAACAGCTCTCTGCAAACCAAATAAAGTACAAAAATGCATAATTGCTAGTGCTATACTTAGAAATGAGAGATGCTTGCAAATCATTTTGTACAAAATTATTTGAGCCCGTCTGCCGCACGTCAAGGCGATCTCTGTAAGACGGGTTCCTAACACTAAATTCTACCTGTTATGTGCCATGACGGCTACCATACAATTCAGGAAGTGTAGGTTCCACATGCATGCTGGGCCTGCTTTAATTTCTGTCATTTTTGGTGCCAAAATGGCCTCCATTATATCCATTATACTGGAGGTGTGGCTGACACCTCAGTCGTGCACTCCTGACCAGCTCGTCTGCCCCATAGGCTGATTTTAATTAGTGTGAGTATATAGCTTGGCCTGCTCTCCCTCATTCACTGGAAGCCAATCCGTCTGCATTATATTTAAAAAAGAATTCTAAGTGTGAAAGTAGCTCGAACTGATCCGTCCAGACTTTAAATTGAAAGTCAATGGGGGACGGATCCGTTTGAAAATTGAGCCATATTGTGTCAACTTCAAACGTATCCGTCCCCATTGACTCACATTGTAAGTCTGGACGGATCCGTTTGCCTCCGCACGGCCAGGCGGACACCCGAACACTGCAAGCAGCGTTCAGGTGTCCGCCTGCTGAGCGGAGGCCAAACGCTGCCAGACTGATGCATTCTGAGCGGATCCGCATCCACTCAGAATGCATTAGGGCAGTACGGATGTGTTCGGGGCCGCTTGTGAGAGCCTTCAAACGTAACTCACAAGCGGAGCCCCGAATGCTAATTTGAAAGTAGCCTTACACAGATCGCCTTGACGTGCGGCAGACGGGCTCAAATAATTTTGTACAAAATGATTTGCCAAGCATCTCTAATTTATAAGTATAGCACTAGCAATTATTATGCATTTTTGTACTTTATTTGGTTTGCAGAGAGCTGTTGCATTGCATGTTTTGTTTCACAGTTCAGATCTGAAGTCACTTTGTGAGGCTTACATATTAGAAACCACCCAAAAATGACCCCATTCTAGAAACTAAACCCCTCAAGGTATTCAAAACTGATTTTGCAAACTTTGTTAACCCTTTAGGTGTTCCACAAGAATTAATGGAAAATAGAGATAACATTTCAAAATTAAATTTTTTTTGCAGATTTTCCACTTTAATAATTTTTTTTCCAGTTACAAAGCAAGGGTTAACAGCCAAACAAAACTCAATATTTATGGCTCGGATTCTGTAGTTTACAGAAACAACCCATATGTGGTCGTAAACTGCTGTACGGGCACACGGCAGGGCGCAGAAGTAAAGGAATGCCATACGGTTTTTGAAAGGCAAATTTTGCTGGACTGGTTTTTTGACACCATGTCCCATTTAACCCCTTATGGACTTAGTACGTACCGGTACGGCATGTTTCCCCGAGTCCATAAGGACCCATGACGTACCGGTACGTCATGTGCTGTTTCGATCACCGCCACCTGGCGGTGATCGGAACCCGGTGCCTGCTCAAATCATTGAGCAGGCACCTTGGCTAAATGCGACAAAAACTTAATTTTCCCCAAATAAAGTTCAAAAAAAATTGGTAAAACATTGGTGGTGGGGGGGGGGGGAGTATACATATTAGGTATTGCCGCGTCCGTATCGACCGGCTCTATAAACATATCACATGATCTAACCCCTCAGATGAACACCGCAAGAAATAAAAAAATTCAAACTGTGCTAAATAAACCATTTTTTTGTCACCTTACATCACAAAAAGTACAACAGCAAGTGACCAAAAAGGCGTTTGCCCACCAAAATAGTACTAATCTACCAGTCACCTCATCCCGCAAAAAATGAGCCCCTACCTGAGACAATCGACCTTCGGTTTGCGGCGATCACAGACACGGGGGGGGGGGGGGGGATTATGGGACCCCCCGCGCATTTAGCCAAGGTGCCTGCTCAATGATTTGAGAAGGCACCTTGTTCCAATCATCGCCCGCCGTGCGGATCGGAAATACACAGGACGTACCGGTACATCCTGTGTCCTCAAGGACTGGGACATCAGGGCGTACCGGTACGCCCTATGTCCTAAACAGGTTAAACGATTATCTGCTCGCCTAAATCTAAAGGGGTTTTCTCACTTCATCAGATGGCATTTATCACATAGACCAGGGATGCCGTGCTTGCATACTATATGAAAAAGAGCTGGCCTCTCTGGTGGCTGGGAACGCGGAGTGCACATAGGACAGCGCTTTTTTCCTATAGTGTGGAAGCACAGCCACTGCTGCTGGATTGTAGGGTGGTCATAACTAGAGATGAGCGAATTTTTCAAAAGTTTGATTCGGCTGATTCGCAGAATTTTACCCCCAAAAATTATTTGTGTTGAATTACTTTGTCACGAAATGCATTTTTTTTGTAAGTAGAGGGTGCAATGACAGGGAGCTGCGATAGCGCCCCCCCCCCATCATTGTACCCCTCATATGCCGCGTTCAAACATGATCGCGGCATCTGAGTGTAAAAACAGTGTGAAATTAACATAATTTTTTTTTTTAGCAAACTTACCGCATCCATTTGCTCGCAACAGGCTGGCACCGCCATCTTGCTTGTTGATCTGGTGCGAAATCTCGCACGGCACGAGATTACGTCATCACGCCGGCCGATGTGGTGACATCATACGTCACCACGCATGGGATTTCGGCCGAGATCTTCAATCAAGATGGCTGCTAGCGGCCCATCGCAAGCAAATGGAGGAGCTAAGAATGAATGTTTTTGTTTTTTATACTATTTCAGGTTAAATCGATTCGCTGACACGAAGCACAAGGAAATTCGGCTTTGAGGCGAATCAAATTTATCCGGAAATTTGGATAGAATTCCGCTTCGTGGGATTCAATTCGCTCATCTCTAGTCATAACCATGGAAACGAGAAGTTTAATAATGTGATGGAAAAATTAAGAAAGCCAGCAGAGGAAGCAATGTGGACAATCACAATGCATTAATAAGTGCCTTGTATTAACTTTCTCTACATGATAAATGTAATTTGCTGAAGTGAGACCACCCCTTTAAATTATCTCCCTATGTTCTTTCAGGGGAAATTCAGGAGCTTCGAATTCACATTACATTGTTGGTCACTTACATAGTTAATACGGTTGAAAAAAGACAAGTCCATCAAGAATACACTAATGTGTACTGCACTACGTGATAAACAAAAGAAGCACTTCTGGTCCCATTGAAAATTAAATGAAATTATAAGATGGTGAGAAAACAAGCCCTCACTGAAGTTGTGTCCAAGATAAAAGGCAGATTTCTATTACAATCGACAAATCAAGGCTATCCATATAGTATTACTTACACTGTAGTCTAGAGGAAGATATTTTACAATTATACTGCATATATGGCCAACTGATTTTGCTTTTGTCAGGCCATTGCAAATCAAAAGCCTATTGCTGCTATAACATTCAGTGCTGATGACTGTGGTCGAGCCGGCGCAGGTATCAGTATGTGGCAGATAACTTAAGTAGAACTCCCACTGTGGTGCTGAATCCACCATGGCAACCATACAGCTAAGAATAGATGATCTATATCAGCTCACAGTCTAGAATGGGAATCATCTCCTGGTATGTACTACGTAAAATAAGCAAAGCATAGCAATTAGAAAATGTAGGTTCCGATGTGTTTTCAAAGCTTCGATAATTCATAACAATAATTAGATTATTAATAATAATTTAAAATACTTAATCAGAATTATCACCCACACAAAGTAATCCACAGGATCCAAATATATTGTAGTTAAAGAAGTATTCCAGTTTTTCCAAATAAAGGTTATAATTTGCATAATAAACTTTTCTATCGTTTTCCAATATGCTTTCTGCATCAGTTCCTCATGTCCAGGTCTCTGGTGGGACAGACACGTTTATAGTTACAGTACAGTTATCATAGTCTGACACCTATTCCTCCATCACATGACCAGGACAGATTTGGATCCGCTGAAGGTAGACAATGAAGGTTCGTAATGAAGGCAAGCAGAGATCTTAAAAATTATGAAGAACGGAAACATAAAATTGTATTAAAATATTGTATAATTTTTAGTTATACAGATAAAATCTTTATTTGCTAAAATGGAATAGCCTTTGAAAGGGAACCTGTCACCATGAAAATGCTAAATAATTTGCAGGCAGCATGTTGTAGAGCAGGAGGAGCTGAGCAGACTGGTATATAGTTTTATGGGACAAGATTCAGTATAACTTGGCATCTGTTCATTTACATTCCTGCTCATTTTAGGCTTTGAAGTCAAGGAGGCGGTCCTATCAGTGATTGACAGCTATCTCTGTATACACAGTCGTAGAGGGAATGTCAGTCACTGATAGGACCGCCTCCTGGACTTTAAAGCCCAGAATGAGCATGGATATAAATGTATAAATTACAAGTTATACTGAATCCTTTCCCACAAAACTACTGTATATAGCTCAGACACCATATTTAACATGACGGTTCCCTGTAATTGTATTAGAGGTTAGGCTCAAAATAACAATACAGTAATTGTATAAGTGAATAGTGGTCCAGGGCTTATTTCTTTCATTTGTGGACTGCCGGTGTACTATATCTTCAGACCCCAGAAGACAAAAAAACTTTAATGATTCATCCTAGTTTTCTCATACTATCGACATGTTTGATTTGATTGTTGAGATGCAGACTCAGGTCTTCACCGAACGTCTCCTGGCTCTATGGCCAAATATCTTTGCCTCATCTTACTAGAGAGCATTGGTGGAGATGTATCAAATCTGGTACAGAGGACAAATGGAGTAAATACCCATAGAAACTATTAAGAATTTCCCTTTTTTTTCAGACATCCTTTATAAAATGAAAGCAGTGTCCTGATTAGTTGCACTGGGG
The DNA here is from genome assembly GCF_014858855.1 of Bufo gargarizans. Classification (NCBI taxonomy): domain Eukaryota; kingdom Metazoa; phylum Chordata; class Amphibia; order Anura; family Bufonidae; genus Bufo; species Bufo gargarizans. The sequence goes on from NC_058084.1 coordinate 149,920,555, forward strand.
AACGGCACTGGTGAGGTGCAAGAACAGCTGGCCCCTAATAGAACAGTCCTATCCTTGTCCGTTATGCGGACAATAATAGGACATGCTCTATTTTTTTTGTGGAACAGACATACAAAAACGGAATGCACATGGAGTAACTTCAGTTTTTTTTGTGGACCCATTTGCGGACCCAGTGAAATGAATAGCTTCGCATATGGTCAGCAAAAAAAATGGAACGGGCATGGAAAGAAAATACGTTTGTGAGTATGAGCCCTTAGTTGTTGCATAAGACATGCACAAACATTCAAGGGTTGCAGTCTCTATTACTCTATCACATATAAAATGTCATCTAGTAGTAAAATGTGACTGCATATAGTGGAAAAGAGCAAATGTTTACAGTTCTAATTTTGCTAACATGCATGTAATTATGGCACAGTGGCTAGTAGAGCACTAGAACCGTGTGTTAGGTGACATCCAGCAGCCACTGTGTATGAGTGCATGAATGGTGGAGTCCAAATCCTAGTAGGCTAAAAGACCTGGTCCCTATGCCCACAAGAACAAAGCTCTTTTATATATATATATATATATATATATATATATATATATATATATATATATATATATAATCTATATACAAATGCTAGATATTTAGTTGGCTAAAGAACTAGGTCCCTCTGCCCACTAGGATTTAGAATGCTCTAAAGAGTGCCAAATCCTATTGTTCAAAGGGACCAGGTCCTATCAGGGTATATGCTGAAATACCTACACATATTCCATGGCAGATCGATTCATATTAAAGGGGTTTGGCATGTTAACATTCAACATATGTCTACTTTTCAAATGTAATTTAATTTGTAGAGCAGATTTAGTTGGAATAGTTTTCTAGTGCCATTTCTTTTTTCTTTATTAACTTTCTTTATTAAAAGGTCCAACATTTACAATCAAAGTACTAAAAAAACATATAAATCTTAACATTTTGTTTTTTTTGCAAATTACCCTCCCAGTCCCACCCGCTACCCACCCATGATACGTCCTCACCTCACCGCCTCCCCCCGGTAACAGACAGGGGAGAGATGGAGAGGGCTGGAGAAAACGGAGGAAGCTCTAGGGACTCTAGTCTCCTCAGATTCTAAGCCATTTTTTCTCGCTATTTCTTTGCTTATACAGAATATGTTCATATCTCTTGTTGGTATTTGTCAGATTTAACAATGTATTCATACTGGGAGGAGCTCGCGAAAACCAAGAACGAGCTATTAGCAGTCTGGCAAGAAACATTATCTTGTAGAGAAGATTTTTTTTGTATTGCTTACACCCCACCTTAGCAAGATCGCCCAGTACCCAACATTCAGCAGTAAAAGGAATCAATACATTCAATTTTCCCTCTATATAATCATGAATAGTCTCCCAATATTGTTTCAGCTCTCAACAGAACCAGAACATATGCAAATAATCAGCGTCAGGAATATCACACCTCGGGCAGTTGGAATCACTCCTAATACCACATCCCTTAAGCCAAAGGGGGGTAACGTAAAGTCTGTGTAAAATATTAAACTGCACCAAAACGTGATTAAAATTGTGTGAAACCACTTTTAAATCCTGAACTACCTTTTCCTGATCATCCAGGCGAGTCGTTGCACATTTATTTTGCCAAGCCCTCTGTCCTGGAGAACAGGTATCTCCAAATCGTGCCATAATAAAATTTTTATAAAGTTGAGAGATCTTCATCCTATGCTCCAAGTTCCCTATCAAATCATTAAATTGTGTAGAAGTGTGTATTTCAAGCCTATTTTTCTTTTTAATACTTAAAAGTGCCGATCTGTAAGTAGCGAAACCATAGTAGTTTCTGCGACTTTTCTATTTGTGATAATACCATGAATGAGACTATATCCCCATTACCTACTACCTGTCTGACATATAAAATATAACTTTTTTGCCAGTATGGATCTCTACCCAACTCAAATAAGGTGTGCATGTGCCTATTATACCACAAGGGAGTACATCCCATTGAGCCCTTCAATCCAAACCAAAGTCTAATAGAATACCATGACTTCATGAAGAGATTCCTGGCGAATTTAAATTCCTTATTGGAGTCCGTCAATTGATCTGACTCCAATAGCGTAAAAAAATTATCATAAGGCGATCTATTCATTAAATACTTACAGAGTGGGCTATCCTCCCACTCCCAGAAAAAACAAAGCTGTATAGCTAAAAAATAGCCCTTGAAGCAGGGGAGATTAACTCCTCCCCTTTCCAACGGTTTATACCAATGCTCTTGTTTGAGTCTTACCCGTTTCCTCCCCCAAAGTAGATCATTAATAATTCTTTCTATTAATTTAAAAAAAACTATCTCTGATCCAGACTGGAGAATTCCTAAAGACGTAGAGTAACTGAGGGAGAATCACAATCTTAACTAATGATATTCTATCGGCCTTCAATAAAGATAAGCGAAGCCTTGCTGTTATTTTGGACCTCAACTTATTTATCAGTTGCAATAGGTTAACCCCTTAAGGACACAGCCCTATTTCACCTTAAGGACCAGGCCATTTTTTGCAAATCTGACCAGAGTCACTTTAAGTGCTGATAACTTTAAAACGCTTTGACTTATCCAGGCCATTCTGAGATTGTTTTTTCGTCACATATTGTACTTCATGACACTGGTAAAATGAAGTCAAAAAAATTATTTTTTTTGCACCAAAAAATACCTAATTTAACAAAAATTTGCAAATTTCAAAGTTCCAGTTTCTCTACTTCTGTAATACATAGTAATACCCCCAAAAATTGTGATGACTTTACATTCCCCATATGTCTACTTCATGTTTGAATTATTTTGGGAATGATATTTTATTTTTTGGGGATGTTATAAGGCTTAGAAGTTTAGAAGCAAATCTTGAAATTTTTCAGAAATTTACAAAAACTCAATTTTTAGGGACCAGTTCAGGTCTCAAGTCACTTTGCGAGGCTTACATAATAGAAACCACCCAAAAATGACCCCATCTAAGAAACTACACCCCTCAAGGTATTCAAAACTGATCTTGAATACGTTGTTAACCCTTTAGGTGTTGCACAAGAGTTATTGGCAAATGGGGAGGAAATTTGAGAATTTTATTTTTTTGTCTAATTTTTCATTTTAACCCATTTTTTCCACTAACAAAGCAAGGGTTAACAGCCAAACAAGACTGTATCTTTATTGCCCTGACTCTGCCGTTTACAGAAATACCCAATATGTGGCCGTAAACTACTGTACAGCCACACAGCGGGGCGTAGAGTGAAAGGTGCGCCGTTTGGTTTTTGGAAGGCTGATTTTTATGGACTGGTTTATTTACACCATGTCCCATTTGAAGCCCCCTGATGCACCCCTAGAGTAGAAACTCCATAAAAGTGACCCTATCTAAGAAAATACACCCCTCAAGGTATTCAAAACTGATTTTACAAACTTTGTTAACCCTTTAGGTGTTGCACAAGATTTAATGGAAAATAGAGATACAATTTCAAAATTTCACTTTTTTGGCAGATTTTCCATTTTAATTTTTTTTTTCCAGTTACAAAGCAAGGGTTAACAGCCAAACAAAACTCATTAATTATGGCCCTGATTCTGTAGTTTACAGAAACACCCCATATGTGGTCGTAAACCGCTGTACGGGCACACGGCAGGGCGCAGAAGGAAAGGAATGCCATACGGTTTTTGGAAGGCAGGTTTTGCTGGACTGTTTTTTTTTACACCATGTCCCATTTGAAGCCCCCCTGATGCACCCCTAGAGTAGAAACTCCAAAAAAGTGACCCCATTTTAGAAACTACGGGATAGGGTGGCAGTTTTGTTGGTACTAGTTTAGGGTACATATGATTTTTGGTTGCTCTATATTACACTTTTTGTGCGGCAAGGTAACAAGAAATAGCTTTTTTGGCAGCGTTTTTTTTTGTTTGTTATTTACAACATTCATCTGACAGGTTAGATCATGTGGTAATTTTATAGAGCAGGTTGTCACGGACGCGGCGATACCTAATATGTATACAATTTTTTTTATTTATGTACGTTTTACACAATGATTTCATTTTTAAAACCAAAAAAATGTTTTAGTGTCTCCATAGTCTAAGAGCCATTGTTTTTTCAGTTTTTGGGCGATTATCTTAAGTAGGGTCTCATTTTTTGCGGGATGAGATGACGGTTTGATTTGCACTATTTTGGGGTGCATATGACTTTTTGATCGCTTGCTATTACACTTTTTGTGACGTAAGATGACAAAAAATGGCTTTTTTTACACCGTTTTTATTTTTATTTTTTTACGGTGGTCACCTGAGGGGTTAGGTCATGTGATATTTTTATAGAGCCGGTCGATACGGACGCGGCGATACCTAATATGTATACTTTTTTTTTATTTATGTAAGTTTTACACAATGATTTCATTTTTGAAACAAAAAAAATGATGTTTTAGTGTTTCCATAGTCTAAGAGCCATAGTTTTTTCAGTTTTTGGGCGATTATCTTAAGTAGGGTCTCATTTTTTGCGGGATGAGATGACGGTTTGATTGTTACAATTTTGGCGTACATGCGACTTTTTTGATCACTTTTATTACCTTTTTTGGGGAAGTAAGGTGGACAAAATTTCAATTTCATCATAGTTTTTTATTTTTAATTTTTATGGCGTTCACCGTTCGGGTAAAGTAACATGACCGTTTTATAGATCAGGTCGTTACGGACGTGGCGATACCAAACATGTGTAGGGAATTTTATTTTTTTAATTTTTAATCAGTGATAAATATGTTTTTTGATTTTTACCTTTTTTTCACTTTTTTTTTGACCCAGACCCACTTGGTTCTTGAAGATCCAGTGGGTCTGATGTCTGTATAATACAGTACTGTACTCTATATAGGGCTCTGTACTGTATTTTACTTACACTGAACAGATCTATGCTTTCAGCACAGATCTGCTCAGCACCATGGACAGCAGGACGCCTGATCAGGCGTCCTGTTGCCATGGGAACCTTCCCCGTCTGCTCAGTAGTGGTCAGAACTGCGCAGACGGGGAAGGGTAAGGACGGGGCTGCGGGGGGCTGTCTGGGGGCTCTCTCCCTCTCCATCGGGGGGCTGCAAAGGCACTGCAGCCCCCCGATCGGAGAGGGAGGGAGCTCCCTCTTACTGTTAACTTTTTCCATACAGCGGTCCGTACGGACCGCTGTATGGAAAGGGTTAAACGGCTGACATCGCATCACCGATGTCAGCCGTTTATACCAGGGTGCCAGCAATGTGCTGGCACCCTGGTATACCCACTCTACACCAACGATTATTCAATGGGAGGCGGGCGGGGGATCGCGATCCCGCCTGCCGCACCGCCCGCCTCCCGCAACACCCCCCCCTGCACCTCCCACCGGGCTAAAATCATTCAGAGGTGCAGGGGGAGGGGGTGATAAATATATATTTTCGCCACACTAAAGTTTCTGATCGCCGCGGTCAGGGACCGCAGCGATCAGAAACTGCAGAAAGCGCAACAAACCGCAGGTCTGAATTGACCTGCGGTTTGTTGCGATCGCGGACATGGGGGGGTCACGGGACCCCCCCGCGCATTTAGCCGAGGTGCCTGCTCAATGATTTGAGCAGGCACCTTGTTCCGATCACAGCCGGCCGCACGGCAGTGATCGGAACAACACATGACGTACCGGTACGTCATGTGTCCTTAAGGACTCGGGAAACATGCCGTACCGATACGTCATGTGTCCTTAAGGGGTTAAGCGGGATGAAGTCTTCCCCCCCTAGGAGAGATTGTAATACCTAAATACTGAAAAGATTCAGAAATTTTCAAAATATTAAATGGGGCAACCTTAGGAAGTGCAAATTTATCTAAGGACGTAGTCATATTTTCCAGTGGCATAAGGGTAGTTTTTTCCCCAATTTACATCCAAACCTGAAACTTCTCCAAACTGATTTATCATTTGAATAATATGTAACAAAGTAGATTGGGTCTGTTGGATATAAAATAAAATGTAATCTGCATATAGGGAAATACGATCTTCCGTTCCTGATACCCCAAAGCCTAGAATCCTAGGATCTTGTCTAACTCTAGCAGCCAGGGGCTCAATGTAGATGTCAAATAATAGAGGAGAGAGTGGACATCCCTGGCGAGTGCCTCTGGTCATACAAAAACTTCTAGTAAGATTTCCATTTATATTCAGTCTTGCAGTAGGGGATCTGTACAGAAGTTTAATCATATTACTAAATCTGGGGCCAAAGCCCATCTTATGAAGCACTCTCCAGAGAAACCCCCACTCAACCCTATCAAAGGCCTTAGAGGCATCGATAGACAAAATGGAATGTGAAGCCCCTCCAGAGGACAGTAAATTAGAGAAAAGGCGATGAAGATTATAATGGGTCCCTTTATTGGGCATAAAACCATTTTGGTCTGGGTGAATAAGTGATGTAATAACACTTGAGAGCCTCAAAGCTAAGATTTTAGACAAAAGTGTGACATCTGTATTAAGAAGAGAAATAGGTCTATATGACACCAAATCATTGGGGTCTTTGCCCTTCTTTAATATCACTGTGATCACAGCCTCTGTCATAGTTTCTGGAAGGGCCCCCTTCTTTATTGAATCAGACAGTGTTCTCCACAGATGGGGAAGAATAACCTCCCTATATTTACGATAGAACTCATACGGGAGTCCATCCAGTCCCGGGGAGGAATTACCAGAACAGGAGTCAATTGCATCCTCTGCATCCTATCCTGAAGAGATAAATGCATCTCCAGACGTTCCTTTTGACTATCTGCAAGGACTGGAAGGGAAATAGACTCCAAATAGGAGTCAATCGTTTCCTCTGAGAGAACACTCTGATTTATATAATTCACAAAAATAATTTATAAATGTTTCTATTATTACCTCCTGATCTTTAATAATTATCCCATCTGCAGCACGAATACTGCAAATCTCTTTTTTTATATCCTCGCTAGCTATTACCCTGGCCAGCATCTTCCCGGGACGTCCTGCCTCGGAGAAATATTTTTGTCCTCTAAAGAATAGCCTCTGTTGCGCTTTGTCCAAAAGGAAGTCAGAGAACGCCTGGCTAGTCCTCTGCATAATCTCTCTAGCTTCCTCTGTTTTCGACTTAGCAAAGCCAGCCATTCCCGCCGCAGCAGCTTCCTCTAGTTCTTTCTCCCTCCTTGAATAGCATTTAGTTAGATTAGCGATTGTGATGATAAAAATCTCTCTAGTAACCGCTTTAAACGCGTCCCAAACATAATGAGATTTAGCTGAAAGAATGTTTTTATCCCAGAATCTCATTTTTTATCTAGTAATAATTATCAATATCCAATGAGGATTCAGTCTAAATGGGGGTTTCAATCTAAAATTATTCCTACCCATACATAGCTCTATAAAGAAGGGAACATGGTCGGATATTGATCTGGTCTCATATTTAATCCGTTTAATACAATTCAAGTATCCCTTGTTTATCAGAGCCAGATCAATTCTAGACATGGAACTTCCCGATTTACTAACGCAGGAATAAGCTCTTTTTCCTTTGCATAGGTATTCCCAAACATCTACAAGGCCCAGTGCCATTTTGCATTTCTAGTGCCATTTCACTTTCATTTGAAGAGACCCTGAGGTACTTCTACAGTGGAAACCCATAAAAAGTTAACCCGGGAACTGAGCCCCTCAGGGAATTTATTAAGTGTTTTTTTTATTTTTATCTTTACATTTTTCAGTTAAATAATACTAAGGTTCTAATAAAGATAGGATAATAAGATAAATGCACAAGGTTCAGATATAAAAGAACCAAAGAAAAATAAGGGTCACATAATTGGCAAGCAATACATTTTGTAAAATCAATCCCATATGGGTACATTTAAGTAAAGTGAATATTTAACAAATTGAAGAAATAAAGCAACCCAGAAACCAAGGTCTCCAAAACAACAAAATCAAATCCTGATGAGAATAATAACATTATGGACATCAGTTGACATCCTGGTGACTATATAGATGCAGAATGGGGTAATGTTTTAGTCAAAGTTTCCAACTAGCAAAAAAAGGTGCAGAGACAATTTCTCCTGAGGGCAAACAGTCTTTCATATATGCAATGTATATGTAATCATCTCTACAAGAGTCCATAGAAGGAGCCAAAAAAAGACTTCCACTGCCTAGCTATAAGGCGTTTAAACAAAAACAATGCATAACACATCATTTTTCTAAACTTACAAGGAATCTTTTCAATGTCTAGAAAAAATAAAACTAAAGCTGGTGTCATGGAGATCGGTAAGTTCAAGAAATCTTAAAGCCATAAGTTTTATACTTATCTATTATAGGGGGTATAATAGGACATACATAGCCAAGTTATTTGTTTATCATAGTCCATTTGCAGTGGTGTAACCAGAAATGACTGGGCCCCACAGCAATTTTTATCATCCCCTCCTCCCCCAATCAACTTCTTTGCAACGCCCTCCTCCCCTGCAACACCCACTCCTGTGCCTAGTCAAGATCAGACCAGGCCTGCCAGCCTGGTAAGGATCGACGTTTTCTTTATGGCAGGCAACAGTGGGTCCTTTACATAAAATAGTGGATTCTAGCAACTACATCTCTGGGTACATCTCCAGGATATTGTCACCACCAGATCTTGGAGAAGTTCTAATAGACGCTCTTCAGTACCTCCTGCATGGTCTTCTTTTGTTTTGACATCTCTCCTCCCTCTCCCAGCAGTCATCTATTAGCAGTGATTGCCTTCCTATATATCTCCTCCCCATACTGCCTCACCTTGCGGTTTATACAACTTCCTGGAGTGTGCTCATGTTGCAAACTGCAACTGATGCTTCTACAGATGTCTGTTCATTTATTTGTGTTTTCCTGTTGCCTTGATCCTAGGTGACCCTGACTCCCTCCGTATTAAGTGTAGGGAGCCGGTTGTCGTGTCCCTTCACTATTATAGGGTGTTCAGGTGTCATACAGTCGAGGCACGAGGGCATGCAATTTTCTATCATAGAGATCTTTTCATGGGCTGAGAAGACAGGGAGAGTTTCAGGGCTTAAATAGGGGTCGCCCTTTTGTTCCTTAGTTTCGGATCAAGCCAGTCGGATCCTTATTTTGTTACTTCTTGTTTTCTGTTACACCATCCGTGACAGATATGTTTAGGCTTTAGAAGCCTATGTGCACAATCTATAATGAGATGCTGAGGCAGGATATTAGGTAGTATAACCCTGTAGATCAGACGGTTGGACAGATTCAGGAATACCTCTAAATTTCAAGTTATCCCAATGGTTTCTGTCTTCTATATCCACCATCGCATATTTAAAGAGGACCTTTCACTACAATAAAAAATCTAAACTAAGCATACACACATGGAGTGCGGCACCCAGGGATCTCCCTGCACTTACTATTATCCCTAGGCGCCGCTCTGTTCTCCCGGTATAGGCTGCGGTATCTTCAGATTTTCGGCTCAACTGGGAGGAGCCTGCCGGCGTCTCCTTCGGCAGGCTATGAGCTGAGCGCTGCGATTGGCCAGCACTCCAGCCTGGGAGAAGGAGACGCCGGCAGGCTCCTCCCAGTTGAGCCGAAAATCTGAAGATACCGAAGCCTATACCGGGAGAACGGAGCGGTGCCCAGGGATAATAGTAAGTGCAGGGAGATCCCTGGGCGCCGCTCTCCAGGTCTGTATGCTTAGTTTAGATTTTTTATTGTAGTGAAAGGTCCTCTTTAAGTGTCTCAAATTCTTCCTCTAGGGAGTAATGCACATCGATGAAGTTGTTATGAAACTGGCTTATTTTCCCATTTTTGTCTCCAAATGTTCTATTCTGGAGCCCACTTCATCCATGAAAGTATTAATACCAGTTGCTATGTGCAGTAAATTGGATGTTATAGAGCTTCTCAGCTCCAACAACATATTTTTGATAAATGCTGATGAGGCTGGTTGTATGATGAAATATTGAACAGCGGATCGCTAGTATCTTTATCAGAAAGTCAGATCAAATTGTCAGACAGGAGATCTAATATAGGAGAAGGATCTGCTACACTCACCCCACCTTGTGATGACTCCATCTTGGACCTGTCTACCAGCATAGGTCACAGAGATCTTCCCAGGTCAAGATGATCCTGTGATCCCACAGATGGAGGACAAGTCATAACCATAAATTGCTGTTTGGGCACACCGCAGGGTTCACAAGAGAAAGAGCACCATGTACATTTGAGGCCTAGTTTGGTGATTTATACAGCATGGTCTGACATCTGCAGAGGCTCTGAGGAAAATAAAAAAAGGAATCCCCAAGAAGTGACCGTTTTCGGGAAACCACACCCCTCACAGAATTTACCAAGGGGTGTTGGATCATTTATACCCACAGTTGTCTTGCAAAAATACAAAAAAGTTTTACACAAATATGCCATTTCAGTGCCCAATATTTTGAGTCCAGCAAGGTCAGTGCTCTTAATATTATGCTGTGCTTCCTAGTTTTAGAAACACCCTACATGTAGCCCTGTTCCGTCGCCTGAACGTCTGAGGTGGCTCAGCCGTAAAAGAGCACCATGTGCATTTTGAGGCACAATGTGGTGACTTGTCCTGACTACTCTAGAAGCTCTTGGATAATAAATGCAAACCCTAAAAAGTGACCCCATTTATGCCCCTCAAGGTATTATGAAGTGGAGTGAGCGTATTTTGTAGAAATTAATGCACAGCAGAAATGTAAAATTGTGATTTTTCAATGGATATGGCATTTTAGTGCCCAATATATTGTGCCAAGCTCATGCTATATGAGACTTACACCACACTTCTTGAATTCATAGTCTGCTTTTACTTGGTATGGAAATGCCATAAAATGTAGCTGTAAGCTGCTGTGTGGGCACATAGTAGGGCTCAGAAGAGAAGGAGCGCCATTTGGCTTCTAGAGCACAGATTTTGCTGGAATGGTTTTCTGGCGCTACATCACATTTGCAACGCATTTGCTGAGGCATTCGTATAGTGAAAACTGCCATTAAATGACCTCATTTTAAAAACTATACCCCTTAAGTTAATTATCAAGGGGTAGAGTGAGTTTTACAGAAATTAATATGCAGGGGAAGGTGCAAAATGAAAATTGCTGTGTCCAGCATGTGCCATCTGAGAGACACCACAATCCTTAAAGGGCTTCTGTCACCCCCCAAAACTCATTTTAAATTTTTGGGCATATTAAAATCCTTATTGGATGACTATTCCCTATATAGGGCTCTTAACTTGTTCTGTGGCTTGGTTTCACTAAAAATGGATCTTTTAAAATATGCAAATGACTTCACTACCAATAAGTAGGGTGTCTACTGTCTGGTAGCCACCGCATCCTCCTTTCAAAAAAACGCCCCCTCCTCCTGCTGATTGACAAGGCCAGGGAGCGCTCTCCTCCTCCGATTGGCCCTGTCTGCAATTGAAATCCCGCGCCTGCACCTTACGTGTCATTATTCGGCGCAGGCGCTCTGAGAGAAGGACGCTCGCTTTCTCAGCACTTCCTCCGTTTTTAAAAGGAGGATGCGGCGGCTACCAGCAAGTAGACGCCCTACTTGCTGGTAGTGACGTCATTTGCATATTTTAAAAGATCAATTTTTAGTGAAACCAAGCCACAGAACAAGGTAAGAGCCCTATATAGGGAATAGTCGTCCAATAAGGATTTTAATATGCCCAAAAATGTAAAATGAGTTTTGGGGGTGACAGAAGACCTTTAAATTCTTAGGCGGGTTTTACTGGGTGTGGAAATGTTATAAATTTGAATGTAAACTGCTGTTTGGGCACAATGCATGGTTCAGAAAGGAAAGACCACCTTTTGGCTTTTGCAGCACATATTTTTGAAAGATTGGTTTACAGGCACCATTTTGCTTTTAAACAGTCTCTGAGGTACCAGTAAAGCTATTTTCTGAGAAACATAGCTTTTTTTTTGTTTTCTCTTGATTGGGATGTGTGAGGGCTTATTTTTTAGTCAGATGAGTTTCCATTATCATTGGTTCTATTTTGAAGTACAGACGACTTTTGATCACTTTTTATTTTGTCTTTTGGAAAGCAGGATAAAGAAAAGGCAGCAAATCTGCCATAGCTTTTGGGGTTTTATTATTGCAGGTGCTCTGTGTTTATTCTGCTGGTCAATACAATTACAAGAATACCAATTTATATAGATTTTTTCAAGTTTTCCTACTTTTATAATTTTGGGGGGGGGGGGGGGGGGGGAATTATATTTGTTTGATTTTTCTGGCAAAGGCCTTGTGTGAGGGCTCGTTTTTTGGGGGATTAGTTGACATTTTTATTGGTATGATATTGGGATACATAGAATTTTTAACCAGTATTGCACAAAATGCACTGAGTTGTGGGCAACCCTTTAATCCCAATTTGCTTGACTGGCTTATGTGAAGGCCTCTAGATAAGATTGGCGCTTCCTCCAGTAGGCCGTGCAACAGACTTAAATCTATACCCACTCCCTTTATGGTGTAGATTTAAGCCACTTTCCATGCCTCCTTTTCTCGCCCCTTTGGAAAAGTGCTGTGAGCGGGGAAATATCCCAGATTTTGTTGCACGCATCTGTCATTTTTCCCCGCTCACAGCACTTTTCCACTTAGGGTAATTGCACACTGTGCAGACTTGTGTGCAGTAGATCTGCATGAAATTTGCACCAAAACTGCATATATTTAATATGGTTTCGGTGAATTTTTTTGGTGTGGATTTTCATGCGTTTTTTTCTGTTTATGTAAACAATCCCATTGAAGTCTATAGGAAAACTCTACAGAAGGTGCGGAATCGTACAAACAATTGACATGATGCAGATTTTAAAATCTGCACAACAGGTCAATTTCCGTACTTAAAAAAAAACTGCAAAGTGTACATAAGATTTGTCATATCTCATTCCCTTGCTAGTACTGTATTATGCAGCATTTTTTCGAAGTGAAATCTGCGCAGAAAAACCGCGCATAATCCACAATAAGTGTGGCCACCCTTAGGGTACCATCACATGGGACGGTCCTGACACAGTCATACTGAAGTCGAGTACCGAGCTGCCATATAAGCAGCAGTGGGCTATTAAAGGGGTTGTCCTGCCATATATATTGATGACCTATCCTCAGAATCAACTGTTTGAAGAGGACGCGGCGCTCCATGCGAGCTCTGCTTTCTGGTCATCACACTGCATGTTGTCTCTTGTGGAGCAGCGGTGTGGTGTAATTGCAAGTACACGCACCACTCAAGTGAATGGAGTGAGTACTTGTCATTACACTGCACTTCCGAGACGAAGTACAGTTTAATGAACCGGAAGCAGCGCTTACATGGAGCAATGCCACCTCTTCAAACAGCTGATCAGCGGGGGTGACGGGTGTCAGACCTCCGCCAATCAGATATTGCATCTTGGTAGTAATAATCTCTGTGCTTCATATGTCCTAGGGGATGTAACACTGGGAGAGTCCCTTATAGACAAGGATTTGGGTGTCCTTGTAGATGGTAGATTAAATAACAGCGTACAATGTCAATCAGCTGCTTCTAAGGCCACCAGGATATTGTCATACATTAAACAAGGCATGGACTCGCGGGGCAGGGATGTAATATTACCACTTTACAAAGCGTTGGTGCGGCCTCATCTGGAATATGCAGTTTAAAGAGGACCTTTCACCAGAAAAAAACTTCTAAACTAACTATACAGACATGTAGAGCGGCGCCCAGGGACCCCCCTGCACTTACTGTTATACCTGGGCGCCGTTCCGTTCTCCCGTTATAGCCTCCGGTATCTTCATAATTAGGCTCCACCCAGGGGAACCTGCTGGCGCCTCCTTCTCCCATGCTGCAGCGCTGGCCAATCACAGCGCTCAGCTCATAGCCTGAGAGGCTTTTTTCTCTCTCAGGCTATGAGCTGAGCGCTGTGATTGGCCAGCGCTACAGCATGGGAGAATGAGCCGACGGCAGGTTCCCCTGGGTGGAGCCTAACCATGAAGATACCGGAGGCAATAACGGGAGAACGGAGCGGCGCCCAGGTATAACAGTAAGTGCAGGGGGGTCCCTGGGCGCCGCTCTACATGCCTGTATAGTTAGTTTAGAAGTTTTTTTCTGGTTAAAGGTCCTCTTTAATTCTGGGCCCCAGTACATAGAAAGAATGCCCTGGAGCTGGAAAAAGTACAGAGGAGAGGAACTAAACTGATAAGGGGCATGAAGGGTCTTAGTTATGAAGAAAGATTAAAATAATTACATTTATTTAGTCTTGAGACGTCTAAGGGGGGACATGATTAACCTATACAAATATATAAATGAGCAATACAAAACAGTTTTAAAAATGGTTTAGATGAATTCTTAAAAGTAAAAGACATTAATGCTTATGAAAATGTGTAGAAATCTGAGTCTCACTTCCTTCTGGGATTCGCGTCCCCACCTATCCCTTGGTTGAACTTAATGGACTTATGTCTTTTTTAACCGTATTAAAGGGACACTGACAGGCCCAATTAGCATATTTAGGTATATATATATATATATATGTCAGTACAGGTCTTCTAAAGTCTATTAAAATCATCTAAGTAGCCACCCTGTCCACATTATAAATACCGAAATATAAAGTTTTATAACCTGCTTGTCCGATCACCAATCTGCCCAAGGGGCGGCATTTCATGTCAAAATGCGCCCAGCCAGCCGCTCCCAACTGCCGTTCTGAAGCCCCGCCCAGCTCATCAATATTCACTTCACTGGGCGGCGGCTACAACTCTCCCGACTCACGATCCTGCGCATGGCCCATTCAATCCTTTGGGCACGTCCTCCGTCCAATCTTCAGTGCATGCGCCCGGCCGGGGTCACATCGCGCCTGTGTACAGAGCGCTGCAGCCTCTGCTTTATGCGCATGCGCCGAGCACTTGAGTCGGGAGAGTTGTAGCCGCCGCCCAGCTAAGTAAATATTGATGAGCTTGGCGGGGCTTCAGAACGACAGTTGGGAGCGGCTGGCTGGGCGCATTTTGACATGAAACGCCGCCCCTTGGGCAGATTGGTGACCGGACAAGCAGGTTTTAAAACTTTATATTTCGGTATTTATAAGGTGGACAGGGGGGCTACTTAGATGATTTTAATAGACTTTAGAAAACCTGTACTGACATATATATACCTAAATATGCTAATTGGGCCTGTCAGTGTCCCTTTAAAGAGGACCTTTCACCTGAAAATGAAAGTTAAACTAAAGATATAGCCTTACTTACATGCCCCTGGTATTGCTTATTCAGTCATTCATTTTTCAATCAGTGCCCCCATTTGTCCGCGCTGCCCCCCGGAATATTTGCCGCCTTGTATGCAAATGAGCCATTCGGCTCAACTGGACGGGCCTTCAAAAGTTCTCCTGGGCGTGTCATTCTTCTCCCTGGCACGGAGCGCATCCAGGGAGAAGACGCTCCAGTTCTCGCGAGATTCCCGAGAAATGGAGCGATTTCATCCATCCGGAGTCGGCGGCATCTCGCGAGAACTGGAGCGTCTTCTCCCTGGCTAAGAACGGAGCGCGCTGATTGGATGCGCCCCATGCCAAGGAGAAGAATGACACGCCCGGGAGAACTTTTGAAGGCCCGCCCACTTCAGAATGGCTTATTAGCATACAAGGCGGCAAATATTCCGGGGGGCAGCGCGGACAAACGGGGGCACTGATTGAAAAATGAATGACTGAATAAGCAATACCGGGGGCATGTAAGTAAGGCTATATCTTTAGTTTAACTTTCATTTTCAGGTGAAAGGTCCTCTTTAACTATGTAACTATGGAAAAATGAATGAAGCCAGCAAAGGAAGCAATATGGACAATCACGATACATTAGTAAGTGCCTTGTAATAACTTTCTCTACATGATAAATGACACTTACTGAAGTGAGACAACCCCTTTAATGGCTGTGCAGCACCCGCAATACTGTCCAGCCATGCACAATGCAGACCAATTAAACAGCGCGGTCCTAATTATTTTAATCAGAGCCCACTTTAGGTCTTATTACGAACAAGAATTTGGCCCTGGCACTTTTTTACCTGTATAAAAAAAATACCAGAAACAGGTTTTTTGGCACCTGTGTTTCTTAATGCACTTATTTTTCTGGCATTATTATTATTATTTTTTTTTTGCACACAGTGACATAGGTTTACTGATCCCATAGACCTGTACCAGACTCACAGTAGCTCAGGCTGAATGATAAATCTGGTCCAGGAATAGACACTTTTGTCTTACTTTATGTCAACTACTGGTTGGCTTATTTGAGCCAAAACTGTGGCGCAACAGTTGGAAAAATGTGTAGAAACCATTGTTGCACCACAATGTACCAATCAGCAAAATGTTTTAGAAATTCTAGACACAGACACTCTAGTAGATCTGGGCCTGTGTGTGTTAACTCTACTACATCTGTACTTATGTCAATGCAAGATATTAGTTTTCAATAAATTTGCAGATTTTGAACATTCTGTTTTCTCTTTTTTATTATGGGTTATTGAGCGCAGAATGATGGGGAAAAGCTTGAATTTTAGCACAAGACCGCAGCATACCAAAATGTAAAAAAAGTGAAAGGGACGGAAGACTTTTTGATGATATTGTAATTTACTTGCTGGATGGACATTACATTCAGCTCTACCAAACATACTGGACTAAACGGCACCATATACCTATTGCTAGGGTCTCAAAAGATCCAGGGCCCAAGCCCCAATGAATATGGCCCAGTTCTCTAAGTCCCCGTCCCCCCCCCCCCGCAGCAGCACATACCTCTCACATCCAGGGCTTCCCAGGTGACGTCTCCTCCGATGTAGATCTTCTGTCATCATCGTCTCCATTCGGTCCGTACAACTTCTCCCACGCCTCGTCTCTGCAGAGTGTGACACACAGACATCTTAGCGTCCTCACATTTCTATCATCATCATCCCCCAACCTGGAGTCCCAACAGTGTTATCCTGCTGCTCGCTGTGCCCCCCAATACCCCCAGATACTATCCATAAGAAAAATTAGTGCCCACATAGTAATACTGCCCCCTACAATGCCCTCAACTGTAATAATGCTCCCCAAGAGTGCCCCCCATTAGTAGAAGAGCCCTTCAGTATTAATAATACCCTCACAGAGCCCCCACTAGAAATAAGGCCCCCTATTGTTCCCCCAGTGGTAATAAAGCTCTCTTAAGACCCCTCAGTAGTAATAAGGCCCCCTATTGTTCCCCCAGTGGTAATAAAGCTCTCTTAAGACCCCTCAGTATTAATAAGGCCCCCTATTGTTCCCCCAGTGGTAATAAAGCTCTCTTAAAGAACAGCTTAAACCAAATAAACATTAAACCAATGTACCAATATAACCTTTATAACCACATAACGGCCCAGCCATAAGCTCGGACCATCCAGCTTAATACCATAGATTAGACCAGCCATAAGCTCGGCCTAAATACCCGAATAACTCGTCCGCTCACCATTTCAGTGAGCGACTTTACCCCTCCTTCTAATAAAGCAGTCGTGACAATATCGCAAAATTGGGCGGGCGGGTGCAGCTCTAAACTTGCGGCTTGGCTGACAGCTGGATCACTGACAGCCACCGCAATATATACACAGATAGACCCCAACCCCACAAATCAACAGCCAATGCCCTAACTGTTGCTGGGCATCAACAATTAATCTGCCCAGCAACCTTCCCCTATAGGTGCCCTAACTAGCCAATCCCCAAACCTTGACCTCCCCTCAGCAACACTGGCTAAATTTAGCCACACTGACCACCACTTTCGGCGGGAAAATTTCCCGCCAAAACCTCACCTAATGACCTGGTCATGATCAAAATCCCATGCGGATCCTTCCATATTAAATTCCAGGATCCTAACAGTCCAGTACAACAGACGGAGCTGCAGACACCGGAGCCTATACCGGGTGAACGGAGCGGCGCCCAGACATACTAGTAAGTGCAGGGGGACCCCTGGGCGCCGCTCTGCCCACAGATATAGTTAGTTTTTAGTTTGTAAACTAGTGAAAGGTCCGCTTTAAGACCCCTCAGTAGTAATAAGGCCCCCATAGTACTCTTAGTAGAAATAAGGCGGATCTAGTCCCTCCTATAGAGCCTCCAGTAGTATTAAGAACGCCTATAGTGCCCGCTGGATTTGCAGTGCCCCCTGTTGTTATATTCCCGCCTCCACCATACAGTTCCATGTAAATAACATCACACTATCTCTCCTGCCGCCTCCAAAATACAGTCCCATGTAAATAACATCACTCCCCTCCCTTCACCCCCACCAACATAGACCCATGTAAATAACACTATTTCCCTCCCTCTGCCATACAGTCCCATGTAAATAACATCACACCATCTCTCCAGCCCCCTCCAATATACAGTCCCATGTAAATAACATCCCTCTCTATCTACAGCCCCCTCCAACATACAGTCCTATGTAAAAACCATCACCCTGCCCCAGCCCCCTCCAACATACAGTCCTATGTAAATAACATCACTCCCTCCTACAACCACTATCAACATACAGTCCCATGTAAATAATATGACCCCCTCCCCAGCTACCTCCAACACACAGTACCATTTAAATAACATCCCTCCCTTCAGCCCTAACATACAGTCCCAGTTAAATAACCACAACTCCCAGCATTGCTATGCCTCTCCCTTCACTTACCTCTCCTGATGTAGCAGACATCACCTTAGCTTCTTCCCCTCTTCAATGCAGCCCTCTCCTGCACTGGTCACATGATGGTGACATAATCGCAGGCCCTTCTCAACCACTGACTGTTTTACTGGTCACATGACCTATGATGTCACCACAGGTCCTTCAGCTCTTCCACCGCATTAGATTCAATAGTATTGCCGCTGTTCCGTGAAATTTCCCTACCCTCGTCACTTCCTGTTGTGACCGGACATGACGTTCTCAGCTTTGGAAGGAGGTGTGCCGCGCCACGCAGGTGCACAATAACGGGCTCCAGATGATCAGACACTGCGCGTACGCAATGAGTGGTAGGGAGATTTAATAGAACAAATGGCCATCAGATCTCCCTACCCCCACACTGCGCAGGCGCGGTGATCGGATGGATGTTTGGTATAAGAGATCTACCTGTCCACTGGTACGCACGTGCAGTGTATCCCAACGGGAGTAGTTAGCCGCGCTTGCGCACTGGCCCGTAATTTTTCCCTACCCTCTAACCTCTGCTGAGGCTCCCGGCGCATGCGCAGTGTTGGGCTGTTGTCCAACCAAGAGGTAAGGCGCAAGCGCATTAGGTGGCCCCTTCTCCCTACCCCGTCGTTGTGGGCTTGCGCAGCGTGGCAGACCTTCTTCCAAAGCTGGGAGCGTCATGGCCGCGTCACAACAGGAAGTGACGAGGGTAGGGGAAATTTCACAGAACACCGTCCTGTGGATGGCAACACAGTTTTATCTAGCAGGCAGGCAGGACATTCAGGGCCTGAGCCAAAACATCAGGGGCCCAGGCCCCAAATGTTTTAACCTAGCAACGCCCCTGCCTATAACATCCAGTGCCTCACAGGTAACATACCTGTCTCCTTCCTCATCTTCTCTATTCAGCCATGACAACTTCTTTCAGCCACATCTGGTCTTTGCAGAGTTTGCCACACAGACATCTTAGGTTCCTCACTTTTCCATCATCCTCCCAACCCTGGTGCACCATCCTCAGCAGAGTATTCAATCCCAGTGCACCTAGAGTCCCCAGTCCTTGCAGAACATTCAACCCCAGTGCACCCAGCCCCTGCAGAGTATTTAATGCCAGTGTACCCAGAGCCATGGTCCTAGCAGAGCTTTCAATCCTAGTGCACCTAGCCTCAGCAGAGTATTAAATCCCAGTGCTCCCAGAGCCCCAGTCCCTGCAGAGTGTTTAATCCCAGTGCACCCAGTCCTTGTAGAGCATTCAATCCCAGTGCACCCAGTCCCTGCAGAGCATTCAATCCCAGTGCATCCAGTCCTTGCAGAGCATTCAACCCCATTGCACCCACAGCCCCCCTCCTTGCAGACCACTCAATGCCAGTGCACCCAGTCCCTGCAGAGTGTTTAATTCCAGTGCACCCAGTCCCTGCAGAGTGTTTAATCTCAGTGCACCCAGTCCCTGCAGAGTGTTTAATCTCAGTGCACCCAGTCCCTGCAGAGTGTTTAATCTCAGTGCACCCAGTCCCTGCAGACCACTCAGTCTCAGTGCACCCAGTCCCTAGCTGCAGAGCATTCAGTCCCAGTGCCCCCGGTCCTTGCAGACCGCCCAATCCCAGTGCCCCCAGTCCTTGCAGACCGCTCAGTCTCAGTGCACCCAGTCCCTAGCTGCAGAGCATTCAGTCCCAGTGCCCCCAGTCCTTGCAGACCACTCAGTCTCAGTGCACCCAGTCCTTGCAGACCGCCCAATCCCAGTGCCCCCAGTCCTTGCAGACCGCTCAGTCCCAGTGCCCCCAGTCCCTGCGGCTCCTGGTGATGCTACGCTGTGGATGTCTGCAGCAGGTGCCCAGAGGCTCGCACCCCCCATCATCGCTCCTCCCACACAAGTCTGGTCACGTGGGCACGAAGGCATCAGAGGTCCTGGCGTCCACTAGGAAATAGCAGCTCCGGTGCGTGTGAGCTCTAGCGGACGGAGAAGATGCAAGATGGCACGCTGGGAATGTGACGGGGTCGCCGGCTCAGTGTCGCCTGTCGCTGTGGGAATCCCCGGCTGGACGCTGCAGAGCTAATCGCCCGCTCGTCGTCATTAGTGGTGTCATTGCCGGGACTGCGCGCTCTCCTTCGCCCTGCGATCCGCTCCTATTAGCCGATATCTGCAATCGATCAGTTGCTATTGATCGCCGGGGCAGTGTACGTGTAGGTGGCCGGAGCCATGGGGCTATGTTACAGCCTCCGGCCTCGGTTCTTCGGTGATGCCAGCGGCTCCATCTCCAATGCAGCCACCAGCTCGGAGACAGAGCAGCCCCCTGAGCTGTCAGCCCCTCTCCGCGCCGGGGACCTGCGGCATGGAGATCAGCCGCGCAGGGGCGAGCAGTGCAAGCCCGGGGGCAGAGGGGACAGTCCGGACGGGCTGCTGCTCCTACTACAGAACGGCGGGGACAGCAAGCAGCAGCAGCACAAGCCCATCAAAGTGCAGCAGCCTCAGCAGCAGCATCCCCTGCAGAAGGGATGGGACAAACTCCGGCTGGAGGAGAAGGAGGCAGAGAAGGAGGCCAAGAAAGTCAGCAAGAACATAGACCGGGTCCTGAAGGAGCAGAAGAGGGAGTACAAGCAGACGCACCGGCTGCTGCTGCTGGGTAAGACACATGGGCATCCTCTTCATCTGCCCTTGAATACCATGCAGTGCCCTGTGCCTGTCATGTAATGGGGCTGACACTATGTATAGACTGCAGTGTGTGAATGTGTCCCTATGGATGGAAGTAGTGACTATATAGGTATGGTGGTTGCTTGGAATTCATGTGATGATGATGGTGAAGATACCCTACCCAAGCAGCCGTGGAGGGGGTGGAACATGGGCAGCCGCAGGAGGATTGGAGATAAAAAAAAGGTGGATGGGACTTAACCATCAAAGCCCTGGTTGCTTGTGTTTCCATCTTCTGCCATTACTCCACACTAAATCTGATTTAGCAGAGCTGAACACCCTGCCCTATCTTCCGAGGGTCATACTGCTGTATCGCCATCGGTCTGCATGCAGTAATCCCCCCCCCCCTTTTGCAGGTGACATGTTCAGCTCTGCTACATCTTGCCATTTCGTTGTCAGTTCCCTCTGTCTCACCTCCAGGGAACGGGAAGGCGAGTGTGTAATTGATAAATCTGTAGTAATGTGATCCTCGGGGATGTGCCGGCGTGCTTTGCCACTTTGCTTTCACAGTTCAGGCGTCTAATCTCTCTGGTGTGCTGCTAATAGAGGCCTGTGACGCCTCACCTGTACATGGTTTTGTGCCTCCTGTACACTGGATACGGCTTTTACCTTTCACCATAGGCAGCTCTGACACTTTGTCACCACTTCTTTGCCTTTTTTTTTTGTGTAAATATGGACAGTCTAAAAATGGCATAAAATCTCATTTGTTTATGCCGTCTTCCCACCGGCACTATGGCTTCCATCAGGTGCTGGATTCTTTTTATGTAGCGTTTAATGGGGCTCATAGTGGTCTGCCATATTGAAGAACTGCATTGACTGCTGTAATCAAAAGCGATGGTAACGAAAAACGAAGATATGAATATAACCGTGTGCTACATAGAATAGGAGGTTTCCCGCAAAGGACATTTATCCTCACTGTAGGGGGCCCAACGATCGTACATTTGTAACCCGTCCTGTTAATAGCAAAATTGCACTGGACTATGCTGTCAGTAGGTGTTGAACGCCTGATCGCGGTTTCCATCTGCCCCTTAGGCTTTGAATTGAGGGGTACCTCGCATAGTTGACCACTTCTCATTTTAAGGCTACTTTCACACCCGCGTTTTGGCTTTCCGTTTGAGAGATCCGTCATGGGCTCTCACAAGCGGTCCAAAACGGATTTTGCCCTAATGCATTCTGAATGGAAAAGGATCCGCTCAGAATACATCAGTTTGCCTCCGATCAGTCTCCATTCCGCTCTGGAGGCCTGAAGCGCTTTGCTGTCCGCTTGACGTAACTGAGCCAAACGGATCCGTCCTGGCACACAATGTAAGTCAATGGGGACGGATCCGTTTTCACTGACACAATAGAAAACGGATCCGTCCCCCATTGACTTTCAATGGAGTTCATGACGGATCCGTCTTGGCTATGTTACAGATAATACAAACGGATCCGTTCATGACGGATGCATGCGGTTATATTATTGTAACATATCCGTTTTTACAGATCCATGACGGATCCGCCCAAAATGCGAGTGCGAAAGTAACCTTAGTCGCTAGCCCTGGACTAATGCCGGGGACCATATCTCCTCTCACTAGATGGATTGCAGGCAGGTCATTAGATCCATCGGCTGAGATGTAGAGGGTGTGTATAATGTGTATTGCTTGGGTAGGTATAAAAATTATTGAGGGAGGGCATATACTCCTGACATGTCTGTTTTAGTAACTACTTGCATTCCCTAGTAAATAACAATTCTGCTTCATCTATTTTTATGACTTTATGTTGTGCCATTCCTTTATTATTTCTGCTAGAAGTTATACATGAATTATAAGCAGTTTCTAGTAAAGGTCCAGATGGGTGTTACCAGTTTGGGATGTGTCCCTGCACAGACTAATACTATCCAATTAGTGCTTGCCTTGCACCACATTTACGCCTCACTAGACAAGGGGAGTGGCTTAGGCCTCATGCACACGACAGTGAAAAAAACCGGACACACTGTCAGTTTTTCATGGCCATTTTGCATCAGTGTGTGCATCCATTTTCTGGCCGTGTCTGTCTTTAATGTCCGTTTTGCATCCATTGTGCTTCAGTTTTTCATGTCCGTTAAAAACGGCCATAAAAAATGGATGAATTTGATTGGCAGTTATTTCTAGACCCCCCCCTTCTGAGAACACCTACAGGATTGTAGGCCCCCAGCTAAAATAATGTCCCCCATAGTGTAGGATTTTTTTATTTTTATATTTTGCTGCCCCCAGCTTTAATAATGCCCCCATGTAGGCCCCCAGCTAAATAAATGTCCCCCATGGTTTATATAATGCCCCCATAGTGTCCCGCAGCCAAAAAAACAAAAAACAAACCCTCATCTTATCCACTTGCTCGCGCTGCAGCAGTCTCTTCTCTCTTCACAGAACGGGACCTGCCGAAGGTGCGCGATGACGTCACTACGCGCTCCCACGTGGTTACGTCACCACGCAGATCGCAGGTCCTGCTCAATAAAGAGAGAAGAGACTGCCGCACCGCGAGCAAGTGGATGAGGTGAGTTTAAAAAATAAATTTAACCCCTAAATGGCCTGTGTACACGTTTTTAACGGCCGGGTGCACTCCTGTCAATTGGCCGTTAAAAACGGCCCTATTGATTTCAA
Source organism: Bufo gargarizans (assembly GCF_014858855.1). NCBI lineage: Eukaryota > Metazoa > Chordata > Amphibia > Anura > Bufonidae > Bufo > Bufo gargarizans. The sequence goes on from NC_058084.1 coordinate 149,944,365, forward strand.
TGGGGTCCGTCCGGCTGTGAAACGGCCAAAAATAGGACGTATCCGATTTTTTGGGACGGGCGCTATTCACTGGCCGTTAAAAGGACGGCCATGTGAATTGCCCCATAGACTTTCACTGGTGCTACAAAATGGCTGTGTGATGGCCGTTACTTAGACGACTGTCACATGGCCACTTTTCACTGTCGTGTGCATGAGACCTTAGGCTGGTTTCACACGGGCGGGAGGTGAACGCATTGCACCCGCACTGAATCCGGACCCATTCACTTCTATGGGGCTGTGCACATGAGCAGTGATTTTCACGCATCACTTGTGGGTTGCGTGAAAATCGCAGCATGTTCCATATTGTGCGTTTTTCACGCAACGCAGGCCCCATAGAAATGAATGAGGCTGCAGCGATTTTTCACGCACGGTTGCTAGGAGACTAATAGGATGGAGACCTGATCATTATTATTTTCCCTTATAACATGGTTATAAGGGAAAATAATAGCATTCTTAATACAGAATGCATAGTACAATAGGGCTGAAGGGGTTAAAAAATAACTTAACTCGCCTTAATCCACTTGTTTGCGCAGCCGGCATCTCTTCTGTCTTCTACTTTGAGGAATAGGACCTTTGATGGCGTCACTGCGCTCATCACATGGTCCATTACATGATCTTTTACTGTGGCGATGGATCATGTGACGGACCACGTGATGAGCGTAGTGACGTCACCACAGTTCCTTTTCCTACTGCACAGCAAAGATGAAGACAGAAGAGATGCCGGCTGCGCGAACAAGTGGATTAAAGGGATTCTGTCATCAGATTTGTGCCCTATAAGCTAAACATATGGCCATGTCGGTGCTAATAACATGAATCCTAAACTGCCCTTATTAAACCTGCTTGTGGCTCTATAAGCCCAAAAAACAGGTTTTTATAAGCTGTCACTCACCTACCTAAGGTGCCCAAGGGGTTTTACGTTAATCCAGGGTTGCCGCCCGGACCCTTCGCCGTCTGGTGCCCAGCGCCGCCTCCTCAATCCACCCGTCCCTCTGCCAGATCCGGCGCCTGCGCACTAGGCTCAGCCTGTTGTGCCGCGGACCCCTGGCAGCGGCTTCGTTGAGCGAAGTGCGCATGTGTCGGCCTGATGCGCATGCGCACTTCGCTCAACGAAGCCGTTGCAACTAAAATCAATTGTCTCCTTTCCATAATAGTTATTGTGATATAGGGGATGTATGGGTTATGTTTGAGGGGGTGAGGCTAGAAGTTACATTATTGGGGGGGGGGGGGGGGTTATTATTTTTTGTCTATATGTTTTTATTTGTGGTCCCCATAAGGTCATATAAGATGAGGGAGGAGCAAACTTCTGTTTTCAAGTTCAGAGTACAAGGTTCGGGTTATCTAAGAATTCTGTTATGGATTCCACTCCAACGGACCATAAGTTATGGTCTGTGGTACCGAAATCCATAACAGAATTCTTAAATAACCTGAACCCGAACTTTGTATGCCGAACTTAAAAACAGAAGTTTGCTCAACGCTATACAGGATCTTTCAGGGGGCATTTAAATTATTATTATTTTTTTGCTGATTTCTTCAGTTACTGGGACTTCCATATTAGCCCCAGCTACAAGGGGAATACAGCCCCGGGGATCACTAGTTCCACAGCATCTTTAGGCCTCTTTCACAAGGGCGTCAGTTTTTTTGCCCGGATAAGAGGCGGGTGCGTTGCGGGAAAATGCGCGATTTTTCCGCGCGAGTGCAAAACATTGTCATGCGTTGCACTCGCGTGAGAAAAATCGTGCATGTTTGGTACCCGAACTTCTTCACAGAAGTTCGGGCTTGGGATTGATGTTCTGAAGATTGTATTATTTTCCCTTATAACATGGTTATAAGGGAAAATAATAGCATTCTGAATAGAGAATGCATAGTAAAACAGCGCTGGAGGGGTTAAAAAAAATTAAAAATAATTTAACTCACCTTAGTCCACTTGATCGCGAAGCCCGGCATCTCCTTGTGTCTCCTCTGCTGAACAGGACCTGGGGTGAGCTGCTGCATTAAATAGAGGTTAAGGACCTTTGATGACGTCACTCCGGTCATCACATGGTACGTCACATGATCTTTTACCATGGTGATTCACCATGGTAAAAGACCATGTGATGACCGGAGTGACGTCATCGAAGGTCCTTAACCTCTATTTAATGCAGCAGCTCACCCCAGGTCCTGTTCAGCAGAGGAGACACAAGGAGATGGCGGCTTTGCGATCAAGTGGACTAAGGTGAGTTAAAAAAAAAATTTAACCCCTCTAGTGCTGTTTTACTATGCATTCTCTATTCAGAATGCTATTATTTTCCCTCATAACCATGTTATAAGGGAAAATAATAATGATCGGGTCTCCATCCCGATCGTCTCCTAGCAACCGTGCGTGAAAATCGCACCGCATCCGTACTTGCTTACGGATGCTATGCGATTTTCACGCTTCCCATTCACTTCTATGGGGCCTGCGTCGCGTGAAAATCGGACAATATATAGAGCATGCTGCGATTTTCACTCAACGCACAAGTGATGCGTGAAAATCACCGCTCATGTGCACAGCCCCATAGAAATGAATGGGTCAGGATTCACCGCGGGTGCAATACGTTCACCGCACGCATCGCACCCGCACGGAAAACTCGCCCGTGTGAAAGGGGCCTTAGACTGCCTAAGTGTACGCTGTGTGAGTATAAGGCTCCATTCACACCTCCGCAATTCTGTTCCGCATTTTGCGGAACGGAATTGCGGACCCATTCATTTCTATGGGACCACACTATGTGCTGCCCTGATCCGGAAATGTGGATCCGCAATTCCGTTCCCGGAAAAAATAGAACATAATAGAGCATTTTCTATTTTAGTGCCAGCGATGTGTGGTCCGCAAAATGCGGAACGCACATTGCCGGTGTCCGTGTTTTGTGGATCCGCAAAACACATACGGAATGGACGTGAATGGACCCTTAGGGTAAGTAACTCTGCCCGTAGCAATGTATTGGTCATGAGATCTGGAACAAACGTTTTGCGTCAGTAAGGCCCCTTTCATACGAGCATTACGGATTCTCTAAGGGTCTGTTCACGAGAAAACTGATGGTTTTGCATGCAAATGCAGTCCGTTTTGTCTGTGATTGCATTTAGTGGTTAAACATTTTTTTTTCACGCAGATGCTATCAGTTTTGATACTTTTTTTCACAAGCGTGGAAAAAAACCCGGAAGAATTACAAACAACATCTTCCAGAAACCTTCAGTGAAAAACACTTTACATCCGGACTGCATCTGGATGCAATGCGTTTTTCACGGAAGCCCCATTCACTTATATGGAAATGCAGAATATAGAAAATGCTGCGAGATGATGAAATGCAGAGATGATGAAAAACAATGTTCACGTACACAGGCCCATGCAAATGAATGGGTCAGTGAATTGAACGCATTGCACCCATACGTAAAACTCGCTTGTTGTGTGAAAGGGGCCTAAGGCTCTGTTCTCTCTAGCACCATGGGTGGAGTGTTGTAGTAACAAGCTCGCTCCACCGTAAGGTTCAAGGTTCTGTGCAACACCCAAACAACTGATCAGTGGGGGTGCGAGGTGTTGGATCCCCCCCCCCCCCCCCACCAATCAGCAAGTGATGGCCTATCCTGAAGATAGGTAATCACTTAGTAAAGGCTGGACAATCCCTTTAAGACTTATGATGGTGTGAGGTGAGTCTTGCAGTGGATCTTGATAGATCCTATTGACTTATAATAGGTCTGTCAGTTTTTTTTATTTTTTATTTTTTTAAGAAAATACAAGCTGCCAGACTATTTTGACCATCTAAAAGCAATTCGAAACACTCAACACAGCTCCTAATGGTAATGTGACGTAAACTGTAAAAAAAAACAAAAAAACAATATTGCTGTGTTGAACAAGTCCTGTCAATGACTGTGTGTGCCGTCCCCTCAGTGAGGATGATTGAATCCTATGAGTGAATGGCCTCCCAGCTCAATGGAAGCTGCCAAAATCCCATGTAAAGAGGATATCCAGAATCTGGACAGTTTTTGAGAACACATATGGGCAGATTTAGTAAACCTGTAGATGGCGTAAACTTAGACTGTCTAGACCTGCACCAGATGTATCACATCCAGGCTCCGGCTGGATGATAAATCTGACAACAATAATGGTTGGCTCAGTTTAAGACAGAATCTTACTCCAGAATTGTGGTGCAAAATGGCACATATCAAGCCACAACTCTTTCTCAAGGAGCCACCCCCTTTGTGTTAAGCCACACTCCCTTGTTAAGCTAGACACAGTAAATTTTTCTAAACCTGTGTGTGCCAAATTTCTCCAAATTTTTCCACAATTTACACCAAAATCTAGTTTTTCTCACCTTGTTAAATGTGGGCCTTTGTGCATAAAAAGATTTAAAAATTGGAATACAGGTGGAGGGTGTCAATGACTGTCTTCTGGACAACTGTCAAGTCAGCAGTCTTCCCCGTGATTGTGTAGCCTGCTGAACCAGACTGAGGGACCATTTAAAGGCTTAGGAATCCTTTGCAGGTGTTTTGTGTTGATGAGCTGATTAGAGTGTAACACTATAAATTTACAATATTCTACTTTTCCGTGATAGTGACTTTTGGGCTATCGTTAACTGTTAAACCATAATCATCAGCATTAACAGAAATAAATGCTTGAAATAGATCACTCTGTATGTAATGAATCTATATAATATGAGTTTCACTTTTTGAATTGATTAACTGAAATTAATTAACTTCTCAATGATATTCTGATTTATTGAACTGCACCTGTAATTCCCACATGAATTCTACCTCTGTCGCCAGCCACCAGTAGTGATGCTTGGTTCATGGTGACAGACCTTCACTTTGTATCCTCTGGAGTCTGAACTAGGAAACACATTGGCCTGATGTAGACTGACTGGTGGGGGGAAACAGAAGAAGAATGTCCAGGTCCTGTGCGGTTGGTAACCTTTCAGTCAGAAGTAGTGCTGTGCAAGGAAAGAAAAAAAAATGAAAGGGCAGCTGCACTTAACTGAACACTGTGGAGCCTTTGGTCTTTGGAAGGGTGAGGGGCCGAGCAGTCAAACCCCATCAATTAGACAGAGAAGTATGAATTTGTAGAATTATGTATAATATATCAACCATAACTGTGGGATACTGAGCATTTCATTTTGGGTATGTCAGGTTTGCATTCTTGCTTATTAAAGAGGTTGTCTGGAGGCATGACTTTTTTTAGATTGGGGCAAAATGGGTTGAAAAAGAAGCATTACTCACCTCACCGATCCTCCACTGCTGCAATTCCAATGTGCAGCGAGCCCCGAAGGAGCTGGTGTAGAGGATGGGAGTGGTAGTGGCCCTGATGTAGTGTAGTTGTGTCATAGCGTCCCACTTCAGGCCGTCGCTCCCTGGGTTCCGTTGCAGTAAAAGTTGTAGCATTGAAGAATGAGGCCAGAGTTGACCGTAACAAAGTCCTTTTTACGAAGTGCATGGTAGAACTTGAAAATATACAGTAGCAGCAGGCTTTAGTGCAATTCCTCTCTGGTACCAGCAAGGATATTGAGGCAGGTTGGTTGGTGGCAATTCAGCACTTAGGTGATACTGGCCTAGTGGTTGTTTGGTCATGAGGGTGTCTTTAGCCGTATTCTCTCACTTCACAGTGGTTCTCAGCAACCACTTACTTTTAACTCATGAGTGACACACCGCTGACATCAGCATTTCTGTCACTAATTTATGCTGCCCTCAGTGAGGTCACCATAAAGTTGATGACAGGTTCCCTTTAAAGTAGTTGTCCTGTATTTTTTAAACAAGCTCAGATCAGTGTAAAACAATAAAATAAGGGACGCTCCCCTGACTGTTCACCTGCTGCACCTGTTTTGACGCAACAATGTCCCCCACTAGTCTCACCTTGCTTATCTGTCACAGACGTACTGAGACATACGGACGGGACGTCCCGGCGACAGTGAGTGGCGGGAGATCTGTGAGACTGACAACACGTGTTTTGATCTGACAGGTTTTCCTTGTGGATCAATAGGTGTCTGTTGTTTCTGGTAAAGGCCACACCCCTTGCCTCCAGGTGTTGCTTATGTGGTCATTTAGCCTTCCTTATTTATAGTTGCTTCTCCCACTATGCTGTACACTTTACAGCTTCTGTGCCTGTGGATAATTTGTGGTTGGATCTCGGCTGAGTTCCTGGTGCTTCCATAGCGTCTTTTGAAGTAAAGTCTTTCCTTTCCCTTTTGTATTTTGTTTGGATTCTGTGTGTTGCATTTCCCTATTGTTTGTATTAGGCCTGAAGGAGACTCCTGTTCGTCCTTCCTTTTAGGAGGATCAGGTAGTCTCGTCCCTGCCATTAGTACCAGGGTCATATAGGACTCTAGGTATTCCTGAGTATGAACTCGCCTACCTTTTGGGGTCTGTTCATACTGGTAATCAGTCAAGATTTTGGTTAGGGTTTTCACTAGGAGGTGTCCATTTTCCTTCCCATGTTCTCGGGCCTAATTCCCTGTTTCCCCCATCCCTTCTCTGCTCGGTGTGGTGTTTCCCTCCCACACAGAAGTGTGACATTATCCCTGCCATACACCCAGGCACTTTCAATGTGTCAAGAAGGTAGCAGGAGTGGATCTGGTAAGTGGAGGAGATGTAATGATGGTGATAAGGAAGTATGAGATTACTCACCCGACAAGAACATTGGGTTGGGAAAATAGTAAGCAAACAAAAGGGGTTAAGATTGTGGTTTATATTGGAATTATTATTTTATTTTATTTCAAATATGTACTTATGGAGTGGGTAGTAAAAGGAGATTATCGTAGGCAAATTTTACTGCTCATCTTCACCATGGAGCCCTGGCCTAAGGCTGACCCCCTCAGGCCATTCATTCTGAAAATAGACCTCTAGTAGTTTCTTCCACACCACGGGTAGAAGTTTATATTTCCTTAAGTAAATCTTTGTTCTTTTCAGCTCTTACAAGTCCACAGGTTGACTTAGGCTACTTTCACATTAGCGTTTTTTGTGGATCCGTCATGGATCCGTTACAATAATACAACCGCATTCATCCGTCATGAACGGATCTGATTGTGTTATGTCTTCTATGACGGATCCGTCTTGAACACCATTGAAAGTCAATGGGGGGCGGATCTGTTTTCTACTGTGTCAGAGACAACAGATCCGTCCCTATTGACTGACTTTGTGTGCCAGGACGGATCCATCTTGCTCCGCACCACATTGCGGACAGAAAAACGCTGCAGGCAGCATTTTGGTGTCCGCCTCCAGAGCTCAATGGTTACTGAACGGAGGCAAACTGATGCTTTCTGAACGGATCCTTATCAATTTAGAATGCTTTAGGGCAAAACTGATCCGTTTTGGACCGCTAGTGTGAAAGTAGCCTTACATGCTACCCTGAAATAATAAAAATAAATTATAATAGGGAAAAATTATTCACTCACTTTTTCACCAATTAAGTCATTATAGTATTAATTTAAGCTTGATCAAGGAAGCTCAAACTATCAATGGTTTATAGTCGGGGGGCACACTAAATTGCTCCTCTTAGCATTTTTGAGGAGTATTTCTAGCTAAGGAGGAGTATGAAATTCAGCATAATTGTTAAAATCATGCATAGGCATGCATATCCTTTAAAAGGTCATTATTTATGCAGGGAAACCATTAAAAAGAAATACTGTATTTTTTACCCTATAAGACGCAACCCCCCCCCCCCCCCCCCCCCAAAGTGGGGTAAAAATAGCAGAGCGTCTTATGGGGCGAATGCTGCGACCGTCCGGTGAATATGCTGAGAGCCAGGAGGGGCTGGGGCTGGCATCTGTTTCTGTAATGGCAGCAGGCCCCAGTTCAGTCACTGTATTCTACTACATTGGGCCCCGCTCTCTGTAGTATACGGTAATTGCATGATTTTCCTATTCTATGACGTAAAGTCATGATTTTATTAAAGACACGGAGGCGAGTATTGCATAACTCTTTCTTTACTCAAAACCACAGCAGCAAAGAATTTACATAAAAAATTAAGGACAACCCCCAGTAGAACCCCTCCCATTGGATAGTCCATAAATAGGCTCTCCTCATCCATATCATCCTCTTTCTTTGATGTGATCAGCCGAACCATACACGAACACTGGAACCAACTCCCCACATCACGGAACAAACTCCAAACCGGAACCACGAACCGGACTCTAGAACTCGAGCTCAACCGGAGCAGATGACAACCGAAAACGAAAAGGCATGGGAAGGACACCTCCAACCTAGAGTGCATTCAGGAACACCGGACCAGGAATCAACCTACGAGAAGAGAAAACAGGACAGTACGGGTAATACATAGGACTCGAAAACCATCAAAGTAGCTGAAAATAGGAAAGAACAAATTCAGCAAGCATAAATATTATCATATAATGCGGAAGCAACATATACAAATCAACATATATACACTCGAGTACCTAGAACTGGTCAATAAAAGGGAGGGAGAAGAAAAAAAGGGGGGGCAATACTCGCCTCCGTGTCTTTAATAAAATCATGACTTTACGTCATAGAATAGGAAAATCATGCAATTTTATAACAAGACACGGAGGCTTCGTATTGCAAGTTTAAAGTGACGAAATAACTGAAGAAAAAGCATGACGGGGAGGTCTGAAATAAAACTCCCTAAAAGTGGAGGCTCTAGACCAATCAGCTAACCGCAGCACATCCTCCAGGCGGGCCCCTGCGACAGTCATGGAGGTAGCGGAAGCTCCCCTAACCGAATGCGCCGTGAATACCGAAGTATCCACACCGGCCAAGGACAGAACCCACTTCACCCAACGGGATAAGGTGACAGCAGCAACCGGAAGAAACGGCCTGCGGAAGGAAATGAACAATTGAAAAGCCGAAGCGGAACGCAGAGAGGACGTACGTTCCAAATATTCTTTCAAACATTCCACCGGGCAAAGAGCCGGATTATCTGGGAATGCTGGATAGGACACCGACCGGATACCAGTCTTCGTGCGGCGAGAGATGTTAAAGGACACACCATCTGGGGTAAAAGATAGTGCATCAAAATCCAAGGCTCGAACATCTGAAACCCTCTTGCAGGATACCAGACACAGCAAGGTGACCAGCTTAGCAGAAAGCTGGCGCAGAGACAAGTCCGAATTGCGAGGCCAACCAGAGAAAAACTGCAGAACCAAAAGCACGTCCCAAGTGCTAGTAAAACGGGGTCTCGGAGGACGAGACAAACGTGACCCCTTGAGAAGTCGACACACCAGGGGATGCTGGCCCGCTGGACAGCCCGCAAAACCCAAGTGACGAGAAGAGATGGCTGACCTAAAAAGGTTTATAGACCGATAAGCCTTGCCCTCATCAACAGAGAGGACAAGAAATCGAGCAGGTCGTTCACAGGAGCCGAAAGGGGATCCAAACCCCGTCCCACGCACCAGTCAGCCCAACGTCGCCAGGCTGAAAGGTATGCTCTCCTGGTGCCGGGGGCCCATGCGCTCTCCAAGAGGACACGAGTCGTACACGATACGCCTGCGACATCCCAGCGTTCCCCGAGATTCTGCACGCCAATAGGCGGAGCGAACCGTCTGATACCAGCGGATGACGCTGGCCCATTGGTCCGCCGAGGAGGTCCGGAAAAGTTGGAAGGAGACGGGGATCGTCCATAAGGAGTTCCAGAAGATGAGGGAACCATGATTGGGCTTGCCAAAACGGAACCACCAGAACCAACTCTGCCACCTGTAGGCGAACTTGAGACAGCACCCGAGGTATGAGTGAAAAAGGAGGAAAAGCATAGGCCAGCTGACCCGACCAATCCTGAAGTAGGGCGTCCACAGCCTCCGACAGAGGGTCCGGCCTCCAACTGTAAAAGCGTGGAAGCTGGGCGTTCCAACGGGAGGCGAAGAGATCCATAGAGAGGGAACCCCAGATCGATGCGATGGAAGAGAAAACCGCCGGATCTAATTTCCAATCGCTGAAGTCCGAAGAGTGACGAGAACTCCAATCTGCGAATGTGTTGCGGAGGCCCGGAAGATATTCCGCAACCACCGTGAAACCCCTGTCCAAGCAGAAGGACCAAAACTCCTTCGCTAAGTGGGAGAGGACCGAAGAGTGAGTGCCGCCCATGGCATTGACATACCGCACGGCTGCCACATTGTCCATCCGGAGCTTGATACACGCCGATATCCTGTGGCTGGTGAAGCTGCGGATGGCGAAGGATCCTGCCAGTAATTCCAGGGCGTTTATGTGGAGATGAGATTCGCCGTCTGACCAGGGTCCTCCGGTGGAAATCCCGTCGCAGTAAGCGCCCCAACCGAGGAGGCTGGCATCCGACTCCACGATCAGGTCCGGTTGGGGTCCCACGATGGCCTTGCCATTCCAAGCGTCGAGGTTGGCGATCCACCACAATATCTCGTCTCTCGTCTCGAGATCCAGATCCACCTCGTCCGCGTAGGACGCTCCCGCTTGAAGGTGTGCGATCTTCAACCGTTGCAACGCCCGATAATGAAGAGGTGCAGGAAAAATCGCTTGTATGGAGGAAGAGAGGAGACCGATGATGCGTGCCAGGTGACGCAAAGAAATCCGAGGGAGCCTCAGGACCTGACGCAACTCTTTGCGGATGGCTTTGATCTTGGAGCCCGGAAGGTACAGGGTCTGATCTATGGAGTTCACCACAAACCCCAGGAATTCCATCGATCTCGAAGGTTGAAGACATGACTTCTCGGCGTTGATGACAAACCCGAGCCCGGTAAGAAGGCACAACGCCGACCGCAGGTGGAGAAGAAGCTCCGACGGAGAGCGAGCCATGACGAGGATATCGTCCAGATAGATCACCAGACGAATACCCTGGCAGCGAAGCCACGCTACTACGGGCCTCAACAACTTGGTAAAACACCAAGGGGCAGATGAGAGGCCAAACGGCAGGCACGTGAATTGCCAAAGATGGCCGTGCCAACGAAACTGGAGGAGGCGTCGGGACTGGGGAGCTACAGGCACCGTCAGGTAGGCATCCTTCAGGTCCAACTTTACCATCCAGTCCCCCGGGAGCAGAAGGTCTCGCAGTAAATGGATACCCTCCATCTTGAAATGACGGTATCGAACGAACCTGTTTAGGTTCCTCAAATTTATCACTGGTCGGAACTGGCCTCCTTTCTTTTCCACCAGGAATATGTTGCTGACCACTCCAAGTGAGAGTGGGGGGGCCCTCTCTATTGCCTCCTTGACCAAAAGGGACCGAAGTTCCAGGTTCATACAGGCCCGGGCAGGCCCTGACAGCACTAAGGGCGGGGCCTCCGGCAGGGATAGACGGGCGTCCGTCAGATCTATCTGAAAGCCTTGAACCGTGGCCAGCACCCACGGATCGGAGGTGACTCGATTCCAAGCAGGTAAAAAATGTCGGAGTCTGCCCCCTATGCAAAGGTTGGAAGAAGACAGTGGATTTATGAGACTTACCAAGGGGACGCCTAGATCCCGAGTTGCCTCTGAATCCCCTGGAGCGAAAAGGTGTGCCTCTGGACGGGAAGAAAGAGGACTGTTGTCTCTGGTCCTGGAACGAGGAGTGTTGATGAAAGGGACCTCGACCGTTTCCACGGGTCTGGAATTGGGCACGGCCGGACAGACGGCCCCTGAAGCTGCCGGCCCTAGAAGAGACACGCCCTCGGAACACTTTGCGCATCGATGACTGGGCTTTGTCCAGCGCAGTAAAGGCTCCTACGAATTTGCCTAAATCCTTTATAAAACCGTCCCCAAAAAGGAGACCCTGGGCCTCTTTACCCATCTCAGTCAGCGCCATGTTTGACAGCTTGGGTTCTATTTTCATGAGGAGCGCCTTCCTCCGTTCGATAGAGAGGGAGGAATTGACATTCCCCACTAGGCAAATAGCGCGCTGGGCCCAGCCGCTGAGCTCCTCCGGGTCAATGGACGTGCCCTCCGTCCTGGCTGACTCAGCCAATTCAAAAATTTTTGTAAGAGGCCCCAGACTGTCTAACAGCTTGTCTTGACAAGCCCGTAGTGCGGAATCTAGGCCCTTGCGGGGGTTAAACCCCGTCTTAGATAAGAATTGCACCATCTTGGGGTCTACATTAGGCGTTTCACATACCTTATTTGGTATCAAGGGGCGGGGACATTCCGCCTTCAATTTGTTCCGGGTCTCTTTAGACAGTGGCTTCCTGACCCTATCCTCTAGATAGCGGGCCACATGCGGAATGGGGAGCCACTCAGCCGACCGAGGATGGTGCAGGCTGTCTGGGTCAAACAGGGGGTCGCCCTGTGGGTCAACGAGGGAGCTAGGTCCCGGGGCATTGGTCTCCTGAGCCGCAGAAGAAGCGGGTTGGGAGACCCCTTCAAACGCATCAGCTACTTGGATCCCATCCAGATCCACCTCTGAATCATAGTGACCCTCATCAAAAACCTCCTCATTAGACTCTATATCTGAGTCAGACCTGGGCTCGGGCTGAGCTCGAGCGGATTTCCAGGAGCGCGATTTTTCCGCCTGGCGCTGACAGGCTCTTTTGCGTGACCTTGGCACGCCGTCTTTTGATAGAACTATGCTATCCGCATTAAGTGTTCTGGAGGTATCAGAGACCGGAATTGCAGCCGGAGTAGTAACCGGGACTTGCGCTCTGAGCGCTTGGGTGATAGACTGGCTAATCATAGATGACATATTGCCCATGGCATTAGCAATAGCCGTCGAGATTGACAGTTGCAGATCCCCAACCTGGGGCTCATTCAGGCATTGAGCAACAGGGACTGGAGCAGAACTAGTGGTGGGGTCAGAAGGGGCATCGCTAGGCAGGGACATAGTTGCAGGAGTAGTCACTCCAGAGCAAGGAGGGTCAGATCGGACTGAAAAAAAAAATCGTAACTTAGCTGGGAAGCTGGCAGTCAGGTACCGCTGTCCGGCGACGAGAAAAGGCGCCGACAGTGACCGGAAGGGGCGGGGCAAGCTAAGACGCCCCTCTCCCCAACAGGTGTACCAAGATGGCGCCCGAGATCCCAGTCTCAGGCGCTTACGTTCCCCGCATTAGAAAAACAAAATGGCGCCCGAGATTCTCGCACCGGGCCGAAATCCCGCGAATCACGAGACTTCGGCCGGCACAGAGCGCGCGAAAACAGATAGGGGAAGACGCGAAGATGGCGCCGGTCTAAAGATAAGGTAAGGGGTAGGGAGAGAGCGGACCGGACGGAGGAGGGGGACGCAACCAATATAGGTATATAACAGGGACCGGGACAATCGCAGGCAGGCTGACTCAATTGCAAGGGACAATAGAATGAGTGACCCCAACAACGCGGAAAAATTAACAATTATAATAATATCTCAAGAACCGGTCAAAACGAAAGACATGCGAAAAAATAATATAAATATCGAATATTCATAAACTGGACAGTAATAAGCCCCACAAGGAAAATACTAATTGTACAAGAACACTGCCCAATGTAAATACAAGTACTTATCTGCTGGGCAGCAGCAAAGAAAGAGGATGATATGGATGAGGAGAGCCTATTTATGGACTATCCAATGGGAGGGGTTCTACTGGGGGTTGTCCTTAAATTTTTTATGTAAATTCTTTGCTGCTGTGGTTTTGAGTAAAGAAAGAGTTATGCAATACTCGCCTCCGTGTCTTGTTATAAAATCATATTTAACTTTGTGGCTATTGTTTTGGGCGCTTGTAGCGTATCTCACTAACCTCACTGTGCCTGCGCCGCCCACTTTATAAAAGAAGCAGGCGTAGTGAGCTACGCTACGAGCGCCCGCCCGGCCTCCTGACTGCCAAGAAGTTAGTTGTAAGTAGTACAGCGCTAGATTAAAGATGATTGGAATACTTTAAACAATAGCCACAAGTTAGATATGATTACCGTATACTACAGAGAGCGGAGCCCGGTGTAGTAGAATACAGTGACTGCACCGGGCCCCGCTGCCATTACAGAAACAGATGCCGGCCCCCATTCACTACATGAGGGACACTGTTATGGGGGATCTGTGGATGACACTTAAGATGCTATATATGTGTCATCCACAGATGCCCCCATAAGGGTCCATTCACACGTCCGTTGTTTCTTTCCTGATCTATTCCGTTTTTTGCGGAACAGATCAGGACCAGTTCTGGACCCATTCATTTTCAATGGGTCCTGGAAAAAATCGGACAACACAATGTGTGCTGTCCGTTTCCGTTGTTCCGTTCCGCATGTCCGATTTAAATATAAAACTTGTCCTATTCTTTTCCGCAAAAATCGGATCCTGGTACAATACAAAGTCAATGGTTCCGCAAAAAACGGATGACATTCGTATGTCATCCGTTTTATGCGGAATCCGTTCCTGGAAATTAAATCCTGCCCACAGAAATCACTTCACTTTTTTTTTTCAAATTTTTTTTCAAAGAAATCCAAACAACTTTATTTGCTTTGTGAAATTTATACATGTTTCCGTTTTTTGCGGATCCGCAAAAGACGGATGACATACGGAAACATTTTTCAGGAACAACGGATCCGCAAAAAACAGACCGAAATTCGGGATATAGAAAAATACTGACGTGTGAATGTAGCCTCAGTGCCATCCACAGATGCCCCCACAATGATCCCCCATAACAGTGCCATCCACAGATCCCACATAATAGTGTCATCCACAACCATTACGGTAGTTCAAAACCCACCAAAAGCACACCTTTTTGGTTAAAAATATTTTTTTTATTACTTTCCTCCTCAAAAAACCCAGGTGCATCTTATGGGAAGGTGTCTTATAGTGCGAAAAATACGGTAATGGTCTTTGCACCACCATATTCAGACACCTGTAACTTTTTTACATTTCCTTCTGTTCCATCTACAGAGCTTTGTGGGAGCTTGTTTTTTGCAGGGCGATCTGTAGTTTTTAGGGTACATAAGACATCTGAATGACTCCAAAGTACTAGGAAAAATCACATGGCTAGAAATGCTCATGACACTTTTTGTAAAGCGTAAAAATTGCTTGTTAGGCTACATGCACACGTTCAGGATTCATGTGCGGAGAATCCGCACTGAAATCCGCAGGTGTTCACAGGCAAATCCGTGCGGTCAATCCGCATTAATTGGTGCGGATTTGCGTGCGGATTCGGTGCGGATTTTCTGCATGCGGATTTTCACAAGTGAATTAAGAAAATCTGGTCAGGAAAAAAAAATTAATTGACATGTCGCGGATTTTAAAATCTGCACCGCAGGTCAAAATCCGCATCGTGTGCATTGAGAATTTCAAATTCTCATAGAATACAATGTACATGACCTACGGTGCGGATTTTCCGCACGCAAATCCGCGCGGAAAATCTGCACGCAATCCTGATCGTGTGCAGGGGGCCTTAGGGTGTCTATGATGCGCGTAGAAGTATTTTTGACCCCACTGATTATGGTCAGTGAGAA
This sequence comes from Bufo gargarizans, assembly GCF_014858855.1. Lineage (NCBI taxonomy): Eukaryota > Metazoa > Chordata > Amphibia > Anura > Bufonidae > Bufo > Bufo gargarizans. The sequence continues at coordinate 149,959,716 of NC_058084.1, forward strand.
ACTCTCAAGCATCCTCCTGTATAAAGTTGAAATTTGGGGATATGGTCCCCTTGGATACCACATTTGGTGGGTGTGAGAATACTCTCAGCCAGAGGTTGCAGCAACGCCTGTACAAGTGTCATAGGTGCCTGCGCAGGCAATTTTATGATTTGAAAAAATTCTGATGTGTATTAGTATGCGCAGGTTTTCCATGCACTTGATGAGCGCTTTGTGTGCTGTGAACGGCACGGGCAGCACAGCAGTACTGCTGGTGCACGAAACATCCAATAACACTCGCAGGCCACAACCAAGTGCGAGTAAGGAACTTTTTTTTACTAATAGGCTGATTTTGGCACGCTTGAGGTCCATGACACTCCATCTTCTATAGATATCCTAATTTATAATATTAGGACAGCGATATTGGTCATTTGCCATAGACCTTGCTGTCTCTTACAGCGGCATAGGACGGCTTCTCCCTTATCCTGCTCTTGGTACACCTGCCTCCAGCTGTCTGGCTTTAGAAATCATGGGTTAAATCCTCAGACTGGTCTCCCTGGAGTCTACCATATGCCTTGTCCCCCCGGCTGTTCTCCTATGAGGGTCTGAACTGTTCAGGGCAGCAAGGAGTGTCAGCAGTGCAGAGGCCCCAGACATGAGACAGTGGCAGCAGGCTCAGCAAGCCTCACACCCTCCCCTCTGCTTACTTTGTGAATTCTGGGTAAGTGAGCTAGGCATGATGTCCTGATTAGTGTTGAGCGAGCATGCTCGGCCTAGCTGCTGTTCGGCTCGAGCATCGCTATAGTCGGCACATCGGAGTGCCGAATACTGCGGGTGCTCGAGTATAATTTAATACAATGAAAGTCAATGGGGGACCCAATCATCAAACCAGGCTCCCCCTGCTCTGAAGAAGAGAGGGTGTCTGGTTCACAAAAAAAGGTTAGAAATTGATGGAAACCCCATCAAAATGGTTTGGAACAAGCATTAAAAGGATGGCTGGATGCGTCTTGGACTCCTATTATCTACGACATACAATAGACAACCACACACAGGCTATATGCCAAAAGCCAGGTATATGCAAGCCATCAATCTATCCATGCGACAGAAAGGTTATTGAATATTATGTTAGGACAATTAGAAAACGTTTTTGTCACCCTAATGATATTGATCTAGGTGCGCAGGTCCACCCAAGTCATCCAACAGATCTAAAGTAACTTTGAGGCTTACTGTCTCTCAGTCAGATGAGAGCTGGTTTGGAATGTCTAAGACTGTTATCTGTCTCATGGATAGATTGATGGCTTGCACATACCTGGCTTTTGGCATATAACCTTTGTGTGGTTGTCTATTGTATGTCGTAGATAATAGGAGTCCAAGACGCATCCAGCTATCTTCCAAACCATTTTGATGGGGTTTCCATCAATTTCTAACCTTTTTTTTTTTTTTTTTTTTTTTTTTTGGGTGAACCAGACACTATTCTCTTCCGAGCAGGGGGTGCCTAGGGTTCTCCCATTGACTTCCATTGTGCTTGGGTGCTCGGTAGAACACCCGAGCATACCGATGTGTTCGGCCAGCGCACCCGAGCACTTTGGTGCTCGATCAACACTAGTCCTTATACTGTATTGAGAGCAGAGGAGAAAACCCAAGCCCCTTAACCCACATACTGCTACACTGTAGAACTTTCTGTGCCACTCTAAACCTACATAGCATCATACTGTGCCACCTTGAACCTGAAGAGTCCTCTGTGCCACCCTAAACCTACATAGCATCATACTTTGCCACTCTGACCCTGTAGAGCCGGCATCTTAAGGCCATGAGCAACGCCCTGGGCACCTTAAGAATATGACTGACAGGTTAGATAAAACGTTTTTTTTTAACAAAACGAGCCAGCAGATTTAGCTTATAACAACACCATAGTAATCGCAAGGGCTCCATGGACAGAACAATATTTTTTAAAGTGGGGGTTAGAAACTGGTGACAGAGTCCCTTTAATTTACACCAAAAAAGCTGGCACACATTCTTGGCACCAAATGTATTATGTTTTAGACCCTATTTGCTCCACGGTCATCAAGAGGGTTTTATTTAGCAGGAAAGGGGGGTGACTTAACCCTAAATGTGTGGTCTAATGTGCAACAATGTGTATCAATATTTTGATGCAGAATTTTGCGACAGAGCAATAGTTAAAGATATCTTAAGATGTACAAAATTTATCATAAAGCATTAACCGCTGTTAAATTCGATCTTTACACTGTCTAGTCTAAGTTCACATCTTGGATAACCTGATCCAGCCTGTCAGAGTTCCCCGACTCCAGCAGTGCTGGATACTGCCATTGGCCACCGGACCCCATAGACTATAATAGGATCCAGCCGCTTTCTGGCATGAGTGCCGGGTTTCGGCAACCCATAGACTATAATGGGATCTGGCGGGGATCATAACTTCGGCGGAACCACCTCCAGCTTAGGGCTTTATTAAGAGTTGCGTCTAAAATGTTGGTCTTAATAAATGTGCCCCATAGTTTTATCCGTTAAATAAAATAAATAAAAACATCTTTTTAGAAGCAAAAAAAAGATGGTGGCAAGGTCTCATTGCTGTAAATAAGGGTTTTTATTGTTTAATCTAGTTTTGTAGGACACATTTTGAAAAATGCAATTCCTCCTTGGTTTCAGATTAGTAGGCAAAAAATAATAATCTGCAAAGATATAGGTTATTGACAAGTCAATGTAAAATAGAGCCTCAGTATGGTAAATTTTTAAGCTTTCAGTAATGCACATAGGCAGGCAGAAGTGGCATCCACATTGGGGGTATTTTTGGTTTGGGATAACTGCCAAAAAGTGTCAATCGTTTCGGCCTCTAGACATCTTCAGATACGAGGGGCAACATTAGGCCTTGGTTCAGCAGGAGCTGTCTATAATTTATTTTTTATTTTTTTGGGGTACATCAAAAAAGTTATTGGTGGCACCTGCCTGTCTGAACAAAACAAATTATTTGTAAATTGGATCATATAAATTGACAGGTTTTTGTATCAGGTGTAAGATCTCTGCATGACTTCCTATGGCTTTGAAAGGTCAGAGTTTTCATAAAACTTTTGATATCTTTATAAAGGCATATCAAAGGTTTTGATTGGTGAAGTCTGAGTGCTAGGACCTCCACTGATCGCCAGAATGAGGAGAGAGAAGTATTTGCACATCACATTCTCTCTTTTGTTGTTGCAAGATGGACTCAATAGGAAGGCTATGGGCTCATTGTGATTCCGTCTCTGCAGTGAGGAGAGAGCACACTATGCTAGCACTTCTCTCTCTTCGTTCTAGTGATCAGTGGGGGGCCTCAGCACTCAGACCCCCCCCACTGATCAAAACCTTTGATATCTTTAACCGAAAAAAAGTCACAAGCATCATATGTAACACTAATCAAAAGTTTTATAAAAACTCTGACGGTATAACACTTGTTTGGCAGGTCGACATCACCCAATTATTTGTTGTATTCAGTTATGTAGATGGTCTTTTTTTGTTTTTCTAAAATCATAGTATCCTCTGTGTGTATACAACATCTTTTTTGTCCCTGTAGTGTAGGACCAGCAAGTTGTCAATGGAGACCAGCAGACACTCCCTTTTTTAAAGGAGTTGTACCATCTGGGCCTTTTGAACGGCCAAGATAAGAATAACCACAATAAGCACCAGGGGAGGTGGACTTATAGAACTGGCCAAGCTGCTGCGCCCATCAGTTTTCATAACTCCTATAGAAGTGAATGGTAGCTATGCAAAAGGTTGCACAGCAAGCAACACTGTTTCCGCATTTCAAAACTTTTTGGAAAAATGATCTAAAAAGGGGTAATTTTATATAATCTTTCTTAGTCCAGAGAATCTGTTGAGGGGCACCAACTGTTATCGGCAAAGTGTAGAAATGATGCAAAGAAAGTGGGGATGCTGTGAATGGAGTTTGTTTCCCTATATGAGCTCATAGTAGGTTTCTTCAGAATACCAATAACAAGAGTCAATGCCAGAAATGTTACAATTTGTGGCCATTTTCCTGCCATCGAATAGTAAGAAGGTCGGACCTGCCGCTGGCTTCTCAAACAGCTGATTGGTGGGGGTCCCGGGTGTCAGACCCCCACCCATCATATACTGATGATCTATCTAGTGGATAGGTTATCAGTATTAAAATCTTGGAAAATCATTTTAAATTTGGGAGTGAATAGTATACCATTCTTGGAAGTTGCCATTTTGGAAAAGATATTGCAGAGACATCTTCTTGTACTGTTCAGTATACATTTGTGTCCCTGTAACGGTACATGGTGTTTGGTCGCTGGTTCTGATCCTTTTTACACAAAGACCAGAATGCACATTGTTGTCACTGTGATCAGTGTTTCTGCAATCGAATCCATGAAAGGCTTCCTCACTCTCAGGGCTTCGGTTACTCTCCAAGTATAAGGCTATAAGGCAAAATCTGCCGCCAACTCTGTAGTAGAAAAGGGGCATTTTTCACTGCGTGGTCCTCAGGGCACTGACTTCAGTGGTAGTGGTTTTTTTTCAGCTGCTAATTTGAAAAAAGCTTGAAGTGGCATGTTATTTTTCTGAAGAAGGTGGTTCTTAGAATTCAATGAATTCTTCTATTGTTTCTCCACCCAAAAAATACATTCTTCCAGCTACTAATTCTTATACTGATCTGTCACCAATTTTTTTCTCCTGCAGATTTTGCCATGTGAACTTAACCTGAGATCACATGGCAAAATCGGTAGCAGAATCAGCAGAGGAAAGCAGGTCTATTTGGTGACTTTTCCGCATACCATTCCACCGAGGAGAACCCACAGCATTTGCACCCTGTTTGGCTATACCCTCATTGTTCTTAAATTTCCAGGATATGACACCTCTTACGTTTTTTGAAGCTGCCCTCTCGGCCTAGACGCGTAGCGATCTGCCAGAGTGATAAACCAAGGTCTCTCATTTCTTTCACAATATTTTTATTCAGTTTTGAACAAAATAATACAGGCAGCTAGAGTTGTTGCGATACCAATTTTTTGATTCGGTTTCGATACCATGAAAAAGTATTGCGATACTCGATACCATTCGATACCACGCGAAAAAAATAAACAAAAAAAGCCACGTGCATTCCTCATTTTTAAAAATGGCGAATCGCGCAGTTTTTATTTTATTTTTTCTGTTCCGGCATTCACCACCTAGATTTTTTTTAATATATTTTAATAGTTTGGACTTTTCTGACGTGGCGATGTAATATGTTTATTATTTAAATATTTTATATGTGAAATTGGGAAAAGGGGGTGATTTATACTTCATATTTTAGTGTTTTTTGTTTGTTTTTTTTACACTTTTTATTTAATGACTATTTCCCCCTTAGGGGCTAGAACCTGGGATCTTTCATCCCTTTTCCTATTCAGCCTGATAGATCTCTATCAGGGTGAATAGGACTCCACACTGTCCCTGCTGCTCTGTGCACACAGCATCAGGGATGTTACCATGGCAACCAGGGCTTCTGTAGCGTCCTGGCTGCCATGGTAACCGATCGGAGCCCCAGGCTTACACAGCTGGGGCTCCGATCAGAAGCTGCCACTGCACCACCAATGAGGGGGGGGGGGGGGGGGAGAGAGGTCCCTGTGGCCACTGCCACCAATGATTTTAATACTGGGGGGTTGAGAGGGGCCGGCACACTGTGCCACCAATGATTTTAATGGGGTGGGTGGGTTGAGGGGGGGGGGGGCAATGATAACTACCTCTTTATACAGGAGGCGGGTACTGGCAGATCAGCGGCAGTTAACTGCCGCTGATCGCAGCTCCCTGTCAGGGGCAGGGTGCCGGCAATGCGATTCTGCTGCCGGCACCCGCCTCCTGTATGTGTTAAAGACTGACTACTGTATATGAGTCCAGACTTTCACTATCAGGCCACACAGAGCGGCGCCCAGCAATGTCCCAGCACTCACCATTAGTCCTGGGCGCCGCTCCGTTCGCCCGCAGTGCCCCATTACTGTCTCCTGTCCTGCTCCACATGCTGCTGATTACTATCGGAGCGATGGGAGGAGACATCAGATTCACTAGTGGGCGTTCCTTCTCCCTGGCTGTAGCGCTGTCCAATCGCAGCGCAGGGAGAAGGAACGCCCACTAGTGAAGCTGATGTCTCCTCCCATCGCTCCGATAGTAATCAGCAGCATGTGGAGCAGGAGAGGAGACAGTAATGGGGCACTGCAGGCGAACGGAGCGGCGCCCAGGACTAATGGTGAGTGCTGGGGCATCGCTGGGCGCAGCTCTGTGTTGAAATAATCCTATCATTGGTGGCGCAGTGCGCCCGCCCCTCCTCCGCCCCTCTCTTCTCATTGCCGGCGCCGCCCCTCCTCCGCCCCTCGCTTCTCATTGCCGCCCCTCCTCCGCCCCTCGCTTCTCATTGCCGCCCCTCCTCCGCCCCTCGCTTCTCATTGCCGCCCCTCGCTTCTCATTGCCGCCCCTCCTCCGCCCCTCGCTTCTCATTGGTGGCAGCGGCAGCAGCAGCAGCACAGGGGGAGGGAGGACAGCTTCCTTCTCCCCGTGCTGCTGAGAGAGAACATGAGCGCGCCGACAGCAGCGCGCTCATGTTCAGAGATACTAGACTGCGCAGAAGCGCAGCCCAGTATCGAAAAAACGGAAATCCCGGTATCGTATCGATACCGGGACAAAAGTATCGATTGGGTATCGAAATTTCGATACCCGCAACAACCCTACAGGCAGCTAGCAATAGCATTTTATACAGATAACGCTTCCGACATTGATTGCCCGTATCAAGTTAAGGGGAGGAAAGGGGGGAACAAATGGGTGGGGCAGGAGGGACATAGGGAATATAACAAACACAAACATCAATAACCCGGCCATGGTCCAAAAATTATACCCTCTGCTCAGTAATGTGTTATGCATGACTAGAAGTTACAAAACGCTCACTGGTGACTCAAAGGTCTTTTGATGACCTTCAGCTCATTTGCGCTTTGGCGCCACCCAACATGACACATACAGATCACCTACTCCCAAAGATTTCCCCGACACTCTCCTTTACCCATTGGTAGTGGGGAATTTCACTCTCCACTCCCCCCAGTTATTCAAATAATGTTTAAACCTGCCCTGACACGAAGCCAGGGTGCCTTCCATTTCACAATGGAAGCTAACCCGATTGATTACCTCTGAGATGCTCGGAACTTTATCAGATTTCCAGTACTTAGCTATAAGAATTTTAGCTGATGTTAAAATATGAAAAACTATCGTACGATAGGCCTTTGGCACTAAATGCAACCCATTAAGTAATAAGACCAAATCTGGGGTAAAGGGGAGAATTGAGTTAGAAAGCAAGAGAAGCATGCTGGACACTTCCTTCCAAAAGGATTTCAATTTTGCGCATTCCCAGAAAATGTGCATCATACCTCCCCCTTGTTTCCCACATCTCCAGCACACGTTTAACACTTCCGGGTATATTAAGGACAACCTTTCTGGCGTCATATACCATCTGTATATTATTTTCCTAGTAGCCTCCAGGTGGTACGAACACTTAGAGTGCTTCTGGGAGAGCGTGAATATATGTTCCCATGCAATTTGATCTGTAGGCATATTCAAATCCTTGGCCCATTTGTCTAAACCTGTTACGGTCTCTTTGCTATAAGCTTCCAGGAGTAACCGATAAAACTTAGAAATACCCTTCTCCTTACTACTTTTACTGCTGAAGAATATGGCAAACAATGAGTCGGAGCTACCCACCTCCTCTGGTAAAGACCTCAATAGGGATCTCAGCCTCAGATATTTGTAAAACTCTCTATTAGGGATCTCAAATGTACAAGATATATCAGAAAATTGCTGCATCCCGGACTCACCCCATACCTCTCTTACTGTTTTAATTCCTTTCTGCCTCCACAAGCTAAATGAAATATCTGGAATCATCTGCTCTATAGCTTCCAACGGTATATCCAATCTCTTCATGTACATTAACTCTTTAGCTAAAATAACATTCTTCCACAACACTAACCCTGCCTTAATCAAAGCTGATTTGGATTCTCTACTCGACGGATCAATATATGGGCATTGTAAAGTCACCCCAATATTGTTAATATCCGACGTGTTTGTCTCTATCTGCACCCATAATGGAGGATTCGGATCTATCAGACTTTGTCTCATGGGCGTCAAGAGTGCCGCATAGTGGTAATAAAGTAAATTAGGAAAACTAAGACCTCCCAAGGCAATTGGTCTATATAAGGTGGCAGCCGCAACCCTATGTCTGGCATTTTTCCATACGAAACGCAGCAGCAAAGATTGCAATTTCGCGATATATTTTTTGGACACCGAAATTGGAACATTCCTGAACACATATAAAATTTTTGGCAGCACCATCATTTTTATCGTTGCAATCCGACCTACCAATGATAATTCAGTACCTGCATACGCTTTAATATCCTCAGCTATTGTACCCACCAGTGGTTCGTAGTTGACTTTAAATAGCTTTTTAGAAGGGAATGGCAGTTCTACCCCCAAATATGTAATACTATCTTCCGCCCATTTAAACGGGAATTTAGAAGCTATTGATACTTGATCAGCAGGGGCCAGTCCCATATTTAACACTACCGACTTGTTAACATTGAGTTTGTAGTATGAAACTGTGCTAAATTCCTCTAGAATGGATAAAACTGCACTTAAGGATTTGGCCGGATCGGTCAACACTAAAATGACGTCATCCGCAAATAATCCTATTTTATGTTCCATCCCTCCAACTTGTACTCCCGATACATTACAGGCCCCCCGAATATATTCTGCCAGTGGTTCCATAACCAAGGTGAAGATTAGGGGTGATAACGGGCACCCTTGACGAGTTCCGTTTGTGATGGGGAACCCCTTAGACATAAAACCAGAAGTCAGAACTCTAGCCGACGGTTTAGAATACATAGCCAATATCGCTGTTTTCGCTTCCCCCACAATTCCAAATTTATCTAATATCTTATCCAGATAACCCCAATGAACCCTGTCGAACGCCTTCTCCGCATCCAGGGATAGAAGCAGAGAAGGCGTTCCACGCCGTTCCACCAATTCAATCAGGTCTATGAACCTCCTGGTGCCATCTGCTGATTGCCTGCCTTTTACAAATCCCACTTGGTCAGCATGGACCAAGCTAGGAAGAATCTCCGCCAATCTCACCGCTAGGATCTTTGCATACAGTTTTAAATCTGTATTCAACAGAGAGATTGGACGAAAATTCTCTGGTTTATCTGGAGACTTCCCAGGTTTTGGCAATGTGATAATAGTAGCCTCCAGCATTTCAGCCGGGAAATCCCCCCCCTTCCTTACCTCATTGAACAGTTTCCTAAGCGAAGTTACTAGGTAATCCTTAAATTCCTTATAATAACTATTTGTAAGGCCATCCGGACCAGGAGCCTTATTAGGTTTCAAACCTCTAATGGCGCTAATTATTTCCTCATCCGTAATTTCTGCCTTAAGAACCTCCAGGTGAGATTGGGAAATTACAGGTAATTTCACCCCCTCTAGGAATTTAGTGATTCCCTCCGATGATGGCTGGACCGTTTTGTCATTTAGTTTAAGATTATAAAGTGACGAGTAAAACACAGCCATTTCCTCAGCTATCAATTGAGGATCAAAGATTTTTGTACCAGTGCCGCTAAGTATGTAGGGAAGTTTCAATTTACATTGCCTCGCTTTTAGCCTAGAAGCCAATAAAGAACCCGCCTTGTTATCCCTCCCATAGTATTGGGCCTTCATCCGTCTGAGCGCCAGATCATACTTGTGTAAATCCAGGACATACAATTCCTGTCTCAGTTGTTTCAGTTCTAGTTCGCGTGTTGCACAGAACACTTTCTTATTTAGGGAGCTAAGCCTAATGATAGAGTTGACCAGCCGAGCCCTATGAGCTTCCCTTTCTCGTTTGTCTTTAGCTGCTAAACTAAGAAAGTGCCCCCTAGCAAAAGCTTTATGGGCACACCATACCGACCTGATATTAACTTCCCCTGTATCATTATAGGAGAAAAATTCTTTGATAGATCTATGCGACCCTTCAGTATATTTTGCTGAATGAAGAATTCTCTCATTTAAACGCCATGCCGTACGTGTGCCTGACCTAAACCGTTCCATAAGCGAAACATGAACTGGGGCATGGTCAGACCAACTAATATAACCTATGTCACAAGAAATAACTTTAGGCAGAGTGTCCAAATCAGAGAGAATGAGATCAATCCTAGAATAAGTTTTATGTCTCTGGGAGAAAAAGCTATAATCCCGTTCGTCAGCATGTTTGGCCCGCCAGATATCAACCAATCCTTCCTTTTGCGTGGCTAAGAAAAGTTTGGATGGCGAGTCTTGCTTCTCTGCTGCCGAAGAATCTAGCGCTGGCCACATCAGTGAATTAAAATCCCCCATGACTAATAAGGAACCAGCTTTGAGACCTGAGACCACGTTGAGCAATTTACGAATAAATTTCAAAGGCCCCTTATTTGGCGCATATAGTGCTACCAATGTTAATGGAATGTTATTGATCTCACATACCAAAATAATATACCGCCCCCCAGTGTCTATTTTTGAGTCAACCAACTTAAATGCCACGGAATCTTTTATGGCTATTGATACTCCTCTCTTTTTCTTATCCTTTAGGGTGGATGAGAACACATACGGATATCTTTTATGTTTAAATCTATGTGCATCAGCTGTGACCAGGTGCGTCTCCTGCACACACAGGACATCCGAATTATCCAGCAGCGCATTTCTCCACAGCTGAGCTCTTTTAAAGGGACTGTTAAGACCCTTTGCATTCACAGTAGTAAGCTTAATCACCATTTTGACAGTAAGAATAAGAGCTATTCAATATAGGCTCCCATTCCCCATTCCCACTTCCCTTCAATGAGCCTTGCATATAGTAAGCATGCATAATACGAGTACACAAGACCGGACCATGGTTCACAAGAAAAAACAAAACATTAAACAAGTAAACCTCAACTTTGTCAAATCCGGACGCCGACCCCATTGCGTCCTAACGGGGGTTACAGAAACCACCAACGACCGTTTAAGCCTAATAATGACACAATGTCTGTGAATTGGCAATAACGGAATTGAATCCTTCATCCCCGCATACAACCTCTTCAGGTATCTGGTGTGCGTCCACTGGTCACCTCAGACCACTCGCCATCCAGCTTAGTCGGAGAAGAAGCCTTGGATCTTTGTGGAATGTTTGTTGACAAGTTCCAATTGTCTAATAACGACACTGCCTCATCCACTGTTGAAGCCACAAATTTCTTGCCTCTGTATGATATGAGAAGCTTCGCCGGGAATCCCCACCGGTATTGAACGCCATGATGCCGAAGAATTCTGGCCGCCTCCTGAAATTCTCTCCTCTTAGACAGCGTGGCAGCTGACAAATCCGTATAAAGGGACACAGCTTGAAATCTATCCGGCAAGTTAGGATTCTCTCTGGCAGCCGCCATTATTCTCTCCTTTACGTGATAGAAAGTAATCCGCGCTAAGACATCCCTTGGCACCTCAGCTGGCAGACTTTTGGGCTTAGGGATCCTGTGAGCCCTATCAATATATAACTCAGATTGTGACAGGTCCGGTAGTAAGGCCACAAATAAGTCCGTTAGAAAAACGTGCAGCTCCTCTTGCTTGACCGTTTCGGGAATGCCGCGGAACCGTATATTATTTCTACGAGAACGGTCCTCCAAATCAATCACTTTTGCTCTCAGAAACTTTAGTTCCTCTTCTTTTTCATTCTGTGTATCTACCAGATCGTTATGCGCTCTGGCAAACTCCGCCATTTTATTTTCCAGATGAGACGTTCTGTGTCCGACAGCTATTATCTCTCTTTGCAAGGGCACAATCATTTCTTTAATGTCCGCTTGTAGGGACTTCCTCAGGTCTCCCATCAAAGAAATAAGCATGGATTCAGTCAGGGGATTATCTCCCCTTCTTGACTCAGAGGAAAGTAGGAGCTCTTCCTGATACTTCAACAGAGCCGATCTGCTGTGTGCCCCTGGGCTTTCATTCTGCCCCGTTAGCATGCTATGCTGCCTTCCCCCATTACCTGTGACTACAGCTGCGGTAACGGCATTCTGAGCGCCAACAAGGTCACACTGGGGTGTCATCATCCGAATCCCTGGGGATCCGATGTTCGCTTGTAACGAGGGAAAGGCTGCCGGGCTCGCGTGGATATGGTCCGCTGCTGTGCACAGGGCCGCGCTTCCACCCGCGCCATCTTGGCTGCCGCTTACCGCCGGGAAGAACTCGGTGAGTTTGGTTGATGTCGGCTTCTTTTTTGGCTTCACCATGTTGCTCTAAATCCGTCTCCAGCTGGGGAAAAGTTCAGCTCACTGAAAAGCCTTATATTAACGCTGTGAGCCGCTAGTTAGGCTTAATGGCACCGGAGCTCAGCTAGTGTGCGTCTTGCTCCATGCGCCGCCAGCCACGCCCCCCCAAGGTCTCTCATTTCAAGGATTCTGTCCCTCTTAAGTTTGCAACATGTGGCGATAACTGGCACATCAAAAACAGGAGTCATCGTACAATCATCTCAGAAGACTTGACCTGACTTTTGGGTTTTGATGTGGTTAAAAAACTTTACTTTAAGTCTGGTTTTTATGCCCTACCCACAGGTGGCAGCTAGGTGTTTGAAAATAATATCTCAGCAACACCTGCTACTTCCTCAATTTTCATAGCCTTACGGCTTATCCTCCTTGGTGTTGCAATTTCAATGTTGACGAGTGTATATAACTTACAGTTTACAGCCATCATTAATCTATAGGGTGAGCACTGCCTGACAGAAGGAGAAGGGAGGTGGGGGTGGGGGGGGGGGGCCTAGGTATCCTGGGGTATAAATCAGATATCTTGTATTTAATTTATTTTCCAGCTCGATTCCAGTTGATATGGCTTTATCCTCCTGAAATATTTTGGAAACATAATATGCAGCTCATATAACAGCACAAATGCTAATTACCTGCAAACGCTATTATGATTTGTAATCATGTTATATTTTTATATCACCCAGCGTTTCACATGGATACATGTGTACAAAATGCATGTGATTATCTTAATATAAATGTATCTTTGACAATGCAATGCAAAATGTTCTGTACAGAGCGTAAAATCAATAGTCTAAATAGAATACTGCCCCAGGAAGTTTACAGATTTATAGGGCACCTGTGTACCATGACCAGCCCTGAAGCGGACTCAAATCCTCCTAATGATTTTCTCTTAGGACTGGGTAAACACAAGGTAAGCTGCTGTAGTATTCCAAAATCTACCGGTTGCTTCACACTTTTGTGTTTGAGTCATCAGAAAATTACCTGTATAAAATCTTTAAAAAATTAATGCTAAAACTATATCTTAAGATACCATATGTTTTACTGAAGATGCAGCTGATGATACGACACACCTCAGGTTTTGAAGAAAATAAGAAAAAATATATTTTTAGCACATATTCCCCCCCCATATGAGATCCTGATATCAGAACTGCAAACTAGGACCTCACATCAGACCCCCATATCAGGAACTCAATTCAGACCCCCATATCAGTACCTCACATCAGACCCCTATCCGACCTCAGATCAGACTCCTATCAGATCTCAATGTCAGACCTCATTAAGGCTACTCCCAAGATAATAGGTGCACATTCACACTTGAAGGTGCCACTCCCTTCAAGTGTGAATGCGCACCTATTATCTTGGGAGTAGAATTCCTCTGCACTTTTTGCCCCCTCCCTTATCCAATAGAGCGCCTTGATTAGGTGGTACATATGGCTGTGCTTGCTCCTCCTCCCATTGGTTGCGTGATGCACATGGAGGTGACTAGGAGCAGCACACCATATGTGCGGCATCTGCGCTCCTGAACATAGAAGCCCAACGGCTTAGGTAGGTTTAGCGTAGGACCCGCCTGACCTGAGACCACCTTGGCGTTCGGTAGGCGGGCTTAGATGTGTTTTGATCAAAATATATTGACTAAGTGTCTCAGATATTATCATATCAGAGTGAGGACTTTGTCCATATATAGTGCTTGCATCTACTTTACTAATTGCATTATTATCTTATTCCTAGGAGGGAGGGTAGCCTAAGGGCACTTTCACACTAGTGTTATTCTTTTCCGGCATAGAGTTCCATTCTAGGATTTCAATACTGGAAAAGAACTGATCAGTTTTCTTTTCATGCATTCTAAATGGAGAGCAATCCGTTCAGGATGCATCAGGATGTCTTCAGTTCAGTCTTTTTGACTTTTCAGGACGGAGATAATACCGCAGCATGCTACGGTTTTATCTCCGTCCAAAATGCCAGAACACTTGCCGGATCTGGCATTTTTTCCCATTGACATGCATTAATGCCGGATCCGGCCCCAAGTGTTCCAGCAAAACGGATCCGGCATTGCGGTCTGCGCATGCTCAGGCTGCAAAAAATGTGAAAAAAAAATAACAACAGTTTTTCCAGATGACACCGGAGAGATGGATCCGGCATTTCAATGCATTTGTCATACAGATCAGGATCCTGATCCGTATGACAAATGTCATCAGTTTGCATGCGTTTTGACGGATCCGGCAGGCAGTTCCGGCAACTGAACAGCCTGCCGGAATCCTCTAGGAAGAGGGGAAAGGAGGGAAGCCTGATCAGTGGAAAATGAGGCATCTGTATCTGATAAGATATGTTACAAAGTTTCTTATATCCGCTGCACTATCAACTTGAAAGTGCAATGTCTACTTTATTTACTTTTAGCATCTAGTTAATATCAAAGGGGTTGTCCTGCGGATTGGTGGAGGTCCGATACTGATCATTACTTTCAGGCAGGCATGGTGTTGGAAAATATACAGTATAGGGAGCGGAAGCAGAAGTCTCTGTACACTGTGTAGCTTACTGCAGCTCAGCTCCCATTCTCTTGAATGGGAGCTGAGCTGCAGTACTCGGGCACTGCCACTATGTGCCGCTGGCTACCTGAAACAGCTGATTGCTTTGGGTACCTGGTGTTAGACCCCCACCTATCTGATATTCATGAATAGAATAGAACAGTGTTGGCGAACCTATGGCACGGGTGCCAGAGGCGGCACTCAGAGCCCTCTCTGTGGGCACCCACACCCTGGAAAAAGTCTATGGTGTACCAATATGCCTAAGACTTTTCCTGCCATTCATCAGCACAGGGCACACTATGAATGGCACAGGCAGTGCATTGAATGTAGGCAGGCTATTATAGCTAAATAATAAAGTACATGGAAGATATACTATATTGGACTGTTGTATTCAGGGTAAATCGCCGTGTTGGCACTTTAGGATAAATAAGTGGGTTTTGGGTTGCAGTTTGGGCACTCTTAAAAAGGTTCACCATCACTGAAATAGAATATCCATATCTTAGTTCTGGAAAACCGGTTTATGTTACATACACCAAATCTGAAGATGTACTCCTCAAAGATTTTGATGACAACAGATCTGGTTTGTTACCAGAGACCAAATTGTATAATTGGACGGAATAGTGACAGTCATGTATGGGCATTAATATATGAATTGAGATGTTAATTCACAGCAAGTCTCCATGACAACACTGAAGTGGACAGAAATCCGAATGGGACAAGTTGTAATTAAGAATGTTTCAGTAGTGCAGCCTCAGGCTTTGAACCTGCAGCTTTTGGCCTCATGCACACGACCGTATGTATTTTGCGGTCCGCAAAAAATGGATCCGCAAAAAACAACGGGCGACATCCGTGTGCATTCCCTATTTTGCAGAACGGAACAGCTGGCCCTTAATAGAACAGTACTATCCTTGCCAGTAATGCGGATAATAATAGAAACTTTTTTGGCGGAACGGAAATACGGACATATGGAAACTAAATGCACATGGAGTAACTTGCGTCTTTATTTATTTCGCGGATCCATTCGGATAAATGGCTCCGTATACGGTCCACAAAAGAAAACGGAGCGAACACGGAAATAAAATACGCTTGTGTGCATGAGGCCTTAAGCAGTTTTTTCCTTCCACGAGTTTACAATTGATACCTTAGGACGTTTCCACTTGTGACCTGCAGAAGAGAAAATAATCAGCTTTTTAATTTACTGATGAAATGATTTAAATCCTAAAACGAGACCTGTAAAGCTGGGGTTTGTGCGCACACTGCATTGTTTCTTGTCGCCATATATAAACCAACAAAGCGTAACCTTTTTATTTTACACTCTTGTCTGGCCAGAAAGTTAATGTTTAATCTAGTTCCGTGTGGCAGAACAAATCCCAGAAGACGGAAGTGTTAATAAAGGGCAGTTGCTTACTATCACCACTTCAGATTGTGATTGCCTCACTGGATGCTGCAATCAAATCAGGGCAAAACGACTTCAGCCTATGAGTATTTCATACATTCCTATTTGCTCAATTTATGATATGGGGCACACCAAATAAATAAATGTTAGTGCCCGATGTGGTATCAACAAGAAACCATATACAACCACCAAAGAAAGAAATGCCGTACATCATGTTAAAATATATCATTTAATCAGACCCAAAAATTAAAATTAGGGGTGCACCGAAATGAAAATTCTGGTCACTCTTATTCTACCCCCCTCCCTTGTCACTCTTATTCTACCCCCCTCCCTTGTCACTCTTGTTCTACCCCCCCTCCCTTGTCACTCTTGTTCTACCCCCCCTCCCTTGTCACTCTTGTTCTACCCCCCCTCCCTTGTCACTCTTGTTCTACCCCCCCTCCCTTGTCACTCTTGTTCTACCCCCCCTCCCTTGTCACTCTTGTTCTACCCCCCCCTCCCTTGTCACTCTCGTTCTACCCCCCCCCTCCCTTGTCACTCTCGTTCTACCCCCCCCCCTCCCTTGTCACTCTCATTCTACCCCCCCCTCCCTTGTCACTCTCATTCTACCCCCCCTCCCTTGTCACTCTCATTCTACCCCCCCCCTCCCTTGTCACTCTCTCATTCTACCCCCCCTCCCTTGTCACTCTCTCATTCTACCCCCCCTCCCTTGTCACTCTCATTCTACCTCCCCCCTCCCTTGTCACTCTCTCATTCTACCCCCCCCCTCCCTTGTCACTCTCTTTCTACCCCCCCCCTCCCTTGTCACTCTCATTCTACCCCCCCCTCCCTTGTCACTCTCATTCTACCCCCCCCCCCCCTCCCTTGTCACTCTCATTTTACACCCCCCCCCCCCCTCACCCTCCCTTGTCACCTCTAGTGTAGCCTGTGTAGCGTGGCCGAGCTCTGTTCGGTCCGCGGTACAGTAGCATTTGTTTCTTGTACCCGGCCGGACTGAAAGGAAGTGCACACTAAGTGAGCACTTCCTGTCAGTCCGGCCGGGTACAGGAAACAAAAGCTCCTGTACCGCGGAACGAACAGAGCTCGGCCACGCTACACTAACAACAGCAGTAGCACAGAGCAGACACAGCAGGCTGCGCAGCACTGAGCCGGAGATTCTTTAGAGCGGCAAGCGTTTAGGAGGCACAGCATGAGGGGCGCCGCCGGCCGGCCGGCTGCCCGAACGTATATGACCAACCATATTTTCTGCCGATATGTACCAATATCAGCCGAAATGGATTAGGCCCATTTTCGGCCGATATTTTCGGCCGCCGGAATTTCGGTGCACCCCTAATTAAAATCATTGTATACAAGAACAAAACTGTGTGTGGAGTATACATCCTGTCCAACACACCGCTGCAACCCTTCCGTTCAAGACTAGAACAGATTTATGCCGCCGGCGGAGCGCATATCGACGCCCCCGCCGGGATCGAGATGTACTTCCGGCATTTGGAGCGCTTCCTGGCGCGGCGCCGATGTGCGCATGCGCGAGTCGCGTTCTTTGCATGCCGTCCCATGTTGGATGGCGCAGTCTTTAGTGGTATGGGCCCTACACTGGGGAATCTTTTGCAGCTGCACCACATCTCCCTGCCCGCCTCCTGCTAATCGTTCTCATACAGGTGACTCTTATCCTTGGTGATTCACCATCATTTATATAATGGGCACATTAGCCCTTGTTACATGGACCCCTGAGGAAACTAGTTTAAGCTGGTGATGCGCGTGGGGCGTATCTATCTGCATACCATGTCCGCTTACTACAACATCTGATAAGTATTGTGCATTATACATAGTTTTTTTTATGTTTTATTCACTTACTTTGTACTATCTTGGCGGCATATATCTGTTCTAATCTTAATGGTTGCAGTGGTGTGTTGGACAAGATGTATACTCCACACACAGTTTTGTAATTGTATACAATGATTTTAATTTTGGGGGTTTTGTGTCTGAATAAATGATATATTTTAACATGATGTGCGGCCTTCATATGTGGTATTTCTTTCTTTGGTGGTTGTATAAACATTCCTATTTGCTAACATTGCGCATTGGCAGCCTTAAACATGGGTAGTTAAAGGCAAACATTCGTCAGGGCAGACACTTGTAGAGTCCTTTAGAGCCCTAAAGTTAAAGAGGGAGTGTCACCTTTTCTGACGTGCCTGTTTTAGTAACTACCTTCCTTTCTTTCCCAATGCAATTCTGCATCTTTTCATCTAACGCTGTGCTGTGCCTTTCCTCCATTATTCCTTCTGGAAGTTTATGAATGGTCAGCAGCCAGCAATAAAGGTCCAGCTGGGGATGTTCCCCTGCCCAGCCTGACGCTATGCAATCAGTGGGGAGACCCTGACACATGGCCCTTGGCCATTGTGATTGGCTGAGAGGGCTTACTCGGGGGTGGTTTGTCCCTGGGTAATTTGCATAAAACGATCACTTAGTTTTGGTTCTCATTTTGGCTCCTGACCACCACTTTAATGGGTTGTCTGGGCCCTAAAAAAAAATCTGAGTAAAAAAAGCAAAACCTCACTCACCTGTTCTCGATGTTCCAGGTTCCTGCCTCACGTCTTCGTGCCCGGCAGCCTGGCCAGAAGTGTGACATGATAACTCCCTTTACATCACCACTGCCAGCCATTCACTGGTCTCAGTGGTCATGTGCTGTGCCTGCACATGTGACTGCTGAGCCCACTGATTGGCGGAGAGTGGGCATGTCCTACTTTTGGCCAGACTGGGAGTGGTGGGGATGGAGACGTGCCTCAGGAACTGGGGCGACCAGAGCAGATGAGTCATCCCCAGCTTTTTCCTCAGAGCCATTCAACTCCTTTGAAGAGTTTTACCAAATGGTTTTTGCCGTGTTTTTTTCTTATAAAATCTAAATTTTGTAACAGAAACCTGACTGATTCCATTATAATCAATGGGAGAGATTTATCAAAACTAATGCAAAGGAAGACTGGCTTAGTTGCCCATAGCAACCAATAAGATTATACCTTTCATTTTTCACAGCTTCTTTGGAAAATGAAAGGCTCAGTCTGGTTGCTATTGGCCGCCAGCTTTCCTTTGCTTTGATAAATCATCCCAATGTATTTTGATCTCAGTCTAATTTGTATCTACCAAAAATAAGATTGGATCCTGGTTAATGGGGAAAGGGGCAACTCCTTGAGAGAAAAAAAGTTAAGGCCTCTTTCACACTTGCTTTGTCCGGATCCGGCGTGTATTCCATTTGCCGGAATTACACACCGGATCCGGAAAAAACGCAAGTGAACTGAAAGCATTTGAAGACGGATCCGTCTTCAAAATGCTTTCAGTGTTACTATGGCAGCCAGGACGCTATTAAAGTCCTGGTTGCCATAGTAGTAGTGGGGAGCGGGGGAGCAGTATACTTACAGTCCGTGCGGCTCCCGGGGCGCTCCAGAATGACGTCAGGGCGCCCCATGCGCATGGATGACGTGCCATGCGATCACGTCATCCATGCGCGTGGGGCACCCTGACGTCACTCTGGAGCGCCCCGGGAGCCGCACGGACGGTAAGTATACTGCTCCCCACTACACTTTACCATGGCTGCCAGGACTTTAGCTTTTTCTGAATGGTTACCATGGCTGCCAAGACGCTAAACGTCGGATCCGGCAATGCGCCGAAACGACGTTTAGCTTAAGGCCGGATCCGGATTAATGCCTTTCAATGGGCATTAATTCCGGATCCGGCCTTGCGGCAAGTGTTCAGGAGTGTCTGGAACTGAAGACATCCTGATGCATCCTGA
This sequence comes from Bufo gargarizans, assembly GCF_014858855.1. Classification (NCBI taxonomy): domain Eukaryota; kingdom Metazoa; phylum Chordata; class Amphibia; order Anura; family Bufonidae; genus Bufo; species Bufo gargarizans. Next base: position 149,979,699 of record NC_058084.1, read on the forward strand.
ACGGATTTCTCTCCATTCAGAATGCATTAGGATAAAACTGATCAGGATTCTTCCGGCATAGAGCCCCGACGATGGAACTCTATGCCGGAAGACAAGAACGCAAGTGTGAAAGAGCCGAATATTTGCATATACAAACCCAAGCCTTAGGGCGTGTTCTAGCCACTAAAAACAGATTTTTAAATGCTTGGTGTCAATGTGCTTGTATTGTTTAGAATCTATTCACTTGAACAGGCAATTCTTGTGCAGAAATCGGACCAAAGTAGTGCATTCTGTGGTTATTTCTGCATGGACAAAAATCTGACAGGTGAACTGCCTCATCGAGTATAATAGGTCCATGTTTAGTCCCTGTGCCGTCCATTGTACCCCGAACAGCACACAGATATGAATATTGCTCATCTGAATGAGCCCTTTTTTACCTTTCTTATTTGGATTGGTTATAAGGGAAAATAATAGCATTCTTAATACAGAATGCTTACTAAAATGTGGCATAAGGGGTTAAAAAAAATAAAAAAAAATTTACCTTGCCTCATCCACTTGTTCGCTCAGCCGGCATCATCTTCTTTCAGGACCTGCAAAAGGACCTTTGACGTAATCAAGCTCACCACGTGGTGATGTCGGCGTAGGTCCTGCTGAATGACGATAGAAGGATCTTCTATCTTCATTTAGCAGGACCTACACTGACATCACCACGCTCACCACGTGGTGAGCGTGATTGCTTCAAAGGTCCTTTTGCAGGTCCTGAAAGAAGATGATGCCGGCTGCGCGAACAAGTGGATGAGGCGAGTACATTTTTTATTTTTTAACCCCTCATGCCACATTTTAGTAAGCATTCTGTATTAAGAATGCTATTATTTTCCCTTATAACCATGTTATAAGGGAAAATAATAAAATCTACACAACACCTAACCCAAACCCGAACTTCAATGAAGAAGTCTGGGTTCAGGTCTGGGTACCACAATCAGTTCTTTTTCATGCGCGTGCAAAACTGAGCATCGCAACGCAATCGTAGTCAAAACTGACTGAAATTGTGTACGCACTCGCACGATTTTCCCTGATCGCAGACGCAACAAATCCGGACACGCTCGTCTGCAAGGGGCCTTAAGGGGGGTTGTCCCACCGTAGCAACTTTTTACTTATTCACAGATTAAATGAGAAGTGCCTTATCGCTGCGGATCTCACCACTGGGACCCCACCAATCACAAGAACGAGTATCCCCGTGGTGGTGCCTTATAGCTCAATTCGTTGTCTAGACATAAAGCGCTTGACAATCCTTATGAGCCCTATGGACACCTACCATGTGCTGGGACAACCCCTTTTGGATTTTTGAAGGCTATGATGTTTAGGCCGGGTTCACATCACCGTTATGGTTTCCGTTATTGTTTTCCTTTATAACTGAAAATAACGGAATCCATAAGACGGAAGTCAAAACGGAAGCCTTTAAGAGGCATTCCGTTTTGAACGGTCATAATACAAGTCTATGGGAATCCTAACAGATCCGTCTGGTTCCTGCTATGCAAGACTGAAATCAAAGTCCTGTCGACAGGACTTATTTTCCGTTCTGCATAATGGAAACCAGACGGATCCGTTATGCTTGCCCATAGACTTCTATTATAATGGAAAGCTAAACAGAATGCCTTTTGAAGGCTTCCGTTTTGAATTCCGTCATAATACAAGTCTATGGGCAGCATAACGGATCTGTCCTGGTTTCCGTTATGCAGGACTGGACTCCTGCATAATGGAAACCAGGACGGATCCGTTATACTGCCCATAGACTTGTATTATGAAGGATCAAAATGGAATGCCTCTTAAAGGTTTCTGTTTTGACTTCCGTCTTATGGATTCCGTTATTGTCCTGTTATAACCATGTTATAACGGAAAACAATAACTGAATCCGTAACGGTGATGTGAACAAGCCCTAACTTGTCTTGATCAGGTAAATCAAGGGCTGGACAAAGTTCAGAAGCCATCTGGCTCATGCACCTCGAGATATGCTGCTAGGGTCTAACTTTTTTTATGTCTTTGTAAGTCCTTATTGCCTAACTTTTAAAATGATCATACTGACTTGGAGTAGTCTGAACTGGCTTTTAGGGCTCATGTACATAGCAGAGCCATGCATGGAGCCTGTTTGTCTGGACTCTTGTCATTGAGTCCCTATGGCTCTGTACCATGGACCTATAGACCCTCTGTGTACCATTGTACCAATTATTTTTAAGCAAGTGACCACAGCCTGCCTGCTAAAACAGAAGATTCATACTTGCCTGCTCCATGCCGTTCTGGTCCTCTGCACTACCTCGCTGTCTCCATTTTCTGGTCCCTACACGGTTTACATCTGGTGGTGCAAGGACATGGTCATATGCACCGCTCCAGCCCAATGACTGGCTACAGTGGGGATGTGGCCACAATCGGCACATCCCCACTGAAGCCAGTGATTGGCTGGAGCAGTGCATGTGACCATATTCATGCACCACCAGTTGTAAGCAGAGCAGGCAGCAGAAGGAGGGTAGCGGAGGCCAAGTATGAATCTTCTGTTTCAGCTGGCCGGTTGTGGGCACTTGCTTGAAAAAGGATTATAACTTGAAAACCCCTTTAGGCAGTAATGCTTCTGGGGAAAAATACTTCCGTAATACGACATCTGATGTAACATGGCTTGATTTTACGATTCAGTATGGTGCCATAGACTTCAGCGGATGCTGTATTACATCTCTCTGCATCTTGGAGCATTTACTGAGCCCCTAGTACAGCTGTGTGCATTAAGCCTTACAGTAATTCGATGGTCCCTGGGTTAATCATTTGGTGCTGTGTACACATCTCTGCTGATCATTTAGCCTTGATATTCCTTTTTATTTTTTATTTTAGAGTGCAGGCAGAATGGATGGGAAGGTCGCACGGTAGGAAGCCGGAGTCCACTGTCACTTAGGAGTAATGGTGACACTGTGACTTTTTGCTCACCAAGAAAAACGAAGGGACTATTTTGAGAACAGATGGAAGGATGGGAAAGTCTCCGGGATGAAACTAGGTTATTTAGTAATGTGACGGTTAGCTGCCGCGCCGCGCTCTATTTTTGGCACTCCTCGGATTAGAGTCCAGAGTTTGTTTATTTAACAAATTACTAGCAGGTGCATGTGTAATGTCTCTGGATCCCACTCAATAAGCACGTGCGCAATCACCTCTGCGGAAGAGCAAATCATCGCTGATAAAGGAGGAAGATAAAAATATAAAAACAAAGCTTTATCAAGCCACGTTCTATATTTTCCATGACCTTTATATGTTGAGTCAGTCTGGCAAGAAATTGGAACAGACTCTATATAAATATAGATGTGTAGTAAAATACTGCAATGGACATATGGGGTCATTTATCACACTGGTGTTCAGTAGAACTGGCTTAGTTGCCCATAGCAACCAATCAGATTCCACTTTTCATTTTGGACAGCTCCTTTGGAAAATGAAAAGAGAAATCTGATTTTTTTGCTATGGTTGCTATGGGCGACTAAGCCAGTTCTACTTTACACCAGTGTGATAAATGACCTCTATAATACTCCATGTATAGATGCCCAGTGGTACGGTCCTGTAGTTTAGTGGGTTGTATGATATCTATGGCTGCATTCTTTCAGGAACAGCGCCACTCTCGTCTGTGGGTTGTGTTTGGTAATGCACTGAAGCCTTGCAGAAGGGTAGGACCACACGGTCAGGTTTCCTGATGCAGTTTTGGGTGTAGGTATAGATCATAAAATGAAAGAAAGTATAAGGCCCCCTTCAGGCAAGCGAGTGTCTCTGAGCAAGGTACCCGGCCTGAACTCCCAGCACTGCCGGGGTCACATAGTATTAACTTGATTTATGATGCTATTCAACCCTTCCCAGTTCTGGAATGTATTAGATGACTCTGACAGCAGAACTTGCTCATCTGAAAGGGGCCTAAAGGGCAGATACAACTCCCCCTTTTTTATATTCACCCCTGGTTTTGGCTGTCTGGTCGGACCTTAAAAGTGTTGACTACTGTTGATCAAAGTGTTTGTACGATGATTATATGACACTAAAGGTCCATTCATACGTCCGTTTTTTCTTTCCTGATCTGTTCCGTTTTTTGCGGAACAGATCAGGACCAGATCAGGACCCATTCATTTTCAATGGGTCCTGGAAAAAATCGGACAGCACAATGTGTGCTGTCCGTTTCCGTTGTTCCGTTCCGCATGTCCGTTTAAATATAAAACATGTCCTATTATGTTCCTGAAAAATCGGATCCTGGTACAATGCAAAGTCAATGGTTCCGCAAAAAACGGAAGACATTCGGATGTCATTCCGTATGTCTTCCGTTTTTTATCCGTTCCTGGAAACACATAGCAATTTTTTATTTTTTTATTTTTATTTTTCAAAGAAATCCAAACAACTTTATTTGATTATTGAAATGTATACATGTTTCCGGTTTTTGCGGATCCGCAAAAAACGGATGACATACGGAAACATTTTCAGGAACAACGGATCCGCAAAAAACGGACCGAGATTCGGATTATAGAAAAATACTGACGTGTGAATGTAGCCTTAGTAATATAGTCTTTGTTGATATTCTACACCATTTTCTATATTTCATAAGGTATTCTCCCTTGTTGGCCAAATCTTTTTTTTTTCCATAAAATGGCTGCTGATGGAGGGTCATGTGACCAAACACATCGCTCAGTCTGCTCCATTCAGATACACTGCACCTGCACTACATTCACAACATTGCAAGGCCAGATGTGTGGGTGTTTGAGTGGAGTAAGCGGAGTGATTTTGTCTGGAGTTATTTTTGCCTGGTCACATGACCCTCCATCAGCGGCCATCTTGTAGACATGTCTTCTATGTGGACAGCACAGAAGAATATGCCCATCAAGGGGATATGCCTTAAGAAACATGGCAAACGGCACAGAAAATCAACAAAGGCTGTGTTGGTGTCATATAGTCCACTTATATACACATTGTTCGAAAGCAGCCAACTCCTGTAAGGCTGAGTTCACTGCTGTAGTGCATGTCGGCACATTTTCAGATTGATTGCAACTAAAAGCAGTCTGCTTGGCCTCACAGTTGAACTGCTTTTAGCAGCAATTTGAAAAGGCGCCAATCTGCGTGATGGCGCTGTTTCAGCTCTATGGCGGCCTGTAGTGTGTGAATTTGACCTAAGCAGTTCCAGACACAGCCCATAGATAAAAGTGGTGCTTGGCGTAAACAACCATGTTTTTCTAATCGTATTCCTTCCTTCTAAACAGGTTTTCTGGGACGACAGTGGTGCTTGAACAGTTGCGAACCCTTTTTTATATTTCTGCATAAATTTGACCTGCAGTAAAATGACAACAGTCCGAAAAGTAGATAAAGATAACCAAATCCAACAAATCAGTCAAAAAGTGGTCATTTTATTTAGGAAAATCATCCATCATTATATGTCTGTAAGTGGGAAAAGTATGTGAACCTTTAGGGTACCCCCACACAAATTTCTGTGCGTTTCCGCACCCACACGGTTTGGTGCAGATTTGATGCGGTCTTGCCATAGATCTCTCCCTTCATTAGAAAAGGGTAAAATCTGCAGCTAAAACAGCAAACGGAATTGATATATACTGATTTCTAAATCTGCACAGAACATTTGTTTACTCTCATACACTTTGCTGGTGCTGTACTGACGCAGATTGTGACTGTGCTGCTTTTTTGGTGCGGCATAAAATGCACCAGAAACATGCAATTTTTGCAACAATATAACTACTGTATGTTTATGAAGCATTTTCTTCCAGAAAAGTGAACACATAGTACACTTAAAGGGTTTCTACCACTTCGTTTTCACATAATTAGGTGTCAGACACTAGCGATCCGCTAGTGTCTGCTCTGCCAAACAATCCTAATATAATAGCTTTTGGGGCAGCCGTTTCGCTAAAAAAAGAACTTATATTGATATGCTAATGACCCTCTAGGTCATGGGTGCACAACCTGCGGCCTGGGGGCCACATGCGGCCCTTGATACCATTCTGTGCGGCCCCCAACTATCTGGTAACAGAAATGTATGTCTATGTCTTGTGGCTGCTCACATGTTTTTTTCATGTATTCCCCCATTAGATGGGAGTCCTGGAAGTGTAACCAGACATTTATAGTATATACATAGTACGTACAATACACCATAAATACAATATTTCAGTTCTTAATACCCCTTTAAATTTTATTTTCGGCCCTCGTGATCGGTTCAGCCTGGCAATGTGGCCCCCAACCAGAAAAGGTTGTGCACCCCTGCTCTAGATGCTATGAGGGCGTCATTAGCACCTAGAGGATCGGTCTACCTTCACAAGATGCCGCCGCCCAGCGCGTCCCTCCAGCCCGCCCATCTCCTCCGGAATGCGATCAAGCAGGCGCTTTCTCGCGCATGCGCCGCGCGCGTCTGTATTCGGCGCATGCGCAGTGAATGTCCGACGGCTTCCCTGCTCAGACATCTCCACTGCGCTTGCGCCGATGACGTCATCTTGTGAAGGTAGACCGATCCTCTAGGTGCTAATGACGCCCCCATAGCACCTAGAGGGTCATTAGCATATCAATATAAGTTCTTTTTTTAGCGAAACGGCTGCCCCAAAAGCTATTATAGCAGGATAGTTTGGCAGAGCAGACACTAGCGGATCGCTGGTGTCTGACACCTAATTATGTGAAAACTAAGTGGTAGAAACCCTTTAAATTACCTTAGGCCTTATGCACACAACCATATTTTTGGTCCGATAAGCATTTTTTGCAGATTGCACACGGACAGATTCATTTCTATGGGTTCCCCCAAAAAACGGATAGCACATAGATGTTCTCCATGTGCTGCCCGCATCCATACAGCTGGGCCACTAATCGTAGAACTACCCATTTTGTGGATCCGTGATTTGGAGACCACAAAACAGATAGTCATGTGCAAGAGGCCTAAATGTAACTCTAATTAATGTAATTGTATTTTGCAGTGTGCTTTCCCCTTGCTGGAAGAAAACAAGCCATAAATGCAGATACAGTATGTTGCTGCAAAAACAGCATGCGATTTTTGGTGCTGTGACGAATGCCAAACCTCGCAGCCCAGCCTGACGTCACTACGCCGGGCTAACAGTGGTACGGTTTTGTCACTGGTTACCGAAATGTGACGTTACGCCCTCCCTGGGAGTACATAAGATCAGCTTGGCCCAGTTTAAACAGACATTTCCTGTCCACACAGGCACAGGGAGGCACAAGGAGTGAGTGAGGGTGGTCCACACTAGCTTCGATGTGACTCCACACTCTCTCACAACCCTGACAAGCTGAGAGAGACTTTTCACTTCCCCAGTAAAACAGCGACCTGCCAGCTGGGTAGACTGCCACCAGTTCCTTGTTAGATATAAGCCTGGTCCGTTCGCGGGGTTATATCGGGTTGGAAACCAACCCCCGGGTAGTTTATAACTATGCCAAAACACGGACGTGGGGATTTCGCTATCAAGATACAAGAACAGCGCAAGATTAAAAATTATATATTTAATTGCCGAGCACTAGACATAACGCAGTATACACACAGAAGATATACAATGGTCGCATGTTCAAATACAGATGATGTAGTACAAACAGGTTTAAACAGAGCAAAAGTCAGTTACCTGGTAGATGAGTAGTCCTTTGGGTTATGATGATGAATTATTGGTTGCTATAATCTTTAGCTGTAGTCACATGGGAGGCAGTGAGGACAGAGTTCCCAGGTCCTTCAAAACATGTTACACGACATGACCCTCCTTCAGAGAGAGACTCTAGCCTGCATGGGCCTTTTCACATGACGCTGTTATTAGGTTCCTACTAGGAAGATCTATGTATCTCCCCTTCCTGGCTCCCGACCCCCTAACGACGACCAGGGGCATGTCCACCTTGGTCCCAGGGTCACAGATATGTAACTGATTTATTTCTGGGATGGACGGGCAAATTATAATCCCTTATGAATTCCTGGTTCCATGATGTCTGACGGATTCTTTTTGTTTTGTTGACCAACTCGCCGCCCCCCCCCCCCAACCGGCATTCAAACTGCCAGAAAAGTTGAGTGGGGTGTGAAAGATGCACGTGGCCGCACTTTGAAGCAGGGCCCCCCTGTGGAGTTTGATTTCCTCTGCCCACTCCTGGACCAAATAGCAGGAATGGAATCATAACTCCACATTCCTCACAGGTGTGTTTTTACTTTTTGCAGCACAGCCACAACATTTGGCAGCAGTCTTTGGATTGGCAGATTGAAGGTGAAATTAGAGTCAGGTGTTTTCAACCAATGGAAAAAATGGAATGACAACTTTTTTTTAACCCCTTCCCAACATGTAAACATACTCTAGTAGTACGTCACAGTGGGAAGTGACTTCTAGTACATTAAGATGATCAGGCGGGCACCGGAGCTGTTTGCAGCTTATCAGTGCAGGGGCCCGGCTGTGACTGAGAGCCGGGACCCTGTTTTATCCACCGGCATCGCTTTATACGCAGACACCGGCGGATTACCCCTTTATATGCCGCAATCAACGTTGACCACGGCATATACAAGGTTCTGCCTTTCATTCGCTGCCATGGCCAACCCAAGCCACGCAAAGGCCTTTGGGTCTACCATCTACGGAAGGGTCTCACAGGCATACTGTCAGTGTATTACAGTATGTACTGTACTACATTGAAACAGGGATCAGACCCTGCAATGTTGCAGCCCCTGTACTGAGACAAAAATAAAAAAATAAGTTTACAGTAAAAAAAAAAGTGCCCCATTCCCTTCATCAAGCGATATTATTTTTATTTTTTTATTATAAAAATAGACCTATTAGATATTGCTGCATCCGTAACGAGCGGCTCTATAAAAATATCACATGAGCTATCCAGGTGAATTCTGTAAAAAAAAAAAAAAAAAAAAAAAAAACTTTTGAAAAAGCACATTACTGTCCATCTGTATCTTGCTCCAGGTACTCCAGAATAGAGAATAGTTATGTGAGTGACCATGGAATGACTGTTGATATCAGATTATAGCATCTCAAAAGCTGCTGATCTCCTGAGATTTTAATGCACAACCGTCTTTATACTTGGGGACAAAACACAAAAACATCTAGTTGGCCCTTGATCATTGGGAGAAAATGGACAAACTGGTCCAAGTAGCGAGGGAACTCCCTTGTAACCATGCCATAAAGTCAAACCTTAAAGTGTAACTGCCATTCTATTTTTATTTGTGTAATGTACAGAGGCAGTGATGTTGACCATTTTTGTAATATACTTTAATTACTTAAATCATGCATTTCTGTTAGAAAAATAGCTCTTAAGTGGCCCATTTTGAGCCTCTGCAACGCTCCTCTGTCTTCTGTTTACATAACTGTTGAGACACGCTCCACACTGACTGTGTTATGTAAACAGAAGACAGAGGAGCATTGCTAAGGCTCAAAATGGGCCACTTAAGAGCTATTTTTCTAACAGATGATTTTAGTAATTAAAGCATATTACAAAAATGGTCGGTATCACTGCCCCTATACATTACACAAATAAAAATAGAATGGCAGGTACACTTTAAAGTAAATGATTGCAGCAACAGAGGACTACTTTTAGGCTGTAATCCTGTTACCTAAAGAGAAGGAAATGCTCATCACATTATATTGTAGAAGTCTGGATATATACGTTGCCTGGTCTGAATGTAGTATGTCTTTTAGATCCAACCAATCTATAATAACTCCATGATGCTGTCATGCCATTCTGGACTAGGATCTCTAATGAGCAACATAAAATATATCTATTCCAGGGAACCTGTCATCAACTTTATGCTGCCCATACTAAAAGCAGAATAAAGTAGAGACAGGTGAGTTGATTTCAGCGGTCTGTCATTTGGAAGTTAAAGGGGTTTTGCAGTTTGTTTAAACAGATGATCTATCCTCTGGATAGATCATCAGCGTCTGATCGGCGGGTGTCCGACACCTGGGACCCCTGTCGACCAGCTGTTTGAGAAGGCAGCAGCGCTCCAGCAGCGCCGCGGCCTTCTCACTGTTTACCGCTGGCCCAGTGACGTCACGACTTGAATCACTGGCCTGGGCGCGGCTAAGCTCCGTTCGCTGGAATGGAGCTTAGCCCTGCCTAGGCCATTAATACTAGTCGTGACTTCACTGGGTCTGCGGTAAACAGTGAGAAGGCAGCGGCGCTCCTGGAGTTCCGCTGCCTTCTCAAACAGCTGATCGGCGGGGGTCCCGGGTGTTGGCCCCCCGCCGATCAAATGCTGATCTATCCAGAGTAAGTGGTTGCCGAGAACCAACATCACAATCATTGCAGACTGGGCCTGGAAAAGAGTCACGGCCACCCGAGGAGTCCTGGTTATCCATGAATTCCTGCTCTCCCGCCCACCTGCTGATGACTGACAGTCTTCTACATGGTTTTCTCCCTTTCTCTCTAGGAGAGAACTGCCAATCATCAGCAGATGGGCGAGAGAGCAGGAGATTATGTATAACTATGACTCTTCTCAGGGAGATTTAACGCTTTTCAAGGCCTGTGCTGCAATGATTATGATGCTGGTTCCCGGCAACCACTTACTTTTAGCTTATGAGTGACACACCGCTGAAATCGGCGCATCTGTCACTATTTTAGGCTGCCCTAAGGCTACTTTCACACTTGCGGCAGGACACATCCGACATGCTGTTCACCATGTCGGATCCGTCCTTCTGCTATTTTGCCGTGCCTCCGGACCGCCGCTCTGTCCCAATTGACTATAAGGGGGACGGGGGCGGAGCTCCGGCGGTGCACGGCGAAAGCTGCCGGAATAAAAAGTCCTGCATGTCCGACTTTTTAGTCCGGCGGCTTTCGCTGTGCACCGCCGTGCTGTGCCGGAGCTCCACCCCCGTCCCTATTATAGTCAATGGGGACGGAGCGGCGGCACGGCGAAATAGTGGAAGGACGGATCCGACATGGTGAACAGCCTGTCGGATCCGTCCTGACGCAAGTGTGAAAGTAGCCTAAGTGAGGTCAGCGAAAAGTTGATGACAGATTCCCTTTAAAATGCACTGTAAATATTTATTGAGTTAGTGTGGCCATATGATTCAATGTGCTTTTATAACTGATACTCTGGGGTGTGGATGGTCGTTACTTGCATCAGTAATGTCCTCTTCTTCAGCAATGCATGAACCCATGTCCAGTGGATACTGTATGATATACAATAGCTTGTAATGAATGATGTTCCTTTCTGTTGTCTTCACAGCTATTAGGCTTTGATCCCATTCCTTTAGGACTGGCTTACCTGCCTTACTGTGATGTGATCTGATGACTCACTATATATACATACTTACTGTATGAATGAAGTCTTTAGAAGACCATATCTGCTCATAAATTCAAGTTGCTTTAGTTCGTTCAGATGTAGGATTTTATTTTTCTCTTTGTGCATTTATACTTGTGAAACTCTTGTTTGTATCATATCTAGAACAGCTAAAATGCATTTTATTTTCATTTTCTTTGGAACATTTTTCTTTTCCACAGCCAGTAATCTATGCTATGAAAGATCCCACCCCACGCAGAAATGCTTAGCGTTTTCTGATTTCTTCAGCAAGCCTTGTGGATGACTACTCTTGACCACATATTTGTGAAAGGCGCCCTATCTGCTGAAGCTTGGGGTGTATTACGAATTGTAAGCACTGCTTGGTAAATATGGCCCTGTCTGTGAATGTGCACAGGATCTGTGCTGCTCTTCGCTCTCCACTTGAATCTATGTATTATTTATTAGAAGCCTTGAAGTAGGTTGATGCTGTGCAGTCATATGTTCAAGCAGAGCTGTGGTAGGAAAGCTGACCCAATTACAGCTATTACAAAGACTGCACCAACATGGCTCATTTAGGAAGGCGAAGAACCCAGCCGAGCTGGAACCAAGGGATATTTCTGCTAAAGGAACAGACCATTGTGCGGTCTGTAAAATGTGTGTGTGTATGTGTGTATATATATATATATATATATATATATATATATATATATATATATATATACAGTCATGTGAAAAAATTAGGACACCCTTTGAAAGCATGTGGTTTTTTGTAACATTTTTAATAAAAGGTTAATTCATCTCCGTTTCAACAATACAGAGAGATTAAAGTAATCCAACTAAACAAAGAAAACTGAAGAAAAGTCTTTTCAAGATCTTCTGTAAATGTCATTCTACAAAAATGCCTATTCTAACTGAGGAAAAAGATAGGACACCCTTGCCCCTAATAGCGAGTGTTACCTCCTTTGGCTGAAATAACTGCAGTGAGACGGTTCTTGTAGCCATCTACCAGTCTTCGACATCGGTCTGAGGAAATTTTACCCCACTCCTCAATGCAGAACTTTTTCAGCTGTGAGATGTTTGAGGGGTTTCTTGCACGTACAGCCCTTTTCAAGTCACCCCACAGCATCTCAATGGGATTCAAATCTGGACTTTGACTTGGCCATTCCAGGACTCTCCATTTCTTCTTTTTCAGCCAATCTTTGGTTGATTTACTAGTATGTTTTGGGTCATTGTCATGTTGCATGGTCCAGTTCCGCTTCAGCTTTAATTTTCTAACTGATGGTCTCACATGTTCTTCAAGCACCTTCTGATACACAGTAGAATTCATTGTGGATTCTATGATGGTGAGCTGACCAGGTCCTGCTGCAGCAAAGCAGCCCCAAACCATGACACTTCCACCTCCATGCTTCACAGTTGGTATGAGGTTCTTTTCTTGGAATGCTGTGTTTGGTTTACGCCAAACATGTCCTCTGCTGTTGTGTCCAAATAATTCAATTTTGGACTCATCTGTCCAAAGAACATTATTCCAGAAGTCCTGGTCTTTGTCAACTTTATCTCTGGCAAATGTCAGTCTGGCCTCGATGTTTCTCTTGGAAAGCAAAGGTTTCCTCCTTGCACACCTCCCATGCAAGTTAAACTTGTACAGTCTCTTTCTGATTGTAGAGGCATGTACTTCTACATCAACAGTAGCCAGAGCCTGCTGTAGTTCTCGAGATGACACTTTAGGGTTTTTGGAGACCTCTTTTAGCATCTTGCGGTCTGCTCTTGGGGTGAACTTGCTGGGGCGACCAGTCCTGGGCATGTTGGCAGTTGTTTTGAAAGCCCTCCACTTGTAGACTATCTTCCGGACAGTGGAATGGCTGATTTCAAAATCTTTTGAGATCTTTTTAAATCCCTTCCCAGACTCATAGGCTGCTACAATCTTTTTTCTGAAGTCCTCTGACAGCTCTTTTGCTCTCACCATGGTGCTCACTCTCACTTCAACAGTCAGGAGCACACCAAACTAAATGTCTGAGGTTTAAATAGGGCAAGCCTCATTCAACATGCAGAGTAACGATCTACTAATTATGTGCACCTGGTGTGATATACCTGTGTGAGATCTGAGCCAATTTAAGAGGGAATACATGTGAGGGTGTCCTATCTTTTTCCTCAGTTAGAATAGGCATTTTTGTAGAATGACATTTACAGAAGATCTTGAAAAGACTTTTCTTCAGTTTTCTTTGTTTAGTTGGATTACTTTAATCTCTCTGTATTGTTGAAACGGAGATGAAATAACCTTTTATTAAAAATGTTACAAAAAACCACATGCTTTCAAAGGGTGTCCTAATTTTTTCACATGACTGTATATATATAATATAATCTCTATCACCATGTATCCATCTATATAGATTATTTAACTCAGATTTAAATAGTCGCTCTCATTTCAGCAAACTTTCCATAAATCAATATTCCTAGGGGTGATAAACTTTGTAATATATCCTATTATAGTCAAATGCTTAGTACTTGACTTGTCCAAAGACTCATTTCCTCCTCCCATTACCTCCTACATTGATTGCACACTTTTTCAGTTCATTGGTAAAATCTGACTTGAGAAAGGCAGAGATATAGTTGGATATAGAAGCCCTTGGAGGGGGAAGAAAAGAAGGAAAAAGCCGCTGCATAGACAAAGAGAAACAGACACACACATACAGAGGCTGCTGGTCTAGTATGTCTTTTACTGCCTCACCCTAGAGCTGGATCCATAGCAACACTATTTGGTGCTCGTCTATAATGTCCTCCGGCTGCTGCTTCTTTCCGTCTGTGTGAGAGTTAAGATGATGATGAAGCATGATCTCTTTTCTGTGTTTAGGAGATATCATAGCAGCTCTAGCCTCCACCCACCATGGAGCTGAGCCCAAGGAACCCTGAAAATTAGAGAGATGCTGTAGCTTAAGCATAAATCCAGGATACAGTTGATAAATGTCCACATATAGTGGTACTCCTCATATAAATTATGGCTTAGGGGCAAGTTAACATGACCATTATTTTTGTGTTCTTCTGATCTGCCAGAAGAACAGAAAAATAAAGAAAAAACGCATCCTGTGCACATTTGGCGTCTATTTCTAAAATAACGGATCTCTGATGGAAATGGCAGCTTCAATAGCAATCACACCATATGATATGACATCAGTATCTGGAGGAACCTTCAATGATCCTAGAACAAAGAATTAGCATAGCTTGGTAATGCACTTCAGCCCCAGATTATTTTTTCTTGTGAGGGTACTTTGCCGGAACTGCCTGCCGGATCCGGAAATCCGTATGCAAACGGATAGCATTTGTAGACTGATCTGGATGCGTATCCGTCTCGCAAATGCATTGCAATATCGGATCAGTTTCTCTGGTGTCATCCGGAAAAACAGATCCGGTATGTATTATTTCCACCTCATCACCACGATGTCCCACAAGGAGATTGACCCCTGATCTCTGTAGGGGCAGGAACAGAGAAGGGGTTTAAATCCCCACTACCAACACCAATGTTTCCTGTCCCTACAGAGGACAAGGGCAGAGAGACGTCTCCCTATCCAAGGAGATGAAGATGAAAGTTTTCCTAAACACCACACCGGATTACCTTGGTGTTCCCCTGCCCTCCTGCGGTCTCTGTACTAAAGCTGGGCAGGGGTGATGTGGGAGGCCTCGCTCCGTTTGATACGTGAGCCTGCTCCTCTGGACGCGATCTCCCGCCGGGCCTCCTATGGCTGTAGCCGGGCTGCGTGTCGGGCGCTTCAGGTATGCGGCAACATCACTTCCGGTGGATGGAGGAAGTGACGTATAAAGTGCGCATGTCCTGCAAACATCGGCACAGCACATGGAAGTGCCGAGGCAACAGCTAGTTGTTTGTGCCGGAACCCCGCTCTCCAGGAGACCCCTCTGTGCCGCCTGCCGTAAGTTCCCCTGTGGGGAGAAGTGCTATTATCCTGATAACTTTGTCTACACTTTTGACAGGCTACTTGTGTCGTCCGTCTTCCTCCTCCACTCTTTCTCAGGCTTGGGGCTTATTATACTATTATTATATACGTGTATATATGTGTTCCGCTAGCCTGATTGGGGTTACTTCCCCTCCTAGGTACCTAAGGAGGCACAGAAGAAGGTTAGGAAGCCTGCTAAATGCATATCTTGTTATAAGCGGCTTCCAGACAATTATTGTAAGAGATTATGTAAGGATTGCATCTCTAGCGTTATACGGGAAGAACAGCATTCTCAGACTAGATCCTGGTTTTCTCCCTAAATTGCCTTCCTTTTGTACCAATCCCTCCAACAGTAGAGAATCTAGTTTTCTTTCACTAGACGTTAGACGCTCAGTTTTACAGTACCTTGAGGTTACAAAAGAATTCCGTAATACCGATAACCTGTTAGTCCTATTCTCAGGTAAGAATAAGGGTCTGAGGGCCTCAAAGTCCTCTCTAGCATGATGGATTAAGGACTCCATCTCTCTTTGTTATGAGATCCAGGGCCTCCCTTGCCCCTCCAACCTAAGAGCACACTCGACTAGAGCCATTTCTTCTTCCCAGGCCGAGAGGGCTGGAGCTTCTCTAGAGGACATCTGTAAAGCTGCTACATGGTCTAGCGTTCACACTTTTATGAATCCCTATAGACTAGACCTATCAAGTAGTTCAGACTTGTCTTTTGGATGTAAAGTCCTCCAGGCGGTCCTCCTAGTTTATCATTTTTTATATCTCCTTGTGGGTTGTCGTGGTGATGAGGTGGAAAGCCGTAATTAGACTTACCGGTAATTCAGTTTCCACTAAATCACCACGACGGCACATATATTCCCTACCCTAAATTTTGGTCTTGATCTTGGAGGTTATGAAGTAATATCCTCTTGACTTATTTGTTTTTCTCACCACCTTTATTTATGTCTCTGTAATTTTGGACACACTGGTGTTGGTGGTGGGAGGGGGGGATTTAAACCCTCTCTCTGTTCCTGCCCCTACAGAGGTCAGGGGTCAATCTCCTTGTGGGCCGTCGTGGTGATTTTGTGGAAACTGAATTACCGGTAAGTCTAGTTCCGGTTTTTCACATATTTTAAAGGTCTGCGCATGCGCAGACCGGGAAATCGGTTCAGTTTTTCCGGAACACTTGGTGCCGGATACGGCATTAATGCATTTCAATGGAAAAGTGTTCCGGAATTTTAGACTGAGAAAATACCGCAGCTTGCTGCGGTATTTTCTCTGGCCAAATACCGTAAGAGTGACTGAACTGAAGACATCCTGATGCATACTGAACGGATTGCTCTCCCTTCAGAATGCATTAGGATAAAACTGATCAGTTTTTTTTCTGGTATTGAGCCCCTAGGACAGAAATCAATACCGCAAAAGAATAACTCTAGTGTGAAAGTACCCTGACCCAGCACTTTGTAAGAACTTTCTGCTAAGCCATGCTATCTCACTAGGCACAGTGTTTTTTTGTTTTAAAGGGGGTTCTACAGTTTGTTTTAACTGATGATCTATCCTCTGGCTGATGATCGATCATCAGCGGGGGTCCGACACCCGGGACCCCTGCCGATCCGCTGTTTGAGAAGGCAGCGGCGCTCCAGCAGTGCCGCGTCCTTCTCACTGTTTACTGCTGGCCTAGTGACGTCACAACTAATATCAACTGGCCTGGGCGGGGCTAAGCTCCATTCAAGTGAACAGAAGTTGATACTAGCAGTGACGTCACTGGGCCTGCGGTAAACGGTGAGAAGGCCGCGGCCTTCTCAAACTGCTGATCGGCGGGGGTCCCGGGTGTCGGCCCCCCGCCGATCAGATGCTGATGATCTTTTCAGAGGATAGATCATCAGTTAAAACAAACTGCAGAACCCCTTTATTAAACATTTGCTTCATAAATAGGTCTAAAACTAAATGAGCCTAAACACACCAATTTTTTGGGTGTGTGGTCTAGATGCAATTACAGTGGTAAATCTTTCCCAGTATTTAGAAATTCTAGTCCCAAATACATAATGCTGGTCTGTCACTGACCCCATGCAGCTCCAGCTGTCCCTAAAGAAACGGTCACACGCTACCCCTGCAGCGCGGATAGAGCTCTCGGTGCAGCTGTGAGATAATGTCAATCTATGCAGCAGAGACTGATGCAGTAAATACTACAGGCAGCGGCCAGCATTGGGCAGATCACATGTAGCTTCCTGCCAGTAGAGGGTGCCAAAAGAAGACACTGCTGGGGCAGGAAGGGAGGCACTGCTGTGAATATTGATTAAAAAGATGCTGCTTTGATTACTGTGGTAGAGAGAAAGGACACTACCATAACTCCTTTTGGGGGCACTGCTTTGACTACTGGAGGGAGAGAACGCATGCTGCGGTTATCAAATGAAAATAGACAGGGCACGGCCGTGACCACTGGGCTGTGACTACAATTAGAATCCTATAAGATCCACTAGTTTATAGCAACCTATTTTACATTTACAGGTTTGCTTTAGGCAGTAACATACTCCTTGTCTATGAGGCTGTTATTATGGGTGAGGTTCTGGCAGCAGGCTGATTTCCATTTAAAAAGAGAGTGGTTCTGACAATAGCTATTAATGTACCATAATTGACATTACATTGTATTTCTAATGGACCTGCCAATTATGTCCTCCGATTACCATTGATCATTATGCTTTTCTTTTCTTCCTGTAGGTTTTCTAAAACACATTTGTTGTTTTTTATATTATTCTTCACACCAGCTGTAGTCGTCTCTTCCCCCCCCCCCCCCCCCTTCTTCCTCCTTAGGGTTCATTTAGACAGGGGATGTTCTTGTCCAGGTGTAGAATAGACAGTACACGGACTGAAAACGACACTTACTAAGACCCCTTGCAGACAAGCGTGTCCGAATGCGTTCAGTGAAAAATACGTGATTTCGCAGGCAAATTCATTTAGTTTTGCCTGCGATCGCGTTCAGTTTTTATTGTGTGGGTGCAATGCATTTTGCACGCGCGTGATAAAAAAACTGAATGTATACAAACAACATCTCTTAGCAACCGTCCGTGAAAAACAAGTGCAGATGCGATTTTCACGCAGCTCCAATCACTTCTATGGGGCCAACGTTGCGTAAAAAATCGCTGAATGTTGAACATGCTGGGATTTTTATGCAACGCACAAGTGATGCGTGAAAACTAAAGCACATGTACACAGCCCCATTGAAATGAATGGGTCCGGATTCCGTGCGGGCGCAATGCGTTCGCATCACGCATTGCACCCGCGCAGAATATTTGCTTGTGTGAAAGGGGCCCCAAGACATGCGCACAAACTTTTTTTTAAGCAACTATTTTAGCTTAAGAACATTAAATCTCCTCCATTATAGTCAACTGAGCAAATAATCTATCTGATTAACCACTTGGATCAAAAAAATCTCAGCATGCACCATATAGGTCAAATTTTTGTGTAAGACTCACCGTTTTGACTGAATGGGCGCATGATCAAAACAGGCCGCATGCAGCAGCCATCATTGTGCTGTCCATATTTAAAAAATTGGCTGTTTTTTGCAGCCGGTAGCTATTTTCTTTCCTGTGTGCTGTGTTAAAAATCGTACTGCCCCCCGACATGTTTCACCTGCTAAACTGGCGTTCTCGGGACAGGTTTCAAGGAAAGCAAAATATTTTACCGTATTTTTCGCCCTATAAGATGCACCGGCCTATAAGACGCACCTAGGTTTTTGAGGAAGAAAATAAGAAAAAAAAATATTTTTAACCAAAAGGTGTGCTTTTGGTCGGTTTTGAATTAATGGTGGTCTGTGCATGACACTATTATGGGGGATCTGTGGATGACTCACTGTCATGTGGGGGACCTGTGGATGGCACTGTTATGGGGGACCTGTGGATGGCACTGTTATGGGGGACCTGTAGATGGCACTGTTATGGGGGACCTGTGGGTGGCACTGTTATGGGGGACCTGTGGATGGTACTGCTATGGGGTGGGGATCTGTGGATGGCACTGCTATGTCATCCACAGATCCCCCTCATAACAGTGTCCCCCAATACACTAGGCCCCGCCTCTCACCGCAGTATTTATAAACATTAATCCTTATCCTGTTAATACGTTAAAGCTGCTCTCTCCTCTGTTCCCCTGTATCAGTACAGCACTTACGAACAAGCTTCCTTAGCAGGCAGAGCGGACGGCAGCAGTAACATCACTCACTGACGCCTGCTTCATTCATAAAGTGGGAGGAGCAGGCGCTTGACGTCAGTGAGTGACGTACTACTGCCGTCCGCTCTGCCTCGTAAGTGCTGTACGGATACAGGGGAACAGAGGAGAGCGCAGCGTTAGTTAAACTTATTAACAGGATAAGGATTAATGTTTATAAATACTGCGGTGAGCGGCGGGGCCCTGTGTAAGAGTACAGTGACTGTTCCGGGTCCTGCCCCTAGTTCCGGACTCCAGCCCCTCCTCTCTCCCGGCTCATACATTGCAGACTGCGATGTAAAATGGAAGCATTTGCCCCATAAGACGCAGGGGCATTTCCCCCCCCACTTTTTTTTGTGTGTGTGTGGGGGGGGCGCCTTTATGGGGATGAAAAATACGGTATTTTAAAAGCTCCCATGGGCAGAATGGAAATACCCCACCCCCGTCTTCAGACAATATGTCAGCCTATGCATTTGATATTTGGGGCAAACGGCAACACATCCTTCTGCATACAAAGCAACATCAGTACAGAAGAGGTCACTGAGAAAAAAACATGGGTTCTAGGTTCGGAAACTAAGATTGATATTAAAGGAGGTTGTCTGCTTTGTACTGTTCTTTTATGTTAAAAGGATTCCGTTCAGTTCACCTGCAGTGACCCTATTAAAAAAACCAAGCGTGGCACAGTTCCTTTTTGAAATCAGTGGACTGTTAGTTAAAGCCTCAAAGAACTCCTTTAAAGGGGTTGTGCAAGAATGGGTCAATTTGGCTGGACCTGTAAAGGAAGATGACTTACCTGCTTCCTGGCGCTGGCTCCTTGCTACTCCCACTCTGTGATTCTCTGCTAGGCTCTCTCAATGTCAACATCCGGTTTGACATCGCCACAAGCAATCACTGGCCACGGCAGAGACCAGATCCCTGGGAGCCGGCATCAGGAAGCAGGTAAGTAATTATTCCTTTACAGGTCTGGCCGATTTGCCAACACCAACCCCCATTCTTGCACAATCCCTTTAAAGGCATATTACCAACTAGGTTTTTGTCCAGCTGCCTCTCGGCGTGTTTGCCGTGCTGCGGCCAGACCTCCAGCCCGTCCCCATTATAGTGAATGGGGCCGAGTGTTAGTACGGATCCCGCAGGCTGTTCCCCTGCTGGCAAATTCTCAGCATATTTGCCGGGTTGCAGCCAGATCTCCACGGGTCCCCATTATAGTTAATGGGGCCAGAGGGAATTCAGGCAGCCTCCCGCAATGCCGGATCCAGATAGCTCCGGCAGTCTGTTTCCTGCTGGAACAGCCTACCAGAGCTGTCAAGCACTAGTGTGAAACTAGCCTAAAAATATGGCGGCACATAAAAAAGGATTTTTAATAAAAAAACAAAACCATTTTATGATGCAAAAGTAGTGAAACATAAACTATTGTATATACATGTTGTATCATCAGAACTGTTTCTTCCCACAGAATGAGGTTTTAATATCAGGCCTGTTTCACACTTGCGTTGTTAATTCCAGTATTGAGATCCGGCAGAGGATCTCAAAACCAGAATTAAACGGATCAGTTTTGATTTTGCACATCAAGATGCATCCGTTCCATTAGGATGCAGTTATGGGAAATCAAAATGGATCCATAACTTAAACGCATTAAAAGTCAATGGGTGACAGAACAGTTTTTTTTTTTTTTTTTTTTTTTTTTTTAGGCCCCCTAAAAAACAGATCCGTCACCATTGACTTGCATTGTATTTAGTGACGGATCTGTTTTTATTCCGTTTCGATGACTGGACACAAAACTGCAATTTGCAGGGGTTATTTGTCCGGTCACAAAATGGAATGGTGACAGAACAGAAGTCATCCTGAACGGATCTCTTTCTATTCAGAATGCACGAGGACTATACGGAACAGTTTATTTTTTTCTGGTTTGGAGATCCCCTGCTGGATCTCAATACCAGAAAACAACAACGCAAGTCTGAAACGGGCCTTATTTACCCTGCATGGTGAACTACCAAAAACAAAAATAAAATTGCTATTATTTGGCCACCTCTCTTCACAAAAAATGGAACAAAAAGTGATTAAAATGTCATATATACCCCAAAATAATGCTAATGGTAATTTTAGCTTGTCCTGTAAAATAAAAAATAAATAAAAACATTCAGTCATTCAGATCAGTGGACAGAAAAATAAAAAAGTTATGGGTACGAAAATTTGGCGATACAATTTTTTTTTTGGTATAAGTAATTTTCTAGTATAAAAATAATAAACATGAAAATTCTATATATATTTGGTATCGTCGTAATCGCGTCAAACCGCACAATAAAATGATCATGCTATTCATTCTGCACAGTTTACCTCATAAACAATAATAAAAAAAAAAAACTGAATTGATTTTGCCACCAGCAAATTGAATAAAATTGATCAAAAAGATGGTACCAATAAAAACTATAGCTCGTCCCACAAAAAAACAAGCCGTAACATCTTGACCATAGAAAAAAAAAAAATATCTTATGAGTCTTAGAATATGGTGACAAAAATAATAATCTTTAATAAAAAAGTGATTTTATGGTGCTAAATAGTAAAATATAAAAATTTATATTAATTTTGCCATCATCATTGTACTCATTCATGTAAAGGATTTAACCCAATATATATAAGCCAACAGTAACGTATCCTTTTTTTTTTCTTTGTAATGAGTGGTAATGCGGAACGCATGTGCTGTTCACAGCGAGAAGCCTTATTTTTCATTAAAGTGTAACTGCCATTTCTCTACCAAAAGTGAAATTCCTAACATATGTGATGCTGAAGGGAAGATATTCATGAAGCTCCATTTTTCAACTAATTCAAATTTTACCTTTCTGATGTCTATTTTCAGCCCTTAGCAACCATATTTCTCTGTGCCTGTATTTCAGATTCTTCCTAAAATGGCATCTGCTGCACTTCCTGTGCTGATGTTTGCCCTTTTTTGAGGCCGTCCTGTATTTCCCTCACTTCCCATAAGCCCTTGCTCTCCTCAAATGAACTAGCAGGACCAATCGGAACGCAGACAACTTCCCACAGTACCCAGAGCAGTGTGTATCCTCACATACAGCTAACCAGAGACAAGCCCTGAAATTACATTAAATCAGTAAGCATTTCTTTTAACTTCTTAATAGCCAGCTGTCCCTCATTCTCTTCCGGGGAAGGGGGGGGGGGGGGGCTTTAGCTGCTTATATTTCTGGTTTGGTAGCAGCTAGAAATATGGGCTTTGTATTATCTGAAAGACATTCCAAACTTTCAGACAATACCAGAATGACATAAATCTGTTCAGTACAGGGGAAGATATCAATGATAGAAATCGGGATGCTGTGAATAAAGCTGAAAGTAAAAGCAGATTTACCCGCGATTATTCCCGACTCTATTTCTAAGCTATTTGTATAAGTGGTATTTATAAGTCATCAACCCTTTATGTGAGGTCTCTTGCCTCATATTTACATAATTGTACTCACCCTCACAATAAAGCTAAAATCACATTTGTACTGCATGATGAAACTCTTGAGTCTTAAAAAGTTAGAAAAAATTGATGCAAAAGCCATATGTACCTCAAATGCTACTAAGAAAAACTACACATTGTCTTGCAAAAAACAAGCCCTCGCACAGCTCATTTCACAAACAAATGAAAAAATAGAAAATTATTTTAGAAAAATCCATGTTCCAAAGGCCATATTGTGCTTCTTCCCTTCTGAGCCCTGCCTAATGCCCAAACACCTGTTTACAACTGCATATCGGGTATTGCCATACTCAGAAAAAATTGCATAATAATAGAGTGGGGTGCCTTTTTTTTTTTTTTTTTTTTTTCTTGTTAAAGGAGTTTTCTGGTACATAAAAAGTACAAAACATGTGCTCACCACCTTGGCGCCGTTTTCTTTTTTCGGCAGTGCAGAGGTCCAGCGCTTGGAAGCCGCTGACACAATAATCAGAATAACCTCCACAGCTCTTCTTAAAACTGTTACCTTAATTATGTCTTCATAAAAAGTTATAATGCAATACAGTCTGTTTCTCTTGCGTATTTGAAGCTCTTTCTGAGCTATTGATTACAGCAAAAGTATGCAGAAAATACAAGATCCTTATAAAACCAAGTAAACTAATTCTGCATTATTCCCCACCTACAATCCCAGCAGATTACGAAAACCCACTCCGGATACATGGTGAAAGGTATTATCTTAAACTTGCAGTCAAATATTTGTAAGTTAAAGGGGTTGTCCCCCCTGAGGCTAGCATCGGAGCATCTCATGCTCCGATGCGCTCCCTTGCCCTGCGCTAGATCGCACAGGGCACGAGTTCTTTTGTTCTCAATAACACACTGCCGGGCGGAAACTTCCACCCGGCAGTGTGTTCGGTGACATCACCGGCTCTGATGGGCGGGCTTTAGCGCTGTCCTAGCCGTTTTACTGGTTAGAGCAGCGCTAAAGCCTGCCCATCAGTGCCGGTGACGTCACCGGGGTTCCTGACGGCCCCATGGAGAGCCCCGGTACGTCACCGGATCTCCAAAAAATGCCTTTGCCCTGCGCGATTTAGCACAGGGCAAAGGAGAGCGTCGGAGCATGAACTGCCGTAAGTGCCGTAATCTCGCGCAGGCGCAGTGGACACTGTAGTCTGCGCCCGTGCGGACTACTGACACCGGCTTCAATGAGTCAACTGCGCATGCGCTGGCTCCCTCTGCGCGAGATTACAGCACTGAGAAGAACTGACGTCAGGAATAGTGGAGTGAATAAATTAAGTGGTAGGCGGTGCTAGGCTCCGGATAGATGGGCGCGGCTGGGCTCCAACATATCGTGGGACAACGCCTTGGCTCCTGACAGATGTGATATACATATCAATAAGTTTGGTTTTTATAAGAATTTAACACACACAGAGCATGAGATCATGGGATCATTTTAAACACTGCATGGAGACTAATGGGCACATATAAATATCGCTATATCGTTAATCCTGGTGACAGAATCCCTTTAAAACTTGGAACTAAACTCTGCTTTGGTTCTGAGGTACCAGTTGGAACCGAAGTAGAGTTTTGTTCCAAGTTTTAAAGTGGTTTTCCACTTTAGAATTAAATCCCAAAGTTATTCAACGAAGTCTCGCACGACTTTGCAAATAACTGACTTCAGCTCATCGGAGCCTGTACATTTTAATGCTCTATGGAGACGGATCAACGTACAGTATTAATCCGACGTTTTCAATGAAGCGACTTCAGATATAGCATCCGATGCTCGCTTCGCTCATCATTAATATAGACCCCTCAAAGCCAGTTCAGAACTGAATTTTTTTCTCCCTTTTCTCCCTAAAAAAATTAGGTTTCAGAAATTTTCTAATGTCCCAAAAATGTAAAAGTACATTTAACGCTTTCACTACCAGAACCGTACATGGAGCGATGTGCGAACATGGCGCTCGCTCGCACCTACAGCGTCATGGCCGGCAAGTCTCAGCAGTTTTAAACAGCAGACCTGTTAATTACCGCCGATCGAGGTAATTAAAGGCTTTAGATGCTGTGATCAAGTGGGATCACGGCATCTAAATGCGCTAAAAATCGAGCAGTCAATGGAGGCATCGGTAGTTACGCTGAACACTAGTGTTCATGCTGCAATTCTTATTTTGTTCACCAGATGGCAGGCCAGGATAAGAAATGATCAATTTCCTATCCAAACCCCATTTTAAAAATCCCTGATGGCATATAATGAAAAATTAAAATACATAATCTATAGGCTCATATATGAGCTTCAAAAGCATCTAAAAAAAAAAAAAAAAGTTAAATATAAAAAATATACAAGTTTAAATCACCCCCCTTTCCGTATAAATAAAAATGAAATACCTAAATAATAGATATCATAGACATCGCCGCGACCGAAAACTCCCATACTATTAAATAATGTATGGCGACAAAAAATATGGCTAAGGTAAATAAGTTTCCGTCGGGACTAAAGAAATATAATCGCTGCCTAGCAAAGATGGTTAAAAAAAAAAAAAAAAAAAACTTTTGTTTAAATTTTATTATTAAAAGTAGGGTGTCCTAGAACTAAGATAATTGGGCAAGTATATGGTAATGTGTGGGCCAGTTTTCGCTGAGTGTTCACTGTTGTCAGGTGATGTGTCCTGTTTCACTATGAACACACTCATCAGATACAGTTGACCACTGATGGTGTGATGCTTCTTGGTACAAATAAAATGAAATACACCCCACCTGTCTTCTCACACACCCCAATCACACCATACAAACCAATCAGGAGGATTGTGCCCCTAGCAGTCTCATGCACAGTTTGAGGGAGGCTGGAACGGGATCTGTGTCTTATTGGAAGGGCCATACATTTGCCTGCACAGTTCTCACTCTGCTGTCTTATGCTCTTCAGACATTCTGTGTAACTCTAGCTCTACCTGTATAATTCTCAAAGCGTAATATTCTTAGCTCTGGTTAGCTGCAGGTGAAGGTGCTCAACATATTTCCACACTATAAGGCCTCATGCACACAACAGTATTTTTTCACTGTCCGCAAAACGGGGTTCCGTGATCCGTGTCCGTTTTTTCTTCCGTGTGTTTTCCTTGATTTTTGGAGGATCACCAGACCAGAAAGGTGACAAAAAAAATCTAAGTCAAGTTTGCCTTGAAAATGATAGGAAAAAAACGGACGCGGATGACAATCTTGTGCCTCCGTGTTTTTTCATGGACTCATTGACTTGAATGGGTCCGCAAACTGTTGTCCGTCAAAAAAATAGGACAGGTCTTATTTTTTTTGACGGGCAGGAAACACGGACGCCAAACGGTGCATTTTCCAAGTTTTCCACGGACCCATTGAAAGTCAATGGGTCCACGGAAAAAAAACTGAACGGCCGCGGATGCACACAACGGTCATGTGCATGAGGCCTAATTTGAAGTGTTTCATCAGGAGCTTCCCTATACTATAATGCCGTAGCATCAAGCAGATCATTGGCTGCAATGACTGTTTGCAGCACAGCCTCCGGCGCTGGCCGTCAATAATATTACCACATAAAACATGCCAGATTTGAAAAATGTGTCTGGAAGGCCAAAATAGTCCTTAAAGGGAAGCTTTCACCAATTTATACTACCAGCAATGCCCAGCAGAACATGTAACCACTATTGCCAACATACCTGTAGTCACCATGGTGGGAAGTCATTGCCTTGAAAAAGAACTTGTATTGAAATGCAAATCAAGACCCAAGTGCCCAGCTGGGCAGGTTTTCGTTTCGAAAGTGCCCAAGCTCTTCTACCCAATTTAATCTCCTCCCCTATGCCCTTTACCTTCCTTCCCTCTGCCTTGAAGTCACCAGGCAGCAGTTCCAAATCTCATTCCCTTCTGTGGGCTAGTGCAAGCCACAAGAGCAAAAACCACTGCACATGCGCAGAACATACTCTGGAGAGCTAGCCCACAGAACGGAGTACTGCGTAGGTGCTGAAAGACAGGTAGAGGGCGCCTGTGCAAGATTTGAAAGTGCTGCACGGGGGACATCAAGGGAGAGTGGAGGAGCTGAAATTGGGTAGAAGAGGTGGGCTTGGGCACTTTCTAAAGGAGAGCCCGCCCAGCTGTGCACTTTGCGATGGATTTGCATATCAATAAAAGTTCTTTTTCTGGGCAATGACATCACACGCTGGTGATATACAAGTATTTTGGCAATGTGATTAACAGACTCTCTTTAAGGGGTTGAGGTGTATGGCCACCGTTAGAGGTGAGGTCAATAAGGTGTACTAGTTGTTAGCAGACAAAATGTTAAAATTTTCCATAACCGATGGACGTGTAGAAACAGACTTGTCTTGAGCGATTTTTAAGAGATTTTCAGAAGTGCTTTCCTATTCATAGCACTTTTTGAGCAATCTGAGGTATATCCTAAAGGGCCCCATGCACATCACTGTATTGTTGGTCTAACCTGCTGTTTTTGGTGAGACCAATGGACAATCTAAAGTGTATGGACAGCTTCCAACTCCACCACCACCACCACAGATGATGTTAGGCTAGAGAATGATTGGGTGAATTAATATTTTTTTACCTGATCCTTTTTTTCTCTCGGGATTAAGATGCCACCAATGTTGTCTAGCAGAGGCTTTCTCCTCTTACTGAAATTACATACACGCCTAGCCAAACTGAAAGTGTATACCATTGTCCACCCAACAGCCATTGAAGGTGTTCTGGCACGATACATTTTGATCATGTTTTGGCTTTACTTTTGAGCCTTTATATATAGTGTTATAGATTTGTTTTGGCGCACTGGACTGCACATGTATTTTGTTCACATCTCCGTCAAAGGCTGTATTAGGGGCCTCCGTCGCAGAGTCTATCAAAAACAGCAGAGAGAAGTCCTGCAAGTAGGACTTTCTTATTTGCTAAAAAACAAACAAACTGATTTCTGGACTGAAACCGAACGGATCCCTTTATGGTCAATGGGCTCTGTCTGGCTCAGTTCATGTCAATTATGTGGTGAATCCAGCACTTCCGTTGTTTTTCGTTGTTCTGTTCTCCTAACTGGATAGAACAACGGAAATCAATAACGCTGGTGTGAAAGTGGCCTTAATTGTCTTCTTAGAGTTGTGCCTATGTTCTGTGGTGTTTATTAGTATTAGACCCTCTCAAATAGAAACCATATCATTTTACATAGTAATGAACTTTGACCATATGATCGTGCGTGCCAGAGTATAGCATCCACATACTGTTCACGTGAATATAGTTTAATTCAATAGATAGGACTTTCCCCTGAATACGGCTGTTTTCTCATTAAACAGCTTTGATTTGTGATTAATGTACTATTCTTGGGCTACATGGACACGAACGTTGTGTTTCCGTGTCCGTTACGTTTTTTCTGCCGATAGGATGCGTACCCATTCATTTCAATGGGTCCGCAAAAAACGCGGACAGCACACCGTTCCGTAGCCCCGCAAAAAAAATAGAACATGTCCTATTCTTGTCCGTTTTAGGCATTGTTACAATGGATCCGCCCCCCCCCCCCCAAAAAAACGGATGTCATCCTTTTTTTTGCGGACCGCAAAACACATACGGTCGTGTGCATGTAGCCTTAGGCTGAACAAACTTAGCTTCCAGATTACGAGATTTATTGTACTTGCCAGTATTATCTAGGGAGTGCTGAATTCAAATCAAGTTTCCTCTCACTCTCTGAGTAATTCTCATATGATGATCTCTGTATCCTACTAACCCTTTGTGTGCTGATGGTGTGATTCCTGTGGATAGAGAGAATCCTGAGGTTAAGGCCTCTTTCACACTACCGTATGGCTATTTCGGTGATTTGCGGTCCGTTTTTCACGGATCCGTTGTTCCGTTTTTTTTTGTTTGGTTTCCGTTTCGGTTCCGTTTTTCCGTATGGTATATACAGTATACAGTAATTACATAGAACAAATTGGGCTGGGCATAACATTTTCAATAGATGGTTCCGAAAAAAACGGAACAGATATGGAAGACACAGATGTATTTCCGTATTCATTCTGGGTTTTTTGTGGACCCATCGACTTTAATGGAGCCACGGAACGTGATTTGCGGCCAAATATAGGACATGTTCTATCTTTCAAAGGAAAAACGGAAACGGAATGCATACGGAGTACATTCAGGTTTTTTTGCGGACCCATTGAAATGAATGGTTCCGTATACAGAATGCAAAACACGGCCCGCAAAATGGAAACAAAAAGCGGTAGTGTGAAAGAGGCCTAAAGGGGTTGTCCAGCTTTTAGTAAGTGATGGCTTATTCTCAGGATAGGCCATCACTAGGTGATTGGCGGGACTCCAACACCCCGCACTCCTGATAAGCTGTTCTGCTGTAGCTCCATCACTGGAAGTCAATGGAAGCAGCGCAGTAGTAACGAGTTCCCTCCCTTCACTACAAGGTTGATGGCGCTTTGAAACTGCACAAGCACATCTAGCACTACAGTACATAGTCCCAGAAAAGAAAGATATACAGAATTCTCTCGTCCGTGGAATGGGTCCGCATCTGTTCCGCAATATCTGGAACGGGTGTGAACCCATTCATTCTCAATGGGGCAGGAATGGATGCAGAGAACACAATGTGCTCTCCGCATCCGCATTTCTGTAGCGCGGCCCCGCTCTTCTGGTCCGCAGCTCCGGAAAAAAATAGAACATGTCCTATTCTTGTCCGCAATTGCGGACAAGAATAGGCAGTTCTATGGGGGTGCCGGCCAGGGTGTATGTATTGCAGATCCGCAATACACTACGGACGTGTGAATGGACCCTAAATTTGTGTTCTTCCCTTTTTTGATTATGGCTAGTACACCTCTGATTCTAATGTCTCATATGGGGTCATTTATCAAACTGGTGTAAAGTAGAACTGGCTTAGTTGCCCATAGCAACCAATCAGATTCCACCTTTCATTTTTGACAGCTCCTTTGAAAAATAAAAGGTGGCCTGCAAGTGCGGGTGTTGATACTTAGCTCATAAAGAGGGTCTCTGAGAGGGGATCCCAGTCTATGAGGCCCTTATGCCATAATAGTTCATATAGAAGTCAGTTGCCTTAGTAAGACCACCTCTTCAGGGAACAGAAGTCATGATGGTAGTGTGAACAGTGTTTGGTCATTTTCCTGCCTAAGGGTCCATTCACACGTCCGTGATGTGTTGCGGATCCGCAACACACCCGGCCGGCACCCTATAGAAATGCTTATTCTTGTCCACAGCTGCGGACAAGAATAGGACATGTTCTATCTTTTGCGGAGCTGCGGACTGGAAGATCGGGTCCGCGTTCCGCAAATGCGGATGCGAACAGCACACTGTCCCCATAGAGAATGAATTCCGTCCCCATAGAGAATGAATGGGTCTGCACTCGTTCCGCAAAATTGCGGAACGGATGTGGACGTGTGAATGGAGCCTAATGGGTAGAAATAAAGAGTAATAGATTGTTCCAGGGTCAGATTGTATTGGTAGTTTTGTAATGCAACACGGAGGCACTGTGGTTAGCATTTGTACCTGGCACTGCTGGGGTCTTCGGTTCTAAGTGACAAAGGACATCTACAAGGCGTTTGTCTGCTTTTTCTGGATATCCTTCAGTTACTCTGCTTTCCTCCGAATACGTACTAATAGGGAATGTAGATTGTGAGCGCCACTGGGGGCAGCAAGTGATGATAACGTCCGTAAAGCACTGTGGACTAGGTTGTCACTATAAAAGCAAATAAATAATGCTGTGCTTTAGCCAGGGGTGGACTGGCCATAGACCCTATAGGGAATTTTCCCGGTGGGCCGATGCCCCACAGGGCCATCCAAGCCCTCCTCACTGTCGCTGGGTGTGTACATACTACTGGGGGCACTATAGGGGTCATTATTATAGAAAGTCCAGGCAGCATGTCTGGCTTGGTGTCGTGGCCCACATTTCGCTTCCGAAGCCCCCTCCTCTATATCTTAACTGGAGGAAGAGGACAAAATGTGGCAGCTATTAATGGCCATCACAGAGGGACAAGCTTCTGGGGAGGTACAATATGCTGCTTCTCCCCGTGTGCGGATGAAAACATCCAGGAAGGGGGGGCAGCCAATGTCAGGTGGTGACGGGGGACATTTTTTTTGTCTCGGATAACCCCTTTCAGTTCCCAGTCCGCCTCTGGCTGTAGCAGAGACAATTTACCTTAGGGTGCATTCACACGACTTTAAAGGGATTCTGTCACCAAGTTTTGGGCTATAGAGATGCGGACATGCACAGCTAGATCGCCGCTAGCATGTCGCCGCTATCTAGCCGTGCATGTCCGCATCTCTATAGCCCAAAACTTGGTGACAGAATCCCTTTAAGTGTTTTGCGGATCTGCAAAGCACAGATACCGGCTGTATGTGTTCCCCATTTTGCGGACCGCGCATGGCCGGCACTATATAGAGAATGCCTATTCTTCTCCGCAACCGCAGACAAGAATAGGACATGCTCTATATTTTTTGCGGGGGTCGTGGAACGGAACAACGAATGCGGACAGCACACCGTGTGCTGTCCGCATCTTTTGCGGCCCCATTGAAATGAATCGGTCTGCACCCGTTCCGCAAAATTGCAGAACTGGTGCGGATCCATTTATACGGTCATGTGAATGCACCCTTACAATATGATCTCAATGCTGCCTGGTTTACGGAGACTAGGAAGTATTTGCCGTTGTAGTTTTCCAAAACAGAGAATTACAGGAATTGAGCAAAGGAAACAATTTACACTAAATAAAGTTAGTTGAATTTATGGAGACGGATGCTTTAATTTTCCTCCACAACCTGTCAGCACACTACAAGAAACGACAATACGGCTGATAGTAAATAATTAACTGGTGTTATTCATTTCCTTTGTGATGGCTTTTTTCTGTAGGGCTTTTTTTCACAACTGCAAGCTAGATATGTTTCTGATAGTAACTATTCAACCAGTTTTCTCCGGGTCAAAAAGACCCAGCATCTCTGCACTATTACATTTCTTGTATTTAACAATACAGTGCTTTAATTTTTTTCCTGATTTTGCTGTACAGCAACCAGATCTTTTTTTTTATATTAGTATTTTTAGCATGTCCTCCGCCCACTTTGTTTTCAGTCTGGCAAACGGTTACGTTAAAGGGGTTGTCCAGGTTCAGAGCTGAACCCGGACACACCCTTATTTTCACCCCGGTGGCATCCCTGAGGCTAGTATCGGAGTATCTTGTGCTCCGATGTGCTCCCTTGCCCTGCGCTAGCGCAGGGCAAGGGCTCTTTTGTTTATCATAACACACTGCAGGGCGGAAACTTTCACCCGTCAGTGTGTTCGGTGACGTCACCGCCTCTGATGGGCAGGCTTTAGCGCTGCCCTAGCCGGTTTACTGGCTAGGGCAACGCTAAAGTCCGCCCATCAGTGCCGGTGAAATCACCAGGCTTCCTGGCAGCCCCATGGAGAGCCCCGGTACCGGAACTCCTAAAAATGCTCACGTCAGGGGGGCTGCCTGGGTGAAAATGGAGGTATGTCCAGGTTCAGCTCTGAACCTGGACAACCCCTTTAAGTCTAAATCACATTTTCCCTTTGTGTTAAGTCTGTTGCAGACTCTTTAAAAGGTTTTCCAAGACTTGTACAGTGAAGACCTATCCTCTGGATAGGTCATCAGTATCTGATTGGTGGGGGTCTGACACCTGGGAACCTCGCTGATCAGCTGTTTGAGAAGGTATCGGCACTCTCAGTAGTGCTGCAGCCTTCCCACTGCTTAGCCTAGACCAGTGGTGGCGAACCTATGGCACGGGTGCTAGAGGCGGCACTCAGAGCCCTCTCTGTGGGCACCCGCACACTGGAAAAAGTCTATAGTGTACTAATATGCCTTAAACTTCCTTCCATTCATCAACATAGGGCGCACTATGAATGGCACAGGCAGCACATTGAATGCAGGCAGGCTATTATAGCTAAATGATAAAGTACATGGAAGATATACTAGATTGGACTGTAGTATTCAGGTTAAATTGCCTTGTTACTTTGTGATAAATAAGTGGGTTTTGGGTTGCAGTTTGGGCACTCGGTCTTTAAAATCACTGGCCTAGACCACGTCACATTGGTTCACTTGCCTAGGCGCAGCTCAGCCCTGTACAATGCACGGTGCTGTGCTTGGTGAGCTGAGAGAAGGCCGCGGCGCTACTGCAAGCGCTGGTGACTTCTCAAAAAACTGATCGGCGGGGGTCCCAAGTGTCAGACCCTCGCTAATCAGATACTGATGACATATGCTGAGGATACGTCATCAGTAGTAAAATCCCAGAAAACCCTTTTAATACAAGGCACTTACTAATATAGTGTGATTGATAAGC
This sequence comes from Bufo gargarizans, assembly GCF_014858855.1. Lineage (NCBI taxonomy): Eukaryota > Metazoa > Chordata > Amphibia > Anura > Bufonidae > Bufo > Bufo gargarizans. The sequence goes on from NC_058084.1 coordinate 150,012,793, forward strand.
TGTTTAAAAAGAAAGGCGCGCACCGTGCCAGCGCCACTTCCTCTTCACTGTTTACCTTTTTCGCCGTTGCATCTGCAGTGGTGAGCAGGTGTAATTGCACCTAACCATCCCATTCATTTCAATGGTATGGATCGCTCCAAGTGTATGTAAGGGTAAATTCCCCTTTTTGCTCTGTGTTTAACTGTTTGACTAATGAGCTCATCAGCTCTCCTATATATGCTTGGCTGTTTGTTCCACTCCTAGTAATCCTTTAGATTCCTGTTGGTTTCACTTGCATCCTAGGCTCTGCAATAAAACTATAATCTGTCTGTTTGGGAAGAGATTTTGGGGCTTTGGAGTAGGGGTGGGCGATATGGCCTAAAATCTATATTGCAATATAATTTTAAGCATGTGCGATATGCGATATATATTGCGATATATTGTTTTCTATATTGGGGGGGGGGGGGGTGTTTAAATTTTATTTATTTTTTACTTTTTATTTATTAACTATTGGCCTCCTTAAGGGCTAGAACCCTTGTCATATTCACCCTAATAGAGCTCTATTAAGGTGAATAGGACTTTACACTCTCCCTGCTGCCCTGTGCATAGTGCACACAACAGCAGGGAGCTGACCATGGCGGCAGCCTCTGATCTGCCCCCCCCCCAGCCTCTGATCTGCCCCCCCCCAGCCTCTGATTTGCCCCCCCCCCCCCGCCTCTGATCTGCCCCCCCCCGCCTCTGATCTGCCCCCCCCCAGCCTCTGATCTGCCCCCCCCAGCCTCTGATCTGCCCCCCCCAGCCTCTGATCTGCCCCCCCCCAGCCTCTGATCTGCCCCCCCCCCAGCCTCTGATCTGCCCCCCCCCCAGCCTCTGATCTGCCCCCCCCCCCAGCCTCTGATCTGCCCCCCCCAGCCTCTGATCTGCCCCCCCAGCCTCTGATCTGCCCCCCCCAGCCTCTGATCTGCCCCCCCCAGCCTCTGATCTGCCCCCCCCAGCCTCTGATCTGCCCCCCCCAGCCTCTGATCTGCCCCCCCCAGCCTCTGATCTGCCCCCCCCAGCCTCTGATCTGCCCCCCCCAGCCTCTGATCTGCCCCCCCTTCCCCAGCCTCTGATCTTCTCCCCAGCCTCTGATCTGCCTCCCTTCCCCAACCTCTGATCTGCCCCCTCTGGTAACGCAAACCCCCCCCCCCCCCCCTCCCTCCCTCCCTCGCCAGTATTAATCATTGGTGGCAGTGGCCACAGGGTCCCCCGTCCCCCCCATCATTGGTGGCAGTTTGCAGTTCCGATCGGAGCCCCAGCAGTGTAATGCTGGGGCTCCGATCGGTTACCATGGCAGCCAGGAGTCACGCTGCTGAAGTCCTGGCTGCCATGGTATGTTAGTGAGCAGAGAGCAGCGCATTATACTCACGTGCGCTGTGGCCGCCGGTCGCTCCTTCTCATAGGTCTGTGCGGCGCATTGCTAATGCTGTAAGCATTAGCTATCCGCCGCACAGACAGAAGAAGGAGCGACCGCCGGCCACAGCGCACGTGAGTATAATGCGCTGCTCTCTGCTCACTAACATACCATGGCAGCCAGGACTTCAGCAGCGTGACTCCTGGCTGCCATGGTAACCGATCGGAGCCCCAGCATTACACTGCTGGGGCTCCGATCGGAACTGCAAACTGCCACCAATGATGGGGGGAGGAGGGGGACCCTGAGGGATATGGCCGGCACATTCATTGGTAGTGCAGTGGCCACAGTCCCTCCCCTCCTCCTCCTCGGTCCTCATTGGTGTTCAGCGGCAGCCGCGCACAGTGGGGAGGGAGGGACTCCCTCCTCCTTCCTCCTCCCTCCGCTGTGCCGGCCGGCTCAGAACATGGTGCGCGCGATCATATCGCGGTCCGGCGATATAGGCGATATGGCGAAAATCCATATCGTGGCCCAAATTCATATCGCATATCGCCTATATCGCCCACCCCTACTTTGGAGCCAATTACTAGTTTTCCATAGAATTATGGACTTAAAGGGAACCTGTCACCTGGATTTTGTGTATAGAACTGAGGACACGGGTTGCTAGATTGCCGCTAGCACATCCGTAATACCCAGTCCCCATAGCTCTGTGTGCTTTTATTGTGTAAAAAAAAACAGATTTGAGGCATATGCAAATTAACCTGAGATGAGTCCTGTACGTGAGATGAGTCAGGGACAGGACTCATCTTAGGTTAATTTGCATATGTATCAAATCTGTTTATTCACACAATAAAGGCACACAGAGCTGTGGGGACTGGGTATTACGGATGTGCTAGCGGCCATCTAGCAACCCCTGTCCTCAGCTCTATACACAAAGTCCCGGTGACAGGTTCCCTTTAAAGACTATGTAAACATTTGGCGGCAATTTTTTTTTATTATTGCATTGCACTCATTATGAGCTAAAAAAAAAATTTCCAGTTGGTTTTTATTAAAAATATGGAACCCTTTTTTCTGTATAGCTCTGAGATACTATAGCTGACCGCGACATAGAAGGGGTTTGTGTCGGGTAAGGGAGCGCATAGAGTCCCCATGCTGATGTGGTGGGGAATCGATGTGTTAGAAGGCAGCCCCATGCCGTGCAGAGGCTGCCCAATGCCTTGCACGGCATCGGGACCTGCCTTCTACAGGTGCCGAGGAGATCCAGCCTCAGGCTGAGTCTCCTAGGCAACCTGTTTGTGTACTACTCACTGTAGTAAATGAACAGGCAATGCATTACAATACACATGTATTGTAATGCATTGCAGAGGGGATCAGACCCCCAAAAGTGAACATCAGAAATAAAGTAAAGAAAAAAAGTTAAAAAAAAAAGTGTTTTTAATAAAAATAATAAAGTAATTAATAAAGTAAAAAAAGAAAAAAAAAAACTCCCCTTTCCCCTTATTTTATAATAAAAAACAGAAAAAAAAGCATCCGTAATGACCGGCTCTATAAATCTATCACATGATCCACCCTGTCTGATGAACAGCATAAAAAAAAAGAAGCAATTTTTGTCACCTTACATCACAAAAAGTGCAACACCAAGCGATCAAAAAGGCGTATGTCCCACAAAATGGTATCAATAAAACTCATCACCTCATCCCGCCAAAAATTAGTCCCTACCTAAGACAATAACCCCCCCCCCCCAAAATAAATAAATAAATAAAAATATTGCTTTCAGAATATGGAGACACTAAAACATCATTTTTTTTTGTTTCAAAACTGCTATTATTGTGCTAAAGTGAAATACATTAAAAAAAATTACATACATATTAGGTATCGCCACGTCTGTAAAAACAAGCTCTATAAAAATATCAATTGACCTAACACCTCAGGTGAACACTGTAAAAATAAAAACTGTGTAAAAAAAATGCAATTTTTGTCATATTGCATCACAAAAATTGCAACAGCGAGTGATCAAAAAGGCATATGCCCCCCAAAATAGTACCAATCAAACCGTTGCCTCATCCCGCAAACAATGAGACCCTACCTAAGAGAATCGGTCAAAGGAAAAAAAAAAAGCTATCAGACAATGGAGACACTAAAATATGATTATTTTTTGCTTCAAAACTGCTATTATTGTGCTAAAGTGAAATAAATAAATAAAAAGTATACATATTAGGTATTTCCACGTCCGTAACGTAACAACTAGCTCTATAAAAATATCACATGACCTAATCTCTCAGGTAAACGCTGTAAAAAATTAATAAAAACTGCACCAAAGCAACCAATTTTTTGGTCACCTTGCCCCATAAAGTATAATAATCAATGATCAAAACATCATATGTACCCAAAAATTTTACCAATTCAAACGTCAACTCTTCCTGCAAAAAAACGAGCCCCTGCACAAGACGATCAGCAGAAAAATAAAAATGGAGTTCAGAAAATGGAGATACAAAAACCTAATTTCCATAGCATCATCACGACGGCATACAAGGAGATTGACCCCTGACCTCTGTAGGGGCAGGAACAGAGAAAGGTTAAATACCCTCCTCCCACCACCAACACCAGTGTTTCCTGTCCCTACAGAGGACAGGGCAGAGAAAGGTCTCCCTGTATGCAGGGAGATGAAGCTAGGAATTCAGCGTGGATACCTTAAGAAATCGCCGGCATCCTGCATGGCGTCCCCCTGCCCTCCCGCGGTCCAGTACTAACGCTGGGCAGGGGTGTGGGGCTCTACCTCGTCCCGATTTTCGGGGCCTGTTCCCCGGCGCAGTCTCCCCTCCGGCATCAGCGGCAGCTGGGTGCGCGCCGGCGCATTGGGCGCATATGTATGACGTCACGCCCGGCGACCCGGAAGTGACGTCAGTGGCGGCAGCATGGAGCCTAATTTAAAAACCGAGGCCTGCTCCGGACAAACGCTCCCAGGATCGGTCCCCCACTGTGCGGTACCCTTACCTTTTGGGAAGAAGCGACCATGTCGGTACCGGAGCGGTCCCCCAGAGCGGAGCCGCCGCCAGCACTGCTAACTGTGAGTCCCCTTCGGGGGTATTTATGAATGGGTCAGGGAGTCTGTTGATCCCCCTCTCCCACGATGATATAGGGGGGGGGAGAGGAGGAGGGGGCTCTTGCTCCACGCTCAGTGCAGCTACGGCAGGGCGCAGGCCCCTACATCCACCCGCGTGCCCCCCCCCCCACCCTCCTCTTGGTGGGTCATATTCCTTATACTTGCCGTTTCATCTCTTTTAGGCAAAAGAAACCCCGAAAAAGATGGGGAAGTCACTCAAATGTGTCTCCTGCTCTAGTAGACTCCCTGACGGCTACCCCAAAAAATTGTGCAAACCTTGTATCTCAAATATCGTACGGGATGAGGCACCCTCCCTAAAAGAGGAATTAAAAACTATGATTCAGGAGGAGATCCGTTCATCCCTGGCCCACCTGTCCGCTAATCCCCCCGATTTGCCGCAACCAAAGAAAAAGCGGGCTAGATCCCCATCCCCCTCTGATATAGAAGTCGTTGCGGAGGAAAGTGCCCACTCTGTTAAGTCTTGGGAGGAGGGGGAGAGAGTCTCTGACTCAGACGACGATGGACGTAGATATTATTTTTCTACGGAAGAAATATCCGACCTTCTGAAGGCCGTAAGGTCGACCATGGGTGTGGAGGAGGTACAACGTACCCATTCGGTACAAGAGGAGATGTTTGGGGGCCTGAGGGTTAAGAAGACCCGTGTGTTTCCCATCAATGAAAACATTAGGGATATGATCCTTGATGAGTGGACAGACCCAGAAAAACGACTGGGAGTCCCGGCAACGTTCAAAAATAGGTTACTATTTGATCCGGAGGAATCTAAAATTTTTAATGAAATTCCCAAGATTGATGTGCAGGTGGCCAAAGTGAACAAAAAGACGTCCCTTCCATTCGAGGATGCCTCCCAACTCAAAGATTCGATGGACCGTAAGGCGGACAGTCTCCTCAGGAAATCCTGGGAGGCGTCCATGTTTAACGTTAAAACCAATATTGCGGCTACTTCAGTCGCCCGGTCCATGTATCTTTGGTTGGGAGAATTGGAAACTCATATTAAAGACAGAGCGTCTAGGGAGCAGATTCTGGAGTCTCTTCCCCTTTTAAAATCGGCCACGGCTTTCCTGGCGGATGCCTCTGCCGAATCAGTTCGGTTTTCCGCCAGAGATGCAGCACTCTCCAATGCAGCTAGGAGAGCCCTCTGGATGAAGTGTTGGTCGGGGGATAAGACATCTAAGCTAAAGCTATGCTCCATCCCCTTTTCCGGAGAATACGTGTTTGGCCCGGTGCTAGATAAGATCCTAGAGAAGGCCGCGGATAAGAAGAAAGGGTTTCCGGAAGATCGCCCTTCCAAACGCCGGTATCCTTTTCGCCCCCCCCCCTCGGGTCAAGAAAAGAGCTACAGGGGAAAAGGGAAATCGGGGCGTTGGAGTTACCCAAAAGGAGGAAGAGGAAGAGGTCAGTCCTTCTCCCAGCAAAAACCTTCAGATAAGCAATGACGGCCGAGTGGGGGGAAGACTCTCAAGATTCCTGGGGTCATGGGAATCCATCTCCCAGAACCCCTGGATTTCCAAGGTAGTCGGTACAGGCTATCAGATAGAGTGGTCTTCAAGACCCCCAAACAAATTTTCTCTGACACGGTTCCAAATGAACCTTTGGCAAGGAGTCCAGAAACTTCTTCAGATGAACGTAATCTCTCTGGTCCCACCTCTAGAAAGAGGCAAGGGTTTTTATTCAACTTTATTTTTAATCAGGAAAAAAGAAGGTACCTTTCGGACGATCATAAACCTGAAACCTCTAAACAAATTCATCCGTTATCAGAAATTCAGGATGGAGACCCTAACATCTACAATCCCTCTGTTAAGCAAAGACGTCTTCATGTGCACTATAGACCTGCGAGACGCTTATTACCATATTCCCATTCACGCCAGCTCCCAGTGTTTTCTCCGGTTTGCAATCCGGGATATATCAGGAAACGTCCATCACTACCAGTTCAGAGCCCTTCCCTTCGGGATTTCGTCTGCCCCAAGAATATTTACCAAAGTGGTGGTAGAGATGGTTGCCTTCGCCCGAAGACAGGGACTCATGATAATCCCCTATTTGGACGATTTCCTTCTGGTCAGCGAAAGTCGCAGACAAATCAATTCAAATCTGAAGGTCTTTCTCTCCATCCTAGACGACCTGGGGTGGATCGTAAACGAGGAAAAGTCCGTCCTCACCCCCTCAAGGGAGGTTCGTTTCTTAGGGATGATCCTGGACTCCCGAAAGCAAGCAGTGTTCCTACCTCAGGACAAAATATCAATTCTCCGACAAAAGGTCAGGTCCTTTCAAAAGAGAAGATCTTGCTCTATCAGAGAGGCGATGAGCATGCTGGGTCTGCTGACATCTTGTATTCCAGCAGTCCCCTGGTGTCAAATACACTTCAGACCCCTTCAGTCCTGGATACTGAGTGTCTGGAACAGGTGCCAATCCTCTCTAGATCGCCAAGTAAGTCCTCCATCTCGGATTCTGCAGTCCCTGAATTGGTGGAAAAACCACGAGAAGCTATCTCGGGGAAATCCCTGGCAGAAGACTCCCCAGTTGCAGGTAATAACAGACGCAAGTCTGTCCGGCTGGGGCGCAAAGGTCGGGGACCGTATATTTCAGGGCACTTGGCCAGATTCGATCAGATCCCAATCATCGAATTTCAGGGAGCTGAGAGCAGTCTGGGAAGCATTGAGGGCGGCAGAGGAAATGTTGTGTCAACATCATATAAAGGTACTATCGGACAACACTACAGCCATTGCCTACCTCTCCCATCAAGGGGGAACCCGGTCCGTAACCCTTCAGGCACTGGCAACAAAGATCTTTGCTTGGGCAGAACAGAAGGTGGCCTCTGTGTCGGCAGTTCACCTGAAGGGGATACTAAATCAAGAAGCAGATTTTCTCAGCCGCCACAGGATCGATCACACAGAGTGGTCTCTAAGTCCAGAAGTCTTCAGGTTAGTGGTAAGGAAATGGGGGTTGCCCGACGTAGATCTGTTCGCCACCAGGGCCAACTCAAAAGTGGAAACATTCTGTTCCCTAAACCCCAGGGACAGGCCTCATACATTAGACGCCTTCGCCGTCCATTGGCATTGGAACCTATGCTATGCCTTCCCTCCACTTCCTCTAATCCCGAAGGTGGTGCAGAAAGTTCTCCAGGACAAGGTCACGGTGATTGTGATCGCTCCCCTGTGGCCAAAGAGAAGTTGGTTCTCATCTCTCCAGAGACTTTCTCTACAGGATCCATGGCCCCTTCCGGTACGGGAGGACCTACTCCAGCAGGGCCCAGTTCTACACCCAAACCCGCAGTTTCTGAAATTAGCAGCTTGGATCCTGAGTTCCAAACCCTGAAACTTCAGGGACTATCAAACGAAGTTATTGCTACTCTGAAAGCTTCCAGGAAGAAGGTAACGTCAGCGATTTACCTTAAGATCTGGAGACGTTTTTGTTCTTGGAGTGGGGATGAATCGCCACATTTACATAAACCTAACATCCAAAGAATACTGGACTTCCTACAGCGAGGTCTAGATCTGGGACTTAGGCCCTCTACCTTGAAGGTCCAGATCTCAGCCCTGGCTTGTTTTTTTGACCAAGATATAGCCGGTCATCGTTGGATCAAAAGATTCATCAAGGCAGCGACGAGGCTCCGCCCAACGATCACCGCTCGTGTCCCTTCCTGGGATCTGAACATCGTTCTTACAGGCCTTACCTTACCGCCCTTTGAACCCATGTCTGACTGTCCTATAAAGTTATGGTCCTTGAAAACGGCCTTCTTAATTGCGATAACTTCGGCCCGCAGAGTAGGAGAATTGCAAGCCCTATCGATCAGGGAACCCTACCTCCGTATTCTAGATGATAGATTAATTCTCCGTCTGGATCCGGGGTTTCTCCCCAAAGTGGTATCAAATTTTCATCGGAGCCAGGAAGTTACCCTACCTTCCTTTTGTCAACACCCTGCTAATGACAAAGAAGCCACATTTCACTCTCTGGATGTTAGACGGGCAGTCTTAAACTATATCTCTGTGACGAAAAAGTTTAGGAAGTCGGACAGCCTACTAGTTCTCTTCGGAGGAAGACTTAAGGGCCAGAAAGCCTCCCGGTCATCTATAGCCAGATGGCTCAAAGAAACTATTAGTCTTTGTTATCAGCTACAAAATCTTACATGTCCAGTCCACATTAGGGCCCATTCCACCCGGGCCATGTCCTCCTCTCAGGCTGAGAGAGCTGGGGCTTCTCTGGAGGAAATCTGTCGTGCTGCCACTTGGTCCAGCATTCATACTTTTATAAAGCACTATCGCCTGGATCTTTCCAGATCATCTGATCTGTCCTTTGGGCGGAAAGTCCTCCAGGCTGTAGCCCCCCCCTTAACTGATATATTTTTTATATCTCCTTGTATGCCGTCGTGATGATGCTATGGAAAAACCGGAATTAGACTTACCGGTAATTCTATTTCCATGAGATCATCACGACGGCACGTTATTCCCTCCCTTGATTCAATTATTTGACCTACCCAGGTCTCTAGAAGGTATGGAGTAATACCTTTTTTCTTGTTTTTTACTGTTCTCCACCACCGGGTTGCTCTGTGTGATTTTGGAAACACTGGTGTTGGTGGTGGGAGGAGGGTATTTAACCTTTCTCTGTTCCTGCCCCTACAGAGGTCAGGGGTCAATCTCCTTGTATGCCGTCGTGATGATCTCATGGAAATAGAATTACCGGTAAGTCTAATTCCGTTTTTTTTTGTTTTCAAAAATGCTTTATTATATAAAACTGAAACAAACATCATAGAAAGTAGACATATTTGATATCATTGCGTCCGTAACAACCTGCTCTATAAAAATAGCGCATTATCTAACCTGTCAGATGAATGTTGTTAAAAATTAAAACGGTGCCAAAACATAAATTTTGGGGGTTACCCTGCCTCACAAAAAACGTAATATAGAAAAATAAAAAATCATATGCACGCCAAATTAGTACCAATAAAATTGGCACCTTATCCCGTAGTTTCCAAAATGTAGGCACTTTTTTTGAGTTTCTACTGTAAGGGTGCATCACGGGGGCTTCAAATTGGAAAATGCCATCTAAAGACCAGTTCAGCTAAATCAGCCTTCCAAAAACCATATGGCATTCCTTTCCTACTGCGCTCTCATGTGTGCCCGTACAGCAGTTTACGATCACATGTGGGGTGTTTCTGTAAACCGCAGAATCAGGATAATACGTTTTGTTTGGCTGTTAACCCTTGCTTTGCTACTGGAAAAAAATTATTAAAATGTAAAATCTGCCAAAAAAGTGAAATTCTCAAATTTAATCTCCATTTTCTATTCATTCTTGTGGAACACCTAAAGGGTTAACAAAGTTTGTAAAATCAGTTTTGTATACCTTTTTAAGGGTGTAGTTTCTAAAATGGGGTCATTTTTGGATGGTTTCTCTTATGTTAGTGACTTCAGACCTGAACTGGTCCTTAAAAAGTGGGTTTTGGAAATTTTTCCGAAAAATTTCAAGATTTGCTTTCAAACTTCTAAGCCTTCTAACGTCCCCCAAAAATAAAAAAATGTAATTTTCAAAATGATCCAAACATGAAGTAGACATATGGGAAATGTAAAGTAATAACTATTATATGAGATATCCCTATGTATTATAAAAGTAGAGAGATTGAAATTTTTAAATTTGTGACTTTTTCAAAATTTTGGCTAAATTTGGGATTTAAAAAAAAATTAAATAAAGGTGAAATATATTGACTCAAATTTATGAATATCATGAAGTACAGTGTGTCACGAGAAAACTATCTCAAAATGGCTTGGATAAGTAAAAATGTTCCAAAGCCATTACCAAATAAAGTGACACAGATTTGCAAAAAATGGCCTGGGCAGGAAGGTGAAAACTGGCTCGGGGTAGAAGGGGTTAAAATCGCTTATTTAAGCCACATTCTTTTCAGTAAAATAAGGATTGAGCTTTGATCAGTGTTTATGACCTCTTAGTAATTTAGAAATAAGGGTTATTAGATGAGGGCACAAAGTGAAAGTAAAAGTAGGATACACACAGCTAGAAAAACTGTTAACCCATTGTGACCGAACGGCTGGAAATTAGTAAAATGCAATCATTAAAAAATTGTCCCTGAAGGTATACATAGCCATTAAGTTACAATGGTTTCAACATACAGTGGTCGTACTGGAACTAATTAGTGTAACTTGAGGGGTCACTGTACATTGAGAAATTTGGTGTTCAGAATTTTGTGCCATATTTATGAAGCACCTGTTCCTTTTTTCCAGCATAGTACTTGGATAAGGTGGGTGATGTGGATGGCACCTTTCTTTGTTAGGCTACTTTCACACTAGCATGTTTGCTGTGCTGCTGCCAGAACTCCGTCCCGCCCCCATTATAGTCAATGGGGCGGAGCGGACCTCCTGCGGCACGCGTGCATTAGCGGCCTTACTGATCCGTCAGGCTGTTCACCCGTTTGAACAGCCTGCTGGAGAAGGATGCTGTTAGCGGCAGTGGGAAGATGTCAGAGGTATAAATAGCTCCTATGTCCTTTTCCACAACCCATCTATTTTAGGGAATATCAACCTGCCCAGGGTTTATTAATCTGAATATGCCCCCTTTTAGTATATATACCTCTGACATCTTCCCACTGCCGTTCGGTTTGTGGGTGTAGTGGTGTCAGTATGGTATTAATGGACCTACAGATACAAATGGGTTCAAAGTATGACATCATGTACTTCATTTATATGCACTTGTAGTGAATTTATAGTCAATATCTGGTGCCTACCTGTTGCGTTATAAATCGCCAATTTATTCCTGTTTAATTTGTGTTTTGACACTAGCTATGGTTCGTCCCTGGAGTGGGCGGCTGACTTAGGGTTGGTGGTTTACTATGGTAACCGCATGTCTAGCTCCTTGATTGGCCGTCTGGGGGATGAGCTCCGCCTTTGATAGGAGTGGCCTTGGTGACTTAATCAGCTGTTCTCGGCGCCCGCATCACAACTATCCTAGCGCCGAGGTTGCCGCCTCCACATGTGAGAGGGGCAGCGCTGTTTGTTTGTCAGTGTTGTCTGTCTAAGCCCTCAGCTCCTGATGATTTATCCTAAAGAAACACGTTGAGCATATAATGGGCGATACATGGGCATATACAGACTGAAGCTGTTAGGTGTAGGGCGCTGTGCCGTCCCGGGCACTGTATCATCTGCGTGAGGGCGACATTACTAGGGGAGATAACAGGAGGATTTGGGGGTGAATTTAGAGGCTACACAGTGTGAGCATATACTGTATATAGCATTTCTGCCCACTCCTCTCCCTGCAAAGTAGTTTTGTCTGCTCTCGGTCCTTCTTTCGTTATTTGTGGATGCATCACATCATAAAATTGGTGGATGCTCTACAATTGAGTGGGGTTTATCACCTTGCAAGCTAAACTTTGACAGAGATACCTCCTCCATGTACCCCGCATAAAGTGATAGGGGTGGGAGTACATTCTGACCAGAATTAGTGCCAATTGTTGCATTTATAGCTATACAAGGGATAACCCTTTTTGTGAACTTTATTTTGCATACGAATTCACTCTCGTTCCAATTTTTTAAGGTGTATTAATAAAGTTCAACATTTTAAATATACACACACAAATGTTCTATTGTTCAGTGATAAAAATCGCTGTGTATATCACAGAGCTCATCTTCTCTCCCTCTATTATATGTTTCTCTCAGGAATCATCTGACAGGTTCACTTTAAAGGGGTTATCCCATGACTAAAGTAAGAAATGAAAATCCGACCTCATATAGTATATGCCAACCTCTTTCTAACAAAGCTAGAACCAGCCCTGCACCTCACATGGATCCAGAGATCTCCACATTCATTTCTCTACTAGATTAATATCGAGCTGAAAGCTCAGGGGGAGTGTCTTTTCTGCTGCAGCTCAGGGGGCGTGCCCATGCGCCTCCTATCACAGCTCGGGGGGCGTGTCCATGCTCTCCCTATCACAGCTCGGGAGTCAGTTGAAAGGTGAAACTGAGCATGTGGCCTTCTCAGTGAGCAGGTCAAAGAAATAAGAAAAAAATAAACAGCAGGTGGCGCTATACAGATACATTTCATTGAATAGCTCAGTGGCTTTGCTAAATCTGATCTGTCTCTCCGGTGTCATCCGGAAAAACTGATCCGGTATTAACTTTTTTTTTTTTTTTGCTGAACGGAATGCTCTCTATTCAGAATGCTTTAGGATAAAACTGATCAGTTTTTTCCCGGTATTGAGCTCCTGTGACGGAACTCAATACCGGAAAACAAAAACACTAGTGTGAAAGTACCCTAAGGCTGGGGCTACACAGCGACATGTGTCATGCAACAAAGGATCTTATGATTGTCAATGGTGGTGTACTGCGACACGTGCCATGCCACAACTGCAACTTGACAGTCGCAAACAATCCAGACCTGATGGAGTTTCTGTTGCAGTTCTCAAGACACACACAAATTTTACTATGTTCAATTTAATGTAAGGGTACGTTCACACGATTATTTTGAAATCCAGCAGGCTGTTCCGGCAGAGAAACAGCCTGCCAGAGTTCTCCATATTCAGCACAGCCGGATAATACTGGGAGCCATCAGATCCCCATTGACTACAATGGGATACGGCTACTTTCTGGCATAAATGGTGACTTTCGTCTAGACAAAAAGTCCTGCATGCACGACTTTCTGAATGCCAGCATTATGCCGGAAAGCAGATGAATCCCTGTTGGATCCCAATGTAGTGAACAGGAATCCAGCTGTTCCCAGTGATGCCGGATACATTGAACTTTGGCAGACTGTTCCTCTGCCAGAACAGCCTGCGAGATTTCAGAACGCTGATGTGAACTTGCCTGCAACTTTTCTGTGACTTGGCTGTGTTTATTTTATTCAGATATAAAATGATCGCGCAACAGCAAGTTATGCGACCATCCAGCGACTTGCAATCGCGTGCCCTATAAGCCCTAGCCTGAAGGAACTGCTGCTAACATCTTTCACCAGATGCCAGGGGAATCCTTCAGAGGTCTGGCAGCGTACATGTCTCTATGTGTCATAGTTGTTTTGGTGGCACAGTTGTGATGTACTGGAGAAACTGGTGAATATTGTGGTGAAGTGTAAGGAGGGGGTGTATATCTAAGTCCACTACAGGTGACCCCTGGGCCCCAGGTGAGTCAGGAGGACTGTTGGGCCATATCCCTCCAAGGTATTGCGTGGTCGCCGTCTGGAGGACTGGTGGACAGAGTCAGAGACCTCACTGGGTTGCATTGGTCATAGCTAGGAAGCTGTCTGACTGCATGGCTGAGTGAAGCCAAATACCGCAGTGCGAACACTGACCTAGAGGTGAGTTAGGGCAACCTCTGTATAGTGAGCGCCTAGCCGGGCAGGGATTTATTGTTTTGTGTTGATGTAACACGTGATGTGAAGCTGCGACTTCATTGTGCCAAATGATGCCAAATTTGGAAGTGTGATGAGCTGTGTGACAAATAAAGCACCGTCTGAGCTTAAAAAAATCCCTGCTTGATGAGAAGACTGTCATTGCCGACCCCCTGTGAGAGAGCGATCCCTTACAATGTACAACTTTTTTATTTTTTTTAGACATTGTAGGTGTTGTCCCAGATTTTGAACTATGTCGGACAAAACATAATACCGTGGACAATCACAATACATTAGTAAGTGCCTTGTCTACATGATAAATGCCATTTGCTGAAGTGAGACAACCCCTTTAATGTAACCGCACACTGAGACACTGTAGACAGTGGTATGCTTCCAAGTCCATTGCTGTGCTCCTGTGCAACAAGTAAGGTCCATAAGATATGGTTTGATGAATTTGGTAACACCAAAAATAACGACACCATACAGTATATTCAAATGATCAAAAAACATACGTGGTCATCTATTATTTGTTTTATGCCACTTTGTGTCATATTTAGGTTGCAGATTTAGGCTACTTTCACACTAGCGTTCGATCGGATCCGTTCTGAACGGATCCGATCATATTAATGCAGACGGAGGCTCCGTTCAGTACGGATCCGTCTGCATTAATAACTTAGAAAAAATTCTAAGTGTGAAAGCAGCCTGAGCGGATCCGTTCAGACTTTCAATGTAAAGTCAATGGGGGACGGATCCGCTTGAAGATTGAGCCACAGGGTGACATCTTCAAGCGGATCCGTTCCCATTGACTTACATTGTAAGTCTGAACGGATCCGCTCGCCTCCGCACGGCCAGGCGGACAGCTGAACGCTGCAAGCAGCGTTCAGCTGTCCGCCTGTCCGTGCGGAGGCGAGCGGAGGCTGAACGCCGCCAGACTGATGCAGTCTGAGCGGATCCGCTCCATTCAGACTGCATCAGGGCTGGACGGAGGCGTTCGGGTCCGCTCGTGAGCTCCTTCAAACGGAGCTCACGAGCGGACCGACGAACGCTAGTGTGAAAGGAGCCTTAGTCGCAAATCTGCTCAGGCCACTTTTGTGAAGTGGCGGTAAAATAGTCTGTGGTGTAGGCGGGGAAGAGGGAGGGCCAGCTGGCCCATCTCATGCTTCATCTTCCCAGCACATATCACGCCTAGCTTCACCCATGGAGAGCCCGGTACATCACCAGATCTCCAGATAAAGCCTTTAGAAGAGCATAGGAGCATGAAATGTTTCAATGCTCATGTCAGAGGGGCTGCCTGGGTGAAACAGGGATATGTCAATTATGGACAACCCCTTGAAGAATGGAAAGAGGGATAGTGTTTGTTAGCGACATGAAAAAAAGCTAAGTTCAACACTACAATTCTCTTGTACACATTAACCAGAAAAGTGGTATGGTGCACGTAGCTACCTATAGACTTCTCTTCTTCCCCATATTTTAAAGTCGGTACTTATCTTTATCTATATTCTCATTTTGATTTTTAATCTTTCCTGTTTAAAAAATATATATATACTTCTCCATTTTGAAAATAGTTATGTAGTCAATGGTCATTACAGGCCCTGGTCAGCAGAGAAATCACAGGAAAATACAATTGTGACCAGAATAGGTTACAGATTTCCGTATTGGAAATTCCCATAATTATAATTCTGCCCAGTTAAGAAATAAAGTAATGCCACGGTGCCAATAATAATTTTAGCCTAGGAAGGTTTTCTTGCAGTTTGTATTGTTTTGGAGTGCTAGGATGTACGCTAGAGGAGAATACGAATTGTTCTGCATGATTGTGCGAGTGAAGTGCCATCTCTTACAGTTGTAGACTGCTCTGCTCAGGATAGGTCTTGTACACATTCAAATGCATTGACTTCAAAATAGTTATTAAATTACTATTTATTTATTATTCGTTATTTATGAAATGCAGTTTGTTTCTTATTTGCTTTTTTAGGGATATTGGAAAGTGTAGACATTTTAATCATATAAAATATATGTTCTATCAATGTCCTCTATGTATGAAAAAACTGTGATAAATTGGAGTCCGAGTGTGAAAAAAATAGAAGTTTGGCTTACTGACTCCACAGCCTTGAGAATATAACATTTTTCTTAGATAAATCCTGCTCGAAGACACCCCTACCTGCATAGGAAATGTAGTGGTTATACAGAAGTGCATTTCTTAAGTTGGTATGGACATATTTCAGCTGCAGTACGCTGGCACGGCCACTACCCAGTTGATGCCTTCCGCTTCTAGCTCTGTCCACAGTTTGTTTCAAGTTGCGGCAGTTGTCGAAATCGCTAGGGGTGCCAGGTGTCTGACCCCCACTGACCTGATATTGGTAACCTATCGTGAGGATAGGTAAACAATATCTACAGGCTTAAAGAAATTGTCCTATTACAAATATATTGTCTCAGTGTTCAATCGGCAGGGGTCTGGCTGCTGGGGCCCCTCACCTACCACAAGTACAGGGGACCTGTGCCATGCATAAACCCTGGCTCTCCATTCAACCCTATGGGACTGCCGGAGATAGGTGTACTTAGCTATGCCAGACCCATAGAGTTGAATGCTTGACCACTGCTCCATTCAAATACAGGAACATAGAGCCTCTGTTCTTCAGGAGTGTGTTCAAACCCCCCCTTCCCCAACTGATCAGACACTTAGGCCGCTTTCACACGGGCGAGTTTTCCGGCACCTGCACTGAATCCAGACCCATTCATTTCTATGGGGCTGTGCACATGAGTGGTGATTTTCACGCATCACTTGTGCGTTGCGTGAAAATCACAGCATGCTCTATATTGTGCATTGTTTTTTTTCCCGCAACACAGGCCCCATAGAAGTGAATGGGGCTGCGTGAAAATCGCAAGCAAGTGCAGATGCGATTTTTCACGCATGGTTCTAAGGAGATGATCCAGATGGGGGACCCGATCTTTATTATTTTCCCTTATAACATGGTTATAAGGGAAAATATTATCACTCTTAATACAGAATGTGAAGTAAATTAGGGATAGAGGGGGTTAAAATATAATAAACAAATTTAACTCGTCCCATCCATTTCGTCTCGTAGCGTATCTCCTCTTCTTTCTTCAGGACCTGAGTAAAGGACCTTTTGATGATGTCACTGTGCTCATCGCATGGTCCATCACCATGGTGATGGACCATGTGATGGTCGCAGTGATGTCATCAAAGGTCCTTTACCCAGGTCCTGAAGAAAGAATAGGAGATCCACTATGCGACCAAGTGGATGGAGTGAGTTAAATTAGTTTATTATTTTTAACCCCTCAATGGACATTTTAGTAAGCATTCTGTATAAAGAACCATGTTATAAGGGAAAATAATAAAATCTACAGAATACCTAACCCAAACCCGAACTTCTGTGAAGAAGTTTGGGTCCGGGTACTAAACATGCCGATTTTTCTCATGCTCGTGCAAAACTCCTTAAAACGCCTTTGCACTCGCGCGGAAAAATTGTGCATTTTCCCACGACGCACCCGCATCCTATCCAACCCTCGCACGCGACGCCCATGTGAAAGAGGCCTTATCCCCTATCCTTTTGGATAGGGGAAAAGCGTCTGTAATGGGACAACCCCTTTAACCCTAAATGGACTGCCCATTCCTTTATTTTTATTTTTTTCTCATTGGCCATCAGAGTTTGGACAGTCTCATCCATTTCATTTTATATAAATTCTATTTTTAAATGTATCTATTTAGAAAACTGCATTCTCATAGTTTTAGCCCTTCTCTGGGCTGTTGTCAGGGTATACGCCTAAGGCTTCCTTCACATCACCGTTCTCCTGCTCTGTTTAGGAGCAGGAGAACAGAAAGGATGGAGAAGGCACATAACTGAGCCAAACGGAGTCCTTAGGACCCCATAGACTATAATTGGGTCCGTTATGTTTCTGCTCAGAAGATGATTTTGAAGCGAAGACAAAAGCCCTGCATGCACAACTTTTGTCTCCTCTCCAAAATCATCTTCTGAGCAGAAAACATAACGGCCCCAATTATAGTCTATGGCAGGCATGCTCAACCTGCGGCCCTCCAGCTGTTGTAAAACTACAACTCCCACAATGCCCTGCTGTAGGCTGATAGCTGTAGGCTGTTCGGGCATGCTGGGAGTTGTAGTTTTGCAACAGCTGGAGGGCCGCAGGTTGAGCATGCCTGGTCTATGGGGTCCTTAGGCTCCGTTTGGCTCAGTTATGTGCCCTCTCCGTCTATTCCGTTCTCCTGCTCCTAAATGGAGCAGGAGTATGGAAAGGGTGAACAGTGATGTTAACGAATCCTAAGTTAGACATCGGGGAAGAAAAAGCCTTGAAGTGGCTACAAACCAGCGATGATATGGTTATAAAACCGGCAGACAAGGGAGGCAATGTGGTCCTAATGACCAAACAGTATTACGTGACAGAGGCTCATCGACAACTTCACAATAAAGAAGTATATGAGACATTACAGACAGACCCTACACACCATGTGCAGGGCCTGTTACGGGGCTTAATATTTTGAGCTTAATATTCTGTCACTGAAGACTGCAGAAAAATTGTTGCCATTGTTTCCTTCAAAACCCTCATGGTACTTTGTACCCAAGGTACACAAGTCACTGACCCAGCCCCCTGGCAGGCCCATAGTGTCCGGGGTTGGATCAGTGACCGAACCTCTGTCACGCTATGTAGACTGGTTGCTCAGACCTATGGTTAGGTTTGCCCCTTCATATCTGAAGGACACATCGGATCTCCTGGCACTGTGCTATACATTGGCAGGAGGGTTTCCAACTTGTCACTAGATGTCAAAAACCTGTACACACGTATCCCCCAAGATAGAGGCATTGAGGTGGTGATCGATATTTTGCCCAACATGGGTAAAAGTGTGGCTTTCTCCAATTTCATCCATGATGCATTGGAGCTCATCCTCAAAAACAATGCCTTTTAGATTCGGGGATACATGGCACAGCTATGGGCACACCGGTCGCATGCACTTTTGCAAATCTGTACTTAACAAATTTTAAGGACAAGTAGATCTACGCGCTTTATAACCCCTTCCTACCTTTCATACACACTTATCTAAGATACGTTGATGACGTGTTTATAGTGTGGACAGGCACAGAAGTCGATTTCACCCACTTTGTACAACACCTGAATACATCAAATGATATGAATATGCTATTCACACACAAGTTTGGAGGTTCACACCTCGAACTTTTAGATGTTGACATCTCTGTGAGGCAAGGTGAGTTGGTGACTGAGGGATATCGCAAGCCCACAGCTACCAACTCACTGCTGCACTACTCAAGCTATCATTCCCCCAGTGCTAAAAGAGCCGTAGTACCTTACAGTCAGTTCGTCAAACTCAAACGTATCAATCAGCTAGAGTAAGATTATAACAGACAAGCTCTGGACCTAAAAAACAGGCTCCTAGCAAGGGGTTATCCCTTAAAGGGGTTCTTCACTTTCATTTAACTGATGATCTATCCTCTGGATAGATCATCAGCTTCTGATCAGCCGGGGTCCGACACCCAGGACCCCCACCGATCAGCTGTTTGAGAAGGCAGCGGCGCTCCAGCAGCGCCGCGGCCTTCTCACTGTTTACCGCCGGGCCGCCCGCCCACTGACGTCACGACTTGTATCAACTAGAGTGGGCGCGGCTAAGCTCCATTCAAGTGAACAGAGCTTAGCCGCGCCCACTCTAGTTGATACTAGTCGTGACGTCAGTGGGCGGGCGGCCCGGCAGTAAACAGTGAGAAGGCCGCGGCGCTGCTGGAGCGCCGCTGCCTTCTCAAACAGCTGATCGGCGGGGGTCCCGGGTGTCGGACCCCGGCCGATCAGAAGCTGATGATCTATCCAGAGGATAGATCATCAGTTAAATGAAAGTGAAGAACCCCTTCAAAATTACTTAATGAAGCTATGAGAAAGGCTGCACTTACAAGACACCTAAAAAAGCCCAAAGTGACCTCGACTGGTCAAGAAGAAAAAAAGAATAAACAAAACCTTAAGCCATTTGTTTTCTCTTTCAAGTATGGACCAATGGCCCCCCACATAAAAAAGGTAATTAAAGATAATTGGGACATACTTGAAAGAGATTAATCCCTCGCACCAATTGTTGCCTTTAGAAAATGCCATACTCTGAAGGACAAATTGGTCCAAAGTAAATTCCAGGAAAAAAAAAAACGAAACATGGCTCCAAAATTGGGGCCCTAAGGGCAACCGCAGATGCGGCCATTGCTCATGCTGTAAACTTAATCCGCAATGGGACACTCTGGTTTTCGGAGGGGTCCAGCATAGGGTTAATACCCTCATAACTTGCAAAGGCAAATATGTTGTGTACTTGCTGAAATGTAAATGTGGCAGGTTCTATATAGGGAAAACAATTAGATGTCTCCAAGAAAGGATCAGGGAACGCATCAATTCACTCACCACTTGCAAGGGCTGCCCACGCCTGATCGAGCACATGAGACAGGAACATGGAAGAAGCCATCAGACACTAAGCTTCGCAGTAATAGAGGTCATACGCAGTCTGCCACAAGGGGGAGATAGGCAGAAGGAATTACTTAGAAGAGAGAGCAAGTGGATCTTGCGCACAGGCGCAATGGGTCTGTTAGGTCTCAATGATAAGATCGATATGAGGGTCTTTCTGTAAGTGCTTTTGCTCACACTATATTGTTTGCATGATTGATTTGTATTATTTTTAACGTAATGTATATTTCACATAGTGACGCGGTTCTCTCTCTGTGACGCACAGGTGAGCGCTGGACCTGGGCGGCGCAGAGAGAAGTACGTCACAGCAGGGTTTTAAAAACAGGTGAAATTTATCACTTGATTATAGGCCAGACGAAGCACTGAGGTGCGAAACGGCCGTCGCCTTATCCTGCTGATGCACGCATATATGTTGTCTGCTCCCTACCTTATACCGAAATGGAATAAAGAAACCACTTCTGCAAGTATCGGTGAGTGCCGCCCTTGTCTTCTTTTTTTTTTTTTTACAAGTACCGTATATACTCGAGTATAAGACGAGTTTTTTGGCACATATTTTTGTGCTCAAAAAGCCCCCTAGTCTTATACTCGAGTCTCGATTTGGCCGACCCGAAAATGCCACTGCAGCGAGCGGCCCGGCCGGCGCGTGACTGACGTCACTTAGTAACGCTCCCGCTCGCTGTAGTGCATTCATCGTGACAGTGAGTACAGAGGCCGGACCTGTTATCAATAGGAGAGAGATTGTTTTACACACTAGTAACATACTTTACACGCAAAGGCAGTTATGAGCGCAGTTTAGGACACAAGGGGACACATAGGGCCATGAGGGGGACCAGCATAAGATGCTATATGTCTTATGCTGCCCCCCCTCATGGCCCTATGTGTCATAGCACATATCCCCTATAACAGCGTCCTCCACAGATCCACCCCATAACAGCGTCCTCCACAGATCCACCCCATAACAGCGTCCTCCACAGATCCACCCCATAACAGCGTCCTCCACAGATCCACCCCATAACAGCGTCCTCCACAGATCCACCCCATAACAGCGTCCTCCACAGATCCACCCCATAACAGCGTCCTCCACAGATCCACCCCATAACAGCGTCCTCCACAGATCCACCCCATAACAGCGTCCTCCACAGATCCCCCATAACGGCGTCCTCCACAGATCCCCCATAACGGCGTCCTCCACAGATCCCCCATAACACTGTCCTCCACAGATCCCCCATAACACTGTCCTCCACAGATCCCCCATAACACTGTCCTCCACAGATCCCCCATAACACTGTCCTCCACAGATCCCCCATAACACTGTCCTCCACAGATCCCCCACATAACAGCGTCCTCCACAGATCCCCCACATATGCTGCATTTCCCACCCTAGTCTTATACTCGTCAATAATTTTTCCCATTTTTTGGGGGTAAAATTAGGGGCTTCGGCTTATATTCGGGTCGGCTTATACTCTAGTATATACGGTATATCGAAAAGTAACCATCTAGTTACATGTTGGGCTGAGCACCACTGTCAGCAGTAAATGCCTATATATATCTCCGCCAAGTACTCCGGTGACGTATTTCCTCCAAAAAAGGGATTCATATCGTCGTTGCAGTGCCACTCCATCCACTCTACAGCTCCCAGTATTCAGGCTTTTACGGTGATGGATACATTGACTTTAATGGGCTAAACAGAGTTCAGAGTATTCCATTCTGGACTCTATTTGACCTGTGTTCCACTACTTTTCTGCATTTTTGCCAGGCAGAATAGTCCAGGCTACCATGGTTTTGTGTCCGACAAAAATACCAGAAAGGAGTGGAAAACAGGTCAAACGAAGTCCAAAGATGAATGGGTTAAACAGAGTTCAAAGGATTTAAGTCGGTTCGCCCGTCAAAGTATACGTCTGAATTGTCATTCCTATACCCTCTAACAGAAAGCACTGTGGAGGGCTAAAGCGCTATGTGAATTCAGCCTACTGATTGTGTACACAGTTCAGCAGCATGTTAGACTATTAGGTTATGGCCACACATAGCAGAATTGGGTGTGGAAAATGTGTGGGGTTTACAGTAGCAACGTATTTTTAGTGTTATAAGATGCAGGTGATCATAAGACACACCCTAGGTTTTAGAGGAGGAAAATAGATCAGATCAGACCCCCAATCTTTATCAAACCTCAAATGAGACCCCCAGTCTTTTATCAGACCCCAGATCAGACCCCAGATCAGACCCCGCAATCTTCATCAGACTTTTCCTGCACTCACCAATCCTTGGTCTTCTGTTGGTGCTGTGTCATACTTTGACCTGACGATGCACAGTGTCAGGTCATAGTGCACACCTTCATGCACTACATCCTGACGCTATACACAGTCAGGACACAGCACTGTAGGCGCTCAGAAGAAAACAAGAGAGTAATGAGTAAAGTCAGAACTAGCAGCGCTACACTCGCCTCCCCCTTGCGCCTCTTGCATACTAATGAGCGCTCCAATAATGGGGAAAAAAGTGTGTCTTATAAAGCGAAAAATACAGTGTATTACATGGCATTTAGAATAGTTTTTAATAGACTTGTTCAAAAGGTTAGGTACACTTTAAGCACTCAGACTGGAAATTACTCATGAGGAATAGGAAGTCCATTAACCATGATTTCCATTAACTGAATTGTCCAAACTATTGGTTTATGTACTGCAAATATAATATGGTTATCAGTAATGCTAAGGAAGCAAATACTGAGTTGTATGGCAATTTAAAAATGTAGTCTCTTTTGTCTCCAAAAATAGAAGAGAAATTTGGCTGTATGAGTGAGAGAATAGGTGTAGGAAGGTCCCTAAGTATTCAGTGATCTGTATGTTACAGATAATGCCTTTTTTTAAAAGTACAGTATATGATTTGCTGACTTTGCTTCTGTTGTCAGTGAGATCACTTGTCAGGTGCTATACAGTATATACATGAAATGCTGTAATAGGATTCAGATGCACAAGTATTTTTGTTGCATTTTCTGGATTTTTTTTTTTCTTCACAGTTTTTTTTAACACGTTAAGGACCTAGGACGAGTATACTTGTCCTGGAGCACTGATACTTAGTATACTCGTCCTGGCATTAAACTGTCACCATCATCTCATCCCGCAAAAATCATACCCTACCCAAGATAAAAAAAAACTGAAAAAACTATGGCTCTTAGACTATGGAAACACTAAAACATGATATATTTTTTTTGGGTTTCAAAAATGAAATCATTGTGTAAAACTTGCATAAAAAAATAAAAATAAAAGTATACATATTAGGTATCGCCGCGTCCGTATCTACCGGCTCTATAAAAATATCACATGACCTAACCCCTCAGATGAACACCGTAAAAAATAAAAATAAAAACGGTGTAAAAAAAGCCATTTTTTTTCATCTTATGTCACAAAAAGTGTAATAGCAAGTGATCAAAAAGTCATATGCACCCCAAAATAGTGCCAATGAAACCGTCATCTCATCCCACAAAAAATGAGACCCGACTTTAGATAATCTCCCCAAAAACTGAAAAAACTATGGCTCTCAGACTATGGAGAAACTAAAACATATTTTTTTTGTTTCAAAAATGAAATCATTGTGTAAAACTTACATAAATAAAAAAAAAATGGTATACATATTAGGTATCGCCGCGTCCGTGTCAGATGAATGTTGTAAAACACAAAAAAGGTGCCAAAAAAGCTATTTCTTGTTACCTTGCCTCACAAAAAGTGTAATATGGAGCAACCAAAAATCATATGTACCCTAAACTAGTACCAACAAAACTTCCACCCTATCCCGCATTTTCTAAAATGGGGTCACTTTTTGGGAGTTTCTACTCTAGGGGTGCATCAGGGGGGCTTCAAATGGGACATGGTGTCCATTCAAACTATCTAGCAAAATCTGCCTTTTAAAAACTGTATGGCATTTCTTTCCTTCTGTGTCCTACCGTGTGCCCGTACACTGGTTTTACGACCACATATGGGGTGTTTCTGTAAACTACAGAATCAGAGCCATAAATATTGAGTCTTGTTTGGCTGTTAACCCTTGCTTTGTAACTGGAAAAAAATTATTAAAATGGAAAATCTGCCAAAAAAGTGAAATTTTGAAATTGTATCTCTATTTTCCATTAATTCTTGTGGAACACCTAAAGGGTTAACAAAGTTTGTAAAATCAGTTTTGAATACCTTGAGGGGTGTAGTTTCTAGAATGGGGTAATTTTTGGGTGGTTTCTATTATGTAAGCCTCACAAAGTGACTTCAGACCTGAACTGGTCCCTAAAAATGGGTTTTTGAAAAGTTCAGAACAATTTCAAGATTTGCTTCCAAACTTCTAAGCCTTGTAACATCCCCAAAATATAAAATATCATTCCCAAAATGATGCAAACATGAAGTAGACATATGGGGAATGTAAAGTAATAACTATGTTTGGAGGTATTACTATGTATTATAGAAGTAGAGAAATTGAAACTTGGAAATGTGCAATTCTTTACAAAAAAATACAAATTTTTGGTAAATTTGGTATTTTTTTTATAAATTAAAAAAAAAAATTTTACTTCATTTTACCAGTGTCATGAAGTACAATATGTGCTGAAAAAACAATCTCAGAATGGCCTGGATAAGTCAAAGCGTTTTAAAGTTATCACCACATAAAGTGACACTGGCCAGATTTGCAAAAAATGGCCTGGTCCTTAAGGTGAAAATGAGCCCGGTTCTTAAGGTGTTAAAGGGGTTTTCTGGCGAGATAACCAGTAGAAGATTGTAAAAACAACAAAGAATCGTTACTCACTAATGTTCTCCTGCCATGGCTGTTGTGCCGCTGCTCTGGTCTGTGCTGCTCTGCACTTCGTGTCCTGCCTCAACAAAACACACTAGGAAAATTCCACTCAGCCAATCACTGGCCTTAGCCTTAGTAATTGGCTAAGTGGACCTCTCTTTGCATATCTGGTTGTGTTAAGCTGGGACCGGAAGTGCAGAATAATAGCAGCAGGGGATCGATGGAGGTGAGTAATGATTCTTTGTCATTTTTTTTCTGGCTCCCTTTTTATAGAAGAAAATCTCCCTGGAACCACCCCTCTGTTAGTTTTAGGTATCTCTACCTAAAACTAATACAATATTCTTGTGTGTATCATGCCTTGTGTCTGAGACTCTTTAAATAAGTATCATTTTATATTTGCATGTAATGGCTCTGTGTTTTGTAACAAAGTTTATAAGGCTGAAAAAAGACATCTGTCCATCCAGTTCGGCCTGTTATCCTGCAAGTTGATCCAGAGGAAGGCAAAAAAAAAAAAACTGCGAGGTAGAAGCCAATTTTCCCCACTTTAGGGGGAAAAAATTCCTTCCCGACTCCAATCAGAATAACTCCCTGGATCAACAACCCCTCTCTAGTAGCTATAGCCTGTAACATTATTACGCTCCAGAAATACATCCAGTCCCCTCTTGAATTCCTTTATTCTACTCACCATCACCACCTCCTCAGGCAGAGAGTTCCATAGTCTCACTGCTCCTACCGTAAAGAATCCTCTTCTATGTTTGTGTACAAACCTTCTTTCCTCCAGACGCAGAGGATGTCCCCTCGTCACAGTCCTGGGGATAAACAGATGATGGGAGAGATCTCTGTACTGACCCCTCATATATTTATACATAGTTATTAGATCTCCCCTCAGTGGTCTTTTTTCTAAAGTGAATAACCCTAATTTTGATAATCTTCCAGGGTACTGTAGTCTACCCATTCCAGTTATTACTTTAGTTGCCCTCCTCTGAACCCTCTCCATCTCTGCTATGTCTGCCTTGTTCGCAGGAGCCCAGAACTGTACACAGTACTCCATGTGTGGTCATGATTTGTAAAGTGCTTTATTCTTCCTTCTCCCCTGTGCTGCTAATATTTCGAAACCTGCGACATCCCAGGCCCGCTCCCCTGCGAGCCGCATATGTAGAGGAGAGCGCGCTCTTCAGAGAGCTGCAAGTGAAGGTGCAAGGAGCCGCATGCGGCTCGCGAGCCACGGGTTGGCCACCCCTGCCATAAGGTATGTACCGCTCACAATTAGATTTTAGGATGGTTTTAAAAATATCCCATTTTGTGGCTGTATTTTTATTTTTGAGGACTTTGTCCCAGTTAGTTAGGCCTATGGCCTCTCTTAGCTGAATTTAGCTTTTTGGAAGTTTAGTATTTTTGTTCCTCCCTGTAGAAACACTCTTTTGAATGACAATTGGAAGGTTATTACTTTGTGGTCACTATTTCCCAGGTGTCCCCCAACCTGCACATCTGTTGTTCTGTCAGGCCTATTAGTTAATACTAAGTCCAGTATGGCCGTCCCTCTAGTCGGGTCCTGAACACGTTGGGAAAGGTAATAGACTTTGGTTATTGCCAAGAACCTGTTTCCTTTGAGATGTACAGGTTTTCAGTTTCCCAATCTATATCTCGGTAGTTGAAGTCCCCTATAATAACATCCTCATTATGATTTGCCGCCTCGTCTATTTCCCTTAGTAGTATATTTACCCACAGTGACTCCACATGTTCATGTCCCTCACTTATATCTTCTCGGACTGTTGGCTTTAGACAGGACTTTACATAAAGGCAGACCCCTCCCCCTCTCCGGTTTTGACGATCCTTTCTAAACAGACTGTAACCCTGTACATTAACCGCCCAGTCATGGCTATCATCTAGCCATGTCTTAGTTATTCCCACTATGTCATAGTCCTCCTCACACGTCACTTATTCCAGTTCACCAGTTTTATTAGGCTACTTTCACACTTGCGGCAGAGTGATCCGGCAAGCAATTCCGTCACCGAAACTGCCTGCCAGATCTGGCAATCTGCATGCAAATGGACAGCATTTGTAGACTGATCCGGATGCAGATCCGTCTCACAAATGCATTGCAAGAACGTATCAGTCTGTCCGTTTGTCATACGGACAAACAGGTCCGTTACTATTTTAACATTTTTAAAGGTCTGCACATGCGCAGACCGGAAGGACAAATCCGGCCTTGTGGTATTTTTAATGCCGGATCCGGCACTAATACGTCAAAAAGACTGAACTGAAGACATCCTGATGCGGCCTGAACGGATTACTCTCCATTCAGAATGCATGGGGATAAAACTGATCAGTTCTTTTCCGGTATAGAGCCCCTGTGATGGAACTCTGTGCCGGAAAAGAAAAACACTAATGTGAGAGTAGCCTCAGTCAGGCTCCTGGCATTAGTATACATA
This sequence comes from Bufo gargarizans, assembly GCF_014858855.1. Classification (NCBI taxonomy): domain Eukaryota; kingdom Metazoa; phylum Chordata; class Amphibia; order Anura; family Bufonidae; genus Bufo; species Bufo gargarizans. Next base: position 150,040,274 of record NC_058084.1, read on the forward strand.
CAATAAGAGGTTTATGTATATTTTTTACTCTACACCTTTGCTTCTGTAGCATTCTTAGATTCGGTGCCTTCATAATAAATTTGGTTTTTCTTTACGTGTAAATCACTATTTTGTCCATCTGGTGGCAGCAGAGATTCACTGAATGTATTGAGGACAGCTCTACTTTTTAATTACAACAAACTTTCTTCCCTATAAATGCAATGTAGGATAAGGCAGGGGCTGCTGTCTTGTGCGACATGGGGTTTGTTGTTTATAAATGGCGTCACTGTGGCCTGCTGCAAATGTGACGCAACTGTTGCAGAAAATCCAGACCTGATGAATATTGTTTCAGGTTGCAAGTCGCGCGCATCTTATACTCTGTTGACCTTTAATGTAATCTGCGTGCGGTATTTAAATGACCTGCAACTTTTCTGAAACTTTTTTTTGCTTTTACATGATACATGTCACATTGTAGACTCAAGCCTCATTTAAACTCGCCCTAAAAATGCATTAAAGAAAAATTGTTTATAAAACTAACATGAAATTGGCCAGTGAACAACATGACATACACTGAATCCTCTTTTGAGACTCAAATACCCAAAATTGTGTTGAAAAGTGGTCCTCAAGGAGAATGGACTGTTCAAAGATGTCCGGTATATGGTAGAGCTGAAAATGCTAAAACATCTGGTCTGAATAATTTGTCCGTGGATAACTGTAGCCAGTGCTGAAGAGATTGGTGAAATGATATGCAATTGCAATGGGGTTCTTACGGTGCTCATGGGAGTCCTCCTCCAGTGGAAGAAGCTTCTAGCAATACCTCCATATGTAAAAACTAGTAGAGCTCTATTATTTTAATATTGACTGAATACTATGACACTAGTTTAAGCAATGTTTTCCCAGCTATTTTATTTAGGACATTGCCTAGAAATGGCCCCTAGACTTTCTCATGTCAACCACTGACAAAAATGAAAGGGGTTGTACTATCTTGTCATTTCCACGATGAGATAGGACTGTGCTGACCATGGGTGGCAGGGCTTATGGTGACAGCCAACCGGACCAGTGCTCCACTGTTTCCATAGCTCCCATTGTAGTGAACTGGACAGCATAGCAGCTACGGAGATGTAGAAGCAGCCTAGCTTGTTCTGCCACCCTATTTACCTAGCTCTTATTCACTACAATGGGAGTTCTGGGAACAGCGGAGCACCAGCCGTCTTGGCTGTCTCTATAAGCCTGGCCACCTGGAAACTGTCAGATGGGGCAGCCCCTTTTAAAGAGGTTGCCCAGGGGTAAAAATGATTGTGAAAGGCCTCAGAGGGGGTTAAAAAAAAAAAAGAATTAAATAGAATAAACCATATCCATTCACGGTTCACTCTTTCACTTTGGGGAGCCCTTTATGAAAATAGGTGTGGGTCCGAGAGGTGGGACCCCCCATCCATCTGACACTGGTGGTATATCCTAGCGATATGCCACCAGTGTGTGAGGCGAGACAACTCCTTTAAAGTTGTTAATAGATAAATGGTCTGAGCTGATGACCAAAAGATTTTTTGAAACTGCATTGAAGCCCTTCTAGCTTACAAATATCCTTCTACAACCCAAGGTTAAAGGAGTTGTCTGAGCTTTTAATGTTGATGAACTATCCTCAGGATAGGTACCTGGTGTAGGTACCTGGTGTCGGACCCTTGCCAATCTGATATTGATGACCCGAATATAAGCCATCAATATTAAAAGGCCGGAGAACTCCTTTAAAAAAAAAAATCCATAGCAGTACCATGTAGGGTTGTCACGATACCAAAATTGTGATTCTATGTTGATACCATAAAAAAAGTATTGCAATACTTGATACCATTCGATACTACGCAAAAAAAAAAAAAAAAACACACCAAAAAAGCCGCCTGCAATCCGCATTTTATGGAACGTCCGGCCCATAATCGAACAGTCCTATTCTATTTTTTTTTTGGGGGGGGGGGAAGACAAGGTGACTAAAAATTGCAAATCGCGCAGTTTTTATTTTTCTGTTACAGGGGGGTTGGGGGCGTGCACTGCTCCACCAATGATTTAATACTGGTGGGGGAGGTTGGAGGAGCACACTGCGCCACTAATTAAACCATTAATACAAAAACAGAATCACATAGCCGGCACCCGACCTCTACGATGGGGAGCTGTGATCAGCAGTAGCGCAGCCTAGTATCGGTAACTGGCAAATCCTGGTATCTAATCGTTACTAGTACAAAAGTATCGATTTGGGTATTGATAATTCGATACCCAGTGCAACCCTAGTACCATATTATATCCATAGCGTGTATATATGGTTAGTCAGTATGGTTCCAGATGAACCGCTTTCTTTTCTTTTTGGGAAAGAGCTAATTTGCCTACCATTTTCCTCATAGGAGCACTGCATGGCCTATGAGACGTTCTCCTCATGGATAAATAGTACCCTCCAGCTACATAGTTTGTCACTAATGCTAATAAATATGTTCATACATACATCTTGGGAAACTGCTATTGGATCAAATAATTTTTTAAAGGGGGTTTTCTAACTTTTTCTAACTGATGACCTATCCTCTGGATCTGTAATCGGTATCTGATCGGTGGAGGTGCGACACCAGGGACCCCACCATTCAGCTGTCTGAGAAGGCATAGGCATTCCTGTGAGCGCCGCAGGCTTCTCGCAGCTTACAAAGCACAGCGCCGTACATTGTATAGGGGCTGTGGTTGGTATCGCAGTTCAGGCCCATTTACTTCTATGAGGATGAGCTGCGCCTACGCCATGTGACCGATGAATAAGACATCACTTGCATAGGGTGTTACGATGGTGACCCGTGTCCACCGCTTTCACACCTTACCAAGCAGGCGCGGACATCGCACCACTCTCCCTGTGCGTATTCAAGCTAGTGTTTAGTGAACTTCTCTTCAGCGCTGTTAGAATTAATCCTTCCCCCTTGCTTTCTGTCACTTCGTTGCTTGAGCTTTGGGTATTCTGTGTGTTTGCTAGTCCTAATGAAGGCATGCTTTCTATGCCTGCCATCCTGTGTGCGAACCCTCTCTGTTTCTGGACTATGATTCTTTGCTTCCTGCCCTGACTTTGGATTGCTTTCTCGGATACCTATGAATGCTGCCTGCCCCAACCTTGTCTTGCTTTCTCGTGTATACATGTAGTCAGACTGCCATGACCTTGGACTGTGTTCAGACTACACATAGTGCCACACTGACTCCTGTTCTTCCGCAGCCGTCTGTACTGCAGGCAAACGGGCTTCTTCTGGTCTGAGTTGGTGCAGGTGGTCAGTGATATCACGATGACCTCCTGCGTTGTGACTTGATGACGTGATCATCTGCATCCTCCTGTGCTGTTCTACTGCCTCATAGGCATCAGGCCTACTGGACTGCGGCCTATGAGGCTGAACGGAGGGGATAGGAGCCATGGGCTTTCGTACTCGGGCCTTAAACTACTGCTCCCTGTAGAGGCAGGTCAGCCACCGCCTCTGGAGAGAAAGAAGTTGTACATATTTGGTATCGCAGTAATCCCAGTGACCCATCAAATAAAAGTAACCTGCTATTTATTCCAAATGGTGAGCATCATAAATTTACAGTGCGGTGGCAGAGCTTTTTTTTCCCCCATTACCACCACAAATAAAGTTAATAATAGTTAACCAATAAGTTATATGTATCCCAAAATGAGATCACAAAAAATGCAATTCATCTTACATAGGACAAGACTCACATGGCTACTTTGACAGAAAAATAAATATGGCCCTGAAAAAAAGCTTCTTATTTTGGTGTCTTCACAAAAAAAAAAAAAAAAAGTTCTCCAAAATGGAAACCTAATGGATCCCATTATAGCCAATGGGATTTGTTAGGCTCCGTTCATTTGTTATTTGTCGAATCCGGCTCTTCCGTTATTTTTGTTCTTCTCCTCTTATAACGGAGCACAAGAACGGAAATAATAGTGCTGATGTGAAGCAGCCTTATTTCATCCATATTTCATGTACATTATTAGGTTGAAAAAGGGATTTCAAGAGCATCTCCTACCAATGGTCAGTGAAAACCAGTGACAGAACACAGATGCCTTCCATGTTCTCTCAGTGTTTTCATGGACCCATAGACTTCTGTGAGAATGGGGGTGGGGGTGATCTTATTACTGCATATTCACAAAATTACCTAAAAGTTAAGGTTGGTTTCCTTTAATGGCCACTTCTGACAGTATTAGGTCATTGAAAATGAAATCCAAAACGGCCATCAGCACAGAGAGATAAAACTCCTCCATTGAGTGGGAACACTGTTCGTTTACTACTGCTGTGATGGGAAGGTATGTTAGTAAAATAGTAGATTAGTAGAATTAGGATAACTGTACAGCAGTGCTGTTGTTATCTTGATAGGCCAGATAAGAAAGTTAAGAGCCAGGAATGGACGTAGAATACATGGAGTGACTTAAAAAACAAAATCCCAAAAAACATCATCATCCATCTGTATATTTGTAAAAAAGAAAAAATACATAGAATATTCACATAGGTTGCAAAAAAAATAAAAAAATTGACGGCATTGTCCCTTTAAGAAAAAAAGTATCTGTCTTTGCAGGAATGGATTGTCAATGGAAGTTTCTTCAGTTTTGTATTTCGATTTTTGTAAAGCCATGATACGTGCTGTGTGGTGAGTTACTATTTTTTCTGGGCGCCGCTCCGTTCGCCCGCTGTGGCCCCCGTTGTATTCTCCTGCCTGGTATGCTAATTTTAGCATCGGAACAATGAGGAGGAGACTAAGTCTTTCTCCGTGGGCGTCTTTTTCTCCCCTGGGAGAAGGTGAGTTTTTTTTTTTTCCTGGCTGTAGTGCTGTCCAATCGTAGTGCAGAGCTCACAGCCGGGGGGGGGGGGGGGGGGGGGGGACCTCCCTAGCTGTGAGCTCTGCGCTGCGATTGGACAGCGCTACAGCCAGGGAGAAGGAACGCCCAGGGAGAAACAGGGCAGACTCCTCCTTTGTTTACCGATAATAGCAATTACCATACAGCCAGGGCGAAGGAACGCCTAGGGAGAAGCAGGGCAGACCCTTCCCTGGTGAACCGATGGCAGTAATTACCATACAGCGCGGGAGAAGGTAACAGGGCCACAGGGGGCGAACGGAGCGGCGCCCAGGGATAACAGTAAGTGCAGTGAGATCCCTGGGCGCCGCTCTTCATGCCCAGATAGATATCTTACAATGTTCAGACCCATGAAAGGTCCTCTTTAATGCTGTGATGAGGCTGCAGTGCTCACTGGAGCACCGAGGCCTCTTCAAAAAGCTAGTCAGCAGGCGTGGCTCAGTTACTTCAGTTGCTATCTGATAATATAATGTGATGGTAAAAATCACATGCTGCGGACACAACATTTATTCAGATGTGTGGTAAAGAAGACATGGGGCATATAAACACTAAGTGTTACATGTATTACTTCTGCACCTGATCAGTGGCCACAGGTGCCCTCCTAAAGTCAACTGCATTGCCGTCTTCCAGACTGTGATGCAGCTGAATTAAAGGGGACAGTATTTTTTGCTGCACTGTGGTGTTTGGTTCTGCTGGGACGGTATATTGTCCTGCACTGTGGTGTTTGGTTCTGCTGGGACGGTATATTATCCTACACTGTAATGTTTGGTTCTGCTGGGGCGGTATTTTGTCCTGCACTGTGGTGTTTGGTTCTGCTGGGACGGTATATTATCCTACACTGTAATGTTTGGTTCTGCTGGGGCGGTATTTTTTGCTGCACTGTGGTATCAGGTTCTGCTGGGCGGTATTTTTGTGCTGCACTGTGGTATTTGGTTCTGCTGGGGCAGTATTTTTTGCTGCACTGTGGTATCTGGTTCTGCTGGGTGGTATATTGTGCTGCACTGTGGTATTTGGTTCTGCTGGGGCAGTATATTGTGCAGCACTGTGGTATTTGGTTCTGCTGGGGCAGTATGTTGTGCAGCACTGTGATATTTGGTTCTGCTCGGGAAGTGTTTTGTGCTGCACTGTGGTATCTGGTTCTGCTGGACTCTGGAGCAGTATATTATGCTGCACTGTGATATTTGGTTCTGCTGGGGCAGTATATTGTGCAGCACTGTGGTATTTGGTTCTGCTGGGGCAGTATATTGTGCAGCACTGTGGTATTTGGTTCTGCTGGGGCAGTATGTTGTGCAGCACTGTGGTATTTGGTTCTGCTGGGGCAGTATATTGTGCAGCACTGTGGTATTTGGCTCTGCTGCACTATGGGATTGCTGGCCCCGCCTACTTCTGTTGTCCTTGCCTACTCATGTTGTACCATGAGTTTGAACTCGGGGACCTTCTTTCCCCCCCCCCCCCCCCCCCCCCAAGGGCCACTTTAAGCTCCCAGTTCACCCTGCCGGTTTCTGATCTGTTTAGCATATGCCTTTTATATGGTCTACACCAGGGGTAGGCAAACTTTGGCACTCCAGCTGTTGTGAAACTACAAGTCCCAGTGTGCATTCTGGCTCTTCTCTTATAAGAAGTCTGATAGAAATGAATGGAGCATGCTGGGAAATGTAGTTTCACAACAGCTGGAGTGCCGAAGGTTGCTAACCTCTGGTCTACACGTTCACAGTAGGTCTGTGATATAAAGGGAGTCTTTCACCTAAAATGACCATTATACACCACAAACATCATGATAACCATTACATTCCCCATATTATAATCTTACCTTTCATATTGCTGTCAATCGCATATTTTCTCTTTAATATGCTTTTACTCCATATGCTAATTACCGTAGGTTATGAAGGTGCACAGGTGCGGCGTTTATGCGGCCGGTGTCCAGGCCCCCCAGCGCTGTTCAAATCAAACCCCTCCCCTTTCACCTCTCTGGCACGCCCTAGGTTCTTCAGATTTCATCCTCCCGTCATTTACAAATCCGGCACCTGCGCCGTTCAACATAATCCTCGCGCCTGCACACTCCATTGCTCACTAGGACAGAGGCAGCAGATAGTTTAATGCGGATGCGCTGGCCCATACCTCCCGATCTAGCCGGCGGAAATAAACTGCCGCAAGATCGGGATGTACGGGCTGGGCATGCGCATTAAACGCTCTGCTGCCTCTGCCTTAGTGGGTAATGGAGTGCGCAGGCGCGAGGATTATGTTGAACGGCGCAGGCGCCGGATTTGTCAATGACGTGAGGATGAAATCTGAAGAACCTAGGGCGGGCCAGAGGGGTGAAAGGGGAGGGGTTTGATTTGAACAGAGCCGTGGGGCCTGGGCACCGGCCGCATAAACGGCGCACCTGGGCACCTTCAGAACCTGATTAGCATATGAAATAAAAGTGTTTTTAAGAGAAAATAGGCGACGGACAGCAATATGAAAGGTAAGATTATAATATGGGGAATGTAATGGATATCTTCACGTTTGTGGTGTATAATGGTCATTTTAGGTGAAAGACTCCCTTTAAGTTGATATCGCAGCCATATGTCTGTGTATTACATCTGTGTTGTGGCTGTGTAATACTGATAAATGGTTTGCTAGGGAGGAACAGGAAAGTGATGCAATACACCTGAAATATGGAAGCATCTGTATTTCAGTCACTCTTCGCAGCTTTCAGTGGCCATAAAACGGATAGAAGTATGTGAAAAGCTCCATCCATTAATATTGGCTTTACAATATGGACCATTGTAAAGGTTTCTTCTTTTTCTGTGGTAAAACATTTTTATTCATTGTTCTCCATTTGCCATCCCTCCCTTATAAATTTCTTGGAATCCTGTAAATGAAATGTGCTTTTCAGAACTTCAGAATGGATTTATTAGATATATGCCAACTTTGATAGAGAGCTTTGAATTCCTGATGAAATAGGGTACAGCGACTGCAGTACTTGTTTCCATACAGTGGAAAAAGAGACACATGGTAGTAACACAGAACTCTGTGCTGGAAAAATCACACTCCATTTTCCTTCACTTGCTCTATGCTATGAAAACAAGAATATTGTCCTGAACAAAGCTTTGCTCGTCCTGCTTAAATGCTCAGGGATTTATATTAAAGCGGTTGTGCCGGATACAAAAAAAGTCATTTAATTGCGTAAACCTCGTCTAGTCTCCTACACCGCATAATAGTGTACCTGTCAAGTCCTTACTTCTGCTCCATCGTTTACAACCCGAACTTCTGGGTTTTGGGTATAGATGAGCTGTAGCCACATCACTTCCCATAATGCTGTGTGCTGCAATGTCAGCCAGAAATGTACACGCCCACTACACCCTTCCCTGGGCCAAAAACTCCTCCACTACACCCTCCATCATTCCCTTGCTGACTCCTCCTAATGTTTCCTCCCACACATTTGCAATATGACAAGCAGCTGACTCCGCCTACCTTGCTCTTCTGGATTGAGAGCGTCAGCCAGCCTATTCGAAGATCACATGGGTCTGACATCAGTCATGTGACCACTCTCCCGATCTCCAGAGTGAGACAGAAAAGGTAGGGCAAGTACTGTACAATAGTAAATGGCAGGGCCTGGCAGGGGAAGCACAGGGAAGGGAAACATTTGTACCTGGACAATCCCTTTTAAAGGGGTTTTCTAGTTTAGAAACCCTATTTTTTTTTTTTTTTATACCTTATTAGGGAACTCTGGTTTAAAGCACGAGCGTCGCGTATGAGGGCCTGACAAGATACGGGTGCGTTGCGGGAAAATGCACGATTTAATAACATTTTAGTGGCATGTTTGGTACCCAGACCCGAACCCGGACTTCTTCACAGAAGTTCGGGTTTGGGTTAGGTGTTGTGTAGATTTTATTATTTTCCCTTATAACATGGTTATAAGGGAAAATAATAGCATTCTTAATACAGAATGCAAAGTAAATTAGAGATGGGGGGGGGGGGTTAAAAAAATAAATAAAAAATTTATTAAACTCGCCTCATCCACTTGTTCGCGCTGCCTGGCTTGTCTTCTTTCTTCTTCTTTGAGGACCTGGGAGGAAAAGGACCTTTGGTGACATCACCATGGTGATGGACCATGTGATGAGCGCAGTGATGTCACCAAAGGTCCTTTTCCTCCCAAGTCTTCAAAGATGATGAGCCGGGTAGCGGATGAGGTGGGTTAAATTTTAATTTTATTTTTTTAATCCCTCCATCCCTAATTTACTTAGCATTCTGTATTAAGAATGCCATTATTTTCCCTTATAACCATGTTATAAAGGAAAATAATAATGATCAGGTCCCCATCCCGATCGTCACCTAGAAAACATGTGTCAAAATAGCACCGCGTCCGCACTTTCTTGAGGATGCTTGCGATTTTCACGCAGGCCCACACACAATATAGAGCATGCTGCGATTTTCACGCAACGCACAAGTAATGCGTGAAAATCACCGCTCATGTGCACAGCCCCATAGAAATGAATGGGTCCGGATTCATTGCGGGTACAATTTGTTCACCTCACACATTGCACCCGTGCGGAAAACTCACCCATGTGAAAGGGGCCTAAGGCTTTGCCTATGCAGACAGTTGTGGACTTAATGACCAAGCCCTATTTGTCAAATCTGACGTGTCACTTTATGTGGTAATAACTTTGAAAAACTTTTACTTATCTAAGCCATTCTGAAATTATTTTCTCGTGATACATTGTACCGTACTTCATGTTAATGTGAGTTTATATTTTTCACCTTTATTTATAAATAAAATCCAAAATTTACATAAAATTTTATAAAAATTAGCAATTTTAAAAATTAGAATTTCAAGACTGAGTGGTGATACCTCATAAAATAGTTATTACTTTACACTCACCATATGTCTACCTTATGTTGCCAACAACTGTAAATGTAATAAAAAAAATTTTTAGGATGTTAGAAAGCTTAGAATTTAAGAAGCACGTTTTTAAATTTTGAAGAACATTTTCAAAAATGACTTTTAAGAACCAATTCAGTTATGAAGTCACTTTACGGCGCTGACATAATAGAAACCACAAGTTACCCATTTTAGAAACTACACCCCTCAAATGATTCAAAACTGATTTTTGAAACTTTGTTAACCCTTAATTGTTTCACAGGAATTAAATGAAAAATTGAGGTGAAATTTAAAAATGTAATTGTAGATTTTCCATTTTAGTAATTTTTTTTCCCTGTAGGGTTAACAGCAAAACAAACCTCCAATATTGATTATCCTGATTCTGCAGTTTACAGAAACTGCCTTTATGTAGTAGTGAACTGCTGTATGGGCACACCGTAGAGCTCAGAAGGTAAGGTGCACAATATTGTTTTTGGAGGGGAAGTTTTGCTGGAATGGTTTTCGGGCACCATGTTGCATTTGAAGAGACCCCTGAGAAACCCAAACAGTGGAAAGTCCTAAAAAGTGACCCCCATTTTGTAAACTATAACCCTCAAGGAATTTATTGAGGAATGCAGTAAGCGATATGACTTGGCAGGCGTTTCAAAGAATTTAGAAACACTTGGCTGTAAAAATGAAAAATTATTGTATTTTTCGCCCTACAATTTGATAGGCCCATAAGACGCACCTAGGTTTTAGAGGGGGACAATAATAAAATAAATATTTTTCATTAGAACTCGGGTCAGACCACTAATCAAACCCCCAATGTTAATCAGACCACAACAAGACCTCAGATAAGAGCCTCATGCCTCTTATCAGTCCCCATTGCCTCACATCAGCCCCCAGCAGACCCATATTGCCTCAGCATCTCCATATTGCCCTAGATCAGCCCCCAGAATCTCTATATTGCCCCCATATCAGCCTCCAGCATGTCCATATTGCCCCCAGCATCTCCATATTGTCCCCATATCAGCCTCCAGCATGTCCATATTGCCCCCAGCGCATCATGTTTTATAGAAAAACAAAAACACTTACCTTTCCTGCCCTGGACGCCGCCCACTTTTTGGGGGAAAAATGTGTTTTATGGGGCGAAATATACTGTACATTTTTTACAATAAAATGTTGCTCTAGCAGGAAATTATATGATTTTGCTAATTTATGACGTAAAGTCATGATTTTATGAAAGACACGGAGGCGAGTATTGCTTTATCTCTCTTTACTGACAAAACCACAGCAGCAAAGAAAAAACTTAGGAGATTAGCATATCTCCATGGTAACAAGCTCCTCCCACTTGCTCCCCTATATATAGTCTCTGTTGCAGGAAGCCTTCCTCTTTCTTGGCGGATGCCACTCCAACTCTTCAGGAACTTTGAAACAGAAGCCGAGAACTGGTCAAACCGGAACTACAATGCCGAAACTGGGAACTAAGAATGTAGATCATATGTAATCCAGCCGATAGTGATGATTAAGTCACACTAGGAGAAAAGAGAAAAAGGAGAATCACATAGCGGGGGTAATAGTAACACTAAAGGAACATGTGCATGCAAAGCAGCAAGGAGCATAATAAATGGCAAGTATAAGTGATCGTCACCAGGTCAAAATAATACAATAATTTATTAAATAAATAAATAAATAACTAAAATTAAAGTGAGCAGGGAGGGAGAATAAGTGAGGGAGGGCAATACTCGCCTCCGTGTCTTTCATAAAATCATGACTTTACGTCATAAATTAGCAAAATCATATAATTTTATTTCAAGACACGGAGGCTCCTATTGCGAGTTTAAAGCTGTCCAATAACAGGAGTAAAAACATGTTGAGTAGGACGAAAATAGAAGTCTCTGAAAGTCGATACTCTGGACCAGTCTGCAATTTTCATAACGTCCTCCAGGCGAGCGCCCGCCGCCATCATAGAAGTAGACGATGCGCTTCGAGTAGAATGAGCGGTGAATATTGAAGTATCAACACCCGCTAAAGACATGAGCCACTTAACCCATCTAGCCAAAGTTGTGGTGGAAACTGGGGCAAACGGACGTCGATAAGAAAGGAACAACTGAGGAAGCTCGGAGGAACGATGCGGTAAAGTTCGAGACTCGTATTCGCGTAGACAAGATACGGGACAAAGGGCAGGAACTCCCGGAAAAGAAGGATAAGATACAGAACGAATCTGGGTCTTAGTCCGACGAGAAATGTCAAAGGTGACTCCTTCAGGAGAGAAAAATCTGGCGTTATAATCTAACGCTCTCACGTCAGAAACTCTCTTACAAGAGATTAGACAGAACAGAGTGACCAGTTTAGCTGACAATTGGCGTAATGAGAGTTCCGAATTGGGTGGCCAGGAAGAGAAAAGATTTAAGACCAGAGAAACATCCCAAGTGGTGGAAAGGCGTGGTCTGGGAGGACGAGACATCCTGGCGCCTTTAAGTAGGCGGCAGACTAAAGGGTGTTGGCCTGAAGGGCGGCCTTCAAAACCTTGATGAAAAGAGGAAATGGCGGACCTGAAAAGATTAATAGTCCGATAAGCCTTACCGTCGTCGAATAGGGAAGTAAGGAAATTTAAGATGTCTGTTACAGTGGCCGAAACGGGATCCAGACCCCGGTCCACGCACCAACTAGACCAAGATCTCCAGGCCGCTCTATAAGCCCGTCTGGTGCCAGGAGCCCAAGACTCTTCCAGTAATCTCCAAGTTGGTTCCGAAAGGACATAGCCTTGGTAGGAACGCCTGAAACTCTGCACGCCAGTAATCGGAGAGAACCCTCCAGAAGGAGAGGATGTTGAGCGTCTTCCGGACCTAAGAGGAGATCTGGGTAAACTGGTAGGAGAAAAGGAGGGAAGATGAGAAGTTCTAGAAGGTTGGGAAACCATGACTGAGTGGTCCAGAACGGAACGATCAAGATGATCTCCGCTGATTGGGAGCGGACCTGGTTCAGGGTTCTCGGAATCATTGAGAACGGCGGGAACGCGTAGTGAAGATCCTCTGACCAATCTTGAAGGAATGCGTCTACAGCCTCCGCTTCTGGATCCGGGCGCCAACTGAAGAACCTCGGTAGCTGTTTGTTCAAACGGGAGGCGAAGAGATCGATGCAAGCAGGACCCCAGATTGAGGAGATGGTAGAAAACACCTGCGCATCTAATCTCCAGTCGCTGGTATCCTTGAGATAGCGTGAGCTCCAGTCCGCCTGAACGTTGTGTAGTCCTGGGATGTATTCCGCCACCACTGTAAGTTCCCGACTCAGACAGAAAGACCAGAAATCCCTGGCCAAATGAGACAGCATGGGAGAATGGGTACCGCCCATGGCATTGACATAACGGACAGCGGAGACGTTGTCCATACGTAGTCGAATGCAAACCTTGGTCATGTCCTTCGCAAAACTGCGAATAGCGAATGAGCCCGCTAGGAGTTCTAAGGCGTTGATGTGTAAAGGAGACTCTTCTACTGACCAACGACCTCCGGTCGAAATGCCCTCGCAGTGGGCCCCCCAACCAAGTAGGCTGGCGTCCGACTCTACTGTGAAATCCGGACGGGGACCGCAAATCGCCTTCCCGTTCCAGGCTTGGAGATTGCCGATCCACCAATGGATCTCGTCCCGAGTTTCGTCGTCCAGACAAATAAGATCTGCGTAGGTGGCTCCTTTGTGAAGATGCGCCGTCTTCAGGTGTTGTAGGGCTCGGTAGTGTAAAGGAGCTGGAAAAACGGCCTGGATGGAGGACGATAGAAGACCGATGATTCGAGCCAGATTTTGAAGGGAAATCCGGGGCATGTCCAGCGTTCTGCGTAGTTCCTTGCGAATCTCCTTGATCTTTGTCGTCGGAAGACTGAGGGTTTCTGCTACCGAATCCACGGAAAACCCTAGGAATTCCATTATCCGTGCTGGTGTCAAAACGGACTTGTCGTAGTTGATGAGGAATCCCAGTCCGGTTAATAGGCTTGAAGTGAGTTCCAGATGTGAGAGAAGGGTCTGTCTGTCCTGGGCCAGCAGAAGTATGTCGTCCAGGTAGATAATTAGTCGAATTCCTCGACTGCGGAGCCATGCTACCACCGGCCGCATGAGTTTGGTGAAACACCATGGAGCCGATGAAAGGCCGAAGGGGAGGCAAGTGAAACGCCAAATTTCTCCCTTCCATTTGAAGCGAAGCAGGTCTCTGGAGGATTCCTCTACAGGGACGGTGAGGTACGCGTCCTTTAGGTCGAGTTTCACCATCCAATCTCCTTTTAGTAGGAGATCCCTGAGAAGATGGATGCCCTCCATCTTGAAGTGTCGATATCGCACAAACCTGTTTAGGGGGCGTAGGTTGATGACTGGGCGCATCTGGCCGCCCTTCTTGTGTACCAGAAAGATAGTGCTGAGAACTCCTCCGGAGTAATCTGGAGCACGTTCGATTGCCTCCTTTCTGTGTAGGTCCATCAATTCCTTGTCTATGTGGAAGAGGGTCTCTGATGAAGTGGCCATAGGGTAGGGGGGGTTGGGAAGAAATGGAAAACTTACCAACTCTATCTGGAAACCAAGGATTGTGGAGAGCACCCAAGTGTCCGTGGTGATGGCGGACCAAGGACGAGAAAAATGTCGTAGTCTGCCCCCTACACAAAGTGGAGAAAAAAGAAGTGGTGGTACACTTACCGAAAGGGCGGCGGGAGCCGGAGTTTCCACGGAAACCTCTACGATTGGGGGCGCCTCGGGATGGGAAGAAACCCATTGGTTGTCTGGAGTCCTGGAATGAGGATCTATCTGAATAGGATCGGTGGCTGTAGGAACCTCGACCCGAGCCCCGGGTCTGGAAAGAGGAGCGGCCGGACAGACGGCCCCTGGAGCTGCCGGCCCTGTGAGAAAAACGAGGGTGGAAAACCCTCTTCATGGAGGATTGGGCCTTGTCAAGGGCCGTGAATGCTCCCACAAATTTGCTCATGTCTTTAATGAATGAGTCACCAAAGAGGAGGCCCTGTGCCTCACTACCAGATTCGGACAGAGCTAAATTAGCTAACTTAGGCTCGATCTTAAATAAGATCGCCTTACGTCTTTCTATTGACAGGGAAGTGTTGACATTCCCAGCTATACAAATGGCACGTTGTGCCCAGGCACGGAGGACCTCAGGGTCCACAGACTCATTAGCCGCCTTTGCGGACTCGGCTAGTTCAAAATTTTTGCTAGGGGCCCAAATATGTCCAGCAGTTTATCTTGGCATGCTCGAAGAGCAGAATCTAGGCCTCTCCTAGGGTTCCAGCCAGATTTAGATAGAAACTGGACCATCTTAGGGTCTACTGATGGTGTATCGCACACTTTGTTTGGTATTAAGGGCCGCGGGCATTCAGCCCTGAGTTTTTTACGCGCCTCCTTACTGAGGGGGCAGCGGACTCTGGACTCTAAGTATTGGGCTACATGATCCAGCGGTAGCCACTCAGCTGACCTTGGGTGGTGCAAGGAGTCAGGATCGAATAATGGCTCTCCAGAAGGGTCGGTCAAAGGACCGGATGAACCCAATGCAGCCTGGGATGTCGACGGTATAGCCGCAGTAGCGGAACTGTCAGTAGGCTGAACATATGGGGAGTCAGACAGGTCTGCATCTGGATATTCCTCATCCTCAAATCTAGCCTCCTCATAGTCGGAACCGAATTCGGATCCTGAGACTGATTCTGGTTGTGCTCTGGCACATTTCCAACTCCTCGCCTTTTCTGCCTGGCGGGAAAAGGCTCTCTTGCGCGACCTTGGCGCGCCGTCTTGGGTGGCTATGGTCACACCAGTCAAATCAATTCTGGAGGTAGGATGGGAAGTAGCACCTGCTTGGGTATCAACTGAGGGTGTGGGGGGCTGGCTCTTAAGTGCATCTGCAATTGTCATGGAAAGGGAATGGGACATAGATCCCATTGCCGCAATAATAGCCTCTGACACAGAGCGCTGTAACATATCAACCTGGTTAGGGTCTAGTGTGGAAGGGGCTGCACTAAATTCAGGTGCTGTAGGAGGGGAGTGAAATTCTACCTCAGACTCCTCAGCTATAGAATGTCTGGATGGGGTATGTGACATGGTAACTGAGGTAATATTGAGAGATTTAATGTCTCTAAGTATAAATTTGGGTTAAATTTATAGACCTAATAAACAGGGTAGTTTGGAGAAAACAAATAATTTAATTGGGGTGAGTTACCCCACAAGACGCAGAGAAGAAATGCAGAGAAGAAAAACGCAGCCTGGCAGCGGTAAACCGAGGATCTGACTGAATGATTGCGCGCCTACAAATGTAAAATGGCCGCCGAAAATCTCGCGATAGAAAAAACGAGATTTCGGAGTGGCCAGAAGGATCCAAAATGGCCGCCGAGATTCTCGCGAACGGAAGGATCCGTGCGAGATCTCGGGGCAGTGCAACTAAAATGGCGACCGGACGAGGAAGCGCAAGGTATTATAGGCCTGAGAGGAAAAAACGGGCGAACAAAGGGGGGGGGAAGTACAGGGTGGGTCGGGGCGAGAGAAGGGAAGATTTGATAAAGAAAAAACGATGTGGAATAGGGAAATGAAAATGGCGCGCAACCTGTGGAGAAAAAATTACAACTACAGTTGCAAAATGACACCAACTATAATAAATGAATAAGTGGGTAAAGACCGCACCCTGTAAGGAACGAAAAGTATATTTATATACAGTGTATCACATATAAACATTAGAAATTAGGCACAGTGAGGTACTTAGCTGTGGCAGCAGCAAAGAAAGAGGAAGGCTTCCTGCAACAGAGACTATATATAGGGGAGCAAGTGGGAGGAGCTTGTTACCATGGAGATATGCTAATCTCCTAAGTTTTTTCTTTGCTGCTGTGGTTTTGTCAGTAAAGAGAGATAAAGCAATAGGAGCCTCCGTGTCTTGAAATAAAATGTTTCATTTTCACAAAGGGTAACAGGAGAAAATGCACCCTACAATTTGATAGCCAAGCCTGAAACTTGCATTTCTACACTGCTACGCCAAAACGCTCCGATTGGTTCCTTGCCGGCTTCTCCTGTGTCTATGTTCTCAGTGAGAGCGCAGACTCTGGGGCTGTCGCATTTTATAGTGTCACAGCCCTGGTTGCGAGTTTTGACGTAGCTGTAGATCTGTTTGCAGCAATTTACATGCAATCAGCTACATCTATTTGCAGCAAGGGATTAATAGAGTACGCTCCACTGTTCAGGATCCTTATCTCTTGCCCAGAGTGGATAGTGGTTACAAAGAGTGTCTATGGCTCTGGAGGACCCGCCCTGTCCTGCATTACCCAGACATCTCATTGATTTGAATGGACATTGTGTAATGCTTTGAGTCTCCTGTGGTGGTGCTGTAGAGAAATTTAACTTTTACTCCCAGGGTTCCTCACAGATTACAGCCAAACACTTGGGGGCCCAGCAGAGGGACAGTTTGTGATCTGCTTAATGTCAAGGGACACCTGTAACAAATGGGGATTGTCCAAAGCGATGAACCACATTAAGGAGCATTTTAAATACAAACCGTATAATAAAAGGGATTATAAATCTTAACAATAATTATACTTTCACCAACATGTCCCAGTTTAAATCGGCATAAAAATGTGGTAACTTTGATTTACCTCTTTACTACTGATTTTCACGTGAAGATTCATGTACATAAACGTTAAAAATTTTTGTAAAAAAAAATAAAAAATCATACAAGCTTTCTAATGTATTTTACAATTTGTATCGTCTTAAGTATTCTCTTCTTTACTGCATATGAGTACTGAATTGTAGTAATATCATATATCTAAAATATGATTTTCTATTAATTCATTTTTGTTAGATTTTATTGACTTTTATGGGGAAGGCCCTTCATTATACAGCATCAGATGGACCATGCTGTGTGGTGCCTTTTAGATGCATAGACAGCCCCACAGATCAACAGTGGCTCCGTAGTCCAGATTTTCTTACAAAAATAAATACTACTGATCTCAGAAACTTAAAGGGGTTGTCCCACAAAAATATTCTCCAGTTTTCAGCACCTGGATCGGTATCCTTTTGTAACAGCATGTAATTAAAAATTTACCATCACCACTGAATTATTCAATGAAATCTATATGTATAGCACCACCTGTTGTTTACTGTTATTGTAATGTCTTTGTCCACCTCACTGGATGGACGCACTTGTTCAGTTCCATCCCTCACCTCAGCTGCAGCAGACAGAACCCCCACCCCTGAGAAAGGGCTCGCCCCTGAGCTGCTAGCTTGGAATAATGAAAGCAGAGCAACTGGAGCAATGAATGGGTAAATCTCTAAATCCATGTGAGGTACAGGGCTGGTTCCAGCTTTGTTAGAGATTGCCATGTACTATGAAATATATGAATTTATTTTTTGAGATTAATCCTAGCATAACCCTTTCAACAGAGCTGGCTCTGAGGTCTGCAGAATTGTGAATGTAGCTCTGGAAATAAAGGTGCATTCACAATTGGAGGGAAGGGTGAATTCACACATAGCAGATATATTACAGAAACATAGAAAGTGTCGGCGGATAAGAACCATTTGGCCCATCTAGTCTGCCCAATATACTGAATACTATGGATAGCCCCTGGCCCTATCTTATATGAAGGATCGGCTTATGCCTATCCCATGCATGCTTAAACTCCTTCACTGTATTTGCAGCTACCACTTCTGCAGGAAGCTATTCCATGCATCCTCTACTCTCTCAGTAAAGTAACACTTCCTGATATTACTTTTAAACCTTTGCCCCTCTAATTTAAAACTATGTCCTCTTGTAGCAGTTTTTCTTCTTTTAAATATTCTCTCCTCTTTTACCTTGTTAATTTCCTTTATGTATTTAAATGTTTCTATCTCTGTGTTTCCTCTGTTAAGGTCCTGTAATCTTTCCTGGTAAGTTTTTTATCCTGCAATCCATGTACCAGTTTAGTAGCTCTTCTCTGAACTCTCTCCAAAGTATCAATATCCTTCTGGAGATATGGTCTCCAGTACTGCGCACAATACTCCAAATGAGGTCTCACTAGTGCTCTGTAGAGCGGCATAAGCACCTCCCTCTTTCTACTGGTAATGCCTCTCCCTATACACCCAAGCATTCTGCTAGCATGTCATGCTGCTCTATGACATTGTCTGCCTACCTTTAAGTCTTCTGAAATAATGACCCCTAAATCCCTTTCCTCAGATACTGAGGTTAGGACTGTATCACTGATTTTATATTCTGCTCTTGGGTTTTGAAGCCCCAGGTGCATTATCTTGCACTTATCAACATAAAATTTTAGTTGCCAGATTTTTGACATTATTACAGAAATTTGTGCAGCTGTCCTATTCCAGTCTTCCAGAAATGATTTCACAAAAACAACCCCTTTTTGATGATTCCAGCACCTATGCCTCCTGTTATTTGGACATGCACCTGACACTGGACCTCCCAGTTAGGTTATTATATCACAGGTTTCTGTGATGACCCGTAACACAAAGCTTCACGTAGAGAAGAGTATTTATACAGCCTGATTATTACACTTCCCGATCTGTGAAAGCCTAGACACCATTTTCTATCTACATCCTGTCAGGCGACCACAATGCTATCAGACATAAATTAGAAAAACTTTCACTTGTCAGGAAGTAACTAAACAGGACTATGCAAGATGCTGAGATATATTATTTATGTCCTGGTCTCATTAAGTAATTAATTTTAATTTAATGTTAACCAAAATTTTAGTTAGTTTTTTTGCTGTAAAAAAGCCATGCATTATTTTTTACAGCGTTAGGTTTTTTTTCACAGTTTTTCCTGCTTTTTTTTTTTTTAAAGGGTTCCTTCCCAAGCAGCGAAATTTCCTTAATTTCAATGAAGTTCGCAGACATCCTTTTGCTTGATGCCAAAACAACCCCATTCAGATGAATGGAACAGATTTTCAGCCACAGAAATTTCCTGCAACAAAATCGGTTTTTCAATTTCTACATGGGGGAAAAACAGCAGAATAAGGCCTCATGCACACGGCCGTTGTTTTGGTCCGCATCCGAGACGCAGTTTTGGCGGCTCGGATGCGGACCCATCTGTTGCTCCGGTCCGTGGCCCCGCAAAAAAAATATAACCTGTCCTATTCTTGTCAGTGCCATTCCGCAAATTGCGGAACGCGCCTGGTCACCATCTGTGTTTTCTGTAGTGCATTTTCATAATACACAACAGAATTTTAATTAACATCCGGCCACATTCATAAAAAAAAAATCACTGTGAAAAAATGCAAAAGAAAAAAAAAGAAAAAAATGGTCTTTATTGCCCATACTTAAGTCCATCAAATAGAAACTACTTAAAAAAAAAAATATAAAATCCTACAGGATAAGAGGACAACTTTGCTTCTTAGGCCTCATGCACACAACCATATGTATTTTGCTGTCCGTAAACCGCAGATCCACAAAATACGCATACTGGCCGTGTGCATCCTGCGGTTTCCACATGCTCCATTGTCAAAACGCCTATTCTTGTCCTCAGTGCTTCTGGTGCAATGGCAACACCCTCATTGCACTTGGGGACTCATTTGCATACGTTTAAAGGCTTATTTGGGGGCACCTATCAAGATGGGACATAGGGCATTACAATCTACTGGCAGATGTGTGTGTATGTGTGTAATATGGCAAACCCAGAACCCTCAGTTGACTACTATGTTGGACGGCAGGAGTTGTCTGACAGAAGAAGAGGTACAGCGCAGGTTAGTGATGTTGGTGGAGATAAAAGTGAGATGGCACTTTGGCAAATATAAATACGTGAAGTATAAAGTGTGTGTGTGTGTAAAAATAGAAAATTCAGTTATATTGAGCACTCCCTGTGGTGCCAAGCTAGGCATATTGTGCAAACTTTCCGGTATTATTGTTCTCATGTATTTTTAGCTTCCTAGAGAATTTGGCAGCACATTATAAAGGAGCAGAATTCTTAAACAATGGAGTACATCGAGCTGTAGTTTGACACCTGCTACCATTCTGCTTTATCGAGAACATTAAAGTAGCTCCAGTTTGGCTTTGATATCGTTCTGTCCACTGCAGATGAATTACCCTGACCACTCGTATATGGACGGCCTAGCTGACAGAAAGGAGCCACTTTGTAGCTTCACCTCAGCAGCTAGTGATGGACAATGTCAAAGATTTCAGTACACGAAACTCCCCATGGAACTATGCAGCCTGCAATATGGTGCCTAATAAAGTTTGCAGCATACTGCAGCCTAAAATGGAGCCATTGTTATGAAGGCAGACCACAACACTGCTATAGCGCCTAGTGCTGAGGAGCAAAATGGAGAAGGTATTGATGCTTGCAAGGAGAGATGTTCAACAATACAGCAGATTGCTGGAGGCAATGGCGGCAAAGCAAGATGAGGTTGAAAATCTCAAGACAAACAATGTGTGGATAGTAGGGGTCCCTGAAGGTGAAAGGATCTAATCTAACAGAATACTTTAAGTTACAGCTGTTAAACGTTTTTGGGAAGGACTCCCTTACTCCTTTATTTGCAGTGGAGCAAGCACATCAAGTTCCAACGAGACTGCTGCCACCTGGATGTCCTCCATGCATAGTGCTGGCTAAAGTCCTTTACTATTGGGACCGCAACATCCTACTTCACAAAACCAGAGACATTCCTAATTTGTCCATCAATGGCCATGCAATATCTTTCTTCCAAGACTATTCCATGGAGGTCCAGAACAAAATAGCATGTTTTTTTTATGTCAAATGGCAGCTATGTGCCCTATCCATTACTTACTCCATGATCTACCCAGCAAGACTTAGAGTGGGTTGCCCTTGGAAACACCATTTTTTTTTTATTCGAAAAATAATGCTCAAAGATGGTTGGATCAGCATTAAAAGCAAATATGGGCAGAACTAACTCTCCCGAGAGGACAGTTTATGGCTTTATGGGACTTGGGGTTTTTGACGTGTATTGTTGAGGTCTTTGGTCTCGTGAACATATAATGGCCTGTCTTTGTTTGCATGCTTTGTTGAAGAGTTTGGTTAGTTGATGTCTCTGGGCTGTATATGTTCATGAGGGTGCAGGAGGGTTGGAATATAGATGGATGTAGATCTATTAGTGTGCTATAAAGAATAGTTTAGGTACTTTTGGAATAAAGCTCTCTGTTTCTGTGTACCATGTCTTGGCACCGTTTTGTGGCTCATAAATGATACTCAGACTTCTAGTAATATTCGTCCTGGTCCCCGATTTCTTAAGCGTGGTGTAAGGCTAATAGACTGTGTAGACCTGATTACTCGTTTCCTACTTCTTAAAAACTGGGTATGGGTCAAACAGTTTATGGAGTGGAAGGGTATACGAAATACTTTGAGATAATGACGTCTATTCAGAATTCGTCCAATTGTAGAGGTTTGAGGCCTCACGGGCACGAAGGACTATTAATGGTGTCTTGGCTGACTCAAGATGACTTCAAGTTTTCAGCAAGAGTTTAAACTGCCACATGGTAAAAACCTGCTATTCTGGCACGCCTGTGACACATAACATAAAGCAACACCTATGGTACCAACAACCAAAACAGCCTTCATTGAACTAGTGGCGCAGAGGGCAGGTAATAATTTCTTCCCATTATGAGGAAATTCTTTAAAAGTTCTGATACGTTCTGTAAAAGATGTGGGGCGGATAGAGCTGACCAGATACACCTTATGTGGTCTTGTCCTAGACTGCAACAATTTTAAACGACGATTGTTATTGGGTCAGTATATCACAGCACTATTGCATGTGACCCACTTGCTTGTATTTTGGGGTATACTTCTGATTTGCACCAGAGAGTCACACAGTGGCCATTCTCCTTCTCCTATGTCTTAGGCCTCTAGCACGCAACGTTTGGCTTTTTCAGTATTTTGCAGGCCGTTTTTAACGGATCCGTAGTTTCGTTTTTTGTTTGTGTTTCAGTCACGTAGGTCTGCAAAAAATCTCTGTATGGTTTCCGTATGCATTCCGTATTTTTTTGCGGACCCATTGACTTGAATGGAGCCACGGATCGTTATTTGCCTCCTATCTATCTGGCCTCATACACGTGTTTTTTTTCCTCCGTTTCCATTCCACATTTGCAGATTCCGTTTGTGGAACCATTAATTTCAATGGTTCCGCAAAAAAAAAAAAAAAAAAAAAGTAATGTACTCCATATGCATTCAGTTTACTTATTTCCGTATATCTGTTCCGTTGAAAGATGGAACTTGTCCTATTATTGGCTGCAAATAACGATCCGTGGCTCCATTCGAGTCAATGGGTCCGCAAAAAATACGGAATGCATACGGAACACATATGTGTCATCCGTTTTTTGTGGATCCATGCCTACTTTGCCCATTACATTAATGATTAAAAATGTTATGTTTCTGTTTGCGATCCACAAACAACGGATCGCATACAGCAACCATACGGAGATTTTTTTTTGCGGAACTACGGAACGGAAACTAAGACACAAGGGAAACAAAAAACGGAACAACACATCCGTTAAAAACGGACCACAAAATACTGAAAAAGCCATACGGTCATGTTCAAGAGGCCTATTTCAGCGGAATGGAAATACGGAAACGGAATGCATTCCGTTTTTTTTTTTTTTTTTTTTTTGGCGGAACCATTGAAATGAATGGTTCTACATACGGACCGCAAACAGAATCCACAAGAACGGAAACGGAAAGAGACCTTACTCACAAATTGATTGCTTACCATTGGAAAGACCTGGATTCCGGATAGGGTAAATATGGCTATAAGGCTTGAAAAATACCTATTAGAAACAGGGAACAATTTAAGAATTTAAGTTTTAGTCTCCTTGGTTGGATAACGCCATTCTTGCCCCATGTACGCTACCCTTATTGTAACGGATCACCTGGCACCCCGACTGAGTACCTCCGTTGACGGATGCTCCTAGCGTTTTCCTGAGGTTTCCAAGCACTCTGGCAGACACCACAATCACCGAACCGAAGCAGCATATAAATCCTCTTCAAGCATATGAATGCTGTAGACAGTTGAATAGGAAACCATACGAATAGGTTTACACTCCTAGCAGTCAAACTGGGACAGCATGCAATAAATCCCCCCCCCCCAAGAATGAGCCGACACTTCACCTTGAGGGTAAAAACAGGAACTCACTTTATTTAGACATAGCACACCTACTTTAAACCCCCCCAACAGCCTCATTTGCATACAATAGGGCACATGGAGGGCTATGGTACAAGGAAGGGTGGGGCCCGACAATAGCAAGGGCTGATGGGAGATGGAGGAGGGACAGGAAAAGGGGGAGGAGAAGAGGCACAGAACAGCAATGCCTTTAACATCACAGCAAGAGCAAGATACACACAGCCCACAATACATCGCAATACAATCCAACCAGGATACAAGACAGCCCGAATGCAATCTGCTACACAGTCTCAAAGGCCATTGTTCCCAAAAGCCACATGTCCACGGATGGTCCGCAAAGGGCCAGCAACACAAAACACCACATGCCCAAATTGCATTCAAACGTACAAATTTACCAGGGGCCATAGTCAGCAGGTAGGAGGCGGGTAGCCAGTCCTCTCCAATGCCCAGTGGCGAGGCGGGTTCCGCCACACTTATGTTCATGGTTCTGTCATTTTTAATCTATGGTAAAAGGTGGGAAAGGTGAATATGTAAGGGTTTGAACAAATTGAGAAATAGTTACTATCCTGGGTGTAGCTGAGGGTTGGACTGACCGTATTTCCGGCTCTGATGGGGGGGATGAATCACTCTCCATGAACATTACCCTCTCGAAATAGACTACCCTAAAAAGAATAATTATATGGACATTTAGACTACATTGGGACTTGATCACAGTAGAAGAGAGCAGGAAAACCTTATTTTTTTTTTCCTGTGATTACCTTTGTTTGAAAATATTAAGAATTATCCGATTTTTTTTTTTTAAAAGTGTCGCAGAGCTCAGCTTCTGTCCATGACACTCCGTCATTCACCTGTCTGCACTCCTGCAGCGCTCTGATGCTGCAGAAACCAGCCCTGCTTACAGTGGGGCTGCTCGACCTATCGGGGAGCCAGAAAGCTGAACCAATCAGGCTCTGTACCGGTGTCACATGCTTCCTGAGACGGGCTATTTACAGACAGCTGCTGGCCACGGGTGCTTGCGATTGGTATTCTTGCCTCAATAGCTAGCTGTGTGTCACGATCTTGTTGCTGTTTGCCATGCATGCGGTTGCCAGAGGCAACGTGTCGTTTACTCTACACGTGTGTGCACTTCCCCTTATTTCTTAGTTCTTTCCCTGTCTTGTTCTTGAGGGGTTAACTCCCGGGCTAGGTGTGGCCACTAGGTTTATTTAACCTGTGGCTTAAAGTAGGGATCGACCGATATTGATTTTTTAGGGCCGATACCGATACCGATAATTTGTGAACTTTCAGGCCGATAGCCGATAATTTATACCGATATTCTGGGAATTTTTATTTTTGAAAAAAAATAAAAAATTCCCACAAATCTGCTGAAAATTAATGTTTATTGTTAATGTGTATTTTTTATATTTTTTTGTAAATCTTTCTTTTTCATTTATATTTAATATTTTGGTGTTTATTATTTTTTTTGTAACTTTTTTTTAAACTAACTTTTAGCCCCCTTAGGGACTAGAACCCTTGTCCTATTCACCCTGATAGAGCTCTATCAGGGTGAATAGGAGCTCTCACTGTCCCTGCTGCTCTGTGCTTTGTGCACACAGCAGCATGGAGCTTATCATGGCAGCCAGGGCTTCAATAGCGTCCTGGCTGCCATGGTAACCGATCGGAACCCCAGCATTACACTGCTGGGGCTCCGATCGGAGGAGCAGGGGAGAGGGGATCCTGTGGGGGGGCGCACTGCGACTGGGGTGGGGGGGAGGGGGGGGGGCGCACCACTGCTTAATACTGGGGGGGAGGGGGGGGGGCGCACTGCGCCTCCAATGTCTGATACTAGGGGGGAGGGGGGGCGCACTGCGCCACCAATGTCTGATACTGGGGGGCTTGGGGGCGCACTGCGCCACCAATGAAGCTTAATCTCTAATTTATTCATATACAGGAGGCGGGAGCTGGCTGCAGGATCACATAGCCGGCTCCCGACCTCTATGAGCTGTAGCTGCGATCCGCGGCACCTGAGGAGTTAACTACCGCAGATCGCAGCTACAGCTCATAGAGGCCGGGAGCCGGCTATGTGATTCTGCAGCTCCCGCCTCCTGTATATGAATGAATGATAGATTAATCTTCATTGGTGGAGCAGTGGCCATAGCTCCTCCCCTCCTCCTGTCCCCTGTACTTTCATTGGCTGCAGCGGCAGGAGCAGCACAGGGGGAGGAGACACTGCTTCCTTTTCCCCTGTGCTGCTGCTAAGGGGAACACGGAGAGCGCTGTCAGCAGCGCGATCTGTGTTCCCCATACACTATCGGAATATCGACAAAATAAATGCCGATACCGATAGTGTTCAAAATCCTGAATATCGGCCGATAATATCGGTAAATCCGATAATCGGTCGATCCCTAGCTTAAAGGCTGGAGTGTGTTGTCCTCCAGCCTTTGTCGGTGCTGGAGCTTTGCTCATGTCTGGCTTATTCCAGTTGCCCAGTGCTTGAGGGCTACCTTGTGGAACATACCGTCATGGTATTTAATACATATATAATTATGATATAATAAATTGCTTCATTCACACGTCAGTGATTTCCATCAGTGATTTTGAGCCAAAACCAGGATTGGAGCCTCAACAGACATAAGGTATAAGGCCTCTTTGCGCCCGCGCGGAAAACTCGCCCGTGTGAATGCGTGAGATGAACGCATTGCACCCGCACTGAATCCAGACCCATTCATTTCTATGGGGCTGTGCACATGAGCGGTGATTTTCACGCATCACTTGTGCGTTGCGTGAAAATTGCAGCTTGCTCTATATTGTGCGTTTTTCACGCAATGCAGGCCCCATAGAAGTGAATGGGGCTGTGTGAAAATCGCAAGCATCCGCAAGCAAGGGCGGATGCGGTGTGATTTTCACGCATGGTTGCTAGGAGATGTTTGGGATGGGGACCCGATCATTATTATTTTCCCTTATAACATGGCTATAAGGGAAAATAATAGCATTCTGAATACAGAATGCTAATTAAATTAGGGATGAGGAGGTTCAAAAAATTTTTTAACTCTCCTTCTCCATTTGTTCGCACAGCCCGGCTCGTCGTCTTCTTTGATGACGTCACTGCACTCATCACATGGTCCATCACGCATTAAAATGCTTTGCACTCGCACATAAAAATCGCACATTTTCCTGCGACGCACCCGCATCCTATCCAGCCCTCACATGGGCGTCATGTATTTGGGCCGGATAAGATGCGGTTGCGTCTCAGGAAAATGTGCATTTTATTTTTTTCGCGCGATTGCAAAACGTTTTAATGCGTTTTGCACGCATGTTAGAAAAATCGGCATGTTTGGTACCCAAATTCAAACTTCTTCACAGAAGTTTGGGTTTGGTGCTGTGTAGATTTTATTATTTTCCCTTATAACATGGTTATAAGGGAAAAAAAATTCATTCTTAATACAGAATGCTTAGTAAAATAGGGCTGGAGGGGTTAAAAAAAAAATTAAAATAATTATTTAACTCGCCTTAATCCACTTGTTCGCGCAGCCCGGCTTCTCTTCTTTCTTCTTCTTTGCTGTGCAGAAGGAAAAGGACCTGTGGTGAAGTCACTGCGCTAATCACATGGTCCATCACATGATCCATCACCTTGGCTTGAGAAATTTATGTCAGGGGGTTGGGACCCCACGACTAGAGCACCCAAATAACAGGACACGAGTGCCACATTCCTCTAAGAATGTCATTTATACTGCACATTAAACCCCATAAATAATAAAAATTGCAAATTTTTTGGGCCATGTAACTTCTCAAAAGGTGAAATAAAAAGCAGCGAACAATCCATAATTATTTCAAAATAGTACACCCCCCCAAATAACACTACATTTTGTCCCACAGAAAACAAGCACTCGCACAGCTTGGCTTCTAAATCATTTCAGCAAAATATATGTTCCAGAATCTAAGGGCTCTTTCACACTTGCGTTCTTTTCTTCCGGCATAGAGTTCCGTCGTCGGGGCTCTATGCCAGAAGAATCCTGATCAGTTTTATCCTAATGCATTCTGAATGGAGAGAAATCCGTTCAGGATGCATCAGGATGTCTTTAGTTCCAGACCGGAACGTTCTTTGGCCGCTTTTTGCTCCGGCCAAAAATCCTGAACACTTGCCGCAAGGCCGGATCCGGAATTAATGCCCATTGAAAGGCATTGATCCGGATCCGGCCTTAAGCTAAATGTCGTTTCGGCGCATTGCCGGATCCAACGTTTAGCTTTTTCTGAATGGTTACCATGGCTACCAGGACGCTAAATTCCTGGCAGCCATGGTAAAGTGTAGTGGGGAGAGGGGGAGCAGCATACTTACCGTCCGTGCGGCTCCCGGGGCGCTCCAGAGTGACGTCAGGGCGCCCCAAGCGCATGGATCACGTGATCGCATGGCACGTCATCCATGTGCATGGGGCGCTCTGACGTAATTCTGGAGCACCCCGGGAGCCGCACGGACTGTAAGTATACCGCTCCCCACTACTACTATGGCAACCAGGACTTTAATAGCGTCCTGGCTGCCATAGTAACACTGAAAGCATTTGAAGACGGATCAGTCTTCAAATGCTTTCAGTTCACTTGCGTTTTTCCGGATCCGGCGTGTAATTCCGGCAAGTGGAGTACACGCCGGATCCGGACAACGCAAGTGTGAAAGAGGCCTAAGTTGGGTTCCTCTTGTAACACAATTCTTTGGGGGGGTATGGTGTCCAAAATAGTATCATTTCTTGAAGGTTTTCGCTGTTTTGGTACTTTAGGGGCGTTACAAATGCGTCATGGCACCCGAAACCCATTCCTGTCAAATCTGCTTTCGAAAAGCCGAATGAGGCTCCTTTCCTTCTGAGCCCTGCCGTTTGCTCAAGCAGCATTTTATGACCGCAAATTGACGATTGCTGTACTCAAGAGAAAAAGCGTAATCATTTTGAAACCATTTTTCTTACCCCTGGTGAAAATGTAAAATTGTGAGCTAAAACAACATATTTTTTGAGAAATATACTATAATGTTTAATTTTTGCAGCCCACATCTAATGAATTGTATGAAACACCTGTAGAGTAAAATGCTCTCTATACCTGTAGATGACTTCCTTGAGGGGCTTAGTTTCCAGAATGGGCTCTCTTGTAAGCATTTATTATGTTTTGGCACCTGAATAGGGCCTGAAAAACATCTTAAGGCCTCATGCACACGACCGTCTTTTTTTAAGGTCCGCAAAAACGGGGTCCGTAGGTCCGTGATCCGTGACCGTTTTTTCATCCGTGGGTCTTCCTTGATTTTTGGAGGATCCACGGACATGAAAAATGAAAAAAAAAAATCTAAGTCAAGTTTGCCATTGAAATGATAGGAAAAAACGGACACGGATCACGGACACGGATCACGGACACGGATGCCAATCTTGTGTGCATCCGTGATTTTCACGGACCTATTGACTTGAATGGGTCCGTGAACCGTTGGCCGTGAAAAAAATAGGACAGGTCATATTTTTTTCACGGCCAGGAAACACGGATCACGGACGCGGCTGCCAAACGGTGCAGTTTCCGATTTTTCCACTGACCCATTGAAAGTCAATGGGACCGCAGAAAAACACGTTAAACAGGACAACGGCCACGGGTGCACACAACGGTCGTGTGCAGGAGGCCTAAGGGTCCATTCACACTTCCGCAAATGGGTCCGCATCCGTTCCACAGTATCGGGGACCCATTCATTCTCTATGGGGACGGAAGAGATGCAGAGAAAACACTATGCATTTCCAGAGTGCGGCCCCGAACTTCTGAGCTTCGGCCCCGAACTTCCAGGCCGTGGCTCCACCAAAAAATAGAACATGTCCTATTCTTGTCCGCAATTGCGGACATGAATAGGCAGTTCTATGGGGGGGGGGGGTACCGGCCGGGGTGTATTGCGGATCCGCAATACACTACGGACATGGGAATGGACCCTTAAAAAATTGAAGTCTCAAAATACACAAGCTGCACCTTAATTTCTGAAGCTGACATTTCAGTCAGGTAGCCCTCTAGGGCCACTTATGGGATATTTCTAAACTGTAGAGTCAGGTAATACATATTGAGTTTATTTCTATTTTAACACTGGCTGTGTTAAAAATAATGGATTAGAATAACAAATCTGTAAAAATAAAATTCATTTTCACCTCCTTTTTACATTAAAGGGGTTGCCCCATCTCAACATCTGTGGCATATCGCTAGGACATACTACAAATGTCAGATAGGGCAGGTCCGAGATTTGGGACCCACTCCTATATCCAGAATGGGGCCCCTGAAATGAAGGAGAGCACATCACACAATCACGGCCACCTCTCCATTCGACGGGATGGGACTGTACTCTGCTATTTTCAGAACTCCCATAGTGGTGAATGGAGAGAGAGGTAGTCGTGGATGTGCAGATGTTCTCCTTTCGCTTCAGGGGTCCATTTTTGAGATTGGAGCAGGACCCACACAAGTCCGATATTTGTGGCATATCCTAGCGATATGCCATAAATGGTGAGATGGGAACAACTCTTTAATTCCTGTGAAACGCTTAACCCTTTCCTGACTCTGTGATTTTCTGTCTTTTTCTCGTTTTTATACTCCCTGCCTCCCGGGGCAAACAGTGGGTCCGCAATATACGGGCACTGGCCATGTTTACACCGTATCACAGATGAGGACACATTCACTTCGGAGCGCTTCCGTGGCACTTCGGTCTGTTCCTCTGCACCGCAAAAAAATAGAACATGCTCTATTTTTTATTTATTTTTTGCTGTGCAGACAGATTGTGGACCTATTCAAGGTGAATGGGTCTTCATCTGGCCACAGAGAGAGTGCGTGTGCATTAGGGACCGGAATTTGTGGTCCCAATGCTTGGCACAGGCAGCATACGTTTGTGTGTATGAGCCCTAAAGAAGAGGTTATATCCAGCTCTGAACCCACAGAACCCGCTTAAAACCTTTAATAATAAAACTAAAATTCTCCCAGGGGTGAAACCACCAGCCCAAAACCCTGTGTATCCCTAGTTAACCCTGCCTAAAGCAGAACTTCCGCACTGACAAGGGAGATCCCACTGTCTTTGGTATTAACTAGGGATGAGCGAACTCGAACTGTATAGTTCGGGTTCGTACCGAATTTTGGGGTGTCCGTGACACGGACCCGAACCCGGACATTTTCGTAAAAGTCCGGGTTCGGGTTCGGTGTTCGTCGCTTTCTTGGCGCTTTTGTGACGCTTTCTTGGCGCTTTTTGAAAGGCTGCAAAGCAGCCAATCAACAAGCGTCATACTACTTGCCCCAAGAGGCCATCACAGCCATGCCTACTATTGGCATGGCTGTGATTGGCCAGAGCACCATGTGACCCAGCCTCTATTTAAGCTGGAGTCACATAGCGCCGCCCGTCACTCTGCTCTGATTAGCGTAGGGAGAGGTTGCGGCTGCGACAGTAGGGCGAGATTAGGCAGATTAACTCCTCCAAAGGACTTGATTAACTGATCGATCTGCAGCTGTGGATCATTGAGCTGCTGATCCTCAATTGCTCACTGTTTTTAGGCTGCCCAGACCGTTTGTCAGTCACATTTTTCTGGGGTGATCGGCGGCCATTTTGTGTCTTGTGGTGCGCCAGCACAAGCTGCGACCAAGTGCATTTAACCCTCAATGGTGTGGTTGTTTTTTGGCTAAAGCCTACATCAGGGTGAAGCTGTCACACCAAGTGCATTTAACCAGCAATAGTCTGTTCATTTTTTGGCCATATACAAAATCAGGGGCAAGCTGCGCCTGTCACCAAGTGCATTTAACCCTCAATGGTGTGGTTGTTTTTTGGCTAAAGCCTACATCAGGGTGAAGCTGTCACACCAAGTGCATTTAACCAGCAATAGTCTGTTCATTTTTTGGCCATATACAAAATCAGGGGCAAGCTGCGCCTGTCACCAAGTGCATTTAACCCTCAATGGTGTGGTTGTTTTTTGGCTAAAGCCTACATCAGGGTGAAGCTGTCACACCAAGTGCATTTAACCAGCAATAGTCTGTTCATTTTTTGGCCATATACAAAATCAGGGGCAAGCTGCGCCTGTCACCAAGTGCATTTAACCCTCAATGGTGTGGTTGTTTTTTGGCTAAAGCCTACATCAGGGTGAAGCTGTCACACCAAGTGCATTTAACCAGCAATAGTCTGTTCATTTTTTGGCCATATACAAAATCAGGGGCAAGCTGCGCCTGTCACCAAGTGCATTTAACCCTCAATGGTGTGGTTGTTTTCTGGCTAAAGCCTACATCAGGGTGAAGCTGTCACACCAAGTGCATTTAACCAGCAATAGTCTGTTTATTTTTTGGCCATATACTACATCAGGGGCAAGCTGCGCCCGTCACCAAGTGCATTTAACCCTCAGTAGTGTGGTTGGTCAAGCTGTGACACCAAGTGCATTTAACCAGCAATAGTCTGTTCATTTTTTGGCCATATACTACATCAGGGGCAAGCTGCGCCCGTCACCAAGTGCATTTAACCAGCAATAGTGTGGTTATTTTTTGGCCATATCCCAGTCTAATTCTGTCACTAAATCCATACCGGTCACCCAGCGCCTAAATACTAGGCCTCAAATTTATATCCCGCTAAATCTCTCGTTACCGCTGTCCTGTTGTAGCTGGGAAAGTTATTTAGTGTCCGTCAAAGCACATTTTTTGTTCTGGGTTGAAGTACAATTCCCAATTTAGCAATTTCATAATTTAGTGGTTTCTGCTATATCAGAGCTATTTGAAATCTATCCCTAAAAGGGTATATAATATTCAAGGTGCACATTGGGTCATTCAGAATAACTTCACACACACCCGCTACTGTGTATTTTCAAGTCTAATTCTGTCACTAAACCCATACCTGTCACCCAGCGCCTAAATACTAGGCCTCAAATTTATATCCTGCTAAATCTCTCGTTACCGCTGTCCTGTTGTAGCTGGGAAAGTTATTTAGTGTCCGTCAAAGCACATTTTTTCTTCTGGGTTGAAATACAATTCCCAATTTAGCAATTTCATAATTTAGTGGTTTCTGCTATATCAGAGCTATTTGAAATCTATCCCTAAAAGGGTAGATCATATTGAAGGTGCACATAGGGTCATTCAGAATAACTTCACACACACCCGCTACTGTGTATTTCCAAGTCTAATTCTGTCACTAAACCCATACCTGTCACCCAGCGCCTAAATACTAGGCCTCAAATTTATATCCCGCTAAATCTCTCGTTACCGCTGTCCTGTTGTAGCTGGGAAAGTTATTTAGTGTCCGTCAAAGCACATTTTTTGTTCTGGGTTGAAGTACAATTCCCAATTTAGCAATTTCATAATTTAGTGGTTTCTGCTATATCAGAGCTATTTGAAATCTATCCCTAAAAGGGTATATAATATTCAAGGTGCACATTGGGTCATTCAGAATAACTTCACACACACCCGCTACTGTGTATTTCCAAGTCTAATTCTGTCACTAAACCCATACCTGTCACCCAGCGCCTAAATACTAGGCCTCAAATTTATATCCTGCTAAATCTCTCGTTACCGCTGTACTGTTGTTGCTTGGAAAGATATTTAGTGTCCGTCAAAGCACATTTTTTGTTCTGGGTTGAAGTACAATTCCCAATTTAGCAATTTCATAATTTAGTGGTTTCTGCTATATCAGAGCTATTTGAAATCTATCCCTAAAAGGGTATATAATATTCAAGGTGCACATTGGGTCATTCAGAATAACTTCACACACACCCGCTACTGTGTATTTTCAAGTCTAATTCTGTCACTAAACCCATACCTGTCACCCAGCGCCTAAATACTAGGCCTCAAATTTATATCCTGCTAAATCTCTCGTTACCGCTGTACTGTTGTTGCTGGGCAAGATATTTAGTGTCCGTCAAAGCACATTTTTTGTTCTGGGTTGAAATACAATTCCCAATTTAGCAATTTCATAATTTAGTGGTTTCTGCTATATCAGAGCTATTTGAAATCTATCCCTAAAAGGGTATATAATATTCAAGGTGCACATTGGGTCATTCAGAATAACTTCACACACACCCGCTACTGTGTATTTCCAAGTCTAATTCTGTCACTAAACCCATACCTGTCACCCAGCGCCTAAATACTAGGCCTCAAATTTATATCCTGCTAAATCTCTCGTTACCGCTGTACTGTTGTTGCTGGGCAAGATATTTAGTGTCCGTCAAAGCACATTTTTTGTTCTGGGTTGAAATACAATTCCCAATTTAGCAATTTCATAATTTAGTGGTTTCTGCTATATCAGAGCTATTTGAAATCTATCCCTAAAAGGGTATATAATATTCAAGGTGCACATTGGGTCATTCAGAATAACTTCACACACACCCGCTACTGTGTATTTCCAAGTCTAATTCTGTCACTAAACCCATACCTGTCACCCAGCGCCTAAATACTAGGCCTCAAATTTATATCCTGCTAAATCTCTCGTTACCGCTGTACTGTTGTTGCTTGGAAAGATATTTAGTGTCCGTCAAAGCACATTTTTTGTTCTGGGTTGAAGTACAATTCCCAATTTAGCAATTTCATAATTTAGTGGTTTCTGCTATATCAGAGCTATTTGAAATCTATCCCTAAAAGGGTATATAATATTCAAGGTGCACATTGGGTCATTCAGAATAACTTCACACACACCCGCTACTGTGTATTTTCAAGTCTAATTCTGTCACTAAACCCATACCTGTCACCCAGCGCCTAAATACTAGGCCTCAAATTTATATCCTGCTAAATCTCTCGTTACCGCTGTACTGTTGTTGCTGGGCAAGATATTTAGTGTCCGTCAAAGCACATTTTTTGTTCTGGGTTGAAATACAATTCCCAATTTAGCAATTTCATAATTTAGTGGTTTCTGCTATATCAGAGCTATTTGAAATCTATCCCTAAAAGGGTATATAATATTCAAGGTGCACATTGGGTCATTCAGAATAACTTCACACACACCCGCTACTGTGTATTTCCAAGTCTAATTCTGTCACTAAACCCATACCTGTCACCCAGCGCCTAAATACTAGGCCTCAAATTTATATCCTGCTAAATCTCTCGTTACCGCTGTACTGTTGTTGCTGGGCAAGATATTTAGTGTCCGTCAAAGCACATTTTTTGTTCTGGGTTGAAATACAATTCCCAATTTAGCAATTTCATAATTTAGTGGTTTCTGCTATATCAGAGCTATTTGAAATCTATCCCTAAAAGGGTATATAATATTCAAGGTGCACATTGGGTCATTCAGAATAACTTCACACACACCCGCTACTGTGTATTTCCAAGTCTAATTCTGTCACTAAACCCATACCTGTCAC
Source organism: Bufo gargarizans (assembly GCF_014858855.1). Classification (NCBI taxonomy): domain Eukaryota; kingdom Metazoa; phylum Chordata; class Amphibia; order Anura; family Bufonidae; genus Bufo; species Bufo gargarizans. The sequence continues at coordinate 150,075,302 of NC_058084.1, forward strand.
CCAGCGCCTAAATACTAGGCCTCAAATTTATATCCTGCTAAATCTCTCGTTACCGCTGTACTGTTGTTGCTGGGCAAGATATTTAGTGTCCGTCAAAGCACATTTTTTGTTCTGGGTTGAAATACAATTCCCAATTTAGCAATTTCATAATTTAGTGGTTCCTGCTATATCAGAGCTATTTGAAATCTATCCCAAAAAGGGTATATAATATTCAAGGTGCACATAGGGTCATTCAGAATAACTTCACACACACGCTTCTGTGCATTTCCAAGTCTAATTCTGTCACTAAATCCATACCGGTCACCCAGCGCCTAAATACTAGGCCTCAAATTTATATCCCGCTGAATTTGAATACAATACATTGGGCCAAATAATATATTTGTTGTTGTGGTGAACCATAACAATGAGAAAAACATCTAGTAAGGGACGCGGACGTGGACATGGTCGTGGTGGTGTTAGTGGACCCTCTGGTGCTGGGAGAGGACGTGGCCGTTCTGCCACATCCACACGTCCTAGTGTACCAACTACCTCAGGTCCCAGTAGCCGCCAGAATTTACAGCGATATATGGTGGGGCCCAATGCCGTTCTAAGGATGGTAAGGCCTGAGCAGGTACAGGCATTAGTCAATTGGGTGGCCGACAGTGGATCCAGCACGTTCACATTATCTCCCACCCAGTCTTCTGCAGAAAGCGCACAGATGGCGCCTGAAAACCAACCCCATCAGTCTGTCACATCACCCCCATGCATACCAGGGAAACTGTCTCAGCCTCAAGTTATGCAGCAGTCTCTTATGCTGTTTGAAGACTCCGCTGGCAGGGTTTCCCAAGGGCATCCACCTAGCCCTTCCCCAGCGGTGAAAGACATAGAATGCACTGACGCACAACCACTTATGTTTCCTGATGATGAGGACATGGGAATACCACCTCAGCATGTCTCTGATGATGACGAAACACAGGTGCCAACTGCTGCGTCTTTCTGCAGTGTGCAGACTGAACAGGAGGTCAGGGATCAAGACTGGGTGGAAGACGATGCAGGGGACGATGAGGTCCTAGACCCCACATGGAATGAAGGTCGTGCCACAGACTTTCACAGTTCGGAGGAAGAGGCAGTGGTGAGACCGAGCCAACAGCGTAGCAAAAGAGGGAGCAGTGGGCAAAAGCAGAACACCCGCCGCCAAGAGACTCCGCCTGCTACTGACCGCCGCCATCTGGGACCGAGCACCCCAAAGGCAGCTTCAAGGAGTTCCCTGGCATGGCACTTCTTCAAACAATGTGCTGACGACAAGACCCGAGTGGTTTGCACGCTGTGCCATCAGAGCCTGAAGCGAGGCATTAACGTTCTGAACCTGAGCACAACCTGCATGACCAGGCACCTGCATGCAAAGCATGAACTGCAGTGGAGTAAACACCTTAAAACCAAGGAAGTCACTCAGGCTCCCCCTGCTACCTCTTCTGCTGCTGCCGCCTCGGCCTATTCTGCTGCTGCCGCCTCGGCCTCTTCCTCCGCCTCTGGAGGAACGTTGGCACCTGCCGCCCAGCAAACAGGGGATGTACCACCAACACCACCACCACCACCTCCGTCACCAAGCGTCTCAACCATGTCACACGCCAGCGTTCAGCTCTCCATCTCACAAACATTTGATAGAAAGCGTAAATTCCCACCTAGCCACCCTCGATCCCTGGCCCTGAATGCCAGCATTTCTAAACTACTGGCCTATGAAATGCTGTCATTTAGGCTGGTGGACACAGACAGCTTCAAACAGCTCATGTCGCTTGCTGTCCCACAGTATGTTGTTCCCAGCCGGCACTACTTCTCCAAGAGAGCCGTGCCTTCCCTGCACAACCAAGTATCCGATAAAATCAAGTGTGCACTACGCAACGCCATCTGTAGCAAGGTCCACCTAACCACAGATACGTGGACCAGTAAGCACGGCCAGGGACGCTATATCTCCCTAACTGCACACTGGGTAAATGTAGTGGCAGCTGGGCCCCAGGCGGAGAGCTGTTTGGCGCACGTCCTTCCGCCGCCAAGGATCGCAGGGCAACATTCTTTGCCTCCTGTTGCCACCTCCTCCTTCTCGGCTTCCTCCTCCTCTTCTTCCACCTGCTCATCCAGTCAGCCACACACCTTCACCACCAACTTCAGCACAGCCCGGGGTAAACGTCAGCAGGCCATTCTGAAACTCATATGTTTGGGGGACAGGCCCCACACCGCACAGGAGTTGTGGCGGGGTATTGAACAACAGACCGACGAGTGGTTGCTGCCGGTGAGCCTCAAGCCCGGCCTGGTGGTGTGTGATAATGGGCGAAATCTCGTTGCAGCTCTGGGACTAGCCAATTTGACGCACATCCCTTGCTTGGCGCATGTGCTGAATTTGGTGGTGCAGAAGTTCATTCACAACTACCCCGACATGTCAGAGCTGCTGCATAAAGTGCGGGCCGTCTGTTCGCGCTTCCGGCGTTCACATCCTGCCGCTGCTCGCCTGTCTGCGCTACAGCGTAACTTCGGCCTTCCCGCTCACCGCCTCATATGCGACGTGCCCACCAGGTGGAACTCCACCTTGCACATGCTGGACAGACTGTGCGAGCAGCAGCAGGCCATAGTGGAGTTTCAGCTGCAGCACGCACGGGTCAGTCGCACTACAGAACAGCACCACTTCACCACCAATGACTGGGCCTCCATGCGAGACCTGTGTGCCCTGTTGCGCTGTTTCGAGTACTCCACCAACATGGCCAGTGGCGATGACACCGTTATCAGCGTTACAATACCACTTCTATGTCTCCTTGAGAAAACACTTAGGGCGATGATGGAAGAGGAGGTGGCCCAGGAGGAGGAGGAGGAGGAGGAGGAGGAAGAGGGGTCATTTTTAGCACTTTCAGGCCAGTCTCTTCGAAGTGACTCAGAGGGAGGTTTTTGGCAACAGCAGAGGCCAGGTACAAATGTGGCCAGCCAGGGCCCACTACTGGAGGACGAGGAGGACGAGGATGAGGAGGAGGTGGAGGAGGATGAGGATGAAGCATGGTCACAGCGGGGTGGCACCCAACGCAGCTCGGGTCCATCACTGGTGCGTGGCTGGGGGGAAAGGCAGGACGATGACGATACGCCTCCCACAGAGGACAGCTTGTCCTTACCCCTGGGCAGCCTGGCACACATGAGCGACTACATGCTGCAGTGCCTGCGCAACGACAGCAGAGTTGCCCACATTTTAACCTGTGCGGACTACTGGGTTGCCACCCTGCTGGATCCACGCTACAAAGACAATGTGCCCACCTTACTTCCTGCACTGGAGCGTGATAGGAAGATGCGCGAGTACAAGCGCACGTTGGTAGACGCGCTACTGAGAGCATTCCCAAATGTCACAGGGGAACAAGTGGAAGCCCAAGGCCAAGGCAGAGGAGGAGCAAGAGGTCGCCAAGGCAGCTGTGTCACGGCCAGCTCCTCTGAGGGCAGGGTTAGCATGGCAGAGATGTGGAAAACTTTTGTCAACACGCCACAGCTAACTGCACCACCACCTGATACGCAACGTGTTAGCAGGAGGCAACATTTCACTAACATGGTGGAACAGTACGTGTGCACACCCCTCCACGTACTGACTGATGGTTCGGCCCCATTCAACTTCTGGGTCTCTAAATTGTCCACGTGGCCAGAGCTAGCCTTTTATGCCTTGGAGGTGCTGGCCTGCCCGGCAGCCAGCGTTTTGTCTGAACGTGTATTCAGCACGGCAGGGGGCGTCATTACAGACAAACGCAGCCGCCTGTCTACAGCCAATGTGGACAAGCTGACGTTCATAAAAATGAACCAGGCATGGATCCCACAGGACCTGTCCGTCCCTTGTCCAGATTAGACATTAACTACCTCCCCATAACCATATATTATTGGACTCCAGGGCACTTCCTCATTCAATCCTATTTTTATTTTCATTTTACCATTATATTGCGAGGCTACCCAAAGTTGAATGAACCTCTCCTCTGCCTGTGTGCTAGGCCTAAATATATGCCAATGGACTGTTGCAGTGGTGGGTGACGTGAAGCCTCATTCTCTGCTATGACATGCAGACTAATTCTCTGCTGACATGAAGACAGATTCTCTGTTACGGGACCTCCCTCCTCTGCCTGGGTGCTGGGCCTAAATTTATGAAAATGGACTGTTGCAGTGGTGGGTGACGTGAAGCCTGATTCTCTGCTATGACATGCAGACTGATTCTCTGGTGACATGAAGCCAGATCCTCTGTTACGGGACCTCTCTCCTCTGCCTGGGTGCTGGGCCTAAATTTATGAAAATGGACTGTTGCAGTGGTGGGTGACGTGAAGCCTCATTCTCTGCTATGACATGCAGACTGATTCTCTGCTGACATGAAGCCAGATTGTCTGTTACGGGACCTCTCTCCTCTGCCTGGGTGCTGGGCCTGAATTTATGACAATGGACTGTTGCAGTGGTGGCTGACGTGAAGCCTGATTCTCTGCTATGATATGAAGACTGATTCTCTGCTGACATGAAGCCAGATTGTCTGTTACGGGACCTCTCTCCTCTGCCTGGGTGCCGGGGCCTAAATATCTGAGAATGGACTGTTCCAGTGGTGGGTAACGGGAAGCCAGATTCTCTGCTATGATATGAAGACTGATTCTCTGCTGACATGAAGCCAGATTGTCTGTTACGGGACCTCTCTCCTCTGCCTGGGTGCTGGGCCTAAATTTATGAAAATGGACTCTTACAGTGGTGGGTGACGTGAAGCCTGATTCTCTGCTATGACATGAAGACTGATTCTCTGCTGACATGAAGCCAGATTGTCTGTTACGGGACCTCTCTCCTCTGCCTGGGTGCCGGGGCCTAAATATCTGAGAATGGACTGTTCCAGTGGTGGGTGACGGGAAGCCAGATTCTCTGCTATGGAACCTCTCTCCAATTGATTTTGGTTAATTTTTATTTATTTAATTTTTATTTTAATTAATTTCCCTATCCACATTTGTTTGCAGGGGATTTACCTACATGTTGCTGCCTTTTGCAGCCCTCTAGCCCTTTCCTGGGCTGTTTTACAGCCGTTTTAGTGCCGAAAAGTTCGGGTCCCCATTGACTTCAATGGGGTTCGGGTTCGGGACGAAGTTCGGATCGGGTTCGGATCCCGAACCCGAACATTTCCGGGATGTTCGGCCGAACTTCTCGAACCCGAACATCCAGGTGTTCGCTCAACTCTAGTATTAACTCTTCAGAACATGTCAATAGGAGACACCTAAAGGGGACAAATAACACTATAAAAGTATATAGATCACGCACTGCTATCAGTAGTATAGGGAGACTTTGTTGTTTCTTGTGGTATTTCACCCTTTCCACTTGCCACCCCTAACCAATGATGAACCCAACGGTCTATACCTGTGGGGGGAAACGCGTTTGGATTTAGCTTGTACTGTTGTACATTGGCCCACTTACTGGTGGTGGTTATGGTTATTATAGGTGTTAAACCTTGGGGATACACTGAGTACCTAGACAGCACTATTAATCTATCTGCTATTATAGTGCTATTTATCCCCTTTAGATGTCTCTCTTGGACACGTGATCTCACTGTCTGCTTACTTATGTACTGCAGTTAGCCTAGGTCTATCCAGGGCTAGTTCCGAAGACAGTGGGATCGCCTTTGTCAGGGCAGGAGTTCCGCTACAGTGGTACTAGGGATACGTTAGATTTGGGTTGGATTTGGAATTCAGAACATAACAGCACTCTCATAGTACTAAATACAAAAATTATATATAAACTAATGCAACATTTTGATATGATGAATACTTTTGAGATTCTTAGCAAATATATATTTTGAGCAAAAAGCATCTGTGCCCACCTACCATGGCAAGGTGACCTCAATCAAAGTAGGAATCCATTTATCATATGAAAATTGGTTGGACTCGGGTATTAATGGGAAAATGTTTTTTTTTTTTTTTTTTTTTTTTTTTTTTTTTTTATGCTTTCCTATTGGCCAGCATGTGATATCTGGCTGCAGAATTTTTTAGTCCTGAAAAAACAACAGTTTTTTTCAGGACGCAGCGTGAAACCACCTTAACCCTGAATCTATGTATGGGACTTGGATCTCTGTATCAGAAAAATTAGCTCCAAGCTATAAATGTAAAAAAGTAGAGAATAGTATGCCTAAAAAATGTACTGGTGTATCTGTGCCAAAAATTTGTCTAAAAAAAGTGGTGCAATTTGGCGCATCTAGGTTTTTTGGGGGGGCATCTAGGGTTTTTGCTCGAAAAAGGGGTAATTAATACAGGCAGAAATTATTATTATATATTAATCTTGAGCAGAGTCACCTTAGTAACCTAAGGGTTTTTATAAAAAGTTGCAGGATGCCATTATAGGATGTGATTCCATTTATTGTATGACATTTCAGTAATTTTGGATAGGTAAACTGGGTACGTTTGCAATGGAAAGGTTGTAGAAACCTGCCAGTCTAAGGCTACTTTCACAGTAGCGCTTACATTTTTCGGTATTGAGATCCGGCAGAGGATCTCAGTACCGAAGAAAAACGCTTTAGTTTTGCCCATTCCATTCCGTTTGGTTGTGTTCCCATACCGGAGAGCAAACCGCAGCAAGCTGTGGTTTTCTTTCCGTCATGAGATGTGGAGCAAAACAGATCCAGCATCACCGACAATGCAAGTCATTGGGGACAGATCCGTTTTCTCAGACACAATCTGATACAATAGAAAACGGATCCGTCCCCCATTGACTTGCAATGGTGTTCATGCCAGATCAAGAAAAAACGCAAGTGTGAAAGTAGCCTTAGGCCCAAAGGCATCTCTTCCAAGTGAAGCTGATAATACAGTGTGCCGCTGCATAAGGTCCCTGTATGCGGCGTTGCTGTGATATGAACCTGTCCTCATCTTTACTGCTGGATAAACAACAATATCCTATTGCTTAAGGTATAAGACCGTATAAAAAATAGCTACAAAACACAAACATGGTGGTTGCTACGAGTGGGACCCGTGCGTTGAGTTTTGCTCCCTGTTGTAGTAAATCAGCTCATGAACATATATCAGGTGATGAAAGCATGGCAACAAGGAGCTACAACAACGCCGGGGTAATCATTTTTATACCATGCTTTAGGCTGGGTTCCTACATGACATTCTGCCCTTCTTGGTGTATTTACCCAGCTTTATGTTTAGTTTGCTTTTCTATAATATCCCCCTATCAGATGCCAGTCTTGTACTGTATTCTCTGCTAGAAACATCATTTTTAAATGGGTATTCCCATCTCAGATGTGAGTGGCATATCACTAAAATATGCCATCAGTGTCAGATTAGGTGTAGGTCCTGTTCTGGAGATAGAAGAGGTAGCTGGGACCTGCGCCTATCTGACATCGATGGTATATCCTAGTGATATGCCACCCATGTCTGAGATGGGCAAACCCCTTTAGGACTCATGCCCACAAGCCTACTCGTTCAGTGCCTGCATCTTGCGGACCGTAAACTGGAATGGGTAATGCAATTTGCAACATACAGTATGACCGAGTATAGGACTTCACCTATCTTGCGGTGCGGAGGCACGAATCGGAACCACTTCGGTGGGCTTCCCATCCTTGCCTCCACAATGCAAAAAGATGGAACATTTCCTTTCTTTAGCCGTATGTTGCACATCGTGGACCCTTTCAATTCAATGGGTCCACATCCACAAAAGGTGCCCGTGCATTTACACTCGTGGGCATGAGCCCTCAATCAGAGAAAGGGAACTAGATATGATTCAGTAGGGTGCCCTAAAGGTGCTATTACACAGGCATTAGCAGGCACAGGTAGCATGATTTTATGCTCAACCTAGATTTGCATCCTAAAGCTATGGCAAGTCCTGGTATAGCTGGCACTGAGCGGTGAATCGCTACCCATGGCTGCTGTTGTGTAATAGCACTCTTTCAGACCAGCGGTCTTCATGTCTAGGTGAACGTACAACAGACAGCGCAGAGACTGAACACTTCATGTACACCTCTTGCTTTTTTTTTTTCTTCCATCTGGAAATTGACCTAGCGGATTTTGATACGTCAATTGTTTGTGCGATTCTTGCTGAGGATTTCTGAGATCTGCTGCAAGTCCGCAACAAAAGCCGCAAGTAAGGCCTCATGCACACAAACTTATTTTGTTTCCGTGTCCGTTCCGTTTATTTTGCGGATAGGATGCAGACCCATTCATTTCAATGGGTCCTCAAAAAATGCAGACCGCACACTGTGTGCTATCCGCATCAGTATGTCCATTACGTAGCCTGTAAAAAAATATATAACATGTCCTATTCCTGTCCGTTTAAGGCATTGTTACAACGGATCTGCAAAAAAAAACGGATAGCATACGTTTTTTGTTTTTTTGGGGATCGCAAAACACATATGGTCGTGTGCATGTAGCCTAAGGCCTCATGCACAAGACAGTGTTTTTTTTTCACTGTCAGTGATTTGGCTTCAGTGGTCCGTTTCCGATTTTGCTTCAGTTGTGTTTCCTTGTGTCTTTCTTTTTTTTTTGTCTGACGGGGGAAAAAAAGGAAGGTTAATGAAAAGTGTAATTTTTTGCACCAAGGTCTTGTAGAAAAAAAACTGATGCGGATGACATACCATTTGTGCATCCCCCTTTTTTTTTTTTTTTATACGGGCCCATTGACTCGAATGGGTCCGTCCTCCATTTTCCACTTACAAGAACAGGACAGGTTATATTTTTTTGACTGACTGGAATCACGGACGCGGAGAAAAAAATGGAGGACTATCAGTTTTTTTTTCACAGCGCCATAAAAATTAATGGTACCTTCGCTAAACTGTGAAAAATGATGGAACGGACGCGGATGCACACAACGGCAAATTTTGTGCGGAAACCTGTAAACCTGAAACTGGTGTGCAGCTGCACACACGATTGTAGGTGAATGCACGTAAGATCCGCACAAATTTCCGTGTGGATTTGGCCTAATGCACACGACCGTATTTTGTTTCCGTGTCCGATCCGGTTTTTTTGCGGATAGGATGCGGACCCCATTCATTTCAATGTCCGCATCAGTATGTCTGTTCCGTTGCATAGTGCATGTCCTATTTTTTTTTTTTTTTTTTTTTTTAGTTTGCTGACAAGGATCGGCATTATTACAATGGATCCGCAAAAAAAAAAAACGGATGCCATACGGTCATGTGCATGAGGCCTAAGTGTGTGTTTCTGCACCATATCAGCACAAAAATCCACAATATCTTACAGCGATTTTTAGTGCGGATATGATGTGTTTTTTTCTGCAGCTCTCGCCCTTCCATTGAAGAGTGAAATCTGCAGCTAAAACCGCAAACCTAAATGACATGCTGCAGACTTAGAAAATGCGCAAAGCAGGTCAGTTTCCGCACTAAATAAATCTGCAAAGTGTACGTGAAATTTGTGGAATCTCATACATTTTGCTGGTACTGCAATACGCTGCGATTTTTCTGTGTGGGAATCCACACAAAAACCTCATGTATTCCGCAACGTGTGCAAGTGGCCTTAATCAATTCTGACAGCAAAAAACATGCAAAATATGGTCCAAATAGCAGAGCAACATATATGGAGAGTGCTTCACTCCCCCTCCCTTGACTAATGGGAAAAGTGTCTCGTAAAATACCCAGAGAAGTGACATGCCACTTCTTTACGGGGGTTTCCAGCCTGTAGACTTTGGGGGGCCTCTCCTCAGGATAGATTATCGGGGCTCAGAAACCAGAAATTAGCTGTTTTTAGAAACAAAACGGTGGACGGAGCCGGAAGCAGGAGGTCTAGTGGCCCTTCCAGTGTACTAAAGCTCAGCTCCCACCCAAGTGACCCCACATGGCCGCTACTCAGTGGACAGACGTTTCTGCTTCCAGTTCTGTTCATGGTTTTGTTTCTGGCGCCAGTGGTTGCTGAAAACAGCTGATGTGTAGGGATGATGGGTGTCGGCCCCACCAGTCTGACATTGATGAGCTATCCTGAGGTAGATCATCTGTACCTACAGTCTGGAAAACCCCTTTAGGGCTCATGCACACAATTTTTTTTCCCCTGTGTTTGCAAAAAGAAAAAACTGAAATTACCCATGTACATTCCGTGTCCGTATGTCCACATGGCCGTTCTTCAAAAAACTAGAACATGTCCTATTATTAGCCGAATTACGGACAAGGATAGTACTGTTCTATTCTATCCAATGGTTGTGTGAATGAGCCCTTAGGCTGGGGTCGCACAGTTTTTTTTTGGGGGGCGTATTTGAGGGGTTTTCTTGGCTGACAAAAAAAAAAGCCAGCTGAAGATGTTCCATGGAAGTTTATGGGAATTATTAAAGGAAAGACAAAGGCTACATGCACACGACTGTATGTGTTTTGCGGTCTGCAAATTGCGGATCCACAAAAAAAAAAAAAATGATGATGTTCCGTATGGCATTGTTTTTTTTGTTAGTTTTTTTTTTGCGGATCCATTATAATAAATGCCTATCCTTGTCCGCAAACTAGAAAAAAAATAGGAACTGCACTATTTTTTTTTATTTTTTTTTGCGGGGCAACGGAACGGACATACTGTGCTGTCCGTGTTTTCTGCGGACCCATTGAAATGAATGGGTCCACATCCTATCCGCAAAATAAGCGGAACGGACACTGAAACAAACAACGGTCGTGTGCATGAGGCCTTATTCGTACGAATCTTCTGCACGTTGACCTTTGCGCAGGTACCCTAAGGACTAGGAAGTGACTAATTAGCTGTGGATTTACCACAGTGGATTTTTGTACGCCAATTCTGCAGTTTTGTACAGTACTAGCAAAGTGGATGAGAATTTCAGAATTGTCCATTTATACCGCGGATTTCACCCTTCTCATTGAAGAGAGTCTAATCTGCTGGCTTTTGTGCATAAAAAAAGGGGGGTTTTTTTGTGTGCGTTTTCTCTGCTAGATTTTATTTAAAAAAAACTATAATTTAACAGTGACCTATGAACAGCAATGTGTATTTTTTTATTGAAAACACCAGAAAGTTGTTTTGGTTTTGCATTATTATGGGATTATGTGGCCCACTCCACCCTATAATATATAAGAATGTCCCATCTCAGCCCTCTGCATGCTCCCAGTGAACTGCAGAGAAGCGGCCGAACGTCAGTGCCTACAAACAGCCACTAGATGTCGCCCGTGTGCGCTCCAGCACTGCCCAGCTAGGAAGCAGGCGCAGAGTCTAGTAAGGGTTACTGCAGAGGAGGAAGCGGCGGCGGCGGGCAGTAGATGGGGAGGAAGACTAGGGAAGCCCAGCGTCCACTCCGTGCTGCATATACAGTACACGGCGCATCCTTCTCCGAGGGGCTGGGATGGGTCTGTAGGAAGAGAGAGGGGGGCTGCCTGCATGTGTACTCTTCTGCCTGCTAGCTGGAGGAGTGTCCTCTGCCGTCTGCAGTTCCTCGTCTTGCCGGGGGAGGCAGCACTGAGCCGGAGAGACAAAAATAGCCAGAAATTTGCGGAGAAATATAAGGATTGTGTATGAGGGGAGGGAGAGCGGCATTAGGCTGGCTGCCAGGAGGAGCTCTTCTCTCCCCCCCTCTCTCTCCTCTCCCTCTTTGTGTTATTTATAGACTCCCCTCTTTTCTACTCCTTCCCTTCATAGCTCTTCTCCTCTGCGACGTGATGTGTCCCCGGCACTGCTGACACCTGGAGGAGAGGAGCCAGGGAGGGGAGAGCAGGGGAGGAGGGAGCCCACCGAGCGGACCGGACAGCCACCGGGACTATTTTTAGCGGCGGTCTTCCCGTCGCAGGAATATAACCTAGAGACCCGAGGGGAGGCTGCTGCCGCCGCGTAGCATAGGAGCGTCCGCCATCCGCAGGATCTGAACACGTCCACATCGTGCTCCGGCTCCACCGACACCAGACATGGGCTGCCTGGGCAACAGCAAGACGGAGGATCAGCGCATTGACGAGAAGGCGCAGCGAGAGGCCAACAAGAAGATCGAGAAGCAGCTGCAGAAGGAGAGGTTGGCCTATAAAGCCACACACCGGCTGCTGCTGCTCGGTAAGAGGGGGCCAGGCCCTGCCTGTGCTGCTAGTGGCCCAGCAGGGCTGTGGACCCTCTGGGTGTGGGGCTGGGATGCTGCTGTGTGTGACAGGATGGTCAGTACTGGGGCCTATAGGCTGCGCCACCACCACCGCCGTCCCTCAATGTCTCTTTCTGTTTTGGCAGGTGCTGGTGAGTCAGGAAAAAGCACGATTGTCAAGCAGATGAGGATCCTCCACGTCAATGGATTTAATTCAGAGTAAGGATGCCGCATGATGCGTTTTATTGTGCCTGCTGGGATGGGGGGCTATTTATTGACGGTTAAACAGTCGCAGCCCGGAACGCTTTCATTGTGCATGCCCGGCCGTGTGTTTTCCAGCCCTGCTGTTGCTACTGCAGCGTTTGACAGGCCCTTGTGTAGCAACAACATGGCGACTACACGTTTACATAGCAGCAAATATCTAAATTCTGTGCCTGTGTGTGCAGGAGGGAGGCAGCCCGAAGAACTGCTCGCCATGGTTTGCAAAAAAATCCCTTCGTAAAATTGTATGACTATCGTACGGCGGATGTATTGTCATGCCCAGCCTGCAGCTCCTGCACGGTGGCGTGCTGCTGGACAATCGCAGGGTTCTTATTGCTGCATTCCTAATTTTTCCATCTGTACCAGTAATGACTAGGCACGACGCTTATTTACGCGGCCTTAGGATATGGTGTCATTTTTTTAAGCCGAGCATGGCAGCATTGGCCGGCGAGTGTGCAGCACTTTTGGTAGGACGTTGGTTATACCCGCCACCCTATCATGCCTTGTTTATAAGGGACAGCAAACATTGCCTGGCACCTAAAGTGGCATGGCAGCAAAATGACAACTGGGCGCCATGGGTTTGAACATAGACGTTCTTATGTGTAATAAGTGTCAGGGCCCAGATGTTAAAAATGCAACCTATACTTGTGCGATAGGTCGAAATGTCTTCACACTTTCTAGAGTTTTGAAAGACATCTCGGCCATTGTTTGGGACCTATTTATCACCGCAATCCATAAACGTGAAAGTCCCTCATTAAAACATAACTTTTACTAGATTCATAAAAGAAACCCCCAGAAAGAATAAACATGTAATAATTGATACTCCACATACATTTGTGGATTATCCGTTTTGGAGTATCGATTTATTGCATGTTTATTCTTTTTTGCGGTTTCTTTTAGTCTTTTTAATGAATCTAGTACACGTTATGTTTTAATGACGGAATTCCATGTTTTCTGTGACTTCATTATATGAGACATACTTAAAAAAAAAAATTGTGGTCTTGTGTATGATATATTCCCCACACAGCGTGAGATATCGATGTGCCCTTTCAAAACCTTTTCCAAAACTTTCATAAGGCCTCTTTCACACGGATGTGTGCCGTCCCCGTTCTCCACAGACAGCTCACGTGTCCACTGATTTTTAACGGGTTTAAGGTCCATTTACACGTCCGCAATTTCATTCCGCGTTTTGCGCAACGGCATTGCTGTCCGGATACGGGTTTGCGGACCCGCAATTCCGTTCCCGAAAAAAATAGAACAAGTCCTATTCTTGTCCACAATTGCGGACAAGAGTAGGCATATTTTATTAGTGCCAGCAATGTGCAGTCCGCAAAATGCAGAACGCACATTGCCGCTGTCCGTGTTTCGTGGATCCGCAAAACACGTTACAGATGTCTGAATGGAGCCTTATTCACATATCCTTATTTCTCCGTGGGAAATAACTGAGACCTGCTCCACTTTGGTCCGTAATGCGGACCAGACAAGCCCATTGAAGTCTGTGGGTCTGAGCAAACCACTGGCAGAACATGGATGGCATTTGGAAATCCCCTTTTCAGCCTAGCAGTGCACGTGGTGTACGGATGCCACACAGAGGTATAAAAAATCGGACACACAGCCCAAACTCAGACTCGTCATGGATGAAGGACTTGACCGTCTTGTCACAGACATGTGAAAGAGGCCTAAGGCTACATTCACATGATTGTATGTGTTTTTGCGAATCCATTGTAACAATGCCTATTCTTGTCAGCAAAACGGACAAGAATAGGACATGTTCTATGTTTTTTGCAGAGCCATGGAATGGACATACGGATGCGGATAGCACACGCATCCTATCCGCAAAAAAAAACCTAAACGGACACGGGAATAAAATACGCTTGTGTGAATGTAGCCTAAGTTGTATCACTGGAATATTGCTTCATGCCATGCAGAGCAGCCTTTTGTTTAACATGTCCTCTCTCCTATACAGAGAAAAGAAACAGAAAATTCAGGACATTCGGAAAAATGTTAAAGATGCCATTGTGGTAAGTGTACGCAGTCATCATGGGTGGTATGTTCTGTTCTATAGATTCCCTGGAATGGGTTACCCATGGAATGGGTTATTGGCATGTAAGCTATATAGAGCCCTATTCACACAGACAGGAGTTTTGGAGTTTACTGGCAGGAGCTGTATGTGTGAATGTCCAGATCTGTCCCGAACTCCACCCAGACTTTATCCCGCTAGAGCTCTAGTACTAAATCAGGGTTTTGTCCAAGTCAGTGCAAGTGTGAACACCGCAGTAAATGTTCCGCAAAGTCCCAGTGGGCCGTTCCCGAAGTACTCGCCCGACATGCAAGAAGGCCAACTTCGGTAAATCTCCGGACCTGGAATTTGTGTGAAAGTCCTCTTTAGCTGCCATTAGTTGATGTACGTTTAGTGTATATGAAAGAGGATGTCAGATCTACAGAGTCTTTGTTCCCCGGCGTTAGTTATATATAACTGGGCTGGCACCGGGTACGGTACTTTTTATGAGCCCCTGGAATCCGGAGAGGTGACCATAGGAAGTGAGTGTTGAGGGAACATATGGTAAATCAGTGTGACCCTCAGCACAGGAAGCACCTGTAACACATTTCTGGGCTTGTAAAGTACATGAAGCATGCTTGACTTCATTATTGCACGTTTGTGATCTTAAAGCCAAAGTAACGTCTCTGTCTTTTATTACCCCGCAGACAATAGTATCTGCAATGGGCACATTAATACCCCCGGTTCCACTGGCTAACCCGGAAAACCAGTTCCGAATTGATTACATCAAGAGTATAGCGCCGCTGTCTGACTTCGATTATACACAGGTAAGACGCTGGGTCACCTTATCTCTGCGGCTGGCTGTGCATTCTCTACTGTGTTGGCTTTAATACCGTGTGGATTGGGTTTTTCTGCTGTAGGTGCGGGTCCGGTGCACTCGTAACAGCAGACGTGATGATCAGGCACTCGTATGGTTAACCTATAAGGCCTCTTGCACACGAACGTGTGCTGCGGACTGAAAATTACGGTCCCCAGTGCATGGGCACCGACCGTGCGAATGCCGCAGGAGGACCGCGACCTCATTCACTTGAATGGGGTCCGCGATCCGTCCGTCCCGCAAAAAGATAGGACAAGTTCTATCTTTTTGCGGAACGGAACCCCACGAAAGCACTCTTTAGTGCTTCAGTTCCGCATCCGTGATGCGGAATGCACAGGGACGGTGCCCTGTGTATTGTGGACCCACCGTATGCCGGCCACGATACGGCCATGGGGGGCACACGGTCGTGTGCAAGAGGCCTAGCCCTGAAATATTAGGGGCCAGTTTTAAATGGCTAGGCACAAAGTGGAACAATTCTTCTCTAGTAGTTTAATGTCCCGTAGTCCTAGCCAGACTGTTTCATGGCCGGCAGCTACAGTCTGCCATCGTTTTGCTTTGTGTTTGGTGCCTCTGTTTTTTTATCCATATACACTATACTATGCGTATTCACGCCCTAGACTATGTACTTTGAGAGCGTCTTTGGTACAGTTTGCTTGTCAGTCAGGATTTGTAAGCATGCTGGTACTCATGGTACTACAAGAGTTTTTCAGCTGTGAATATTGTTGTGTAGTTATTGTTTTCTATATATTAGGCAGGTTTTGGATTGGGAGAGGAATGAAGTGGTAGGGAGCTGGTAGTTCTTGCTCTCGCGGCCCTCTAACTGATGTGACACTGTTTTGCATGAGTTACATAACTTGTATTGATCGCTATGATACAGCACCATTTGACTATGCAAATATTACATTGCTTATGCACGAGGGACAATGTTATCTTTATGCTACAGTAAATGTTTTGTCTTAAAGAGATTTTGTGCTTATGAGAATTATTTTAGCTGCTGGACAAATCCCAGGAGCCAGGTAGTTAGCCAACACAGCTAGAAATTCGTTACTGGCGACTAATGTTTTAGGTTCTGTTGTACGGAAATGTATAAAAGTTTCAGGCATTGTCCGCCATGCATTCTACCGGGCCCCTGGCTCCTGAAAGCTACAGTACATTTGTCTATCCCTGTCTAAAGAATGTGATAAGTATAGGCCTCATGCACACGACCGTATTGCAGTCCGCAAACCACAGATTAGATACATTGCATGTGTACTCCGCAGTTGTCTTAATCCCATCACTAGAAAGGACTACTTTGTCTGCAGAACAGACAAGAATAGGACATGTTCTAGAACTTGCGTAACATCCATACGGATCTGTGTGCTGTCCTTTTTTTTTTTTTTTTTGGGCAGACCCTTATAAATAAATAGCCATATGTGCAATCTGCAAAAAAAAAAAAAAAAAGCGGATCAGGCACAGATGTAAAATATGGTCGTGTGCAGGCGGCCTTATTGGAAATGTTCTTCTGTGAATGTGAAAAGTCTTGAAGATGGCTACAGAGAACACTTTCTAATTGTATGGGTGGCTTGGTTGTGTCACTGTCCAGGGATTGACCACCAGATTATAGATTATAATCCATTGAAATTATTTATACCCTTATACTTCTTAAGGTTATTCAAGAAATCCTGAAAAGTTTACTTTACCTGATTTTAGTATATTTATATTCATCCTGACTGTGCAGTTTATTCTATGAGCATTTTATATATTTTACCTGTATTTCATCACCATGGTTTATATTATTTCCTTTATTTATTTTTTTCTGTTGTTCGAGAAATTATTCTCTTATGTTTTAAGCTTGGAGATCTTTTGGGTTCCAGAAAAAAAAGTTGCAAAATCTGTTCAGGTTGTGGGATGGTTTTGTCATATTTAACTTATTTAACTTATTTTTTTTTTATTTTTCACTTTCAACATAAAGGGAGGAGGCGAGGAAGGAACAGGATAAAAAGAGAAGGGGGGGGGGGTGTTCAATAGTCTTGTTGCCACTTATTTGTAGAATAAGAACTTTGAGACTTGATTGTGGAAACCCAAAATTTTGAAAAGGACTACTAGATTTTAGTAGACTTTGATTTATCAGATTGTTCTCCTAAGGCTACATGCACACAACTGTATGTGTTTTGCAGTCCGAAAAAAAAACTAACGGATGACGTTCTGTATGGCATTTTATTTTTTTGCGGATCCATTGTAATTAATGCCTATCCTTGTCCGCAAACTAGAAAAAAATTGGACATGCACTATTTTTTTTTTTTGCGGGGCTACGGAACGGACATACTGATGCAGACGGCACACGGTGTGCTTTCCGCGTCTTTTGCAGAACCATTGAAATTAATGGGTCCGCATCCTATCCGCAAAAAAAACCTGAACGGACACTGAAACAAATAACGTTCATGTGCATGTAGCCTAACATGAAGATTGTGATGGGCGCTAGCAGTCATTATCCTTGGTTAGTTTATGTGTAAATTGCTCTATGGCCAACTTTGCTTCTCCATGATGTGATTTATTGTTGGTATATTTTGGGTGTCTGATCCAGTTGCTTAGTGTTTATTTTGGTGGGGACTATACTTGTATCGTTTTTTTTTGTAAACTTATAACGTATGCTTTTTTCCAAGCAAAAACTCAGACAACACGGGGAGATTAATTTCAACCTTTAAATTCAGTTTTGCAGGAGTCAAAAGAAATCGGTTGTCACACTGTTTTATAAGCAAGGTGCATCTTTATCTAACACTTTTGGTCTTGATTAGTGTTGAGCGAACTTGTGTTTTAAGTTCGGCATCTAAAGTTCGGGTTATTGAAGAATCACGTTATGGATTCCGCTACCACGGACCATAACTTGGTCCGTGGTAGCGAAATCCATAACGCGATTCTTCAATAACCCGAACTTTAGACGCCGAACTTAAAACACAAGGTCGCTCAACACTAGTCTTGATGTTTCTCCACTTTCTACGCTACCCCTTTACTGGAGTAAGACTGCCGCAATTTTTGCACTTGATAAATCTGGCTTACATCAACTTGATGGGCTTTCCATGCCACTTTCTCATCTTCGCTTTTCAAAACTGTAGTGGGAAAAAAAAAATGCAAAATGTCGCAAGTTGTTGGTGGAAATATGCCCGAAAATTTCAGAGCCCCGTTTTGTGACTTTTTGAAGAATGAAAAAAATCTTTAGGCCCCATGTCCATATATTTTTTCAGTATATTTTGGGGGCTGATCAGATGCAGACCCATTCATTTCAGTGGGGCCGCAAAAAATGCGGACAGCATGCCGTGTGCTGTCTGCATTCGTATGTCTGTTCCGTGGCCCTGCAGAAAAGATAGAACATGTCCTATTGTTGTTCATTTTGTAGTTTGTAGACAAGGATAGGACATTTCTACAGAAGGGTAAAAAGAAAATGGCTGTATGCACACATGGCACGCAAAACACAGTCGTGCGCCTGATGTCTTATTGAAATATACCACGTACTAAGAAAATTCAAAGCGAGTGATGTCCTGTAAAGCCACCCTCATTCTTGGACTGTACATAGAACCAGATCCTGTTCCTTGTGAGGCCTCTCAAAACTGTTTACTATAAAAGAAATACAAGTCTATGTCACAGAGGCTATGGGGGCCTCCGGTTTTGCAATCTGGTGTTGACCAAGTCCTGATTGACATTTGTTCAAGTTAACAGGAATTGACTGGATTCATTTTTAATCCTGATTTATTGATCTGTTTTATGCCCTTTGTGCTGTAGCGTTAACAGATTAAGGGCACGTCGCACCAGTAGCTGTGGACAGTGATGGTGATGCGTTACGTAATCGCCTATCTTCATTTACGTGGTTAGGTTTGTCTGCTTCTACGGATAGTGGTCTGAATCCAGGGGTTGCATGCTTCTCTGAGTCTGCTCCTTGAGCTTCCTGATTCTTCATACATTTTGTGTACACAGCCATAGGTCAGTGAACCAAAATGATGTTATTGTACGTCGTGGAAAGTGGAAGTACAGTATCTAAGGGGAATATGAAGGCTATAAGCCTTAACAGCTTTCACCCTCAATGATTACTCAGAAACCACAAATCATAGGTAAGGCCCCTTTCACACGAGCAAGTTTTCCGCATGGGTGCAGTGCGTGACGTGAACGCATAGCGCCCGCACTGAATCCTGACCCATTTATTTCAGTGGGTCTGTGTACATGAGCGTTTGTTTCACGCATCAGTTCTGCGTTGCGTGAACAACGCAGCATGTTCTATATTCTGCGTTTTTCACGCAGCCCTGGCCCCATAGAAGTGAATAGGGCTTTAGTGAAAAACACATTGCATCCGGAAACAAGTGCGGATGCAATGCGTTTTTCACGGATGGTTGCTAGGAGATGTTTGTAAACCTCAAATTTCTTTATCACACGCGTTAAAAAATGCATTGCACCCGTGTGGTAAAAACTGAACACAATCACAGATGAAACTTACTGAGCATACTTGCTAAATGGTGCGAGTTTCACTGAACGCACCCTGAATGCATCCTGACTTAATACGTCACACTCGTGTGAAAGAGGTCTAAAAAATCATTAAAGGGGTATTCCCATCTTAGACAATGGGGGCATATCGCTGGAACCCGCACCTATATCTAGAACGGAGCGGGGAGCGCTGGCTCGGCTGGAGGACCCCAGATTCCCCAGTGTCCGTCCACCACCAAGTGCTAATCCCGGCCTCTCCCATAGAAGTGAATGGGAGTGTGCCGTGCATGTACGGCCCATGCTCCCATTCATTTCTATGGGGCAGACGGCAATAGCCGAGCCAGCGCTCAGCTATTTACGGCGGCCCCATAGAAATGAATGGAGAGCGGCTGCGCATGCGCAGTGCGCTCTCCTTCACTTGTGGGGCCCCATTCTTGATATTGGTGCGGGTCCCAGCGGTGGGACCCGCATCTATAAGACAATGGGGGCAAAAAAAACGTGGATGTTAGGTTTTCTAAGCAGCCAAATAAATAGACGCCACTCGCAGAAAACAAAATAAGTTACAGTGGTTGAAAATAGTAGAATTTAGTGGATTGACATTTTACAGCCTATAGACCAGTGATGGCTAACCTCCGGCACTCCAGCTGTGGTAAAACTACAACTCCCAAGATGCACACTTGTTTGGCTGTTCCCAGAACTCCATATAAATGAATAGATCATGCTGGGAGTCGTAGTTTCACCACAGCTGGAGTGTTTCCAAATAACCGATATGTCTTTGTGGGAACGGGGACAGTTTTACTACAGGGAGAGAAGTCTAAAGGTGAACTTCCAAGTTCTGTGCCGTTTTTTGTGTTCCGCATATGGAACCATTAATTTCAATAGTTCCGCAAAAGAAACTGAATGTGCTCCGTATGCATTCCGTTTCCGTATTTCCGTTCCATTGGAAGACGGAACACGTCCTATTATTGCCCGCAAATCGCGTTCCGTGGCTCCATTCAAGTCAATGGGTCCGCAAAAAAAACGGAACACATACGGAAATGCATCCGTATGTCTTCTGTATCCATTCAGTTTTTGCAGAACCATCTATTGAAAATTTTATGCCCAGCCCAATTTTTTCTATGTAATTACTGTATAATGTATATGCCATACGGAAAAACAGAACCGGAAACACTACTGAAACGAAAAACGGACCGCACAAATCCATACGGTCATGTGAAAGAGGCCTTAATCTAATGTCTAGAAAGGAACATGGAGACTCTAATGTATCAAGCTGCCAATTTGATTTAAACCACTGAAAGGTAGTATTTTGTAGTTTTCATTTTCTACAATGATTTTTACCCAGTCTGGTACTGAAACGGACAGAAATCTGCCATACTTGAAACGTGTGGTGAAGCCTAAGTATTACACATGGAAATAGCTGCGAATACATCATCTGGACCTCTGCTGATCCTACTACAGTTGCTGGCCGCAGATATTACTTTTGATTTTGAGCCGATGTTCTGGACGAGCTCACGGTTGTGTTGGCGTGTCCCATAAACGAGCTCGGGTTGTCATAAACGAAGCAATAAATCTTAACAGCCGTTAAAAACCAATACTACATGATGAATAGTCCAGTTATGACTCACATTGTAGATGTTACAAAGTACCCACCAAACACCTATCGAAACGTTAAAGCCACCCCCCCCCCCATTTTATTTTTCATTTCTACAATGTATTTCTAATATTTGACACAATTTGTGCATTGTATATCATAAGCTTGATAATTACACGTGAAAATGTGCTGCTAGCTGTACTGTGGATTAGAGTATTTATTTATTTTTGTCAAAGTTATTTTTTTCTTCTCCTTATAGAAAATAATCTCATTTTGCGTATATTAAATTGGGTGAATTAAGGTGCGCCAGATTGCTCTATTAGAAACGCCAGGTCTGCACATCCTTGTTTGCAGTAATCCGCTGCTTACAGCCGACCTATGCACGAAATTGTTAGCAAACCGATCAGGGGTGTGAGGCGTTCGAAATGTCATCTTCCAGACTATAATGTGCACAGTCAGCGCTGTGTTTTGATGGTTGCATCCATGTAACCAGTAACACGCCATGTACTCGGTCCCTTGTGCTCTAATTAGCAGATAAAGAGAAAAAAATGAGTGAAAAACATTGCATGTTTAATTGGCAGTTGTGAGGTAAACGATGTCCCCCATGTCTTTTCGCTAAAATTAGCAGGTATTCTCTTGCAGTGTTTCGTCAGTTTTCTGAGCCTTGTAGAAATGTTACAAAGTGCATATTACACAAATTGTTTGCTGCTGTGATCCAAAAAAACAAGCCTGTGTCACCTAAAACGAGTAAAGAGGGAATCCAAAAACCTCTACTTGTTTACGTGTATTTAGTACTTTTATTTTCTACAATTGAGTTTTGTTTCAATATGCGTGCCTTTGGCTGACTTCTGTCTCTTTGCAGTGTGGCACGTACTCGAAAGCCTCTCGCACGTCATGTGCAAGCTTTGACATCCCTGACAATGATGTCTATGAAGAGTCCGTGTTTGGGTCGGGTGCAGACGTCACACTACCTTTTTTTTTCCAGATGAGTAAAAATACTCCTCTGACCATTTTTGAGGAGTATTTTTTACCCAAGGAGGAGTAGGAAAGCTGCAGTAATACAAATGCATAATATGTAGGCCTGCACTTGTTCCCAGCGTTGAGAGCCCCCGTTGCAGATTCTGTCCAAAGACCTGACAAAAAAAGCCTTGTATGCAGAACTTTTTTGTCTGGTAAAAAGGCAGGCTCGTGAACCGAAAATGCTCGGACTCCTTCATAGTCAGCGGAGTCTGTTCAGCTTCTTCCCTGTCAGTCAGGCTGGGCTCACATCACATTTTTGTCATATAGTTAATGTACACAAAAAACGTATATATCTTATCAGACGCCTCAGACAGATGCCATACTGTTGCATCCGTCACCACAGCGTTCCATTGTGAACAAAAAAAAGTATACGTTGGCCTCCATGTTTTTTTGCTGAACCTTGCAGGATGGAAAAACGTGGTACAGTACACTTTCCCATCCTGGGATACTTTACAATAGAACTCCATGGTGACGGGTGCCAGAGTATGGCGTCTGTCTGAGGAGTCAGTTAAAGTATACAGTTTTTGTGTATGTTGAATGTATGACAAACCTGGCCTTACGTTCCCAATCCAGCACTTCTATTATTTTTTGTTGCTCTTCTCATCTAATGGAGCAGAACAACAGAAATAAATAGTGGTGATGTGAACTTGACCTAAGAGGTGGGTATTTATGCAGGGGACCATTACTAAATAGCATCAGGCAATTATAGCGAAGTCCGGTCCAATATAGCGGAATTAACCCTTCACTTTATCAGTTGGCCATATTAGCCTGCCTGCCTTCACTACACAGTACACTACACTACACTGCATGCATCAGTGTGATGTATACATGTGTGTGATGATCACACACTGCTGTCACCTTGAGGAGTCCTCTTCAGCTCCTCCACTGCCATGTTTCCCGGGGTCCTTGTACAGCACGCCCCGCTTCCCCTGCTGCAGGGCTCTGTATCACTTCGGCGTTTGCCCAAACCAACTAACAGTAAAGCTTCTTACTGTATGGAATCTTTGCCATTGTTCATTTCAGGCACAGGCATCATCGCTGCGCTGCCCGTGCCATTCACAGTGCGGCCTGCTCTGCTGAATGTCAGGTAAAAGTCTAAGGCGTATTGGTACTTTTTCCAGGGAGTAAAATGGCCTGAACAGGCGTCAGTGAGACTTGTTCAGGCGTTATTGCGACCTCTGGTCGGGTGTCCTTTTTGCCCTCCATGTGTCATCCATATTCCACGTACACTGCTCTGCTGAAACTTAATTTCCAGAACATCTCCGTGTTGCATCAGTGGTTCTTCATGGAACCATAGATATCAATAGGCATGTTTGGTCTGCATCACTGACCAAAATAGTGCTGGTCTCTGTGGTTTTCCTAGTGACCCACGTTCAGTGGAAAATCAATGATGTGTGAATAAACATATTAAAGTCAATGGGTACGTGTGCTGTCCGTGATTCACTGCCTAAGCGTTCATGCACACGACCGGTGTTGTTTTGCGGTCCATTTTTCACGGATCCGTTGTTTCCGTATCTTGAGTTTTTTTTTCTCTGATTGATTGAAGTCCTCTTCCGTTCCATTATTCCACAAAACATATCCGTATGGTTTCTGCGATACGTTTTTTGCGGATCGGAAGCGGAAACAGTAACTTATTAATCACCAAACACATGAGCAATATGGGCTGGGTATGCAATTCTACAGTATGGATCCGCAAAATACGGATGACATACGGATGTGTTCCGTGTGCGTTCCGTATTTTTTGCGGACCCCTTAACTTGAATGGGGCCTCGGACCGTGATTTGCAGACAATAGGACATGCGCTACTTTTTTGCGGAAAGGAAAAACGGAATGCACACGGTACCTTCCAGTGTTTTTGCTGACCCATTGATGTGAATGGTTCCACATACGGTCCGCAAAAGAACGGAAGCGGAAATTAAATACGTTCGTGTGCATGAGCCATTACGTAGTTTTTTAAATGAAGTCATACCGTCACTTTAAAGTCTACCTTTGTTTTTTGTGCTGTGCCAAACTTTTGGGATAGCGCACAGATTTTATCATTTCTGTGCACGTGTAATGTGGTTTTGCGTTTTTGAAAATGTCATTAAGTCTGAGCAGCAGCAGAGAGGGTAGAGTAACTAGGTGTAATGGCCACGCCCCCGTTGCTCCTAGAGGCTCATTTGCATTTATTAAAAACATCATCATTTTTCTCAGAAATGCAGGCACATATGAACATGGGACCAACACAGATGCCTTCAGCTGCCAAGGACACATGTAACAGGTCAGCCAGTGTCATAGGTACAAATCTGCTGACAGATGCCCTTTTAGGATTAGAGTTGAACTTCGCTCATGTTTTTTTTATTTTATTATTTTATAAATTTGGTGTAAGGGTAATGTTGTTGCTTCCAATAAAGTACACTTGAGGGTTTCTTGGTGTGAAGTTGCAACTTTTTGGCAACATTTTCTAAATAAATATGGGTTAAAGGTGATCTGCAGATAAATCCTGACCTTCTGAAGCTAAAAGTCACTAAATTTTACACAAAATGTCGCCCCTGACATCACCTTTGACATTTTTATGCCACAAAGCAGGTGTAGCAGATTTGATTAATGTGCCTTTGAGTGTCATCTTGCACTTCCTAAATGTGACTTAAAAGTGATTTATTGGCAAAACATAACCGGGTGCCTCTCGCTGTGCTCGCATTATAGTCAATGGGGATGGAGCGGCAGTCCGGGGGGCACACGTGAACTAGCGGCAGGACGGATCAGACAGGCTGTTCACCTGCCAGACTCCCCTGCAACTAGTGTGAAACTAGCCTTAGGGATTCAAATATTATGACCAATTATGGTCATGGAAAAGATATCCCGATGTAAATCATTTTCTGTTTTTAACGTTAAAAAAGTACCAGTGTGGTCAATTCTGACCCTGCAAACGATTCTGTAGCCAACAGAGCCCACCCATCCTTATAAATACATATTTACTTGTGCAGCTTAAACTTAATGCAAAGTAGATTACACCTAAGATCCGAAAGAGTCCTGGAAGGAATGCTGCGCATGTTCCGCTTCTTGAACTTGACATGAGGTGGCTGAGCACACGTTAATGAGCGTGCCTATCTATGGCAGAGCGTGACGCAGGTCATTAATATAGACAGTATGACAGATGCATTCTTTGTGAAGAATATTCAGCTCCAAACCAGTTCTCTGCCCATTTGTTCTCTGTGAATTAAAATGTATTAACAAGACCTAGCTGATCAGATCTCCGCCCAACACACAACTAGACATTTCGTTCTGAGCAGTTACTGGATGTGTCATTTTTTGAAAGTTGTAAAGTGAAGTTGTAATAAATAGGTTTTCTTAATCATTTTAATTTGCAGATCTGTCTGCATACACAAATTATAGAAGTTTTCCTCCTCTTGTCCATATTACGGACAAGAATAGTCATTTCTAGAAATGGGACAGAGAAAAATGTGGATTGGACATAGAAGGGATCTGTAGTTTTTCGGACCGCATCTGAAGAGATCACTTTTCAGGAGTCATGTTATTATCAGACAGGATTATGATGAATGGTAGGCTGGTAGCATATATAGAGATAATACAGGACCCACAATTCACAATAAGTTATGGTCATAGCTTAAATTCTCTTCCTCCCTGCATTATGACCTTGTGCAGATCACAGAACATGTCTAAAGAAACTCTCCCATAGAAGTCTACAGGTTATCATGGTCCATCTGGCTACTGCTCAGGCATGATGGCTGCCCCTATAATTGTGTATAGAATATAAAATAGGAACATGTAGCAAAAATGAAAACTGATTAGAAAAGAAAATATCAGTATCTTTAAAACTAAAATACAAAAGTGATCCTTTCCCTTTAAGACTCTTTTGCTTAACCAATACCAATATGACCGTATTGCATGGTGCTTGCTTCACTTCACATATCTTTTCTATCCAGGTTTATTCTGCCCCCATACTTTCATTTTTGTTTCCTTATGGAATGTGAATGCTGATAACATATCCAGCTCACAGTTTATAAAGGCCTGCAAAAATTAGTATCCTAGACTTAGACTGATAATTAAAAAAAAAAAAAATGGAGAAAGGTGGACAGGCTGCCCATCTTGCATTGTGCGTTTCCCTCTGTTAGCTATAGTTCTGAGATCATTGTGCACCAGCACCGTGAGACACATACTGATACTTTTGACACAAACTGATAGGTTTGTGCAGCAATTTCCTAACGACTGTGGCATAACAGGACCAGCACCCTGCAACTGGTTTATGATGGGCCAAGAAGCTTAACGTACCAGAAAGAGAAGTAACCATGACTTCCTGGTGCCACCCTGCGAATTTGGAGGGGGAACAGTAATTATAATCCGGGACATGTTTTTTAGTGGACCCCCCCGAACATTTGAACAACACACCTGCTGAATCACTTTATAAAGAGCATCTTAAAGATTGACTGTTAAAGGTGTCTGCCACCCCTTAATGCTGAGTTACCTAGTAGATTACAGCCACTGTTAGGAGTCCCAGTGGGACACTTCATGAGCAACTTTTTTTTTTTGTTTGTTTTTGTTTTGTCTGTTTTTAAAGGATAACTGTCACATTTAGACCCTAATTTAAATTTTCATATATGTAGTTACTAATAACATGATATTCCAGAATCAGGTACTATTAGGGTCCATTCACACGTCCGTTTTTTCTTTCCTGATCTGTTCCGTTTTTTCAGGAACAGATCAGGACCAGATCTGGACCCATTCATTTTCAATGGGTCCTGGAAAAAATCGGACAGCACAATGTGTGCTGTCCGTTTCCGTTGTTCCGTTCCGCATGTCCGTTTAAATATAAAACATGTCCTATTCTTGTCCTGAAAAATCGGATCCTGGTACAATACAAAGTCAATGGATCCGCAAAAAACGGATGACATTCGGATGTCATTCCGTATGTCATCCGTTTTTTGCGGATTCCGTTCCTGGAAACACATAACAAATTTTTTTTTTTTTTTTTTTTTTTCAATTTTTTTTCAAAGAAATCCAAACAACTTTATTTGATAATTGAAATGTATACATGTTCCCGTTTTTTGCGGATCCGCAAAAAACGGATGACATACGGAAACATTTTCAGGAACAACGGATCCGCAAAAAACGGACCGTTTTTCAGGATGAAAAAAAACAGGACGTGTGAATGGACCCTTAGACTGACTTACCCCATATTTAATAAGATTCAGTCCTGAGCAACCAGTCTGCATAAAACTGCAATTTCACTATTCAGTTAAGATGGCCGCCACTGCCCTTACCCTGAGGCTAATCCCGCCTGCCCTCACTAGCCAGTAACAATAGCCCCCAAAAGTGTCAGTAACCAGAGCCCTCCCCCTAAAGGGTTAATCTCCTGCAGCACAAAGGGGTCCTCTTACCACACGTTGCCTTCATTTATACACTGAGCAGGCGGCAGATCTCCCTTCCCTGGTCTGCGCTGCTCCAACTCTGCTTCTCCAGCTCTGCTGAGTGAGGGAGCTCTGCTGAGTCTGCCAAGCGCAGGGACAGGGAGAAGTGCACACAGCCCAGGCACTGTTATCAGCTGCTGGGGAGGATCTGGCTTTAATCATTTACTTGCAGTCCCTGGCTCTCAGTAATGTGACCTTGCACGATGCCTGCTTCTGCGTCCTCCGTCTTTCAACAGATAGACGGACCATGCCTAGCAACCCTAAGCAGAGGTAAAAGGAGGCAGTACAGGGATCAAAACTGTGAAATAGGGCCACCAAGGTGATATTAATCACCACAATCCAATACACCCCAAAAAAATAAAAATACGACAGTTATCCTTTAAAAGGCTTGTCAGAAGATACGCCATTTTAAAGGGTTATTCAGGATGAGAAAAGCATAGCTTCTGCTTCACAAAAAAGGGGGAAAAAGCAGTGCAGTGCTGCATACTGAATCAAAGGCATATGCGGAGGAAAATAGCCTGGGAAAGCATAAAGCCCCACTAGTTACTCACACTATCCAACTGATCATTAGAGTGGTTTTCTAGGCTCCTGATACGGATGATGTATCCTTAGGATTAATATCCGATTAGCTGATCCAGTCAGCTCTTCCTCGCAGCCTCTGGTGCTGGAACCAGCACTGTCAATGCAACAGGAAGTGCAGTTCCGTTCACAGTGTAGTGGCCGTGCTGGGTACTGCAGCTCCACTGCCACTGAAGAGAATGGCAGCTGAGTTGTAGTAACCAGACACTGCCACTACAATTTAAACGGAGCTGTGCTTTCTGTTGCAGCACAGGCGGCTGCAGGAAACAGCTGATCAGTGGGGGCCTTGGGCACCCAATCAGATCAGTGGGTGCCTGACACTCCAATGGTATTGATAACCTATACTTGGAATAGATCTTCAGTATTGGGAGCCTGGAAACCCCTGTAAAACGTATTGTGAATGGGTCTAGAATAAAGTGAATTTAAAATCAAATATGTCTCCATTCTTTTGGCTGTATTTATTTTACTTTTATTCCAGATGGAATGCACGTGCTGCGGAAAATCCTGGATGTACCCTTAGTGTGTGTGAGATATCACAGATCAGCCCTATTCACTGCGATAACAAACACAAGCCCTAGGCAGGTACTGTATGGCGATGTTTCTGGAAGGAAGCGGCCATGTTTTTCTAATTGGATCAACCCCCTGTTAATACTTTTTTTTTTTTTTGTTCTCAAGTATCGAATTCAAGCAAACAAACCATTAAACGCTGTAATACTTCCATCTAGACAGCAACTTCTGGTCTGATCGTGGGACTAATGCAACCACAATTACTTCCGATGGAAAAAAAGAACAAATGCAACCTTATGACAGCCACAACAAATCAGTTACATTTGTTTGCAACCTTCCAAGGTTGCTGTCCCCCCCTTCAGGCAATCACTGCACACAGCAGGTCTCTCTACAAGAGCTGTAGACACAAAAGGTAGAATATTTGTAACTAAGACTTTTGCACAATTATTTTGGGTGCATTAGGCTACTTTCACACTAGCTTTTTTGCTGGATCCGGGTTCAGCAGAAACGCTTCAGTTACTATTATCTTTAACATAGCCAAGATGGATCCGTCATGAACTCAATTGAAAGTCAATGGGGGACGGAACCGTTTTCTATTGTGTCAGAGAAAACTGATCCGTCCCCAATCAGTCTTGCTCTGCATCCCATGACTGAAAGCAAACCGCTGCATGCTGCTCACTTACTTACATTTTGTCCCCATTGACAATGAATGGGGACAAAACGGAAGCGTTTTTTTTCCGGTATTGACACCCTATGACGGATCCCAATACTGGGAAATATTAACGCTAGTGTGGAAGTAGCCCTAGAGCAATAGAACATATGGTTGCAAAAGTGTTCATGGACTGGAAGGTGTTGTCCCTGCTCAGTGCGCTGTTATTAAATAACATGTTTATCTTAGAGTTCTCCATTCTGCTGTTCCCCAGTTAATCCTACTGGTAATGTTTGACTAGATTGACCAAAAAAAAAAAAGAAATTGCGCATTTCCATTACACTTGGAGTGACTGTCCACATGCAGCATCCAGTCGTCTGTTTTCTAAATAATATATCTAAATATTTTAATAGGTAATAATTGAACAAGTGTTGAAATCAAAATCGCAGATTTTCAAAATGAGAAGACTTCTGATAAGTCATCTTAGTGTTAGTTCTTTGTCATTTTATATCTGTTTGCCTACCAGTAACTAGATGTTAAGCTGGGGTTAATTGTGCCACATGATTTTGACTGTACATTTACACTATACATTTAATAACTGGAAAAAACACTAATATACACGTAATAATTGTAAGAAATCAGTGAATTTGGCATCAGAAAGCTTTACATCAGTGTCCTAAAAATGCAGAGAATTATATGAAAGTCTAAATAAGAACTAAAGAAACATGCAAACTTACCTGTTCCCTGAAGTTCTGGTCCTGGGCACTGGCGCCCATGTGTCTATCCACAAGAGACACATCACTGCTGCAGCCAGTTAATGGCTGCAGTGGAGCAGATGGTCATGCCTGTGACGGGGACAAATTAAACAAACCACGGACCAGAAGATGGACACACAGGAGCCATCATGCAGGACCAGAGCAACAGGAAGCAGGTAAGTATGATTCTTTCAATATCAGAGGCAGGCTGCGGGCTCCTGTGAAAAGTTACTTGTTCCCAGCCCACACTTTCAATGCTGTCTTCCTGTGGCAGTTCTAAGATGTCTGCAGGCATGCCTGGTAGTGAACTTCCTTCTGAGCATGTGCAGCACTGTTTCAGGCATTGTAACTAAGGGCTTTGGGAAGCATGAAGATGTCTAGTATAAAGGACAGGAGAGATGAGAACTGATTATCTTTCACCACTAGAACTCTCTGCTTATCAATGTTTTTTTGATTGATAGATATATAACATGAAATATATTTATGACTAACATGAACATTAACTTTTTAAAATGTATATAAAAGTTAATAAGTGAACTCCTCAATATTAATAGATAAAAAAATTATAATCTGAAATCAGAGATACATTTCTACTCCGACTCCACCCAAAACCATCTTTATACAGCAGTACTGAGCAATGTAACTGTGAATCCAACACTAGGGCGAGATAGAAAACTTACTAGAGACTCGAGCAGCATCTCCATATGTATCTCTGCCTTGCTGTCCCTCAGCAGCAGCTTCTCACTTCCCCTCAGTATAGACTTGTGAGCAAGTGTAACCTGATCTCTCAGTAAGAGCTCATGCACACAAACGTATTTTTGTCTGTTTCCGATCCGCATTTTTTGTGTGTCGGATGCGGACACATTCACTTTTATCCCATGCAGTCTGCAAAATTATAGAACATGTCCTATTCTTGTCCGCATTATGGACAAGTAAAAAACTGTTAGGGGAATGGACGCGTCCGGTATCCGTGTTTTGCGCATCTTCAATTTGCAGACCGCAAAACATCCAACGGTCGTGTACATGACCCCTAAAACTGAAAATCCATCTCTTCTTTGGAGACAGATTTGAACAGTGAATTCAGAGTAATAAACCCTTCAGGGGGCAGGTGGTCTGTTAAATAGAGAGAGATACATTTTTCTCCTAAAAGATAGATGTATTTTTTGCCCGTGTCCGATCTGCATTTTTGCAGGTCGGATGTGAACCCATTCACTTCAGTGGGGCTGCAAAAAATACGGACAGCACACAGTGTGCTGTCCGCATCCGTATGTCCGTTCCATGGCATCTGTAAAAATATAGAACATGCCCTATACTTGTCCGTATTACGTATAGGACTTTTCTAATACGGGCTAGACGTTCCGCAATCTGCAGACAGCAAAACAGGCTACGGTCGCGTGCATAAGCTTTTATCTTCATTTGTGCTTATGATCTATGGAGATGTGCTGCTAACCAGATGTACACTCTACAGCATCATCTTCCAGTGTGTAGAATAGATGCACAGGGGTTGAGTAGCTGGTATTGTTTACTAGAAATAGCCATTTCTGCTGTTCCCATTTCTCCCCCTACCTGCCTGAAATTCCACGAAAAATTCAGGCACACCTGCTTGAAAAACAAAAACAAGATAATTGGGGGAAATGAAGATAAAGCTCTTTGGGAAGTCCTGTTCTGCCGCTGTTATTCCATTATGTGATCTCTCGAGGCAGTCACATCTGCTGAAATGTGCCCATCTCGGGGAAGGTGTCGCTGCTTGTTGTCACCACTTGTATCCACCAGTTCACAAATGCCATTACATGTGACCTTGTAGACCTCTTCTGTCTGTACATTTCCCTTCTTAGTAGTTAAATTCTAAGCTCCCTAGGGCAGGCCTTTTGTCTTGTCACATTTGTGCTCATTCTTTTTCTGTGCTTGAACGGCATAAACCTTTCTACTCCACCAAGAAGTTCTGTCCTGCCTTTATGACCCCCTCCTTCCTGCAGCGCTTCCGCTTCCTCATGTCTTTCTGCTTGCTGCAGGGCTGGGCACAGTACCTACAACATGGCAACTGCTTTCCGAGTAACTCCCTTATAATGACTAGTTGCATCTACATGCTTCCTAGTGGCTCTATTGTGACACTGGACACTTTATGTACGGTATTCTAGCGGTGTCGGACATGCTGAAAGCACCATGTGAATAGGTTGCAGTGGGGTCTTAAATACTTTGTTTACATTATTTATATCTGTATAAACTGTTCTGTAATGGAGGGACTTCTCTGCCGAGGGCGGGGGGCGGTGGAGTTATGCAGCAGACGCTGCTTGTCCTTGTGTGGGGGAATATGAAATTCCTGTTCATGTAGTCCTGGTTTCCTTTTCCAGTGGAGTTAAAGGGGTTATCCCATGATTAATGTAAAAAATGAAAATCATACACACCAGTAATCTAGTACATGACGAGCTCTTTCTAACAAAGCTAGAAGCAGCCCCCGTACCTCACATGGGTCCAGATAGCTCCTCATTCATTGCTCCAATTGTTCTGCTAGATTTATTTCAAGCTGTCCGCTTAGGAGGCATCTCCGTTCTCAGGGACGTGTCCTTTCTGCTGCAGCAGTTGTAGGATGGAAAGGAGCATGTGCGTCCATCTCGGTCAGCAGGACTGAGATATTAGAAAAAGAGCAAACAGCAGGTGGCGCTATTCAGATTTCATTGAAAAACTCGGTAGCTGTAATACATTTTTAATTACACGCAATTACAAAAGTTTTCAGATGCATGTGCTGGTTTGAAAAAAAAATCTAGAATATTTTTCCTATTTCAGTCCCTTTAAGAATAAAAGCTGAACTCTTTGTAGTAGACGACAACATCACTTTTTCTGACTATTCTGAGACCTGTTGTATTATTTTAAATTTGCATTATTTTTTTTTTTTTTTACTTGCTATGTTGTGTTTACTGACAAAAAAGCCTGATCACCATCCTGAAGTTAGACATATGCATCTCACTGAGGTTGTACTGGCCCCTGTAACCTATTCTCAGGTCGTGCCACTCTATTCATTCACTGGGGGGCTGCAGGTAACGGAGTACAACACATTTTTTTTGTGTTTATGGCCTCATGCACGTAGCTGTATTTTTGGTATGCAAAAAAAAATCAATCCATGAAAAACGAATAGCTTCGGTATGCATTCTGCTTTTTTTTTTTTCTCTTTGCAGTGCAATATAATGAACGGGAAGCTGCACTTGCATGGAGTGCCACCTCCTCGTTAAACAGCTGATCGGCAGGGGTGCTGGGTGTTGGACCCCCACTGATCAGATATTCAGGACCTACCTTGAGGATAGGTCATCAATATAAATCTGTTAGTTTGAAGGGGTTGTGCAGAGATTTCCCTCACAGCAGCAGTAAACTGACAATGGGCTACTTTCCCATATAGGAGTTCTATCTCTCTGGGCTGACTGCTACAAAAGGATAATACTATCTTTAATTTTCAGTGGCATAGTACTTCCTCAATGGAAAAGAAATACAGCCAAATATTTTTTAAAAACTTGTTTTGTATGAATGTGACGTTTATACAAAATACCCCTTTCTGACAGAAGTGTCCCTTTAAGTTGACTCTGGTATTTGTGTGAAATCTCCCATTTTCAATTCAGTAGAGAGGAATGAAGCGCGCACAGACACCTCCTGTATGTAAGACAGACTTTTGTGACCGTTTTGTTGAGATTGCTCCGTACAGTATACTTATCTGCTGCGTGATAACAGAAAGTTTGCAAAAATGTTGCATTTGTGACAAAAGGGCCTTTTTATATACATAGTTTGACCTTGCATTTGGCAGCGGACAGTTTTGTGGAGTAGAAAATGTCACGCTTGCTTTATAAATGTAGTGCACGCTTGTCACATATTAGGCCCTAGCCCCCAAACTGAAAGCTAAATAGACACGGGAAATGTCGGGCCTCCTTCTGATCTGGATCAACCCCAAAATGTGACCAAAACAGTTATTATACCTATGACCCTGTTTAAAGGGACAATATGGGCAGAAGCCTTATACCTAGCGCCTGGCCTGAGTGGTACGCACCATGATACAGGGGCACAAAGAGCATATACTGCCAGTTGTCCAACTTTGTCGTGGGCATCATTAAAATCTTTTACAGCTATGCATTTTCAGAAAACGCCAAATTTAGAAGGTAGGGCACAATGGTAAAGAAATTTAGTTGCAAATTTACTATGGGAACCACATCGATCTAGACAACAAGGTCCACTGAGTTAATATAGAGATGACCATCCATGTGCCCAACTCTCGCCATTTATTTCCAATGGAGTCACAGAAACGGCTGAAGAGAGTTGCGACTCCCATGTAAGTGAATGGAGAGGGATTTTCACATGCTTGGCGACCTCTCAATTCTTTCACTTTCTGGATGCGGTAATCAGCAGGCACCTTAACAGGTTGGATGGGGGTTGAGGAGTGGGACCCTCATCTAATGGACATTTATGGCATGAATCTCCCTATGGTTTCACCCTTGGTCTACCCCAAGTGTGTATGATCACAGTGATCTGTCCCAATCAGTGTCCCAGTGTTCTTGGTGCTTCATTATGAAGGAATTTGCAGCAATGTAGGTTGTAGTTATAGGTCATGTAGACCTGATGTGAAGCATTGCCAAGCTGCATTTACAGTGCTTGCATTGTTTAGACGGTTAGCTTGGTTTCACTGGATTAATACAAAGAGTTGTTGCATAACTATGGTAGATTTCCTGGTCCCTTATTAAATTGCAGAACTATTGGTTAAGTTCGGAATGATAAGCAAACCCCAGCTTCTTTTGTGTTCTCAAATACCAGTTGTGAGCTTGAGAGAGTAGAGTCTCTTGTATGGAAGGTCGTACTGTAATAGAAAAATAAAGAAGTGCCGGTCCTAGTTTTGGCAGCACCTGGCTGTCCTTAAAAGGTTTCTGTCACCAGATTTAACCCCATTAAGCTAGCTGACATTAGCGATGTGCTAATGTCAGCTAAACCTAACTAGCCTATTCCTACTTTTAGCTATGCCCCCGTTACGCCAGAAATCTAACTTTTATAATAAGCTAATTAGCTTCTGGGGTGGGGGGGGGGGGGGGTGTCGTTGTTCCTGCTCCTAGAGGCTCCGTTCTCCATCTTTTGTCGCCCCCCTCCAAGTCCTGATTGACCAGACCAGGCAGCGCTTGCATCTGTCAGAGCGTCTTTCCCTCACCGCGCCGAATGCTGAACGGTGCAAGATTTCACCAGAGCACAGGGCTGGCAGACAGAAGCGAGCGCTGCCTGGCCCTGTCAATCAGGACTTGGAGGGAGGCGACAAAGGTGGGAGAACGGAGCCTCTAGGAGCAGGAACAATGCCCCTGCTCCTAGAGGCTAATTGGCATACTATAAAAGTTAGATTTCTGGCGTAACGGGGGCATAGATAAAAGTAGGAATAGGCTAGTTAGGTTTAGCTGACATTAGCACATCGCTAATGTCAGCTAGCTGAATGGGGTTAAATCTGGTGACAGAATCCCTTTAAATAGGCAGCTGGGCTCAGCAGAGATGTCTCTGTTTTTGGGATCTGAGGCTTTGTGCCGTGTTGGAGGGCTGAGAGCCGGATGATTGGGAAACAGGCCCCCTAAAGCCCGCTGTGGACTACTGGAGGCAGAACTGCCAGCAAGGTGACTTGTGTTATATGAATTTTCCATTGTGTGTGAATTAACACCAAGACTGCAGTTACGTGCTGTTTTGTGCAATTGCTCGTGTGAATAAACACTTATGTTTTGAGTTAAGAACCTGTACGAAACCCATATATATATATATATATATATATATATATATATATATATATATACACTCACCTAAAGAATTATTAGGAACACCATACTAATACGGTGTTGGACCCCCTTTTGCCTTCAGAACTGCCTTAATTCTACGTGGCATTGATTCAACAAGGTGCTGATGGCATTCTTTAGAAATGTTGGCCCATTTTGATAGGATAGCATCTTGCAGTTGATGGAGATTTGAGGGATGCACATCCAGGGCACGAAGCTCCTGTTCCACCACATCCCAAAGATGCTCTATTGGGTTGAGATCTGGTGACTGTGGGGGCCATTTTAGTACAGTGAACTCATTGTCATGTTCAAGAAACCAATTTGAAATGATTCGAGCTTTGTGACATGGTGCATTATCCTGCTGGAAGTAGCCATCAGAGGATGGGTACATGGTGGTCATGAAGGGACGGACATGGTCAGAAACAATGCTCAGGTAGCCCGTGACATTTAAACGATGGCCATTTGGCACTAAGGGGCCTAAAGTGTGCCCAGAAAACATCCCCCACACCATTACACCACCACCACAAGCCTGCACAGTAGTAACAAGGCATGATGGATACATGTTCTCATTCTGTTTACGCCAAATTCGGACTCTACCATTTGAATGTCTCAACAGAAATCGAGACTCATCAGACCAGGCAACATTTTTCCAGTTTTCAACAGTCCAATTTTGGTGAGCTCGTGCAAATTGTAGCCTCTTTTTCCTATTTGTAGTGGAGATGAGTGGAACCCGGTGGGGTCTTCTGCTGTTGTAGCCCATCCGCTAAGGTTGTGCATGTTGTGGCTTCACAAATGCTTTGCTGCATACCTCGGTTGTAACGAGTGGTTATTTCGGCCCATTCTCCTCTGACCTCTAGCATCAACAAGGCATTTTTCGCCCACAGGACTGCCGCATACTGGATGTTTTTTCCTTTTCACACCATTCTTTGTAAACCCTAGAAAGGGTTGTGCGTGAAAATCGCAGTAACTGAGCAGATTGTGAAATACTCAGACCGGTCCGTCTGGCACCAACAACAATGCCACGCTCAAAATTGCTTAAATCACCTTTCTTTTCTGACATTCAGTTTGGAGTTCAGGAGATTGTCTTGACCAGGACCACAACCCTACATACATTGAAGCAACTGCCATGTGATTGGTTGACTAGATAATCGCATTAATGAGAAACAGGTGTTCCTAATATATATATATATATATATATATATATATATATATATATATATATATATATATATATATATATATATATATAATCACACACACACACACAGTTCTGTTTAAAAAAAGTGAATAAAGGTACGCTGTTCTTCTAAACGATGTCTGGAACGAACCACTTTCCTCAAAAATGCAGAGAGAAATGCACTGTAACAACATTTGCTGCCTTCCTTCCTAAATAATACATTTTTAAAGAATGAATGACCTCACTCATTGAACTCCACACTATTATTTTTAACATGTGCCTTTCAATTAGTGACTCAATTGCACAGAATCATCAGCATTCAGGTCAGGACTGTTGGGTCCGTTGTATTTCTATTACTCTACTACACCTGCTAGTAAATTATTTGCCATGTAGAAATATAATTTCTACCAAAAACAGTAATCGGGTTAGTGATGTCTGCTATTATTTTGAACACAACTGTGTGTGTGTGTATGTATATGTGTATATGTGTATATATATATATATATATATATATATATATATATATATATATATATATATATAGTAACTCTGCAAATCTTCTTATTAATTTGCAGCTCCATCAAAACATGGAGATCAGGTAACGGGGGGACTTTCTTCAACAGTGGGGACAGCACCTCACAGGCGAGAAAACTGTTGAGGAGACTAATCAATTCATGCGAATCAATTTGCTAAAGCTCTAAATAGGATCATACCGTTCTTTGTTTAGCTTCTCCTCCTCCTCGCACAATGACCTCTGCGCAGGTCACAAAGCATGTCCAGAAAGTCTCTCATAGAAGTCAGTGAACATCTCCTGTCTTTGGGGCTGCTGTAAAGTATATCTCTAAATGCTGTTGACAGTACTTGAGTAAGATAGTTGCCACAATCTTGTATTGAAAACAGAATTAAAAAAAATCTACACTCAGAAAATGAAAACAAAAAAATAGAAAAATTGTATCTATCACTATCTGGTTTTAGTTGGCTTCGGGGGGCAAGATTATAGATGTTGTAGTCCCATTAAGGCCTCTTTCACACGAGGGTGTCCGGATAAGGGCCGGATGCGTCCCGGTGCATTGTGCAATGTGTTTTGCACACGCGTAATAAAAAACAGACTGTGGTACCCAGACCCGAACTTCTTCACAGAAATTCAGGTTTGGGTTAGTTGTAGTGTAGATTGTATTATTTCCCCTTATAACATGGTTATAAGGGGAAATAATAGCTTTCTGAATACAGAATACATAGTACAATAGGGCTGGAGGGGTAAAAAAATAAATAAAATTTAACTCGCCTTAATCCACTTGTTCGCGCAGCCGGCATCTCTTCTGTCGTCTTTTGTGAGGAATAGGACCTTTGATGACGTCACTACGTTCATCACATGATCCATCACTGATCTCTGATAGTATAAGGGACCTTTTACAAGGGGGGATAATTGGGAACAATAATTGCCCTGTGTTAACATTCTTCTGATCTCCTGATAAATGATCGCCCCAAAAATCGTTGTCTGCAGCTCATTGCCCTATGTAAACAGGGGATGAAACCATATTACCTATTGTTCATCCTCACTTTCCTGACTTGCCGTACTGTTACTTAACGAGTGCCAGTCAAGGCGTTGTAAATGGTCCCCAAGGTATGCAGAACTAAGATGTATGTCCCTTGATCTCTACCTGTAACCCTGACCTTTTAACAAAAGGGATTAGCCAAATGATCCAATCGATTACTCAACCATTGACTGTTACTTTGATCTTTTATATTATCCATCAGATTTGGTCAAAATCGAAACATTTTTTTGCTTCATCTGAAGATCATAAGGGGAAGTTCTTAAGTCGCTTTGCCTTAATTAGATCCAAATGCATCAATCATTGCAAGTAGTGTGATAAATATGGTTCATCTTTAACACTAGAGATGTTACAAAAAAAAATATTCTCCAACCCCTACTGTATTGAGATTGCTCATATACAGGTCCTTCTCAAAAAATTAGCATATTGTGATAAAGTTCATTATTTTCTGTAATGTACTGATAAACATTAGACTTTCATATATTTTAGATTCATTACACACCAACTGAAGTAGTTCAAGCTTTTTATTGTTTTAATATTGATGATTTTGGCATACAGCTCATGAAAACCCAAAATTCCTATCTCAAAAAATTAGCATATTTCATCCGACCAATAAAAGAAAAGTGTTTTTAATACAAAAAAAGTCAACCTTCAAATAATTATGTTCAGTTATGCACTCAATACTTGGTCGGGAATCCTTTTGCAGAAATGACTGCTTCAATGCGGCGTGGCATGGAGGCAATCAGCCTGTGGCACTGCTGAGGTGTTATGGAGGCCCAGGATGCTTCGATAGCGGCCTTAAGCTCATCCAGAGTGTTGGGTCTTGCGTCTCTCAACTTTCTCTTCCCAATATCCCACAGATTCTCTATGGGGTTCAGGTCAGGAGAGTTGGCAGGCCAATTGAGCACAGTAATACCATGGTCAGTAAACCATTTACCAGTGGTTTTGGCACTGTGAGCAGGTGCCAGGTCGTGCTGAAAAATGAAATCTTCATCTCCATAAAGCTTTTCAGCAGATGGAAGCATGAAGTGCTCCAAAATCTCCTGATAGCTAGCTGCATTGACCCTGCCCTTGATAAAACACAGTGGACCAACACCAGCAGCTGACATGGCACCCCAGACCATCACTGACTGTGGGTACTTGACACTGGACTTCAGGCATTTTGGCATTTCCCTCTCCCCAGTCTTCCTCCAGACTCTGGCACCTTGATTTCCGAATGACATGCAAAATTTGCTTTCATCCGAAAAAAGTACTTTGGACCACTGAGCAACAGTCCAGTGCTGCTTCTCTGTAGCCCAGGTCAGGCTCTTCTGCCGCTGTTTCTGGTTCAAAAGTGGCTTGACCTGGGGAATGCGGCACCTGTAGCACGGTGGCTCTGGATGTTTCTACTCCAGACTCAGTCCACTGCTTCCGCAGGTCCCCCAAGGTCTGGAATCAGTCCTTCTCCACAATCTTCCTCAGGGTCCGGTCACCTCTTCTCGTTGTGCAGCGTTTTCTGCCACACTTTTTCCTTCCCACAGACTTCCCACTGAGGTGCCTTGATACAGCACTCTGGGAACAGC
Source organism: Bufo gargarizans (assembly GCF_014858855.1). Lineage (NCBI taxonomy): Eukaryota > Metazoa > Chordata > Amphibia > Anura > Bufonidae > Bufo > Bufo gargarizans. Next base: position 150,115,454 of record NC_058084.1, read on the forward strand.
CTATTCTTTCAGAAATTTCTTTCTGTATCCTACCCTCTTGCTTGAGGGTGTCAATGATGGCCTTCTGGATAGCAGTCAGGTCGGCAGTCTTACCCATGATTGCGGTTTTGAGTAATGAACCAGGCTGGGAGTTTTTAAAAGCCTCAGGAATCTTTTGCAGGTGTTTAGAGTTAATTAGTTGATTCAGATGATTAGGTTAATAGCTCGTTTAGAGAACCTTTTCATGATATGCTAATTTTTTTAGATAGGAATTTGGGGTTTTCATGAGCTGTATGCCAAAATCATCAATATTAAAACAATAAAAGGCTTGAACTACTTCAGTTGGTGTGTAATGAATCTAAAATATATGAAAGTCTAATGTTTATCAGTACATTACAGAAAATAATGAACTTTATCACAATATGCTAATTTTTTGAGAAGGACCTGTGTATATATATATATATATATATATATATATATATATATATATATATATATATATATATATATATATATATAACCACGTCTATTTTCAAAAGTGATGAGAGCGGCTTAAAAGCACAAAAAAGTTGCATGTCTTGTAAAATTTTTATGCCAGAAAACTGTCATAAAGGGTTCCTCCCCGATGTGTCTTCTGCAGGAAGTCATTAGAATGTTTTATTTTTTTTTACCCCTCAAAAATACGAAGAATACAAATTGTGTAAATGTTAAGATGATGACATACTTGTAGTTTATGGATAAATGCAAGTCTGCTTTCCCTTGTGAATGTTCCCTCTCATGGGATCTCATTAATAGTCTTTAGTGTATTCATCCATTTTCTGATGTGTTTTAGTGCAAAACGAAGCACACAAATAATTAGCCCCAGTGTTAACCTGTAAAGGCACTGGGCACGTGCAGCGCTGTTGCTGTCATCATGTGATATGAATGAGGAATTGTTTTCCCTCCATTGTACACCTCCAGCAGTATGATGTATTGTTACATAGGGAATGTCACACACAGCACTGAGTGTTGTTTGGTATTTTCAAAATTGGACTGGGAGGTATATGGTTAAAACTAAAAAGCATGTATACTCATAAGCAGGTATGTTCAGTTATGTAGTGGCATAGGTGACCTGAAAATGCGTCAAGAAACAAGTAGAAAATGTGTATCTATATGTGTGTGAATATATTATTATTTATTATTATTGTATTTTTTTTATAGTTGCCATGGGATATGAATTTATACAAAGTGATAAAATAAAAAAAGATCTGACATTTTATAACATCCAGCCGGCCGGACCCATGCAGATGCGGACTCATTTACTTGAGATGCGGAACGGAGTCACGGAACGGAACCCCAGAAGCACTACGGAGTGCTTCCGTGGTGTGTCTTTCCGTGGTTCCACACCACAAAAAAAAAAAAAAAAAAAAGACCTTCATTTTTTTTTCACGGTGCGTACATACCACAGACCCATTCAAGTTGAATGGGCCCGGCCCGCTGCACGGATGTTGCCCGTGCATTGCGGACCGCACCGCACCTAAAATCACCGTATAGCCTTGCCCTTAAAAGAGTTTTCTGAGCGTTAAATACTGATGACAGGTCATCAGCAACTGATCGGTGGGGGGCTGACACCTGGGACTCCCGCCAATAAGCTGTTAATGAAGGCATCTGCACTCCTGTTAGCGTTGCAGCTCACCAAGCACAGCATTGTACATTGTATAGTGGCTGTGCTTGGTATTGCACTCAGGCCCATTCACTTATATGGGGCTGAGCTACGTCTAGGCCATGTAAACATGATGTCACATGGACTAGGTAATGCTGAGAGAAGCGCCGACGCCTGCTTAAACAGCTGATCGGTGTGGGTCCCACTGATCGGATACTGATGACTTATCCAGAGAGTAGGTCATCAGAATTAAAGTCTCAGAAAACCCCTTTAAAAAGTAGGTATTGGGTGTCTTAATTTGATCTCTGTTGCCCATTGCCATACCAGAGGCTTTTCTTTTTACAGATTTAGAAAAGGGCCAAGTCTTTTTTCACAATGCTGTTCCTAGTTTTGGCAGGCTGTTCCAGCAGGCGTTGCGAGAGGTTATTTCCTGGTTAGTGGCCAGATCTCTGCCGGACCCCCTAATAGCCAATGGGGCCGGCGGGCATTCCAGTAAGATTGCGGAGAGCTCCGGCACGCTGTTCTCTGATGGAAATAGGAACGGCTGTGTGAAAATAGCCTAAATGTAATTGCTTCTGTGAGGTTACAAAATGTATATGAATTGCTTTAATTTTTTATTTTATTTTTTTGAGATTTAGATCCAGTTTAGCCCACAAAGGTCAAAGTATTGGTCTTCCATGAATACTAGAGATAGAAAAATCTAAGCACCAGATTTGATGGGTAATTGTGCAAAATATTTATGTTGCTTGTCATCCCTAGAGAGAACTTTTTATCTCTAGAGATAGAAGAATGTAGTTAATTTCTTTCGTTGGGATCTCCGCAGTTGTCCAGGGTGATGTCACACCACAGTAAACAAGCTTAGAAGAAGCAGTTCCTGTATCTCCAGTCCTGATCCGTAATAAAATAAAATAAATCTGGGTCTGAGGGGCGTTTACAGAAAACTCTGTTTTACTTCAGTGTAGCATTCTGGGTGTAGATAACTCTTACTTTTGACGTGAGCAGTGTTTGTTTTGGCCAGAGAACAACATATATGAAGCTCATAGAATAGCTTTTAGAATATCTAGGCCTGCATACATGGCGGGGCAGTTGGGCTTGGGGTGCTGGTAACAAGAATTGCTGAAAGTGCATTGACTGCCCTGGGTTTTACATGATGGTTGTTTGCAACATGCCAACAAGGAAGCTTTAAAGGAAGACGTAGGGTGGCATTGTTTGCACATACCTAGATCATCATGTTATCTCCTTCCTTCAACACTATGGCAGGCCACACAAATGTCAGTTGTCGCTAAAGTTGTGTAGTGTGCAATGATATTAGGAAGAGCCCCATCAATAACGCCAGTATTTCCCACTGATGGTCTATTTCATCAGTAGGGTATCCCTAGTCAGGCTTTGAAGACTAACTTCTTCTTAGTAGCATTGTGAGTTCCTCTAAGCAGTTTTCCTACAATTCTCATACATGGTATGCTTGTTAAGGGTTGTCCCACCTTTACAAGTCGTATTCATTTTATAGATCATAAAAAATAAAGCAAACTTGCCATTTATATGCTGTAAAAAGGTTCTAGTGCATGACACCTGAGTGCTGGTGGACACACATGCTCACTGCAGAGCAGCTAGTGACCTTTGCTCTCCTCCCTGCCTCCTATACTCTGTGTTAAGGCTATACACTCCTCTCTACCTTCTCAAATTCAAGAGTAGTGGTGTGTGTGTGTGTGTGTGTGTGTGTATATATATATATAGAGAGTATCTGGAGATGTATCTTAATGTGTTTCATCTTTGTTACAGTATTTATTGGATGCCCTAAAACGGAGCTAATAGGAGTTCTTCCAGGACTGTGAGGTCGGCCATCAGGATCAGATCCTGGGTATCCAACTTCTGGAACTAGTGCCAATGTGCTGACTAGCAATCATTGTGGTCCTGGAAACCTCTATTCTATAACAAATCCTGACTGATCCCATTTGTAAAAGGTCCATCAGGTTTTAGAAGTGTACCAAGCAAGCTATACGGGAAACCTGATTGAAAATGGGAAATGTGAGCAGAGCCTTACTTACTTAGACATCCTGTCCTGTGACCTGTCACCTCCACTCTTCAAAATTGGATCTTAGCCACTGAGTTATTCAATAAAGTGTGAATAGCACCACTTGCTGTTTTTTTGTTTTTGTTTTCTTTTCTTTTCTTTTTTGGTCCACCTTTCTGAGGTGGACGCACATGCTCTTCTCCATCCTTCAACCACGAGCCTATCTTCTGTTTAGCGATAACACTTACCAGTTCACCACTTCACATGGGCCAGATAGCCATACGCTGAGGAAGGTTGAAACGTTTGATACGTTGGGTCCTATATACATTGCTTTTAGATATCGACTGTGTGTGGATTGAATCAAATTTAAACACTTTTCACCACATAAAAAGGAGTGCCCTGGATGAATAGCTTCTGCTTAGAAGCTGTAAGGCCCCAAGCATCCGCAGGCAAGTGCGGATGAGGTATGATGTTCACGCATGATTGCTAGGAGACTATCTGGGTGGGGACCCGATCTTTATTTTCCTTTATAACATGATGATAAGGGAAAATAATAGCATTCTTAACACTGAATGCTAAGTAAATTAGGGATGGAGAGGTTAAAAAAATAAATAAAAATTAAACTCGCCTCATCCAGCCCGGCTTGTCTTCTTTCTTCTTCTTTGATGACCTGGGAGGAAAAGGACCTTTGGTGACGTCACTGCGCTCATCACATGGTCCATCACCTTGTTATAAGGGAAAATAATACAATTTACACAACACCGATCCCAAACGTTCGGGTCTGGGTACCAAACATGCCGATTTTATTTATTTTTTCCTCGCATTTAAACGCTTTGCACTCACGCGGAAAAATTGCACATTTTCCCGCAACGCACCCGCATCTTGTCCGTGTGAAACAGGCCTAACAGTTAGGGTCCATTCACACATCCGTTGTTTCTTTCCTGATCTGTTCCGTTTTTTGCGGAACAGATCTGGACCAGATCTGTACCCATTCATTCTCAATGGGTCCTGAAAAAAAATCTGACATTGTGCTGTCCGATTTTTTTCAGGACCCATTGAAAATGAATGGGTCCAGATCTGTTCCGCAAAAAACGGAACAGATCAGGAAAGAAACAACGGACGTGTGAATGGACCCTTACAGAGAGAGAGCATCAGCAGAAAGGACATGTCCCCTGAGAGGACCCACACCCTGAACTGTGATAGGGAGAGAGCTACAGTCCCCTGAACTGCCTTGTTGAAATTTAATCTAGCAGTAATTGGATCAATGAATGGCCAGATTTACCTCATATATTCCGTGGTAAGCATATGCACACCACTACCTTCTAGAACTTGCAAGTCTAGACAGAAGAGCACTACAACAGATGGCGTTACCTGACAGCAGTTTTTTAATTTACCTGTGCAGAACATGGTAATAAAAGCTACAGTTGTAATAAAAGCTGTACTGGTCTTATAAAGGTTACGGATTTCCTGTTTTTAGCAATCTGTCACTTGAGGCATGAGATGTTAATCAAAACATCCTGGACACATATTGCAGCACATCGTGGTTGGAGAGTTTGGTAATTTTATTCTGTGCTTATAAAAAAGGACAAGCTATAGGACACTTAAATCTATGAAGCTGGCAGCACATGGCCAGGCATAGGTGATGGTCCTAGAGGTCGGATTTGCACCTACCAGTCGTTGATAGGAAACCTCTATGGTATGGTCACCCTTGTGTTTCACAGCCCATGATACATAGATGAATTATACTAGGTTCACATCAGTGTTAGACCTCATGCACACAACAGTATGTATTTTGCGGTCCACAAAAAAAATACGGATGACATCCGTGTGCATTCCATATTTTGCGAAACGGAACAGCTGGCCCTTCATAGAACAGTACTATCCTTGTCCGTAATGCTATCCTTGTCCGGACATGTTCTATTTTTTTGCAGAACGTAAATACGGAAGCTTAATGCAGACGGAGTAACTTCAGTTTTTTTGCGGACCCATTGAAGTGAATGGTTCCGCATACGGTCCGCAAAAAAACAAAACGTAAATGCCATGGGAAGAAAATACATTTGTGTGTAAGAGCCCTTAGGATAATGCCGTGAAATGTTGGATCCCCATTGATTATAATGGGATCCGGCCTGTTTTTAACAGAGATGCATGCTTTCGGCCATGCATGCAGGACTTTTCGTCTGACCGAAAGCTGGCATATTTGCTGGATCCCATCCCTTTTTAGTGGTTCACCGCATTATCCAGCTATATTGGGTACAGTATACTCCCACACACTGTTCCTGCTCGAGATTACAGGCCTTCAACTGTGTGACTTCAGAGGAGCATTAAGGGGGGTCTGTGGATGTAGGACGGTGCTGGGCTCCTGCTGGTGACAGCCCCTTGGGCTCCTTACTGACCTAATTAGCATATTTATAAAATAGTTTGTCTAAGGGCTCATGCACACAGCCGTATGCCCTCCGAGACATACAGTCCATGAGCGGGCCATATGTCCCGGAGCGGCATACATTGTGCGCACGGGAGCGCACAGCATCATAGGTTACTATGATACTGTGCGCATCGGGCCGCCCATGGGCTATTGTCCTGCACTTATGATATTATAAGTGCGGGACAATAGCCCCGCGGGTGGCCTGATGCACACAGCATCATAGTAACCTATGATACTGTGCGCTCCCATGTGCACGATGTATGCAGCTCCGGGACATATGGCCTGCTCACGGACTGTATGTCTCGGAGGGCATACGGTCGTGTGCATGAGCCCTAACTAAACAAAAGCATCTCTAGCTATGGCACACGTATATTACGGACATGCTAGTGGAGCAGCACATGTAAAGGGCTCTATATGCTATAACTAGCTGACCCTGAATCCCTTTAAGATATTGATATCCCCCTTTTGAAAGAAAAATAATAATTTTATAAGCAACTCCCATACTTCTCTATTTGATAAATATAGCGACTGCTCCCCGAGGATCCTTTCAGGAGCCTTCAATGATACATTGTTTGATCTGCACCTTGGAATTTTAGAGTAAGGGGAGGCTTCTAAACCTGTTCTTAAATACTGATTTTATTTTTTATTTTTTCTGTTAACAGTTTAGAAATGGACATAAAACCGTAAGGCTACTTTCACACTAGCGTTGTTTAAATCCAGCGTTCAATTCAGATACTGGACTGCCCGCCGGATCCGGAAAAACTTGTGAAAACGGATTACATTTGAATCCTGATCAGGATTTTGATCACAATGAAAAAATGCATTGGAAAAAACGGATCCGCCATTTATGGACTTTAACTTTTTTTTTTCTTCACATTTTTCGGGTTTAACATGCAAAAGCCGGATCCGGTTTGACTGAACACACGGCGCCGGATCCGGCGTTAATGCAAGTCAATGGGAAAAAGGCCTGATCCGGCGTTCAGTCAAAGTGTTCAGGATTTTTGGCCAGAGGTAAAAATACAACATGCTACGGTTTTCTGAAAAGCCTGATCAGTCAAAAAGACTGAACTGAAGACATCCTGAACAGATTGCTCTCTATTCAGAATGCATGGGGATAAAACTGATCAGTTCTTTTCCGGATTTGAGCCCCTAGGATGGAACTCGGTGCCGGAAAAGAAAAACGCTAGTGTGAAAGTACCCTTAAGCCTCTTTCACACTTGCGTTGTCCGGATCCGGCGTGTACTCCACTTGCCGGAGGTACACGGCGGATCCGGAAAAACGCAAGTGTACTGAAAGCATTTGAAGACGGATCCGTCTTCAAAATGCTTTCAGTGTTACTATGGCAGCCAGGACGCTATTAAAGTCCTGGTTGCCATAGTAGTAGTGGGGAGTGGCATACTTACAGTCCGCGCGGCTCCCGGGGCGCTCCAGAATGACGTCAGAGCGCCCCATGCGCATGGATGACGTGCCATGTGATCACGTCATCCATGCGCCTGGGGCGCCCTGACGTCACTCTGGAGCGCCCCGGGAGCCGCACGGACGGTAAGTATGCTGCTCCCCCGCTACACTTTACCATGGCTGCCGGGACTTTAGCGTCCCGGCAGCCATGGTAACCATTGAGAAAAAGCTAAACGTCGTATCCGGCAATGTGCCGAAACTACGTTTAGCTTAAGTCCGGATCAATGCCTTTTTAATGGGCATTAATTCTGGATCCGGCCTTGCGCCAAGTCTTCAGGATTTTTGGCTGGAGCAAAAAGCGCAGCATGCTGCGGTATTTTCTCTGGCCAAAAAACTTTCCGTTCCGGAACTGAAGACATCCTGATGCATCCTGAACGGATTTCACTCTATTCAGAATGCATTAGGATAAAACTGATCAGGATTCTTCCGGCATAGAGCCCCGACGACGGAACTCTATGCCGGAAGAAAAGAACGCAGGTGTGAAAGAGCCCTTAGGCATGCAGTACAATTATCTGAAAAGGAGTCTGTCAGCAATTCTGTCCATGCAAAACTTCTAAAAAGTATTGTGCTAGGTTAGGGCTTGGGAGAGCAGTACTATCTACCTTTGTCGGAGATTTACTTATCAGGAGTAGTGAGCATATGAAGGATATGACATTTTATTCTTCCAGGTTCTGCTCCTGCAAGTGCCCAAAAGGCGGAGCGTCAGTGGGAAGTGCTCTCTGCCTTGAGCTGCTTCTCAAACCGTCCCCTCTGCTCTGAGTGACAGCTGCAGTGGTCTCCTGGTGGGATGCTACAGCTGTCGGCAGGAAGGGGAATGCAAAGCAGGCCAATACAGACTGCACTTTAGGGGGTGTTCTGGACTAACACTGATGACCTTTTGGTAGGCTAGGTTATCAATATAAGATTGGCGGGGGTCTGACTTTCACCACCCCTCCGGCCAGCTATTAGCGACAGCCACAGGTTCTGGAAGCAAATGTTGTATGGGCTGGAGGGCCACAGCTCTGTACACTGTGTAGTGGCCATTCTTGGGCACTGTAGCTCAGCTCACATTGACTTGAATAGGAGCTGACCTGCCGTACCAGAGAACGGTAACCACACAGTGGATTAGTGCAGGTCCCTGCTGATCTCATATTGGTGACCTATCCTATGCACAGGACCTCCAGTATTGTTGGCCACAGTGAAGCACCACCTCCTGGCTACTTACAGGATCAGTGCTCAGCAGAAAAAAGTTCATATTCACACTACCTCTGATTTACTTCAATGTCAGCAGGCTCCAGTAACCAGCTTCATCTACAACACAGCCAGACCTACTGGAAAACAGCTGATCAGTGGGAGTGAATGGTTCTAGACCCCCACCAAGCAGATACTGATGACCTAAGGATAATATAAAAGTCCTGGAAAATCCCTTTAATAGCTACAGTCAGACGCATGATAAGGACCCGATCTGTCCGTATGAACTTGCGCATCTGGTAGAAGTGCAGTTTGTGCTGCTTCTATGAGTTTTGTCACATTGCACAGGCTATGCTGCAAAACTTCAGACATGTCTTTTCACAGCCAGTTAATATGTCACTAAAAACTGAGCCAACTCGGTTCCCTGTTTGATGGATCGGTCCGATCTGTCTGCATTAATATTAACATTTGGACCTGTTTGTACAGAGGAAGCCATGAGCAGGAGTCCGAGAGCTCCCTGGTGTCATGCTCTGCTTTAAAGTATTTAATTTCTCATTTTTATTTTTTAAGTCCTAAATTAATGAATAATTACTAGCAAACCATTGTACTTATCTGAGTGACTGCATTTGCTTAGTGTTGTCATAACGACCAACCCATACTTTGCGCATGTAATGTTTAAACCGTATTGATTTTCCATTTAACGTGGTTTTGCCTTGGTGTGAAAGAATGTGAGGTGCATTTTATGGATTCGTGTTTACCATTTGTGTGCCGCTCATTGGGCGATACTACAGGAAACGGAGAATCCAGTGCGGTTTACGCACAAAACTGACCTTTTTTGTGGTGACCATGTTCACACAGTATCTTTTGACATTAGAAATTTGGCACCACAAAACTGCTGATGGCCATGCAGAATCCACCACATTTATTAAGCCATTGTGGCGTAAAAATAAATAAATGTTGCAATATATCTGCACCGTAATTTGTCGGGGCAAAGGGGTGCGACATTGTGTCACCCGATGCATTTACTATAACGTCTGCCAGAAAGTGGTGCAAGTTATAGCTGACATCTAGCTGTCGCTGGCATAGACTTCGGTTTCTGGCACACGGCAGGGCAGAGAGGTGCCCGATTTGCTAATAAATTAGACACCTATCAAGCCAGTGCAAGGAGATCTAGACTGACACCAGTCTTGGTAAATGTTCCCCATTGTTTTCAGTGGGAGGCCACACAAATTTTTACTTGTGCACCCATAGTTTATGGCCGCAACCACGCCATGCACGAACATGACTGTCCTTGCCCATGAATCCACACCAAATTTCCCATGTCAAAAGACACGGGGCCTTAGGCTACTTTCACACTAGCGTTGTTTAAATCCGGCGTTCAATTCCGACACCGGAACTGCCTGCTGGATCCGGATAAAAACGTGTGAAAACGGATTACATTTGAATCCTGATCAGGATTTTGATCACAATGAAAAAAATGCATTGGAAAGAACGGATCCGCCATTTATGGACTTTAACCCTTTTTTTTCACATTTTTCGGGTTTAACATGCAAAAGCCAGATCCGGTTTGACTGAACACACGGCGCCGGATCCGGCGTTAATGCAAGTCAATGGGAAAAAGACCAGATCTGGCGTTCAGTCAAAGTGTTCAGGATTTTTGGCCGGAGGTAAAAATACAACCTGCTACAGTTTTCTGAAAAGCCTGATCAGTCAAAAAGACTGAACTGAAGACATCCTGAGCGGATTACTCTCCATTCAGAATGCATGGGGATAAAACTGATCAGTTATTTTCCAGATTTGAGCCCCTAGGACGGAACTCAGCGCCGGAAAAGAAAAACGCTAGTGTGAAAGTACCCTCAGAGTACAAAATCACATGTAGCGTTAATGCTGCAGACTTTCAGCAGTGGTAATGTGTCCGGAAAATCCACAGCACTTATGATAATAGCAAAGCAGATAAGATTTTCAGAATATCCACATCCTGCGGAGAGTTTCTACAATGAAATCTGCATGTAATTTGACCTGTGGTTTCTAAATGCTCAGCACGGCAATTTAGGATGTGGATATCGGCTGCAATGTAAAGGGTGAAATCTCCGACGTATCTGCACAATTGCAACATTGAAATCTGCAGTCATTGCTGTGGAATTCTGCAAAATGCTGTGTTCTGACACTGGGGACTTACAAGGATATCTCATATGCCAGTCTAAGGGCTCATGTACACGACCGTTTAGCAGATCGGATGTGGACCCATTCATTCCAATGTCCGTGCTGCAGCCCCACAAAAAAATAAATGTTCTATTCTTGTGCTTTTTGGGATAGGACATTTCTAGGAGAGTGTGAAAAAAAAATGGTGGCATGTATACCGCCGGGATCCGTTTTTGCGGTTTCACAAGACCTGAACCCCACGTGCGCTGGAGTGGGATGCATTAAATTTATTAAGATGCAGTGCGCATGTTAATCAGCTCGGTGCATCTTTTGGCGGTTTGCACGCTAGCTGGCATAGATTTGTGCTGTGATTTATGTCACTTTGTGGCCTACGTTATAGTAAATTTGTCAAACAAACATGGTCCCACGCCTTTGTATGCAATGGATCCTTGTGGGTGACTATGCTACTGTGGTGTGAACAGAGTAATATTTTCCCCTTGTTTCGGATGTTTCTATTTTAGCTCTTGCCCATTTATATATAGACCCGTCACTTCATCCCTGTATAAATATCTGTAGGGTTGGGATTTTAAAATAAATTTACATTATCCGATACATGTGAAGGGTCCAACAGCTGGCGCGGCCATTTGCTCATCCGTGCTCTACATTACCACATCCAGGAGGCTAAAATGAGGCTTCCGTCTCCTACTATTGTAATTCCTTTCCAAAGCAGGTCAGATGCCTCCTGCAGTGGCCGCCAGCTGTAATGTAACATCCGCATTCATTGTGGCCGACCATTTAAAGGGAACCTGTCACCAGGATTTTGGGTATAGAGCTGAGGACATGGGTTGCTAGATGGCCACTAGCACATCCGCAATACCCAGTCCCCATAGCTTTGTGTGCTTTTATTGTGTAAAAAAAATGATTTGATACAAATGCAAATTAACATTAAAGAGTCATATCTTACTTGTGTGACCAGAGAAGAGTCATATTTTCAAGCTCTGACTCATCTCAGGGTAATTTGCATATGTATCAAATAGTTTTCTTTACACAATAAAAGCACAGAGAGCTATGGGGACTGGGTATTGCAGATGTGTTAGTGGCCATCTAGCCACCCATGTCCTCAGCCCTATACCCAAAATCTCGGTGACAGGTTCCCTTTAACTTCAGTTAAAGGGGTTCCGCGTGTTATTTTTTTTTTTTTTTTTTTTTAAACTGATGATCTATCCTCTGGATAGATCATCAGCATCTGATCAGTGGTGGTCCGACACCTGGGACCCTCGCCAATGAGCTGTTTGAGAAGGCAGCGGCTCTGGCAGTAGCGCTGTGGCCTTCTCTCTGTTTACCCCAGGCCCAGTGACCTCACGACTAGTATCACTGGCCTGGGAATGGCAAAGCCCCATTAAAGTGAACAGGGCTTAGCCGTGCCCAGGCCACTGGGCCTGCGGTAAACCGAGAGAAGTCCGCGGTGCTACTGCATGTGCCTTCTCAAACTGATGATGGGTGAGGGTCCTGGGTGTTGGACCCCTGCCGATCAGATGATCTATCCAGAGGATGAATATGAACCATATTGTTTTTAAACTTTTTATCTCTACAGGGTGATATGACGCCATCTTTCCCCAGTGTTGGAGTGTGTTACTTTGTAAACAGTTGGTGTTCAAACAATAAAAAATAAAAAAAAATAAAGTGTATAATTACCCCCAGGATAGCAAGCCTTCTTCACATAGGTCAGCATGACGGCCATTTCATGTCACGTGAGGCGCAAAACAGCTGTCCTGCTGATCTGTGTGAAGGAACCTTGCAGTCCTGAGATTTTAACCCTTTCCCCAGTGTGCATTTGGGGGTCTTGGTAACTAAATATATATATTTCTTTTTTTTTTTTCTCGCATTCCTAGAGCTTTTAACAATTTTTTCCGCTGCTGTAGCTACTTTCACTCTCGCGTTTGGTGCGGATCCGTCTTGTATCTGCACAGACGGATCCGCACCAATAATGCAAACGCTTGTATCCGTTCAGAACAGATGCGTTTTCATTATTCATAAAAAGAAAGCCTGTTTTTTGCAGGATAAGTTGTACTTTTTAATGGCATTATTTTGGGGTACACAACTTACTGGTTGACATGTATTAAATATTTCAGGGGGGATGGGGAAAAAACTGAGTTTTTATTTTTTGTAACATGGAGATTTTTATTTTATGAAAATGTGTTTAATTCTTTATTTTAGGCTACTTTCACACTAGCGTTCGGGGCTCCGCTTGTGAGTTCCGTTTGAAGGCTCTCACAAGCGGCCCCGAACGGATCCGTACAGCCCTAATGCATTCTGAGTGGATGCGGATCCGCTCAGAATGCATCAGTCTGGCAGCGTCTGTCCTCCACTCCGCTCAGCAGGCGGACACCCAAACACTGCTTGCAGAATAAGTTGTTTTTATTGGCAGTTTTTCTGGCATTTTGTGCACAGTGTGTCTTAACACTTCATGGCATTTTGCTTTTAGAGAAGATGTTGAATGTCTGAAAAAATGCCAAGAGCTGCAGCATACTGCATTTTTGAAAAGAAGCCAGAAAGACAAAAAAAAGCGACCTAATGAACGAAAACACCAGTAGCAAAAGAAAATTAAGAAAAGCTTGTGTGGCCTTCAAGTGCATGGGTCCTCATCTTGGATACGGTGTGCACATGGCCGGTGCCCATATATTGCATACCAGCTGTTTGCAGGCTGCAATAGGGGCACAGCCGGGCAACAGCTGTGTGTATGAGGCATAAGATTGATATTTATGCACATAGCTGTGGTGTGTGTGTTTTTTTGTGTGTGTGTTTGTTTTTTTGTGTGTGTGTGTGTGTGTGTGTGTATATATATATATATATATATCTCCTGTTTGCTGCATTTGTTATTTCAACCAATCACAGAGCAGCTTTCGTTTTTTTGGGAGCAGAATACAAAATAAAAACTCTATTGTGATTGGTTATTATGGTTAACAAAGCCTAGTTTTTTTTTTTAAACAGTTTAGTGAATCTCCTCTAAAATGTGCATGGGCTCAGTACACGGAGCTGCATACCCATTTTATTCTTGACTACTTTCGTTAGCCACAGTGGTATACTTAATATCAGTAGTCGCGAGGGGCTCCTGTGACCACAACTAGTGTTGAGTAAACTTGTGTTTTCAAGGTCGGGTAAGGCTGGGTTCACACCTGAGCATTTTACAGCGCGTTCCTACGCGCTGTAAAACGCTCAACAAGGAGAAACCAATGATTCCCTATGGGAATGGTTCACACTTGGGCGTTTTACAGCGCGTACGTTCGCGCTGTAAAACGCCCGACGCTCCAAAAAGTACATGAGCGACTTTTGGGGCGTTTGTGGCCATAGGACACTGTAGTGAATCACACAAACGCGCGTTTACTATTACAAAAACGCGCATAAAAATGCGCGTGTAAAACGCGCGTTTGCGCAACGCTCAAGTGTGAACCCAGCCTTAGGCTACTTTCACACTCGCGTTTGGTGCGGATCTGTCTTGTATCTGCACAGACGGATCCGCACCAATAATGCAAACGCTTGTATCCGTTCAAAACAGATGCGTTTTCATTATTCATAAAAAAAAAAAAAAAGTAAGTCAAAACGGATCCGTCTTGACTTACACTGAAAGTCAATGGGGGACGGATCGGTTTTCAATTGCACCATATTGTCAGTGAAAAACGGGTCCGTCCCCATTGACTTACATTGTAAGTCAGGACGTATCCGTTTGGCTCCGCATAGTCAGACGGTCACCAAAACGCTGCAAGCTGCATTTTAGTGAACGTCTAAAAAACGCAACGGAGACCAAACGCAGCCGAAGTGATGCATTCTGAACAGATCCTTGTCCATTCAGAATGCATTGAGGCTGAACTGATCCGTTTTGGGCCGCTTGTGAGAGCCCTGAAGCGGATCTCGCAAGCGGACCCAGAAATGCCAGTGTGAAAGTAGCCTTATCTAAGAATCCCATTATGGATTCCGCTACCACGGACCATAGCAGAATTCTATGACTGCATGTACCACGGAAGCCTATAAGAGGCTATGACAGAATGCAATACGGAACGCCTCTTATATCAGTCGCTTGTCTCCATAGAAAATCATTATTTCTGGGCAGCAGATCTCCGTTTCCACCGGCCAATCTGTGGTACAGAAACAGTGATTTTAGGCACCGGACGAAAGATACGATCACCCAAGGAACAAGTGTTGTTCGTCTGCACCTCTTACATCGGCCAGTTGTTAGGAATGAGCCTTTTTACAAATGCTGATCTCCACTATTTGGCCTTATTTATCAGTCCTCCCTTGTAAAGAGGACTATCGGGGCTCCTGTACATCAGCTAACACATGGCATCTGGATTGAATCCCGACCCATTCGTTTCAATGGGTCTCTGTACATCTTTGCGTTCAGAAATAATCGCAGCATGTTCTATATTGTGCGTTTTTCACGCAGCCCTGGCTCCATAGAAGTGAATACGGCTTGTGTGAAAAACGGAAGGCTTCCAGATGCAATGTTTATTATTATTATTATTATTATTATTATTATTATTTTATTTTATTTTATTTTTTTTTGGGGGGGGGGGGGGGTTTACTGATGCGTATTCTTGAGATTATCTTCAGTTCTTCTTCACGCATGTAAAAAAGTTTCAATCCAGATGGGAAGAAAATGCACACACTGAACGCGATCGCAGAAAAACGAAATTGAAATTGCGTGCAAACCCATAAACAGATCCTGACACAATCCGTATAAAATGATGAAAAATGTTTGCGCCCCTATGTAGGGTGGTCCTTTTTATTACTGTAGATTTACTATCTTCTCCTTCAAATATGCAGTGCGGATGGTAAATTTGCGTTACGCACCAGCTATGGCGTCTTGCGTTGGTACACACTAGACTATGGCAGTTGTCGATGCAGCGTCTACTCGGGGTTTGACCGTCTCACTGCTTTATTCACAGTCTGTCATCTGAATCTGTCCCTT
The DNA here is from genome assembly GCF_014858855.1 of Bufo gargarizans. NCBI lineage: Eukaryota > Metazoa > Chordata > Amphibia > Anura > Bufonidae > Bufo > Bufo gargarizans. Next base: position 150,131,244 of record NC_058084.1, read on the forward strand.
TAGCGGCTCTTACATAAGTGTCGCTGTTCCATTAGATCCGCAGTATCATATTTGAGTGCACTTTGATAGATTGGTCTGCAATGTTTCCTTATATATTATCTAGCCCATCTGTCATATTACAGCATCGCAGGGATATTGTTGCCGTGTTATGTAAAAGCTTAAGGCAGGAGTGCCCCACTTTCAAGAAGAATACGGCTGAAGCGAAAGGGCCTCTAGTCAAAGGGGGAGCATATATAGGGAAGCCGCTGCACTCTGTCCAATCTACCGCGGCTGCTTTCCATTTCCTTTTATTTCAGTGCATTGTACGTTCACTCGCCTCATCCCTCGGCTTGTAGGAGATTACTATGTTGCTCAGTAAATGTTTTCTCGCATTTGGAATGTGCTACGTTGTATGGCGCTAGAGTTATACCGCATGTGTTTTTGAGAAGGCAGAAATGTACTTTACAACTAAAGCAGTTCTCTATGAATTCTTGCACTGCGGTTGCGGTAGTAATAATAAAATGTGCAGTGATGTGTGTATAATAAACATTATTTCACACTATATTTGTTATATTTTCTCTGCTGATGCTGAGTTACAGCATTAGGGCTCATGCACACGAACGTATTTTCTTTCCATTCAGTTTTTTTGTTTTTGTTTGTTTTTTGCTGATCGTATGCAGAACCCTTTAGTTACTCCATGTGCATTCCGTTTCTATATGTCCATTCCACAAAAAAATAGAACATGTCCTATTATTGAGGACCGCAAAATACATAACGTATTTTTCGTTTTATAAGATGCACTCTAGTCTCCCGCAACCCCCCCCCCCCCCCCTTTCCCAAAGTGTGTGTGTGTGGGGGGGGATTGCAGTGCGTCTTAAAAAGCGAATGGTGCACGGCTGACACAAATACATAAGCGGGTGGGAGCAGGGGCTGGAGGGGGCAACTGCTGTTGCACTCGCCACAGGGCCCTGTGCAGTCACTGTACTCGGTTACACCTGGCCCTGCTCACGGCAGTCTTTATATGTAAAGTGTAGGCATTTAATGCTCAAGCAGTGGCTCCCTCTTTGTTAAACTACCCTAATCGTCTGTAATAGTACTCACGTGCTCACTTAAAGCAGCGGTCAGGCCGGCAGCGTAACCTCACTGACTCATTCATGCTCCTCCCACTTCATGAATGGAGCAGGAGGAGCGTGACTGACTGAGAGAGGTTATGCTGTAGGCCTGCCCGCCGCTTTGATAGTGAGTACTACTACAGAAGATTACGCTAGTTTAACAAACCAGAACCACTGGTAAAGGATTAATCCTCAAACTTTACATATAAAGAACGGGACCGGTGTAATGGGGTCACTATATACACAGAGACATGAGGGGACGCATTGATGATTACTGTGACACATAGGGCCATGAGGGGGACCAGCATAAGATACTATATGTGTGTCATCCTCACATCCCCCTATAACAGAGTCATCCACACATCCCCCATAGCAGTGTATCATCCAAACATCCCCCATTACAGTGCGTCACCCACAGATATCCCCTATCACAGTGCGTCATCCACAGATATCCCCTATCACAGTGCGTCATCCACAGATATCCCCTATCACAGTGCGTCATCCACAGATATCCCCTATCACAGTGCGTCATCCACAGATATCCCCTATCACAGTGCGTCATCCACAGATATCCCCTATCACAGTGCGTCATCCACAGATATCCCCTATCACAGTGCGTCATCCACAGATATCCCCTATCACAGTGCGTCATTTCAGGTCAGTGGAACAGATTTTTTGTTGCAGAGATTTTTGCAACTTAAGGGGAGATTTATCAAGACCAGTGCTTTCTGTGTCCATATTTATAGCCCCTGCGCTGCTGGATGATGTGCTTAAATTTTGATGAGGCAAACGCCTCGTCAAAAGTTAGGCGCATCCTCTAGCACTCTGCGCGCCTAAACAAAAATCTACGGCAGCTCTGGCTTTGTAAAAAAAAAAAACTGGTGTAAATGAAGATACATTTGTCTCTGCTGTTGGTCATGCCCCTTTCCCAACTTTGACATTCCCCCCTTTTTTGAGGGGGGAAAATGCCAAGGGCGGAGTAAAAACGCACATGTGGCTGTTTTTTTGTTTTTTTTAAAGCCACTTTCTGGCTCAAGGGATCTGCTGCGTGTGAAGGCATATTTTTGTAGCCAAAAAAATGTCCATCCAAATTCTGCAGACTAGAAAGCTATTTCCAGGAGCAACCAGTAGACTTGGGGTACGACTATATGGGGATGTCACAGGACACAAAAGGGTGTGGCTATATGGCGACATTTTTATTTAAATACATGATGTATTTTTTTCTTCTGGATCAACACTAAGATAGACGTGATGGGCCTATTTTATGGCATCACTGACCTGTGGAATAAGCCTACCTTGTGGGCGATCAGTGAAAACAAGCAAATACAGTGCATGATGTGAGCTTACAGAATAGGTTCTCCGTCCGTGAGGGCTTACCATGTATGAAGGAAAAAGGCAGAAGGCGAGTCTCACTAGTGGCTTACATAGTTGTGTATGGGAGACTGGGAAGTCAATAGTGTTTAACCCATTAGGAAAAGGCGATGCTTTCAAGACCCCCTGTATCGTGGGGGATCCCACAATATTGGCTGTCCAAACCTTTGCATCCTGTTACAATCTACTTGCAGGAGTTTCTTTAGGATTTTCATGTGCGGGTTTTGTTGCGGATTACCGTATTTTTTGCCGTATAAGACGCACCTAGGTTTTTGGTGAGGAAAATAAGAAAAAAAATATTTTTAACCAAAAGGTGTGCTTTGTGTTTGGAACTAATGGTGGTCTGTGGATGGCACTATTACTGGGGATCTGTGGATGACGGACACTGTTATGGGGGGATCTGTGGATGACGGACACTGTTATGGGGGGATCTGTGGATGACGGACACTGTTATGGGGGGATCTGTGGATGACGGACACTGTTATGGGGGGATCTGTGGATGACTGACACTGTTATGGGGGGATCTGTGGATGACTGACACTGTTATGGGGGGAACTGTGGATGACGGACACTTATGGGGGGATCTGTGGCTTGCACTGTTACAGGGGGATCTGTGGCTGGCACTGTTACCGGGGGGGGGGGGGGGGGGGGGGATTTGTGGATGGCACTGTTATACATGTGTCATCCACAGACCCTCCCAGCCCATAACTGTGCCATCCACAGATCCCCCGCCGCTCCAGTATACTAATATAATATGTCTTATTCAATTAATAGTTATTAAATATGCCTCTTTATTCCTAATAGTACCTTAAATCCTAAGCGTTTCAGTACAATGCCGGCAGGCCGGGCGGCCGGCGCGGCGCGTCTCTCACTGACGTCACTTGCCTGCGCGGCCTGCTTCATTCATAAAGTAGGCGGCGCAGGCAAGTGACATCAGGGAGTTACGCTGCCGCCCGCCCGGCCTGCATACTACTGAAGCGCTAAGGATTTAAGGTACTATTAGGCATAAAGGGGCATATTTAATAACCATTAATTGAATATGACATATTATATTAGTATAGCGGCGGGTCGGGGCTATAGTACAGTGACTGCGCCGCTATTGCCGGCCCCAGCTCCTCCTCCCAGTCCCTCCCCGAGTCCCCGCTCGCTTTACATCGCAGCTTGCGATGTAAAATTGACAGCATTCGCCGTATAAGACGCAGGGGCATTTTCCCCCATTTTGGGGGGAGAAAAAGTGCGCTTATACGGCGAAAAATACGGTACTTCCCCCATTGAAATGAATGGAGAATCTCAGCTTTAGAAAGACCTCAGCGCATCATTATTTAGCAGCAGAATGCTATTCCACGGAAGAACACAGAGGGACATCTTTCAACCTCATATAGTAACATAGGTGAAGTCTTTGTGTCTGCTAGGTTTGAAGGCACCCTTTATTACACAAACTTCCCTCCTGCTTCAGAACTGGAAAGTAGGCAAGCTGCACTGTGCAGCAGGCCAATGCTGATGTTCTAGGTGTTCCTTTGCCAAGCACAGAATGGTATGTAGGTCTTCACTATTTTTTGTAAAGCATTGCCAACTTTAAACCTACTGGCGTTTTTACTGGATCCGGCAGGGTTCAGCAAAAACTCTTCCGTTACTGATAATACAACCGTCTGCATCTGAAACGGATCCGGCCCCATTGACTTGCATTGAGGGTCATGCCGGATCCGTTGTGCTCCGCATCCCAAGACGCTTAGAAAACTACAACATGTTGCGGTTTGCTCTCCGGTCTGGGAACGCAACTAAATGGAACGGAATGCATTTTGGAGCATTCTGTTCCGTTACATTTTGTCCCCCTTAACAATGAATGGGGACAAACGGTATTGATCCCTTATGACGGAACCTAATACCGGAAAACTTAAACGCTACTGTGCAAGTATCCTGAAAAGAGTTGATTTAACCCTGGGAAACTGGGATGACCCTTCAAAACTGCAATATCACTAGTCTGTAGAACTTTATATATGTTCTTAGGCTTTTCAGGACGTAAAGGGCAGTTTTGTACCTATGAAACTGGCTGACCTGTTACATATGCGCTTGGCAGCTGAAGGAATCTGTGTTCGACCAATGTTTATATGTGCTGACATTGCTGAGAAAAAATATTTTTTAATATATGCAAATGAGCATCCAGGAGCAACGAGGGCGTTGCCCTTACACCTAAAGGCTTGGTAATCACCTCAGCTAACGCACTCTCTGCACTTTGATTGACTTTAGGAGTAGTCGGGGCCATGTGTGATCATGTTTACAATGCCTGGTCCTGTCAAAGCAGAGGGAGCGGAACCTCTAGGTGTAATGGCAACACCCTCGCTGCTCCTAGAGGCTCATTTTCATATATTACCATTTTTTTCCCTCCGTAATCGGTGCACATATGAACATGAGACCAACACAGATCCCTTTAGCTGCCAAGTGCACATGCAACAGGTCAGCCAGTTTCATGGATACAAATCTGCTAATAGGTGTCCTTTAAAAAATTATAAGCTATCCTTAGGATAGGTCATCAATATCAGATTATTGGTGGTCGCACTTTGATTACCTGTTTATTCAAGTGAATAGGACCGAGCTGCAATGCAGAGTGCTGTGAGTTGGACTCACACTGATCTGATATTGATGGTCTGTCCTGAGGATAGTTTAAGTCCCAGAAAACCCCTTTAAGCGCACCACAGCCCCTCTGCTCCAAGTAACTGTTCTCATGCCCATCCCGTTTTCCGCTACAGTTGTCTCACAGATCGCCTCTCTGGACTGTTCCAACGAATATATTTTAGCACCAACATACTCCGCAGAGATTTACAATCAGAATATCTGCTTTTATTTTGTTTCAGTTCTATAACATGTCCTGTAAATCTGCAATCCACTTTAGGTTCTTTTTGAGATTTTACTCCTTCACACTCCCCTCAGTGCCATAACACCAGATCTGTCTCCCCTGATCAATTGCCTACACATTTCCCAGTTTGTCGTATGCCTGATTATGTTCTTTTACTGATTTACAGGTCATCTTTTCTTAATATTTTTTCCAACAGTACTGCACAGTACATCGGTGCTATAAAAATTAATATAGACCCAAGTGATTCAACACCCAACATTTTGAAATTTCATAACCACTAGATTCTAAATTATTCTCCAAGACTCAGGACATTGTCTCAAGAGTTGTGCTAAATCCCCAAGACCTAACACAATGCTTTCCTTCTCTTCCTTATATACACAATTGACTTTCATGGTTCACGTGGTCTCATTTGTATTCATGGTCCTAATGCAAATTGTATGCAAAACACCGACTTTGTTCACGGCCTGGATCATTTACGCTGTACGTAATAAAGTGTAGACTGCACTATTGAATTTTATAATGGTATCGACTTGGCGAGACAATTCTGCAACTTCTAGAAACAACGTTTCGCTGAGTGTCCTTAACTGTCTGTTGTGATAACTGGATGTGTGATCGTCCTGTAAATCCGGAATAATTCTGGAATCTATGTATCTAGTCCATGCTACTTTCTAGCAGCACAAATTCCCTTCATCCTAGGCAGTTTGTCTTGGCGGTATATTTTTGGCATTCCTTAGCATTCTCAGGCTCCATGGTAAATTTTGCGGTCTAACTGATGTTCACAGTTACAGTACACTTCATGCCAGATTTGTCATTTCACTTTTTCACGCTCCAAATCTCTGAAACTTTTGGGGCAAAAGTTCACCGACTTCTATAGGTTTTTCTGTGGAAAGCAATATCTTAAAGTCTAAGACATTTAATATCCTGAGAATAATGGAAGATTTACACCAAATTTCTAAATGCACCAACATTCTGACTTAATTTGCACAAAGAAATGATGTACGGTGTATGCATTGCACCACATCTATAACGTGTTTTAGAAATCTCTTGTGCCTCACTCGTCAAGGGAGATGCCTTAGAAAGAAAGAGGCATGATTTAGTGGGAATGGGGCATGGCTTACGATGTGCCAGTGTGCAACACAATTTTGGTTCAAAATACGCAAGCCAATACATGGTGTAAAGTTAGACAAAGGTGTCCAATAATGCACCAATTTTATCGCATGAGCCATTTTCATTTATTTGGCACTTCTTTACACTGTCTAATCGAAGTAAAGCCAGACACCGTAACTGGCCACACGCAGCCAAGCATGCCCACTCATGCAAAATTGTTTGGTTAATGCCCAATCGCGGGTGGACGTGGCTTAGACACGCGCGGCCAACTGTGCTCTAAATGTTGGATAACATTTATAAATTTGTCCCAATGTATTTTACATGAGAGCTTTGCCCCAGTCAAGCTTAATTGAAGAGCTGGTGATCTTCATCCTTGAAGGATATGTCTTGAGGGTGTAAAACATTCCTATTTATACCATCTAACACTAAAGAATAGGATTAGAAACCACAGTGGAATAAAGTGGTATTTTAAAGGTCTAGGTAGCAGTTTATGGAATGTATGTCTCAGATCTTCCCTGATGAAGATGGTCTCTTGCTAACTTCAAAGGGTTGTTTTAAAAGTCCCTTTCCCTATAAGCATGCCTGGAATAGTCGGCTCATGGATCAGCTACATGGTGCCACTTTAAATCCTTTATGTGCAAGCATTATTATTCTGTTAAACGTTTGGGTTACCAGGGAACCACAGGTTGCAAGCCTTACCTAAGTAAATGTTGACTTTTTACTACAATGCAGGTATATTGCGCTGTCTTTACAGGAATATCTAAGTGCAGGTCTTATTTGTGTGTATTTCACATAACCCTTATTTAATCTGGTATATAGTGATGTCACCTTTATGTAGGAAAAGTGCCACCTGGACGTAGAATCTTTAAATGATGAGAAATTAGTATTGGGCTGAGAGGTAGCCGAGAACCGCAGTGGTATTCTGTTAGCCCAGTAGAATCTGATTTTTTTTTTATTCCATGCTTATTATTAGTGGCCTCGTGGTTTATGGTTTTGAGCTAATAGATTAGTCCTGTTTTGCATGGCTGCGTAGTTGAGGTGAAGAGCCTCATTTGACTTAAATTACCTACATTAGACCTGTACAAATCCAAGTCGAGATGCCCGATCCCACCCCAAAATAATGCATGATTTTTGAGCTGTGGTTAAGCTTTAGCTTCCACCGTTATCACCTTTTGTGAGTGTGTCCCTTGCTCTTCCTTCTACCTCCCGATTCGGCAGAGCATGTCCCAACTCGTTATAGAAGCCTCTCCTCCGTAATAGCAGGCCTCTCGGGTTTTTTTAAAGTTGGGTCAACAGACTGTAATTGTAAGTTTCCCAGCAGTCATAGCATGGCCTCCTGTCATAAACTACTTATCTGTGAAATTTAAAGCGAGACATTGGACAAAATATATCATTTCTATCTTGCTCAATTTTCAATCTCTCAGCTCTCAAATCCTTGTTTATTTGAGCCACACTGTGGAGATGTGGACATCACCTTCACAGACTTGTCATGAACTTCCCTATTCTCTGTATCACACTATCTTCCAGAGGGAATATGTTATACTACTATAGCGGTGGTGAGGGTGGCATGATCCAGAGGATGTTAAAGGGGTTTTGCCACAATGGACATTTATCACTTTATAGCTGGGACCCCACTGATCAGTAGAATGAGGTCCCCTGTTCCTCCTCATTGCATGACCTCAATGAGGATACCGTTGAATGGAGCAGCGATCAAGCATGCACCCTGCTGCTCAATTCAGAGTCTATGTGGGGTTGACAAAAATAGCAGAGCGCTGAGGAGAAACCAGGGGCTTTTGACCTCTATTCATTCCTCATGGGGCTCCTAGCATTCAGACCTTTATTAAGTGTCCTGTAGAAAATAAAAATCCATTGTGGCACAACCCCATACTCAGAAAATATCGATTTGGCTATAGTCACAAGCTCAATCTGCTATACCCAAATACAGAAATACAAAAAATGTTTGGCTTCCAGTGACTATAGTAAGTGATAATTTAATAAAAAAATGACATACACACATGTATATAACAATATATAATGAATAGTTATGAATGAGTCACAGTCCCTCTAGGTAGCCGCACGCGGGGCCCTCACTATTACTGCTCCTAAGTTTAAAGGGAATCTGTCAGCTCCGAAAAAAATGCCCTAAACTGGAGTTCACATCAGCATTTTGTTTTCCATTCTTCTGATCCATCAAAAAACAAACAAAAACACTGATCTGTTATTTTGATCATCAGTTTGTCATTTCAGAGATCCATTATCTTAGACAAGAGAAAAAGTCCTGCATGCAAAAACCTGCCAAAAATGGATGCAAAAGGAGCACCACGGATGCTCAAAATAAACAATCCGGGTTTTTTGGGGGTTTTTCTGTTCCTTTGACTGATCAGAAGAACGGAAAACAATATGGTGATGCGAACTTGGCCTAAGTGTTGTATATTGTCAATGATGCGGAGTTCAATTATGTCATTTTTTATCCTCCATACTTTAGGGTTGGGCGATATCAAAAATATTCCTACAAAAACGATATTAAGAAATTTATTGCGATAATATATATCGAAATTAATACCCATTTAGAAGAAAATAAACACTTGGGGCCACAAGGAAAATTTATACTGTATGGGGCAGCCACAAGGACAATTTATACTGTATGGGGCAGCCACAAGGACAATTTATACTGTATGGGGCAGCCACAAGGACAATTTATACTGTATGGGGCAGCCACATGGACAATTTATACTGTATGGGGCAGCCACAAGGACAATTTATACTGTATGGGGCAGCCACAAGGAGATGTTAGGCTGTATGGGGGCAGCCACAAGGAGACGTTATGCTGTATGGGGGCAGCCACAAGGAGACGTTATGCTGTATGGGGGCAGCCACAAGGAGACGTTATGCTGTATGGGCTGACCGCTCGGCAGGCAGTGGGCCACAAGAGTCACTATACTGCATGGGGCCACCAGGAGACATTATACCAGGCATGTCCAAACTGCGGCCCTCCAGCTGCTGCAAAACTACAACTCCCAGCATGCCTGGATAGCTTACAGCTTTTAGGGCATGCTGGGAGTTGTAGTTTTGCAAAATCTGGAGGGCAACATTTTGGACATGCCTGCATTATACTGTCTGGACATAAGAACTATACTGTAAGGGGGCCACAAGGTGACATTATACTGTATGGGACAACAATTTGTAATAGGGATCGACCGATTATCGGTTTTACCGATATTATCGGCCGATATTCAGGATTTTGACCGCTATCGGTATCGGCATCTATTTTGCCGATATTTCGATATCGTATGGAACACAGATCGCGCTGCTGTCAGCGCTCTTCGTGTTCCCCTTAGCAGCACAGGGGAGAAGGAAGCAGTGTCTCCTCCCCTGTGCTGCTGCTGCTGCCGCCAATGAAAGGACATGGGACAAGAGAAGGGGAGGGGCTGTGGCCACTGCACCACCAATGAAGAGAAATCTCTCATTCATTCTAATTTCAAATTGAACAGGAGGCGGGAGCTGGCTGCAGAATCACATAGCCGGCTCCCGACCTCTGAGCTGTAGCTGCGATCTGCGGTAGTTAACCCCTATTAGCCGGCTATGTGATTCTGCAGCCAGCTCCCGCCTCCTGTATATGAATAAATGAGAGATTAATCTTCATTGGTGGCGCAGTGCGCCCCCCCCCCCCCCCCCCCAACCCCAGTATTAGACATTGGTGGCGCAGTGCGCCCCCCCACCCCAGTATTAAAAACATTGGTGGCGCAGTGCGCCCCCCCCACAGGATCCCCTCTCCCCTGCTTCTCCGATCGGAGCCTCAGCAGTGTAATGCTGGGGCTCAGATCGGTTACCATGGCAGCCAGGACGCTATTGAAGCCCTGGCTGCCATGGTCAGCTCCCTGCTGCTGTGTGCACAGAGCAGCAGGGACAGTGTGAGCTCCTAGTCACCCTGATAGATCTCTATGAATAGGACAAGGGTTCTAGTCCCTAAGGGGGCGAAAAGTTAGTTAAAAAAAAGTAATAAAAATAAAACCCCAAAATATTAAGTATAAATGAAAAAGAAAGATTTACAAAAAAAAACCTACTCATTAACAATAAACATTAATTTTCAGCAGATTTGTGTAGGAATTTTTATTCCAAAAATAAAAATTCCCAGAATATCGGTATAAATTATCGGCTATCAGCCTGAAAGTTCACAAATTATCGGTATCGGCCCTAAAAAATCAATATCGGTCGATCCCTAATTTGTAACCAGTCAGTTATCATCGGTATAATAATGTCTTGTGGCCCCCATACAGTAATGTCGTCTTGTTGCTCCTGTATGGGGGCAACAGGGAGACATTCTATTTTATCAAGTGCCATCACCATGTGCAGTACAGCTTGCAGGCAGGGCCAGGGCCACAGAAGACCTAGAAGACAGTACAACCTTTATTTCTGACACCTGAGCCGTTAGGGTCTCTCACTCCTCTTCCCCCACCTTGGCTTGGACACGGACTGCTAACTGACTTTGCGCGCCTCGCTCCTGTGCTCGGCCAGTGGGCGGAGACTTGAATATGTGAGCGAGGAGGAGCCGGCGGATGCCGCTGCAGAAAGTAATATGTACGGTACGCATGTGCACGATGCAGGGGTGGGCTGACAGTTTTAGGAGCGGTCAGCATGCTAAAAGCTGCATGACCGCTCCTATAACTTCACCAAATACCGCGGTTATTTGGAAACAGCGATATCGCCATATTGCTGTTTCGTACTACTGCAGTATATTGTTGATACCGGTTTACCGCTCAACCTTACCATACTCTCATTCAGATGCTGCTTTGACAAACCAGCAGTAAAATGCATTGCGAGGACTCTCGTGCTCACGCACATAATGGAGAGGACTCAAGGAGGAGTCCTCTCAATGTATTATACTGCCAGTTTGTAGGAGCACAGCGTCGGAAGGCAAATGAGTATGGAGATAAAAATTACATAACCGAACTCAACATCACTTACATTACACACTGATTACTCTAGTTTGGGGGGTGTTTTAGCACTGACAGATTCTCTTTAGGAAATGAATAGTGTAAACCCAACCCTTCTGCGCGTTATCAAAGCATAAAAATTGACGTCAGAATCAATGTCCACAAGTGATATTGTTCATACAGCAGTATATGACTAATGTACTATCCCTGTAATATTCTGTGAGTGACAAATAACATTGCATTTTCTGAACATATGAACAGTTCCTTGAAGCTTACAGAGGGTGCTGTTTTGGATAAATCACTGGTATATTAATGTGCACTCTAGTGAAAAGATATATAACCACTCTCACTGCTGGCTAATTTCAACACCTAATACTGGGTCTAAACGACTATAGCCCATAGTTTTTGCCACTGGGACTTGTGAGCTGGCAGTGGGCTGGATGGTCTCTAGTGCTCAACGCATCTCACCCTCCTCTTCGGTGTTCAGGTGATGCTGTGTCCCTGGAACCAGCTGTTTGGACTTTTAGCATGTTCTCACTTGACTTTGACACTGCTAACATTCACATGTGGACAGAGAGGGCCCCTCTTACTTAAAGGGATTGTCTCCTCTGAGACAATGGGGGCATATCTCTAAGATATGCCCCCAGTTGGGACCCACACCTATATCGAGAATGGAGAGGGCCAAAGTGGTGGCTGGAGGACTCTGGTCCGGCCACCACCAAGCGCTCTCCCTATAGAGGTTAATGGGAGCGCACCACACTTGACCGGCACTGTTCCCATTCACCTCTATGGGCCAGACGGAAATTTTGGCGGCCTCATAGAAATGAATGGAGGGTGATTGCGCAATGCGCCCTCCACCACTTTCGGGGCTCCTTTTAGGAGAAAGAGGCCGGTCCCAGTGGTGGGACCCACACCGAACAAACAATGGGGGCATATCCTGTCGATATGCTCCCATTATCTGAGATGAGAAAACCTCTTTAAGTGGATCATCACACATTACTCTGACACGTGCAGTGCTCTTCTATGTACATCTTTATTTAGAGCTTTCCTACTGTTAACCCTATTCTACTACTATTCCAGCAGCAGCAGCAGTAAAATAACAGCGGGTTACCTAACTATATAGGAGTTTTATCCATCTGGTACAGTAGGACAATAGTCTGGATTTAAAGGGGAATTCCCATTTTGGACAAGGGGAATTCCCATTTTGGACAATGATGGCACAGTGCTAGGATATGCCATTGATGTCAGATGGTCCCAGGGGTCCCACCCCTGTGAGGGAGAGCACATCACTCAAGAGTGGCCACTCTCCATTCAACGCTATGGGAGTTCCTAAAATAACTGAGCACTGGCTCCGCCATTTCCTGCAGTCCCACAGCAATGAATGGAGAGGTGGCCGTACATGCGCAGTGTTTTCTCCATTTGGTGCTATGGAACTTCCAAAAATAGCTGAGCACACCATAGCAGTGAATGGATTAAATGCGGAGCATGGTCAGTCTGCTCGCCTTCACCTCGGTGTCCCTGTTCTGGAGATAGGAGCAGGTCCCAGACATTCTGACATTAATGGCATATCCCAGTGATGAGATAGGCCAACCCCTTTCATGTTAAATGGTGTGGTACTGCCAAAATGAAAACGGAAAAACTGCAAAAATGTATTAAAGAAATATTTTTCTATAACTATTACGTTTAAAAATAAATACCCCTTTCTGAAAGAAGTGGCCCTTTAAATAAATTAAATAAGATTTTGTAAGTGAAGGAAGAGATCTAAATCTGGAAGATTTTTGCCTAGATTTCTGCTTCGGATAGGGTCACATGATGCAAGTGCGAAGAAAAATGAACTCGCTTTTACTAGATGTGGAAAGTCTGACATATTCCTGTAACAGAAACTGACTATTGTGTGCACGTGAAAACGATGTCTTAAAGGGTCCTTTCGATATTTTTGTAAGTGGGCACCAACTTGTCATCCTACCCGAATCACCCGAGTCACCATCTGTTTACCACTACGAAAGCAATGAATTATGTGTATATTTCTGAATACTAGGAAAGCAAATGGCCAACAGAAATAAACCTTTCCCCTTCGTTGCCTGAAATGAACCGGTTAGTGAAACGCCTGTTTTTCTTCTTCTTGTGTATGTGTGAAGGAGAGAGTTCAGTGACATGCATTATGTAATTCTTAGTTTGTACAAGGTCTGTATGTAATAGTTAAACATGTTTGCCTTTGTTTACCCGTGCTGAATAGATATTGGCACAGGAGACCAATGTGGAGCAGGCGCCCAAGCAAAGAGGTCATTTTACATTATTGGGAAATTTCTTGTTTTTTTTTCATCTTGGTAAGAAAAATGATATTGTTTTACTGTATATTACTAGAGCGGGTACAGCTGTATCACCCCTAGGCAGGGGATACACATTGAACCTGAATATATGTAGCAGAATGCAGTCACCTCCTCTAGTCTCTGTCTCCGGCTGTCACTACTCACCTAACTAAAATTTTCAACCTCTTGCAAACACTGTCACAACCCCATCATTAAAAATATCCTTCTCTTGACCTGTCCTGCGCAACTAACAGAACTGTCTTCAATCTTCCCTTCATCTCTAAACTCCTGGAGCGTCTGATCTACTCTCTCTTCATCCAGTATCTCTCTGCTAACTCTTTCCTTGGTCCATTGCAGTCTGATTTCCACCCTCTACAGAAACTGCCCTTACCAAAGTGACAAACAGCCTCCTCACCTCTAAATGCAGTGGTGATTACTCTCTACTAATTCTCCTCAATCTCTCTGCAGCATTTGACACTGTAGACCACCATCTCCTCCTCACCATGCTCCAATCTATTGCCGCTCTCTTGGTTTTCTTCCTGTCTCTCTGACAGCTCTTTCAGTGTATCATTTGCTGGCTCTTCTTCCCTACTCATCCTTTTGCTGTTGGGGTTCCTCAGGGTTAAGTCCTAGATTCTCTCCTCTTCTCTCTATACACAACCCCTTTGGAACAGACCATCAGCAGATTTGGTTTCCAGTACTATCTCTATGCTGGTGACACCCAGCTTATACACTTCAACCTGTGATATCACCGCTTCTGTACTTAAGAACACCAGAGACTGTACTCTCCGCTATCTCTAATATCTTGTCCTATCTCCATTGGAAATGTAATCTTTCAAAAACGGAACTTCTTGTGTTTTCTCCATCTACTAACCTACCTAAGCCTGAGTTTGACACTGATCCATTTCCACCTTTATGACTGTAACTCATTATTAATTGGCCTCCTCCTCACTAAACATTCCCCTCTCCATTCTATCCTGAATGCAGCAGCCAGACTCCTCTGTCTGTAACCACTACACCTGTTCCAGTCATTGCATTCAATTTAAACTGCTCATTCTAGCCCACAAACCCTCCACAGTGTTGTATCCCCTACATCTTCTCACTAATCTCTACCTACCACCTTGCCACTATGACTTACAACTAGCATCCAACATAATCCAAACCTCTCACTCTCGTCTTCAAGACTTCTCTCGGGCTGCACCAGTCCTCTGGAATGGTCTGCCCCAAGCATGCTAATTCACAAGGCCCAGCAGCACAAAATACCTCAGCAGTAACTGCCTCTCTGTGGTGGCCGGCACCACATTGTACTGTCCTCCTACTTAGTTGCCTCAGAATGGCGATACAGTTGAATTTAAGAGTCATTAGAGGAGCTTCAGAACATTATGTACCTGGCTGGTGGTCTTGAGGAGGGCTTAGGTGGCACCCTTGGCATCTGTGCACTGAGAATTTTCCCCGTAAGGTCTATGGCCAGTTATTTGTATCTGATATATATATATATATATATATATGTGTCATCAATATCTTATAAGTGGGGGGTCCAACACCTCAGCTGTTTAAAGGGGCCCTAGTCTTCAGATCAAGCACACATTATTTAGCGTCTGTGCTTGGTTTTGTAGCTCACTTGAATTTAATTATTTAACTACTTTATTTGTCTTTATCAGTATTTGGGGCTAAGGGTTGTGCAGGGTGAGAGCAACTTGGCTGCTTTCTTCCAAAAACAGTATCACATCTGTCCATAGGATCTGCTTGAGATTGCATCACAGCCCACTTTGGATCAGCGATCTGGCACACCGAACACAATCCATGGACAGATGAGGCGCTGTGTTTGGAAGAAAGCCATGTTTCTCTACTCCTGGAGACCCCTTTATGTGAGGTCAGGTCTGAAGTTTTGCGTGCAGTTATCATTTAAATATTCACAGTGAACGTTTACGAGTTGACACCCCCACAACTCAATGTCTCTTTTCATACCTGTGGATCAATGGGCACCATTCTTTTCCGAAGAGGCCACCCCAGAGGCCATCAGTTAATATTTCACCTGTATTGATAGGAGTAATATTTGTCCATACTGCGGCTGAGAAATCCAGCTCTTGCAAGTTGGAGCTTTTGTAGTGAGAACAGATAACTGGGCTCCCATAGCAACTGTCATGGAGGTTCTCATTGCAAATTGGTTTACAAACTTAACTCATTGTTATCCGTCACTCATTTTGATAGAATTTCATAAAAAAAATAATAATAATTCAATCCGATTTCTACCAGATATCTACTACAGAACTGTAAAACCTCACCCACAGGGTTGTCCAATGAAAAATATTCAGCAGTTTTTAAATCT
Source organism: Bufo gargarizans (assembly GCF_014858855.1). Classification (NCBI taxonomy): domain Eukaryota; kingdom Metazoa; phylum Chordata; class Amphibia; order Anura; family Bufonidae; genus Bufo; species Bufo gargarizans. Next base: position 150,147,239 of record NC_058084.1, read on the forward strand.
GTACTTGGATCTGAATACTTTTTGGAAATGAGTGTAATTAAAAAGTTTGTGTAGCCACTGAGTTATTTAACCAAATGTTTCTGTATAGCGCCACCTTCTGTTTTTATTTTTTTCCCATATTTCTATGTCCTCTGGTTGAGGTGGAGGCCCCATGACCTGTGATGGAAAGAGAGATGCAGCAGAAAGGAGCTGCCCGTTGAGCTGCCATCTTGCTATAAATCTAGCAGAGCATTGGAACAATGAATGTGGAGATTTCTGCGTCCATGTGCAGTACAGGGCTGGTTCTAGCTTTGTTAGAAAGAGGTTGTCATGTACTAAATGATTATATATATATATATATATATATATATTATTAATTAATAGATGAGCAGCACACAAATCCAAGAGGTGCAATTCCTTGAAATGGATCGCGGACTCTGATCCAATTAGATATATGTAGAGAGAGAATCCAAGGCAGCACACAGATATCCGTGAAAAATAAAGGGTATTTTATTCACCCATGTGTGGACAGCAACGTTTCAGCTCTCTTTGGCTTGACAAAGGCTCCATAGAGAGAGCTGAAACGTTGCTGTCCACACATGGGTAAATAAAATACCCTTTATTTTTCACGGCTATCTGTGGGCTGCCTTGGATTCTTTCTCTACATATATATATATATATATATATATATATATATATATATATATATATATATAATTATATTATATGTGTGTGTGTATAATATTTTTTTTTTAACCTTAATGATGGGATTACTCCTTTTAATCCTGCAACAGTCACATAAAAATTGGAATAACACTTAAAAATGTCCCCTTTTTTTATAGTAGATTTTGAATTGGTCTGAAGTAAATACAGCTTGCGCACAGCTCAAGTGTCTGAAGTGCAGTTTAACCCCTTAGTGATCTAATTTTAGTCTTTAGGCCTAGTCATTTTTCCCTCCTGTATTCAATCGGTCATACTTTATTTTATTTTTATTTGTATTTCTTTTTTCCTTCTTCAATTTAGCTATATGAGACAATAAACTTTGCGGAACAAGGAGGCAAAATAAAAAACCCTATAGGAAATTCAGTGCTGTCCCTAAACCATGCAGCCCTTTGCAGGAGCCCAGTTTGTCTTACTGCTTTGTTTTGTAAAACTAATTGTAAAAGATGGTTTATGATGACAGTATGAGAAAATGGGTCTCGTTTATTAAAAGTGCCATGCCATTTTTTTGCCATAAAGAAGTTGCAAGACTACGTTTTCTTTCTTTCTTTTGCCTGATGTTCTGTGCACGAATCACTGCAGCGGCCGATCGCTGACCTCGGTCATGCGCAGGACATCTCTGCTGATACCAGTGATTGGCTGCAGCGGCGACCTGTGTGCACAGAACGTCACCGATTTCACCCGCAAACCAGCAACGGTGAATGCCGGAACGCAGAGCAGGAAGTAGCAGTGGAGTAACATTAGTTTATTTTAGGCCGTTTACAGGGGTTGCCTGAGAGAGAGAGGGATTAAGGCATGTTAGTACATTTATAGTGAATTTTCTACCATGAATCAGAGGGTTGCTTTAACTTGTATACAAGTGAGCATTGGTTTCAAGGAAATTATCATTTCGCCATGTCTGGTGGCCAATCACATCTGTGATGGGTTTAAGATGACAGATCTGACGCGTCAACACAGCAGTGATGCCATGACAACATGCTACATCTGACCGACAAAGGAAGAACATGGAACTTTGTGGTGTTTTTGTTCTTGTTGATCATTACAGCCATTACCTTGGTGGATCTGCTCCACCAGTTCCTTCATAAGGGAAGATTATTGCTTAAGTATTAACTTTCTGCAGATTCTTTCTTGTCACCTATTCATGTGTCCATAGCAGCCGTCTGCTTGGATTACATGTTATTCCTTCCTCCATGTTTGTGTCGTCTTGATCAGTGTGGACTTTTAGCATTTTTTTTTTTCCACCCACAATAGTCTTTAATTTATTAGCTTTTCCATTCAATCAAGAAACCTTTTTAGGATTTTTTTTAATGCAGCCGTGCCGGATGGTGTGCTATGACTTTATTTTGAAAAGGCTTCTCGAAACAGACTCAGATTTATCAAATTATCAACCTTATGTACTCCACCTCACGCACGTAGGCAGGTTTTTGAAGAACCTGGGATAGGTAGTGTCTTAAATGAAGCTTCTTAGCTTTTTCGGATTTTGTTCTCTTAAGTTAGTTAGGGTACAACCTGAGGGTAGTGTACATCAGATCTTGCGTCACTTGTTTCATCATTTTAAAAGTTTAATATATCTTACATTATCGGTATAGTACATATGTGTATGTTTTATGGGTCCATTTGTCAAAATGTCCCTTTTATCGATTACTCCTTGTGGCTGCCCCCATACAGTGTAACGTCTCCTTGTGGCTGCCCCCATACAGTGTAACGTCTCCTTGTGGCTGCCCCATGCAGTGTAACGTCTCCTTGTGGCTGCCCCCATACAGTGTAACGTCTCCTTGTGGCTGCCCCCATACAGTGTAACGTCTCCTTGTGGCTGCCCCCATACAGCGTAACGTCTCCTTGTGGCCGCCCCCATACAGCGTAACGTCTCCTTGTGGCCGCCCCCATACAGCGTAACGTCTCCTTGTGGCCGCCCCCCATACAGCGTAACGTCTCCTTGTGGCCGCCCCCATACAGCGTAACGTCTCCTTGTGGCCGCCCCCATACAGCGTAACGTCTCCTTGTGGCCGCCCCCATACAGAGTAACGTCTCCTTGTGGCCGCCCCCATACAGCGTAACGTCTCCTTGTGGCCGCCCCCATACAGTGTAACGTCTCCTTGTGGCCGCCCCCATACAGCGTAACGTCTCCTTGTGGCCGCCCCCATACAGCGTAACGTCTCCTTGTGGCCGCCCCCATACAGAGTAACGTCTCCTTGTGGCCGCCCCCATACAGTGTAACGTCTCCTTGTGGCCGCCCCCATACAGTGTAACGTCTCCTTGTGGCCGCCCCCATACAGTGTAACGTCTCCTTGTGGCCGCCCCCATACAGCGTAAGGTCTCCTTGTGGCCGCCCCCATACAGCGTAAGGTCTCCTTGTGGCCGCCCCCATACAGCGTAAGGTCTCCTTGTGGCCGCCCCCATACAGCGTAAGGTCTCCTTGTGGCCGCCCCCATACAGCGTAAGGTCTCCTTGTGGCCGCCCCCATACAGTGTAACGTCTCCTTGTGGCCGCCCCCATACAGTGTAACGTCTCCTTGTGGCCGCCCCCATACAGTGTAACGTCTCCTTGTGGCCGCCCCCATACAGTGTAACGTCTCCTTGTGGCCCCAAGTGGTTTTTTCTTCTAAATGGGCATTTATCGCGCTATAGATCGTTATCGCAATAAATTTCTTAATATCGTTATCGTGGGAATATTTTTGATATCGTCCAACCCTACATCCAACTGACAGGTTCTCTTTAAAGAAGGATTCTGGTCAAAACGGAGACCTATGGACCGATGGAGTGGTTTATGAGGTAAATCTACCTCTTACTACTGTCTGTACTCTTTAGTAACAAGGCATGTGCTGTGTGGATATTTTAATGTGCACAGACCATACATTTTGGTGAAAAGGTGAATTCCTGTCCCATTCAATCCAATAACATTTGCATCTATTGACACGTTGGGTAAACTTCTAATTAGAATGTCATCACAGGATTTTGTGCTTCAGTGAAGAGCAAATTTAGCATCAGTTCCAGTTTAGATGAATGATGGTTTCTTGGTAATGTGTACTTTCTGGAATCTAAGTCACCACATAGTAACGGGTTGATTTTAGACATACTTCAGAGTACATGCATTCCCTGCCTTCAGGAGAGGCCTCCCAGATCTTGGTTCACTACTTTGTAGCAGTGGCATTAGCAACGCTAATGGAAGTGAAGGCCCATCACCTATACATCCTTTGGCAACCCCTTAAAGGGGTGCTCCCATGAATAATGTAAAAAAATAATCATACATAATCTAGTGCATGACAACTTCTTTGTACCTCACATTGATCCAGATCTCCACATTCATTGCGCCAATATTTCTGCTAGATTTATTTCAAGTTGTCAGCTTAGGGGACATGCCCTTTATCAGAAGTGTGTCCTTCCTGCTGCAGCTGGTGGCAGATGAAGGATTAAACAGTGAGCAGGACAGAGAAATTAGAAAAAGATATACAGATAGATTTCATTGAATAAGTGCCCATTCACACGGCCGTGTTTTTCTTTCCGCATCTGGTTCGCAATTTTGCGGATTGGATGCGGACCCATATATTTCAATGGGACCGCAAAAGATGCGGACAGCATCAAGATAGAACACGTTCTATTCTTGTCCGTTTTCCAGACAAGAATATGCATTTCTATCGTAGGGTAGGACCTTCTGGATCTGCAAAATGCAGAACGCACACTGCTGGTATCCTTGTTTTCTGGATCAACAAAAACGTACAGTCGTGTGAATGGACCCTAATTCAATAGCAATAATACATTTTTAATTGCATGCAATTAAATAATTATTGAGATCCAGGTGCTGGTTTGATAACTGTAGAATATTTTTCATGGGACAACCCCTTTAAAGTAGCCAGTTTTTTATTGCTTGCATTACCTAAATCCGTTGCCCTTTGAGAGGGTCTGTTCGTCACATGAATTAATTAGAAGCCTGCCATGTGCATATCTGGGATTCAGCAGGCGCCGTACGCACGGAATTGGTTTTATTTACTTGTGTGGTCCCTTTTGTTCCGTGTAACGTTAAGTGTTTGCTGAAACACAAACCTGGGTGAGGGACAGGGTAAAGGAAACACACAGCTGCTGCGTAATCCGCGAAATGCAAATAGCGGCCGGGCTGATGTGTTATCTTTAGCTAATTTTTGTACATAAGAAGTCTATTTTAAGAATTAACCCCATTGGTAGATGCAACACATATTCTTAGTTGTACGTCACCTTATTTCAGATAAATGAACTTTAAAAAAAAAATGAACTTTAAAGAATAAACGGACATTATATCTTTCTTATAAGAAATTAAAGTGGGGCACTCACTAAAAGTATAGGGATCTTGAATTTATTTGAGACAATAAAAGTACAATAAACGTCATAAAATATCAATAATGCAATATAATAACAAGGTTATACTAAAATTGAATAAAAAAGATACGGTACTGTCGATGATAGGCAATAATAATAACAGCAATAAAATGAATAAAAAGAGAATTAAATACACAACTGGTTAAATGAATAAATTGATAAAGATCCCGATGGATATAGTTAAAATGTTGAGTTCATGCATCAACTATAGAAGCGTTCACTAGTTGAATCCTGAAGAAAAAGTTCCATGTATGATAATCCGCTCCGACAACCAGTCTTTGAGTTGAATTGTCTCAAGCAAGAGGGATCAGGGTCCCAAGCGTATGCAGCTAACTGTCTATGTTAGATATCAGTTTGGCTGCTAGTACGCACAGCGGTGTCCCGCTGTAGTGATGCGATCGCTTACAAGTGCAGTGTACAAGTGCTTACCCGAGGCTTCTGGATGGTAATTCCTCGACACGGTGTGTTGGTATACTGCACCGGTCTCAAGGGTTGATATCTTGTTTCAGATTTGGCGCCAGTTAAAAAGTTTGTTACACGCGGTTTAGATTACCTGCGTGGTGCAACACCGATGGTTCCGGTGATTGCTCTGGCCCACAGATGATAGCTTCCAGGCTTCTCGGACTTGTAGACCCACTTTGTCCTGGTGGGGGGAAGGATACCAGACGCGTTTCGGGGATTTACAAAGCAGACCCCTTCCTCAGTTATATCTTTCTTGATGACAAAGCAATAGCTGTAATTATACTAAATGTTAATCCCCTGTGCCGTATACGACTTGTGACTGCTGCAGCCAGTCCACTGCCCTCAGCGGTATAAGGAACAAGACTGCTGAGGACCATGATTATCTGTAGGGGGGTCATGTGCGTACACCTGCACGTCACTGCTGCTAACTTGTATACATTGGTTGCAACTAGTCACGGTCCTCAGTGGTATATGGCATGATACTGCAGAGGGCAGTAATTGGCTGCAGCAGTCATATACCAAATGCCGGCATGTCACCGCTGCTGCCTTGTATGCAAACAGTGGGGAGTGGACTGGAGCTTTTGTGCAGAGAATGACAGGGAGAAAAACAGGTTAAGTTTTATTCATTATTTTAAGACCTTTAGTATTGGGGGGTTTTAGGATAACTTTTATAACCCTTTTAAATGTAAATTATGAAACTAAATAAAAAAAAAAAAAAAAGAGACTTTCCCTTTAATTGCATTTCACTTGCATTCCTATTTCTACATGGAGACCACATCCCCAGAATTGGTCATAGAAAATGACTGTGAAATCTGCGGTGGAAATCCTCGGCATAAACCGACATGGATTTGTTGTGGATTTAACAGCCGCATTGCAGACCAATTTTTGCTGCAGAATAAATTTTTTTCAGGATGTGGGTAGGGCAGATTATGCTGCAGATTTCATCCTATTCGTTCTAAGGCTCCATTCACACGCCCGCAATTGTGGTCTGCATCCATTCCGCAATTGTGCGGACCCATTCGCGCTTTCCTGTGCGCGCCGCCAATATTTTGGTCCGCGGCTCCTGAAAAAAATAGAGCATGTCCTATTTTTGTCCGCAATAGCTATTTCGATGGGGGTGCCGGCCGGGTGTATTGTGAATCCGCAATGCACTACGGACGTGTGAATGGACCCTAAGGGATGAAATCCGTGGTACAGATCATCAGGTCAGTTTACACTGTTTTTTTTTTTTTTGCAGTGTATCGCTGAGATTTATTAAAAGCAGTAAAAAGCTGGGGATTCGCTGCTTACACATCGGCAGAGGTAAATCCACTGAGAATCTGTGTTCTGTGTGGACTTACTCGTAGGGTAAGAAATCTTGACCAGATGCTGAGAAAACTCTGTAAGGGTACTTTCACATCTGCGGCATCCGGCTCCAGCAGGCTGTTCTCTGCCGGAGCTGATCCGGCCTAGCTGGATAGTGTGGTGCACCACTGGACCCCATAGACTAATGGGAACTGTCCGCTTTTCAGCAAAATGCTGGATTTCAGACGAACAAAATACGTTGCATGCAACAGTTTTTGTCCAGCCGAAAACCCAGCACTCATGCCAAAAAGCAGCCAAATCCTTTTCCAGCGTATGGGGTCTGCACGTCACTATCCGACTATGTCGGATCTGAAGAACTCTGACAGTTTTTTTTTTTTTTTTTTGCCAAATCCGGATACTGCAGATGTGAACAAACCCTAAATTGACCTGGGGTGTAGCCTTGACATCTGCAACACATCACTTCGTGCCGCGGTTATCCACTGCAGATTTCACCCTTTGCAGTGCATGGCGTGAAATCTGCTACAAAATCTGCAATAAATCTGCAGTGGGAGTTCTGCCCTGTGTGGTTGTACTTATTAAAACAATGGCTCAAGCCTAGACCCTGGGACCCTGTCTTTCATGGTTAGGCAGTTCTCTCTAGGATCATAGTGCCACTGACTTGACAAGAGGAAGGTCTTCTCTCCCACCCATAATTCTACTTGTATATACCAGAGCACAATTGTACCACCGTTTGGAGCTGGTAGAGATTTATTGATCATATTTTAGGATACATTAATTTATCTGTCTGTGGTAATGTGACAAACTGTTCCAAATTTATGGAAGTGATTCGAAAAGGTGAGCACAAGTCATTACTCTTCCTTGCACTGCCTTCTGAGCTGAATAATGGCGCTCCTCTTTAATACATTTGGCAGATTTTACTAAGGCACACTCCTTTTTCTAGACTGTCGAGGCACGTGTGTCAATGTGACAGTGTCACACCATTTTGTTGAATACAATTTTTGAAATTTTTACATAAGGGCTTTTTTCTAGTGTGTAAGTGTGTCATAACTGGAAAGTTTGCTTTGCTTAGGTGTGAAGGTCTCTGTAGGACAACCATTGTGATCTGCGGCACGTAATGACTCCCTCAGGAACTGATCAATGTCTTGTGTGGTTTGCTCTGACAAGAGTCCTGTGGGGAGATGGTGTTTACAATCATGAACTAATTTCCACTCGGCATCTCTGTATTTTATATAGGAGTTCTTGGACATCCCATACGGTCATGACAGCAAGGGTTCTACGATCATTTAAGTGCCTCAAAAAACAGAATAGTGTCAGAATAATTTTCACTCATGAATGGTAAAACGTTTTTTAAAAGACCTGCAGAAGTAATGCAGCAAGCGAGGAGCTGGCAATAGAACCCAATAAAGGACAGGCGACGATGCACAGGAAATGACTGCGCAGCCAATCACTGGCCAAGGTGGCTCATTTCCTGCCTGTCAAGAGGGACCATGAAATAGAGACCAGTGGGGGACTGGAAAGTGTAGGAACAGAAGTGGTGTGGAGTTGGTATAAAGTATCGCTATTTTTATTATTTGAAACCAATCTAAGCAGGTTTTGAGGGAAAAAAATCATTTAGAAGACGAGTGGATTCCTCTCACGTTAGGGTCTGTTCACCCTTTCTTTAGGCTGGATTCACAGGTTTAAGCTCTAGCCGTGTTATCCATCGGGTTTTCTTGCATGTGTCATGGCCCCATTGTGGATTTAAGTGAGCTGAACTCACAGCATCCTCGGGAATCTATGATGCTGTGAGTTCGGGTCAGTTAAGCCCATGGTGAAGCAGTGACAGATGCTGGAAAAGCAGACTTGTGAATCCGGCATAAGGGTCTGCTCCCATATCCTGTGCTCCCAGCACACATACCAAACATATCCATGGACCCAGTGTATTCTAAGTGTTCTTTTAGCGTACGCTGGATAAGTATACGCCGCCATACCTTTTTTTTTTTGTACTCCGTACCCGTAGGAAAGTAAAGTCTACAGTGCCTTCCTATACAGAGGAACACCGTAAACATTTTTGTACCATGCGGTATATGTATTCTTACAGTGGGAGTCAATGGTTGAGTGTGGCGGCATGATACGTTCGGAAAGATTCCTAACATATACCTTCAGCGAAAAAAAAAAAAAAGATCAGAGCCTAAGCCCAGCAGAACCACAGTTTTGTTAGAGTTGTCCGTGGTAATGACAACTCTTGGACAAGCTAAAAGCCTAAAATAAAAAATTGTGTTATCCTCGCCCTGTTCTCCACCGATGTTCTCTGTGGTGATGGTGCTCTCCAACTGCCGCTACAGCCAGTCTCTATCATCCCCGTTAGACAAGTAAATTCACTAGATTTTTTATGATCTTAGGCCTCATTCATATCACCGTTTCTCCTTTCCGTTCTCCGGCTCCATTGAGGGGCAGGAGAACAGAACGATGGATTCTGCAGATAACAGAGACCTAACTGATAGGGTGTTTCTGGACCCAAACGCGTAGCTTAAAGGAAACCTGTCACTAGGATTTTGTGTATAGAGCTGAGGACATGGGTTGCTAGATGGCCGCTAGCACATCCGCAATACCCAGTCCCCATAGCTCTGTGTGCTTTTATTGTGTAAAAAAAACTATTTGATACATATGCAAATTACCCTGAGATGAGTCCTGTACGTGAGATGAGTCAGGGACAGGACTCATCTCAGGGTAATTTGCATATGTATCAAATCTTTTTTTTACACAATAAAAGCACACAGAGCTATGGGGACTGGGTATTGCGGATGTGCTAGCGGCCATCTAGCAACCCATGTCCTCAGCTCTATACACAAAATCCCGGTGACGGGTTCCCTTTAATGGGGATCTACGATGCTCTGGGTTCAAACTAGTTCAACCCGTGGTCAGTCACATCCCAAATACTGATGCATATTGCGTTCGTAACGCACGTTTTGTGGACCTGGTCGCATGGGTCTGCGAGAGCTCACAAGCCATGGGGCTGCTGTCGCACCTACATCCAGGGTGTCCACCCATTGATTCTGATACACTGAATGGAAGTCAGACCCCCCCACTGATCTAGTGGATAGGTGAAATTTGCTTCTAACTGGAAGACCCTTTAATAATGCACCACAGTGTGACTACTGACCTGCCACTTGTTTCTTGGCAATTGCAGGTTTGCAAACAGTTGACTGTTTCTATCAAGATCCTCCACTAATTAGTCCGTTAATTGGAAGACTATTACCCTAGACGTTGCAGCAGAAAAAAATAAAAATAAAAAAACATGAGTTGGGGTGCCGTACCCTCCCTAGAGTGGTGTTTTAATGAAGCTGGCACCAGAACAGGTGTGTAAGGAGCCCAGGATTGTTACCATTAAGCAGATCCTTTGGGTGCCGGTAGCTGCTCTTTAACGGCCTAATGAACCTTCTGCCATAGTACAAGTGCTAATGACTGATGTGCTGAAAAATGAAGACATCTAATGGTGCAAGTGGTAACATTTCTGTGTTTGGATGTTATTGACGAGGAGCTCAGGCAATGGGGAATTTGGCCATTGCTCTAGAATAGTATTTCAAACCAGTCGAGGGAACGATCTTGCATTTAACGGAAGCCATGTGAGACTATTTTGCTTGGGGCCCTGCTTTGAACGTCTTTTGGGTAAAGATGTACTTTGGAGTGTTTTTCTGTTGCTTTGGCACCTGATCTAATTTTATTGCATTTCTGCTCGTAGAGCATTTAGGCCTCACGCACACGACTGTGTGAGTTTCGCAGTCCGTAAAACAGACTAGTATAGGACGTGTTTTATGCGGAACAAAAATACAGTCGTGTGCATGTAATGACTACAAGAGATTATTGGGTACAATTGCCTTTTTACACTTTGATCAGCGCTGGCTTCAGTGGCCTTCTCTACTACTCCCATTCTATATATGCCCTGGTTAATCTAAAAGAAGCAAAATGAATAATTAGCTATTCCAGAAAAAAAACAACAACTGACGAGCGCGTTCTGCATTTAGTACTGCATGAGGCAACAATGCCTTTTTGTTGCTCAGTCATAGTGACAAACCTCTTCAAATTAGGCACCCATTCAGTTTCCCTAATTGAAATAAGCCTACATGTGTAATAACCTTATTTCTTGCAAAGTTGTCGCTAGTTAATCTCTACTGTCACAGCTGGAGAGAAGAGCCCACCATGATGATCTCTCATATTCAAGAGTACGGTACCCAGTCCATCAGCCCACAATTTTATGCCTCCTTTTATTTAGCTAGGACAGGGGTCCAGGGTAAGCCTCCCAAGTTACCCCAGCCACATTGAGGGAGATTCACTAACAAAATGCACTAGAATGTTGGTGCAAAGCATAGATTACAGAAAAACCGGTGTGTATGCTCCAGACGCCTGCTCAGGCCATTTAACTCCCTGGAAAAAGACTCGTGCGTATTTTTACGCATTGTATTTTTCTGGTCAGGACGCTGTATCAGGAGCTGCCAGGTCTGGTACACATGAAGCCACACCCCTCTATCGAAGCCCTGCCCTTCAAGGACATCTCTCTCACCAGGAGCAGCTCCAGACTACATTGTGGTTACAGGACCTGTGGTGATGTCACAGCCATGTGTGTGGGAGGAGTTAGGGAAACACAGGCTCCGTGTAGGACTGTGCTGGTGGAGAATGCAGAGGTACTTTATGTATGGAAGGTGTGTATAAAGCAGGGCTATGTCAGTGTAACCAGTGTAGTGTACAGTTTTCTGTGTGTAATGTGCACACAGTAGTTCTATCTGTGTAATGGATATGTAGCAAAGCTGTGTGTGCAATGTGTATATAGTAAACTATCTGTGTAATGAGCATGTGGTAGACCTGTGTATGTAATATGTATATAGTAGTGTCGGGTGGGCGCTGTGTATGGCAGCAGTGGTCTTTTATGTTTAGTGTATTATGTTGGATAAATATAAAATTGTCTACGTTTATTTTTGCATAGGAGACTAGCAATGGTTTCCCTGTAGAAATATCGGCCTCATAACGTTATGTGGGCCCATGCATATTATATATATATATATATACAAAGGGAAAAATGGCGGCACTGGCACAGGAGAAAAATGGCGGCACTGGCACAGGAGAAAGGCTCAGTTGAGCCGAAACGTTGCACCGTATGGTCGATTAAAAGAAGTTTATCACTTTCATCCTGCTGGAGTGCCGTCCTTTTTCTGGATATATATATATATATATATATATATATATATATATATATATATATATATATATATAAAATTTGTATTTTTACTCCGGCTAAAAGTACTCCTCAAAATTGGAGGAGTATTTTTTACCTTTCTGGAAAAAATGTAGTGCGACCTCTGGCTGGGAGTCGGGTTGCTGGCTGGGACCCCGACTGATCCAAAAAACGGAGTCCCAATCCACCGATCTGATCGAGTGGCAGGTCGCACATTTGCCCTGCCACTCCAGTTTCTCTGTTGGACTGCAGGAAATAGCAGAGCACAGTACTCTGCCACCTTTCGCCGTCCCACAAAAAAATGACTGGAGCTGCAGGGCGCATGTCCAACGTGATCAGATAGTTACCCCCTATCCACCATGTGTGCCAAAGTTTTAGTAGTAATACTAGGAGGTATTATAAAGTTAGACTAGACAGTCTAAAAGTAAGCATTATCAGCTGCTAGTTTTTTTACATGTCCAAAAAATTAGGATTAGTAAATCTACCCCAATATTCTGATGAATCATGAGACACCATGAAACATGAGAAATAGTAAGAGTAAGTAGTAGGCTTCCTCTTAGGCCTCATGCACACGGCTGTGTTTCGCGGCAGAGAGCGGTCCGTGGTAGCCCGGCCGGGATAATCTATACGAGTGTATTACTGTACAGCAGCGGCGTCATAGCAACCAATGACGCCGTGCGCTCTTGCTGTCAGCAGGAATCCCGGCCGGGTTATCACGGACCGCGTTCGGCCGCGGAACACGGCCGTGTGCATGAGGCCTTAGACGCAGCAGCAGCAAATGTTTTTTTCTCCTCTGTATAATGTGATGCTTCATAGCTACGTTACCTTTATCTGTGCACTCACTGGGGCAGGTTTACTAATCCTATAAATGGTGTAAACGTAGACCGACTGTCTAGACCTGCACCAGATGTATCACAGGCTCAGGCTGGAAGATAACTGTGGTGCAGGCATAGACCTCTGACTCTATAGCAACTATTGGTTGGCGTAGTTTGAGTCAGAATCTTCCTTAAACAGGACCTTTCATTATTTTTTTTTGTTCAATTAAATACCTTTCTTTGCCAGGTAGCCTCCGCTAATGCTGCCGCCCTGCCTGTTTTTTTTTTTCAAATATCGCTCGTACACCCCGCTGTGCCCCCCTGCTGTTTTCCCGCCCAGTATGCTAATACTGAGCATTGGTACAGGGAGGAGGAGACGCCAGGGTTTCTCAGTGGGCGTCTTTCTCCCTGACTGTGCTGTGATCCAATCACAGCCAGAGAGAAGGTGAGTTGTTTTTTTTTCTCCCTGGCTGTGACACTCTCCGCAGTACCCGGCAAAGAAAGATATTTAATTCAACCAAAAAAAAAAAATCTATGAAAGGTCCTCTCTAAGGCTACTTTCACACTCGCATTTTGGGCGGATCCGTCATGGATCTGCAAAAACGGATCCATTACAATAATACAACCGCATGCATCCGTCATGAATGGATCCGTTTGTATTATCTGTAACACAGCCAAGACGGATACGTCATGAACTCAGTTGAAAGTCAATGGGAGACGGATCCGTTTTCTGTTGTGCCAGATTGTGTCGAGAAAATTGATCCGTCCCATTGACTTACATTGTGTGCCAGGACGGACCCGTTTGGCTCAGTTTCGTCAAGCAGACAGTAAAACGCTGCAGGCCTCCAGAGCGGATTGGAGACTGAACGGAGGCAAACTGATGTATTCTGAGCGGATCCTTTTCCATTCAGAATGCATTAGGGCAAAACTGATCCGTTTTGGACCGCTTGTGAGAGCCCTGAACGGATCTCACAAACGGAAAGCCAAAACGTCAGTGTGAAAGTAGCCTAATAATTGTGGTGCAATTTGAGCACAAAAGTTTCTTTTTAGTCCAGACCCATTTTCCACAAAGCAACGCTTTTTTGACAGTAAACCATTCCCCCTTTTTGGACAAGGCGCTGAAACTACACCTAGATTCTCCAAGTTGCGCTACTGTTCGGTGCAGTTTACTCTGAAATCTACGGTCATTGACATTACTAAATGTGGGCCAATGTCAGTAAATGAAAAATGAGGTCTTCCTGTATAGTTAGCAGAATGTTAAAGGGGTTATCCAAGATCTATAATGGCGCCCCCCCCCCCCCCCCCCCCTGATATGCCCGGGCCCAACACGGAGAGGTTGTACTTGCCTCGCTCCCCGGCACTTGTGTTGCTACTCATACCGGCAAGTCCGCTGCTGCATCTCCTCGGCGCATGGATGAAAACATTTGGCGCTAGGTTGGGTGGTCAGCCAATAGCACCCGCGATGCTAGGGAGGCTCGTCCCGGTCAAAGCCTGCTATTGGATAACCCCTTTAACATTTGTTTTGGGTTTTTTTTAAACCTCTTTTCTAACGTTGAGTGTTAGGCTACAGAGCAACTTTAAGGTGTGACTGTGCATTCTGTATTAGGATTTACTCAATGTAAAACGCTCAACTGTATGTGGTGATGGACCTTGACTGCATCCGTAGTGGTGGTCAGGACATTTATGTGCCTACATGCAACATGGTCAGCTTAAATGATAATAAAGCGCAATTGTAGAATTGCATAAAAAGATAATGTAATGTCATTTGTCTATGACCTCTATAGGAAGGCCTAGGTGTATTGCAGTTATCTGTTTCTGGATATATCAGGTTGAGTGCATGCTGCTGCAGTCAATTAGTCAAAAAGAATCCAGGTGGCATCAGTCATCCCAAGATAATAGAATGTCAAGCACTATGCCCAAGGGGGTATTTTATTTCACGTCCCCAGTCAATATAATAAGAAAATATATAAACATATTTTAAGTACTGTATTAAGTATGAGCTTATGAAAGGCTGGCTGGAGATGATATGATCGGTCTCTGAACTAACCAGCTATTATTTAATGTTTTCACAAGATGAAGGAATGGGGCAGACCTATAAAGATATCTAAAAGAATAGAAATGTGGGAAAAAATTGTCCTCAACTTTGCAAATGGTCATCTGCGTTGATGCCACGTGTTTTCTTCTGTAATAGCCAAAATGTCACAATCCTAGCTTTTAGCAGTAATAAGCAAGAAAAGTTATGAAGCAGATTCTCCTCTACTTTTTGTGTGCAGTGGTCTCCACCCGCCATCTCTGCAAACTAGACATTCAGCATGCCCAGGGGGAAACTGCAAAAAATTGCAAGTCATATAATGGCCATAAATAGTTATTACTCACGTATATACACTGTACTATTGATGTAATGCAAAGTTTTAGCTGAAATAGATACAGACATGCAAAAATAAACGGCACAAAATAAAAATAAAAAACATGCTTAGCAATTAATGGGTATTTGACGATCGAATACAATTTCTGATGATAGAGGTCTTTTTAATGCGAACAAACCACACCATCAGTGACATATAGGTGGTGTAGCATTCACGCTATGATCTGTGCAGCTCCAGAGCAGATCTTGCCCCGGGGGTTAAAATTTAACTGAAGTATGTGTACCATTTTAGTAGGCCTGGGGGAGTCCCTTCACTTTCCTGTCATTGCACAGTTTTTAGCTTTTTGTCCAGACCTGAAGAAAATTGAAATGCCAAATTCAATGCTAAATTGGGCCAAATCAAGTATATTCTTATTTTCTTTTATCGTCATTTAGTTTTAAATGGAAAATCATTAGTACTTTTGAAGTATATTATCAGCATTACAGTAGGTGAATTGTTATATATATATATATAAACAAAATGCGGGTCTCAGCAGCACAAGACAAAAAAACGGTGCACGTCCTCACAGCCGTGGGCTCAGGCGGCTATATATAATTTTTATTTTTATTTATTTACATGTGTTTTCAGAGGATTTCCACTTTTAACTTTCCACCCATTTCTTAGGGTTTGTACTATCTCTGCCGTTCATGGCAGAGATATGAATAATCTGTAATAAGTGCCGAAACGGCTTGGCTGGCGTTACGCTATACTCACACTAGCTTTATGAGAAAAATTGCTGCATGCAGAGGTATTTGGCTGAAACCCGGCCTTTATTCCAGAATGTGGCTGGATCCCATTATAGTCAATGGTAATCCAGCAGTTATGCCAGCCGCAATATTCATGGTGAACTCTGGCAGGTCGTTCACTTGTGAGATACCTGGGCAATTAACTGAAAGCCTGGTCACATGATACCTGTGAGGGTCACATGGCTGCCGCCATGTTTAGTCTTATCCAGCTCTGCTATTTATGCTTTTTACAGGACTAAAGAGGGGCGTACAATTTTTTTTCTTTAGGCAGAGGCTACTATATGAATATATAAAGATCTGCGATCAAAATTTTTAATGGATGTCTGTTAAATAAATTGTTCAACATCTATACGTAAATAAATGTTTTTACGGCTAGTGAATAGCTGGCATCAAAAATATAGGACTTTTCCTATTTTTGATAGTTTTTGCAGCCAGACACAGCCTGCTGAAATCAGTGGGCCCGTTTTTAACCGACCATTTAGACAGCGGTGAACCCGTCTAATGGGCGTTAAAAATGGGTACACTATGTCTAAAAAAATAAAATAAAAAAATAAAGTCCATTTAGGGGTTAAAATCTAAAGAAAATAATCTCTTCTATTTGCATACATGTGGACCCTCACTGGAGGCAGCAGGACCTAAAGCACACAGTTACGATGCTAGGAGAGTCAGGTCCTGAGGCCTTCAATGAGGAGCAGTTGTCCGCTCTTGCAAGTGGATGAGGGAGGGTTTTTAATTTTTTAAATTTTTGGGGGGATGTGGGGGGCACTATTGGAGGACGTTAATTCATGGCCATTATGAGGACACTATGGGGACATATATAGTTGGGGCACTGTCGGGGCTATTATGGATATATTAATGACGAATAAAAACTATTTCAAAATGACAGTTAAAGGATAAACGGTCAAAAAATGTATGCACGCATTGATGCCAAATGGCCGTGAAAAGCTGACAGTGTATCCGTTCTTAACAGGCGTGATTTTCCACTGTGTCATGTAAATGTAGCCTAAAGGAGGCCTGCCACACTTTAAAATTGCTATTTTGCTATACTAATATGTCTAAATATACTATATATTTTAAGAAAAATCTACTGTAACTGTGCATTGGTAATATGGAATTGAAAATCCTAAAATCAGAAATCGTATAGTAAAATAGCTAGGACCAGCCCTGTACCTCACATGGGTCCAGAGATCTCCACATTCATTGCTCCAATTGTTCTGCAAGATTTATTTTAAAGGGGTTTTCCAAGTGTTTAATACTGATCACCTGTCCTCAAGATAGAAACATAACGCAGGGAGGGGAGCGTCCATAGTGCATGAACCCAGACCCTGGGCACTGTATGCACAACACCAAGAAGAGCTATAAACAAGGTCCCAAGTAGCAGCGCCCTCCAGCAGAGGGTCTGACCCTTTGACCAAATGAATAGGACAGGTAAAAAAAAAAAAAAACAGGTCTGGGGCATTCACTCAGGCACAACACATGGGTGAGACTCCCACTTCCTCAGGTAAATCCTCAAGATAGGTCATCAATATCTAATAGTGGGAGTCCAACACCCGACAACCCCTGCCGATCAGCTGTTTGAATGAGCGTAACGGCCTCTTTTTAAGCCAGTGACATCACCTCCATTGGTCACATGGTCTCGGCACAGATCAGTTCCATTCAAGTGAATACTAGGCATAGCCGCTATCCATTGGACGGCGCTGTGCTCGGTAAGCTGCAAGGAGGCCGCAGTGTTCACAGGAGTGCTTCAAACAATTGGTCCTGGGGGGTGTCAGGTGTCGGACCCCCACCATCAGATACTGATGATGATCTATCCTGAGGATAGGTTATCGGTATTAAAAACTTGTAAAAACCCCTTTAAGCTAGCAGCTCAGGGGGGTGTGCTTTTTCATTTCTGCTGCAGCTGGTTGCAATTGAAGAATGGAACTGAGCATGTGCGACCATCTCAGTGAGGTGGACAGAGAAATTAGAAAAAGAACAGACAGCAGGTGGCGCTATACAGATAGATTTTATTGAATAAGTCTGTGGCAATTATAAACATGTTCAGATTCAGGTGCTAATTTGAAAACTAGAATATTTTTCGTGGGACTACCCCTTTAACTGTTGTGTTCAGAATGTGTTCAGCAACAAAGGTGACTGAGGAACACGAAAGGATTTCCGCTTTTGTTTGCTTTCACTCTCCTAGGATGTGTTGAAAGCGGCTTTATATTCCAGGCGCCTCACAGCTTTATATTGTACGTTGTGATTGGCCAGGACGTAGAAGCAGAGGTGGCACAGGAGTGTTCAGGCGTTTCTGCTGTCTCCCCTGTGACCTGAGATGAACCTTTATGATGTACTGGTGCTGGCTCTCTGATTAGAAACCTGCCTGACAATGGTTCTCTTGTCCGTTTTTTTTTTTTTTTTTTTTTTTTTTTTTTTTTTTTTTTTTTTTAACTATTTTGTTTTTGTTTTGGAGAAAAAGCTTAAGTATTGTACCGACATGGTTTGCAGATCACTTCAGGGTTTTGTTAGGTTGTTCAGACCTCAGGGCTTCCTGTTTCTTGGCATGAAATGCTTTGTGCAGAAGGTTTCCCTGGTGTCCAATTTTTGCTGGATAAGGCCTTTTGCACATGACCGTATTTTGTATCTGTGTCTTTGCATACGGACCCGCTCATTTCTACGGGCGTGCAAGAAAAAATGGACAGCACACGGATGTCATCGATGTGCTGTCCGCATCCGTATGTCCATTTTACAAATTATAGAACGTGTCCTATTATTGTCCATTTTACAGAGCGGAATAGCCATTTCTATTAGTGGGATACGGACCAGAACGGCACAACGGAGCCACAAAAAACAGACATTCAGTGTGCACTCCTCAACCGTGCGAAAATACGGTCGTGTGAAACCTTAGTCGTTTCTAGTTTTAGTCTTTCATTACGCTGGTATTTGTAGGGAGGTAGATTTGGTAGAAGGTGCGTATCCACATTTCCGTTTTCACATTTGGCTAATGCAAGCTAGCAGAAATAAAAACATCATGTGCAAACTATTAGACTTGCACAAAACAAACTGCTAATCTCCGTAAGCATGTCCAAAAATAACCCTGCTGATTTCACGCTCTTCCTCCCCAATGCCCTGATTTTTCAGATTAGTGTATTATGTAGGTATAACTTTGACTTCATTGTAAACGAGGCAAACTTCAGGAACAAAGCGCAGACTTTCTGTACATCACATAGGCGTCCATATCCTAGAGCAGGGATGCTCAACCTGCGGCCCTCCAGCTGTTGTAAAACTACAACTCCCACCATGCCCTTTTGTAGGACGATAGTTGTAGGCTGTCAGGGAATGATGGGAGTTGTAGTTTTGCAACAACTGGAGGGCCGCAGGTTGAGCATGCCTGTCCTAGAGGGATTGCCCATAGTCCTCCAGGTAAGGGTCATTCTTGACACATTCGTTTCTAGGAATTCTGCTGACACCACTTGAGATATTTTAGTTTTCTGTCTTGTGCATTCATATTTGCGTCATTTATGAATGGGTTTGCACTATATAGTCATTTTGTTTCTGTGTTCCAATACATTTCATTGAAACGAGTAAAGTACTGTATGTGCCCCTGGATTAGAGTACAGGCGAAACCCGAAAAATTTCAGTAATGCAACTTAAAAGGTGAAACTAACATATGAGAGAGACTCATTACATGCAAAGCGAGACATTTCAAGCTTTTATTTGTTATAATTTGGATGATGATGGCTTACAGCTTATGAAACCCTAAAGTCACAATTTTGAGGTACCCTTCGCTCAGGGGGTATGGATTAATTAGCTGACTAGAGTGTGACACTTTGAGCCTAGAATATTGAACCTTTTCACAAAATTCTAATTTTAAGTTGCATTACTGAAATGGACTTTTGCACTATATTCAGATTTTTGGAGTTTCACCTGTATTACAGGTATTGAGAAGACCCTAGTCGCCTACAATTCGGTTTGTATTTCTTTAGGCGTCGGCAGTTCCCTCAGAAGTGATGACTTACATTCACTCCGGGTTGTTAAGAAGTATGCAGCTTTTAGGCATTTATCTAATTAAACCAGCATAAGAACAGACGACCCGGATGCCACGTGCAGTGACGTATGGCTGCACAGTATCTGTATTTTTGGGATCTGCAATTTGTGGGCCGCAAAATACATAAGGTCATGTACTTGAGACCTTTTTACTGAATATTTTCCCATAAAACTATTGATCTGCTCAGCTCCTCCTGCTCTATAAGACTACTTTCCCACTTGCATTGTTTTTTCCCAGTATTGAGATCAGTCAGAGGATCTCAATGAGGGCTCATGCACGCGACCATGTGCTGGCCAGGCCTGTATTGTGGCCCAAACACAGCAGGTCCTCCATATATACGGGCCCTGGCTGTTTATGCACTGCATCACGGATGTGGACCCAAAAATAGCCAAGCCAACACTCTGATATTTTTGGGATTCCCTTAGTAGTAAACAGAAGGCACACATGCACGGCTGCTCTTCCTCTTCTATCCGGTGGTCGGTTCTGAAGATTGGTGTGGGTCCCAGAGGTGGCATGACCTAACAATGTGCCTCCAGTGTCTCAGATGGAAATAAAGGAGTAAAGTGGATCTGCGCTGTAAGGAGACAGTGCCCTAGTGGTTGGTGATCTGGATGCACTTTTCTGGTAGACATCCTATCTGTATTTTTCTGTCCCTGTGCAAAGATGGTGACTCTTGCGCACTCCCCTATGTTATATAACTGTACGTTTTACCATCACATCAGGTTACTTATTGAATCCGCACTTGTTACACCATGATGAATTGGCTGTGTATTACTACGTTTACACTCTTCTTATATACACTGTGAATTATTGTGACCTTACTGTTGGGTGCTCTTCATAGAAAATGACAACTTTCACTTTTGGTTTCTAGGAATTTTTTGAACACGCACAAAAACTTTGGGATGATGACGGTGTGAAGGCATGCTTCGAGAGGTCAAATGAATACCAACTCATTGACTGCGCACAATAGTAAGTGCTTCTCTATTATGGCGATATTCTTGTCAATATAATTACCTAAATGAATTATATGAGACTTGTGGGGGGATGGGGAGTTTGATTTTGTGGCGGCAGTTCCAGGATCAACCCATGTGGTGCCGTTTCTGGGGGTGGGGGAATTATTCTTCCTGTTAAAGGAGTTTTCCAGGACCAACATATTTATCACCTGTCCATAGAATAGGTTATTAATATCGGAGCAGTGGGGGTCTGACACTGTCAACAACAGGCGGTTAGTTGCTGCTGCGGTTTCGTTAGTAAACAGTGTACAGAATACCACAGCTCCATACACTTGCAGTGGCTGTTCTCGGGTACTGCAGCTCTGCTCTCATTCACTTGAATAATAGCTGAGCTGCAGTACCCAAGAGTGGCCACTGCACAGGGTATGGTGCTGTATGGTTTAGCTCTGTACTCTGTTTACTTCTGGGATTGGAGCTGCCGCTAACAACTTGTTGGTTGGAGCATCGGGTGTCGGACTGCCACTGATCTGATATTAATGACCTATCCTATGGACAGGCGATCAATATATTGGTCCTGGAATACCCCTTTAAAGTTGAAATGTGTATTTGCATCGCAAGATATGTATGTAGATGTTTATATTTCTGTGTATATTTTCATAGATTTGTAAGCACATTGATTACCATTAAAGGAGTTTTTCAGTAAAAAATAAATAAAAATTCAGTCAAGTTCCTGCAGCATGGCCCTGAAACAGAAGGTTCATACTTAAGGGCTCCCCAGCACTCCGGTCCTCTGCGTTGCCCCCCGCCATCTCCATCTGTTTACATCTGGCTGACCGCATGCACTGCTCCTGCGGGGACTTGCTGATTGTGGCCACATCTCGGCTGTAGCCAGTCATTGGCTGGAGTAGTGCGTGTGAACAGCTCTGGGACCAGAATATGGAGACAGCATACAAAGTGCCAGGGACCACAGGGGCGTGAAGCGGGTAAGTATGAATCTTCTGTTTCGGGGCCATGCTGTGGGCACTTAATAAAAAATAAAAAAAATTACTGAAAAACCCCTTTAAGGCATCCTTCAAATGTCTCTAAATACCCTAATATTAAAATGATGATGCCAGGCTTTCAAAGGCTGCATGCTCGTCTGGTATGAAGGCCACTGAAATGGTTAAGGAGGCCTGAATTCCCATTGAATAGGCCCATTTAAAAACTTGACATGTGTTGAACTTCTCTAGGGCAGGTTATGGGAACTTCACTCGTGTGGGAACATACGCTTTAGACTATTCCGTTATCGGACTTCATCATGTAAAAGCTTGATTTCTATCTTCATTTGGGTGAATGAAGTAAAATATTGTTCTTGGCCTTTGAACAGAAGACAGAATATAGAAAATACATAGGAAAACACAGGTGTAGGGTATTGCTGCTCGGTCCTTTGATATTGCGCTGGTTATCACACAGTGCAGCTTTTTCCTGTCGTGTTCTGCTGGCTCTGTAAAACAATATTAAACAATGAGATTTGTAATGGACGATCGCTGCAAGAGCGCATAGAAGGGTGAGCGAGCCCTGTATTGGGATCTTGTGCTGTTCTTGTCTTTCTCTATTTTTCCTTTTGTCTTGAAGTTGTGTGGTTTCTTGTCATGATTCTGGTTGTCGATGGCTAAGGCTGTCCTTTGCATTATAGAGCTGCAGTGTATTGGACGGGGGCTACACCCTCAGTACATATAGTTAGATGGTGGTTACCCACACAGGAAGCTGAGCGTTTGCTAGGTTACCTAGCCTGCTGAGTGCACTAAAGGGGGTCCACAATAGATGGAAAAAAAGTTCTGTCATTTGAACTATGCATACATTTATAGGTTGTCTGCCCAATTTTTTTTATTTCTTTTGGGCTCAAGATGGCATAGAAAAACAAAAGACGTCATACTCCTCTCCACCGATTCCTCGTCATTTCTGAGACCTGATCAGGTGCCTCCACCTGAGGCAGGTCACTGTAATCTCGCGGTGCGCAGTGCCGGCATAGTGTTCCTTCCCTGTGCTGCCTCAGGGAAGGAACTGTGCATGCGCGAGCTCGCGGCGATCTGACTTTGTGAGCAAGGAGGAGATTGGTGGTTACAGGCAGTGCTGGGCTCCTTCACAGGGGGCGTGGCTGGGCTCCTTCACAGGGGGCGTGGCTGGGCTCCTTCACAGGGGGCGTGGCTGGGCTCCTTCACAGGGGGCGTGGCTGGGCTCCTTCACAGGGGGCGTGGCTGGGCTCCTTCACAGGGGGCGTGGCTGGGCTCCTTCACAGGGGGCGTGGCTGGGCTCCAGAACGGTTAGTGCAGCCCCATGGGCTCCTTACCAGGCTGATTTACATATCTATAAAATATTTTTTTATACTCAATAAAACTACTCAGAGATATGAGACAGGTATATTGTGGACATGCTAGCGGCGATCTACCTCTATAGGGTAAAAAGAGATGACAAAATCCCTTTAAGAGCGAACAAGAAGCAGAGACCAGCAGCGGAACGGTGGAGTTTTTAACTTTTTTTTCCAATGCCACTCTGATCGTTGATTGGCCTTTTAATATAGTGGAGTTAGGCCGGGTTTAGATCCCAGTTATGCACTCCATAATCATAATGGATCCGTCTGGTTTTCGTTATGCAGGAGAGAACCTTGTTTCCGGAAACCAGACCGCTCCGTTATGCTGCCCATAGACTTCTATTATGACTGATCGAAACGGAATGTCTCTTAAAGGCTTCCGCTTTGATTTCCGTCTTATGGATTCCATTTTCTGTTATAACTGAAAACAATAACAGAATGCATAATGGTAATGTGAACTCGCCCTTAAAGGGAACCTGTCACCTAGAAAATGCATATTAAACCGCCAGCAGTACTTTATTGCAGCCTGTAGCATGATTATAAAGGGGTCTGTGTCTTTTCTGTGCAATGCGGCAAAGGTCCGAAAAAATACTTTTATTCAACAGGCCACGCTATGTAAACGATAGTCTTGAAGTCAAGGGGGCCCGTCCCCTTTACCTCCCTAAAGTGTTTGATTGATAGGATGCCGATTCCTTCACTGCCGGTTGCTTGAATGTAGTCTCACGCATGCCCAGGCTCTCGTGTGCCTGAGCATTGAGCCTTTTGAACAGTACTCATAGCGGAGTGGAACAGGCACAGCGCAGGCGCCGGTATTGCAGGGACACTGCGCACGTGCAAGACCACATTCATGCGTCCAGTAGTGACTGAAATCCTATCAATCAAACACTAAGGGGAGGAAAATGGGACGGAGCACCCTTGACTTCAGGTGAGAAAGCTGCTGCCCCCTTGACTTCAAGACTATCATTTACATAGCGTGGCCTGTTGAATAAAAGTCTTTTTTTCGGACCTTTGCCGCATTTCACAGAAAAGACACAGACCTCTTTATAATCATGCTACAGGCTGCAATAAGTTACTGCTGGCAGTTTAATATGCATTTTCTAGGTGACAGGTTCCCTTTCAGACCAGTTTCTGCAGTGCAATAATTGGCTGAATGATCATTAGTATGAACAATCGTACTCCAGTATGAACACATGCAGCAATCTGACGATGAATACTTGCTCACCTTAGGTTGATGGCCTCTTATGTTGACCTGAAAATCTGCGTGGTTTGGCAGCACGTATGCATGCCAATAGCTTGGGAGTTGTAAAGGGCACATGCGAATGATCACATGTGCGGTAACGACACTTGATTAGGCTGACACGCATTGCATGGCCGGATCTCAGTGTACTGCTGCAGCATTGCAACTAGGGTCTCATTGCGACTCGCAGGTTGTGGTGTACAATCGCAAAAATCCAAACCTGCTGTATTTCTTTTTTAGGTTTGGCTTTTTGGCTATACATCATGTATCAAGCCATAATCAACCTGTCCCAGCCTTATTGTTACAGCATGGTATGTTCTGGCTGCAACCGTCCACTCACTCTTGAGTCAGTGTCTCTTACAATGTACCTGTCTTTATCTATGGGGCTGTACTAGTTAAAATAAACATTGCTAAAAGGCAGTGAAGGTGTTAAGGGCAGCTGTTAGCAGATCTGTACCTACGAACCTGGCTGACCTGTTGCATGGTATCTGTGTTGGTCCCATGTTCATATATGCCCGCATTGCTGAGAAAAATTATGTTTTAATATATGCAAATGAGCTTTGAAGAGCAATGGGGGCGTTGCCATTACACCTAGAGGCTCAGTTCTCTTTTAAACTGCCACGCCCTCTCCACTTTCTTTTAAAGGGCCAGGCGTGATGACATTTTTTCTGCCTGGTCCTGCCAGTCAAAGTGCAAAGGGCATAGCAACTGCAGAGAGAGCAGAGCCTCTAGGTGTAATGTCAACGCCCCCATTGCTCCTAGAGGCTCATATGCATATATGAAAACATCATTTTTCTTCATCTGTTTGTAGTGGGAAATGGCACCACTTGTAGCTGTGGACCACCCTTAGGGCACACCACTGGGTCTGGGCGGGCATAGTGAAAACATCCAGCATTATTTAATATTTATACTGTATGTCTCCGAATCGAGACTGTATTTTCATATAGAATAATACATGGCACACCTCCGCAAATATTGGAAAATATTTTTTTTTTTGTCTTTTCTGTTTGTTTTTCTTAAGACTTTCTAAATGTTCCTGGCTTTCAGCAGCATGGTGTATGTTATTGATGGCATTGTGGCTTGCTTTTAGCAGCTCTTGTGGGTTCCACTAATGTAATGTTAATTATTATTTATTTTCATTCAAAGACCTCTTCCTGTCTATAGACAAAAAGTCTACTGTACAAGCTTCAAAGATTAGTGTCAGGGCAAAGCATATGATGGTGTGCTTGTTTCATAATCTCCGAATCTCTGTGGAAACCTTGCTTGCCTTTTTTAATGAATGAATTCACTCATTACATATGTCATCTATTGCACGGACATATCTTTACAGACATGTCGCCTATTTAGTGGTTGCACAACACTTGTGAGCGTGTAGAAAGGTGCATCAGGGAGACTCGTACTCCATTGTCAATACACCCCACCTCATTTCACCAGTTCAGGTACACACCATCAGCCCATAGGCAGTTTTGGTAGTGACATCCCTGGAACTCCACAAGTACATAAACGTCCATCCACGATGCCAGTGCAAAAAAAAGAAAAAAAAATGATTTGATAGAGATTTTGCAACCACTGATTCTGGAAACCCCACTGATCACAAGAACGGGGTTCCTGTGTCCCCTGTTTGAATGCAGCAACGGAACATTTCACCGTTGAATCCCCTGCTCTGGTCATTGGTGGGTGTCCCAGAAGTTGGACCCACACTATTGTCATTCTAGGGAAACTCCTTTAGGTGGTTTAACTAGTTTCTGGAGTCACCCTTAGTCCTCATGAACACGACCGTTGTTGTGGTCTGCATCTGAGACGCATTTTTTGCAGCTCGGGTGTGGACCCATTCACTTCAATAGGGCCGCAAAAGATGCGGACAGTACTCTGTGTGCTGTCTGCATGTGTTGCTCCGCCCCCCAAAAAATAGCATGTCCTATTCTTGTCCGTTTTGCGGACAAGAATAGGCATTTCTACAATGGGCCGCCCGTTCCGTTCCACAAATTGCAGAAGGCACACGGACGGCTTCCGTTTTTTGCAAATCTGCGGTTTGCGCAGATACTCTAAGTTTCGCTGTATCCCTATTAAATTTCCGAATAGCTTCCTACATATGCTACAAAAAGATATGTTGGCTTTTATATGGGGACCCTGCAGACCCAGAATTTGCAAATCCGCCTTATACCCTGCTTTTAAGATGGGAGGACTGGGAGTCCCAGATATAAAAAAAAATACCATTGGGCTTCACTTACAACTCAAGCTAAGGAATGGTGGCAACCCACTAAACCCCAAAGATGGCTTCAAATGGAAAAATTCTCTAATGTCATACCATACCCCGAGTGGCTTCTTGGCGTGCTGACGTTCAAACCTCTTACTTCACCTCTCCCTCTAGATAAGGCTTCCAAAGACGCGTGGATGTCTCTCTTAAATCATACCTCCCGGAAAATGCACCTAGATACCACCCGTTTCCCTCTCTCATTAATAGGCTTTCTCAAACCTAACTTCACAGTGTCTAAATGGGCGGACCATGGAGTGGATAAATTAGGAGATCTATTTTATGGAGACACTATGCTTCCCTTTGAGTCGCTACACCAAAAATTCTCACTACCGAATAAATATTTTTATCAGTACCTACAAATTCGCCATGTTGACTCCTGAACTAGCGGTACTCAACATAGGCCTTCACGTTATTCCCCACGCCTCTAGATGGGTCACAGCACATATATTAACGGCCACCCGTAACATAGTGGCAAGGCACTGGAAACTCAGAATTACCCCCCCGCTGTCGGAAGTTGTTCATGCTATAAAAAAAACATATGCACCACGAGGTGGTATTCGCTCCAACGCTCCATTTCAAAGTCAAGGCTATTAACCAGTGGATGCCCTGGATCTCTAGCGAATTTAGCACACTATTGCTTATGTGTGTGCTGTGACCCACAACCAAAAAATCTCTGATTTTCGGATTCCTGGTGGGCCTAACAACCCTCCCATGACGACTATTCAAGGTTCTGTCTAACATGTGTTGTAGATACACAGGACTAGTGGGAAGCAAGTCAGTGTAAAATGTAGTGCAGTAAGGAGGGAGGTGCTGTAGTGACCACTAGGGGGAGTGTGGAGCACTGTTGTGGGGGATCATAACAACAGTGTGGTTGGTGCTAGCGATTGTGAAATTTTAATGCAAAAAAAAAAAAACATTTACAATTATCTGTCGTGTAAATGGTGGTTGTCCAAATTTTCCTACGTTAATTTTAGTAAGTGGTGTTTAATTGGACTGATGTGGAAGTTTTGCCATATCTGGGACCCCAATGCGACTGATGAGAACAGGGAGTGATGTGAGTGCTGACAGTCTCTGTACAGCGCTGCAGAATATGTTGGTGCAATGTGTCTGGAGATGGCCACAGTACACCAGTTACTCTTCAGCTTCCATCAAATGAAGGGAAATGTTTTTTGTTTGGTTTAAAGCATTGCTTTGGTCTAAGGCCTTTTTAATATAATGTTTGTGTGTGAAGCCAGGGCTTAGCGTTGCTTCCACTCATAATTGTCTAAATCTATGTCTCTTACAGTGGGAGGTCAGGAGTGTGCCTTGTAATTTTGTGCTTTCGAGTCAGGCCAAGTGATAAGATATGTTATGAACTGTGAAACGTAATTTATACTCAAAGGGGTTATCCCATAAGAATTATTGTATTGTGCTCAACAGAAGGTCACAAAAGCAGTCTATTTGTGTGTGTGTGAGTGTGTGTGTGAGTGTAGATATCTTATCTTGACGCCAGTGCTAGATCTGTGTCCATCTTCTGCATCAGGCAGCAGTGGACACACATGGGCGGTAGCTTCCTTCTGTGTACTCAGCCTTAATCCACACCTTGATCCCTAAACAATAACCGCATGGCACTCATGGGAGAGGCAGTGGCTCGGGAGTCGTGGGTAGATTTGCATCGGATATCTACGTTTTGAAACCCAATCGATACTTTTAGACCCGGATCGATACTATACCGAGTCTTACTATTTAACGATACTAGGGTACACAGTCTAGTATCTGTTAGAGAACATGGCACACGCTGCTTTCAGTGCGTGCCATGTTCTCAGCAGCACAGGGAAGAAGGAGGCAGTCCCTCCCCCTTGTGCCGCCGCTGCCACCAATGGGAGTTTAGAACTGCGGAGGAGGGGAGGGACTGTGGCCACTGCACCACCAGTAAATATAATTGACACATTAATTTAAGTGCCGGCAGCAGTATCACAGGTGCCGAACATGAAGGGTTAATTGCCGGGGATCGCAGCCCAATGTCATAAAGGGCGGGTGGCGGGATTGTGATACCGCTGCCTACACTTAAATTAATGTGTTAATTATATTCATTGGTGGCGCAGTGGCCCCAGGCGCCCGCCCCTTATTGTTATATTCATTGGTGGCAATGGCCACAGGGTCCCTCCTGTCCTCCTCATTGGTGGCAGTTGTGATTGGAGCACCAGCAGTTTAATCCTGGGGCTCTGATCGGTAACCATGGCAGCCAGGACGCTACTGAAGCCCTGGCTGCCATGGTAAGCTCCCTGCTGCGGTGTGCACAAAGTACAGGGCAGCAGGGAGAGTGTGAGATCCTATTCATCCTAATAGAGATCTATCAGGGTGAATAGGACAAGGGATAAAAAGATCACAGGTTCTAACCCATAAGGGGGCCAATAGTTATTAAATAAAAAGTAAAAAAAAAAAGTTATATAAAATATATAAACATTAAAAAAATATATTGCATATCGCACGCCTGTAAAAGTGTGAACTATTAAAATATTTTAAAAAATATCTCCTATGCAGTGAACGCCATAACAGAAAAAAAAAAAGTTTAAGCCGCGCGATTCGCCATTTTTTAATCACCTTGTCCCCCCAAAAAATAGGATAAGACTGTTCTATTAAGGGCCGGACGTTCCATAAAATGCAGAATGCATGCAGCTTTTTTGGTGTTAAATTTTTTTTACGTATGGTATCGAGTATCGCAATACTTTTTTATGGTATCAAAATCGAATCAAAATTTTGATATCGATGCAACCCCTAGTCGTGGGGCGCTTTGCTTTCTGCCTACTGGAAATCAACAGAGCTCCATTGTGGAGGGGTATATTGGTAGTAATGAGTGAAAAAAACTATTTTAGAACAGTTTTTTGGTTTAGTTTTTTTGACTGATTGTTGCAGATGTCAGTTGATAGTTGCTTTTTTTATTTATTCCTTCATGGGGTAAACCCTTTAGCTTTTGTATGTGGTGAACCAAACAAACTCTTAGGCCCCTTGCAGACGAGCGTGAGCTGATTAGGTCCGGATGTGTTGCAGGTGCGTTCAGTGAAAAATGCACGGGTGCATTGCGATTTAATGCGTTTTGCACGCGTGTGACAAAAAACTGAAGGTATATCACCAACATCTCTTAGCAACCATCCGTAAAAATTGCGTTGCATCTGCACTTGCTGATGCAATGCGATTTTCACGCAGCCGCATTTATTTCTATGCTCATGTACACAGACCCATTGAAATGAACGGGTCCTGATTCAGTGCGGGCGCAATGCGTTCCCATCAGGCATTGCACCCTCGCGGAGTACTCGCTTGTGTGAAAGGGGCCTTAGCATGAAATGCAGCGATACAAAGACTACCTCATTCACCAGTATCTTGAATTTGTCTCCCAGACTAGTACATGAAAATGACCATTGCCAGTGTTTTGTATGGTGACAGAGTATGTGTGGCTGTGCAGGACATGCATTATACACTACTGGAAAATGAAAAAAGGAACCCCTTGCAATGGAGCTGAGATTATCAAAGTATAAACTGCTAGTGGTGCTTGGTCAATGATCACACAACCAATGTGGCACACCCTTCATTTTGGGTTCTGCAGCAGGGTTTTTGTTGAGGGAGGGTCACATTAATACTGGGTGGCATCTCCCCTTGCTGCCATACCGGCTGCCACTTTGGCATGGTAAGGGTCATACAGATGCTGGATATCCTCCTGTGTATGTGTAAGCTCTTTCAACTTGAAGCCGTAGTTTAGCCAAGGTGGCTGACTGCTGTGCATGGGATATCTGTTGGCCCACCCAGTCCCAGTCATTCTCTATGGGTCAGCTATCTGGCTGTCAAGTTGACCAGGGGAGCCACTGAACACCTGGAGCTGTGTAGCGTGGACCCCATGCCTCCCGCATGCCAATAACCGCTTCTATAATGGAAGCAGTCATTAGCATTCAGACTATAAGACGCGCCCTCTCACTTTCCCCAAATTTTTTTTTAGTCCTAAAAATACGGTAAAGGGGTTCTCCCACAAACAGTAGTCTACATTTTTCAAACCTGCATCTGTATACTTTGTAATTGCATGTAATAAAAATGTACTATAGCCACTGAATTACTCACTGTATCCATCTGTATAGCACCACCTGCTGTTTGCTCTTTTTTCTAAATTCTCCATCCAACTCCCCGAGGTTAACATACCACGCTCAGTTCCCGCCTTTATTTACCAGCATCTGCAGAAAGGACACACCCCTGCCCCACCCCCACTGAGCTGCCAGCTTTAAATGTAGCAGAGTTTGTTACACCTAGACCTGTCCCTAAAACGGTCACCATTACAATGTGGTTATGGTTTCCTGTAAGTAACTTTCCAATGTACTTTGTGCTTATTCTTCATGGTGTTCAATATCTCTGCTTGCTATACATGGTTAACTAGTCTCGTGGAGCTAATGCATAGGCGGCTTCTCTGGTTAACTAATATCGTGGAGCTAATGCGTAGGTGGCTTCTTTGGTTAACTAGTCTCGTGGAGCTAATGCATAGGTCACTTCTCTGGTTAACTAGTCTCATGGAGATAATGCATAGGTCACTTCTCTGGTTAACTAGTCTCGTGGAGCTAATGCATAGGTCACTTCTCTGGTTAACTAGTCTCGTGGAGCTAATGCATAGGTCACTTCTCTGGTTAACTAGTCTCGTGGAGCTAATGCATAGCTTCTCCGGTTAACTAATCTTGTGGAGCTAATGCATAGGTCGCTTCTCTGGTTAACTAGTCTCGTGAAACTAATGCATAGGTCACTTCTCTGGTTAACTAGTCTCGTGGAGCTAATGCATAGGTCACTTCTCTGGTTAACTAGTCTCGTGGAGCTAATGCATAGGTGGCTTCTCTGGTTAACTAGTCTCGTGGAGCTAATGCATAGGTGGCTTCTCTGGTTAACTAATCTTGTGGAGCTAATGTATAGGTCGCTTCTCTGGTTAACTAGTCTCATGGAGCTAATGCATAGGTGGCTTCTCTGGTTAACTAGTCTCGTGGAGCTAATGCATAGGCGACTTCTATGGTTAACTAGTCTTGTGGAGCTAGTGCCTTTCACCAGCGCAGGGTGGGTTTATGTTGATCCACTCTGGTAAAGGAAAGGGATGTCATGTAGCTCTATGATGAGTGATTAGCACTAAATATAGTTCTGCAGAGCTAACAGAGAAAGCACTGTTTCATATGAAGATCGACACAAACACAACGTTGAATACAAGGAAGCTGGGTTAACCTTTTCCCTGCCAATTGGATAATCAGTCATTCCACCGGAACTCCTTGAGAATACAGCGGATGAAAGAAATGGCTGTGTTCTCAGCAAGCAGGCTTCCTTCTGCTCTACAAAGCTGGATCTGCTTAGGAAGTGGCATGACAACACCGGGCTGCTGGACGTCTCATCATTTTACGTACACTCGTATAGACTTGTGTCCTCAACTTTTAAAAAGCTGTCCCCATGGATCTTCTCTACTGTTGTAGCCAAGGCATACATGGACGTTTTGTAGCTAGATCCGCCTTCCTGACTGGTTACGTTGGTTATTTACTGCATATATCGTCTAGCACATGGCGCAGTCTATGAGAGTGTCAGAATGGGAAACTAGCGTCTGGATTGGTTGATTTGCGGCTGCAGTCCTGGGCTATATTATTGATGAAGTTTTCTGTCCCGGTTTCCGTCAAATGCGGTGATGTCAGGTAGACCGTGTATGGACTCAAATCGCCAATTCTTTATCGAATTGCTTGAAAAGGGACAAATTCACGTGAAGGCATAATGGGAATGGTCAGATCTTGTAGGGCCCCACAGCCAAACTTAGTATGGTCCCCTCTGCCCCACCCAGTGTTCCAGTATGCATGCATCAAACACTCCCAGGCTTTACTCCCTGGATTTCTGATGAATTTACATTTATTTTATAAAGTGGAAGATTTTTTTATTTATTTTTTATAAAAATAAAAACTCGCCCTCCCCATGACCAATTTTATCTTTCTTCTATGTCGGAAAAAGTGGCATAGGTGCTTTATAAATGGGGTGGTCATTCTGAACACCATATTTCTCATACACCAGACACTTATCATAAATACATTGATAAATCTGCTGGTTCCCTCTGTATATTATAAAACTAGCTGCCTGCAGCCACCACTAGGGGGAGATCGGTGGATATGATTGGACACCGTTGCTGTTGATTTTAAAGGAAGCGGTAAATAGTTTCTTTGCTCTGAGCACCCTAGTGGCGGCTTATTAAAAAAAAAAAAAGTGCTGTGAACCTATCCACTTGGGCCTCTTGCACACGAACTATACGAATTGGGTCCGAATGCGTTCAGCCTGCGTTCAGTTAAAAATCCACGATTTCGCAAACAAGTTCAGTCAGTTTTGTGTGCGATTGCGTTCAGTTTTTTTCGCGCGGGTGCAATGCGCATTGATGCGTTTTTCACGCATGTTATAAAAACTGAAGGTTTACACACAACATCTCTTAGCAACCATCAGTGAAAAACGCATCACATCTGCACTTGCTTGCGGATGCGATATGATTTTCACGCATCCCCATTCACTTCTATGGGGCCAGGGCTGCGTGAAAAACGCTGAATATAGAACATGCGATTTTTACGCAACGCACAAGTGATGCGTGAAAAACAACACTCATGTACACAGACCCATTGAAATGAATACGTCCGGATTCAGTGCGGGCGCAATGCGTTCGCATCACACATCACACATTGCACCCGCACTGAAAACTTGCTCGTCTGAAAGGGCCCTTTAAAGTTGAATGGTCTGCATATATAGTAGGTTCTCCATTGAATGGTACATTGGGTCCCCATTACAACCCCGCACCTAACAAAGATGTTATCAGAATATGTCTGCCGAAAGGTGCCCATACACCGTTCAATAGCTGGTTTGGCCGACAACTTACTCTCACCAGTCCTGCCTAAAACAGTGGGTTTGGTAACAATACACTGATGTATGGGACCTTAAAGGGAACCTGTCAACGTGATCTTGGACTATCTGCTGTAATACATGAGTGGTATTGCAGATAAGGAGTCCACATCAATATATTTTACTTTCTTGTCTATCAGTGTTTAAAGCTGCGCTGAAATACATTGTCGGGAATGCTGTGCATGTGCACAGGAGTCCTCTCCATTATGTTAGCACTGCGCAGCTTTGAGTTCTGACAGTACTAATCATGTATTGCATCAAATACTAGTCCAGAATCATGGTTACAGACTCCATTTAAAGGAAATCTGTCACATGGATTATCACTAATAAAGTAAAACTGTTGCCATGTAGGGCATAACGCCTCCTTCCCTGGTGTACCTTTCATTTGGTATTTCTTGTTTTCGATCTTGTTAACATCCTCTTTGTATGATATGCAAATTAGGCAGTAAGGTGCCCAGATACAAATACAGTGACCTCAAGTCATTAAAGGGGTTGCATTAGGTTTTGGTCACATTTGTATTTATTTTATTTATTTATTTTTAATAAAATAGGACTACTTTATCCTCTCACCCCCTCTCTACCAGGACAGTATCTACTGTAGCACTCGGTCCCATTGTTATAACACACATTACAACTTTCATATATATTACAATGTATGCAGTTTTAAGGTAGCTCATGTCCAGAGTCTTTAACGCTGTAGTGGCGCTTTGGATGCCATTAAATTCCCATCTGAGACTACCAGCCATATACAGAGTATGTTCTGAACACTTTCTCTATTCCCACAAGCCTTTGCTGTGCGGTTCATGCCGGAATATTTTCAATAAGTACAGTTCGTTCCTGACCATGTATGAGCGAAGAGGATAGCATAAGGGTACGTTATTCTTTTCCGGCATTGAGTTCCGTCCTAGGGGATCAATACCGGAAAAGAACTGATCAGTTTCATCCTAATGCATTCCAAGTGTTCCGGCAAAATGAATCTGGCATTGCAGTCTGCGCATGCTCAGATCGCCAAAAAATATGAAAAAAAATAAAAGCCTGATCCGTTTTTCCGGATGACACCGGAGAGACGGATCCGGCATTTCAATGCATTTGTCATACGGGTCAGGATCCTGATCCGTCTGACAAATGCTATCAGTTTGCATGCGTTTTGACGGATCCGGCAGGCAGTTCTGGTGACGGAGAGTACCATTAGAATTGTTCACCTTCTCGTGCCTGTTATTCTCTTGTGTAGAGCCTCTTTTTCCCTTGTGTTTATTGCTTGTTTTGTCTTTTGCATCCACTGGCAACACAACAAACAAACATCAACTCCAGATGCCTTAAATACACGGCTTCAGCTTGTATCATATGCTCACCTCTTTCATTTTTTTTTTTTTTTTTTTTTTTTATTTTTTTTTTGGGGGGGGGGGCGGGCCAGGCCATGTTATTTTAGCATATACAGTCATATACCACACTGCATATGAGTGTACGGTAATTTCAAGCTTATTCTCCATGCTAATTGAATTCATACATTCATCCAATTTCTGCTTTGATGAAGTATATAATGTCATTTCCCCAAATATTTATTTAGGAGATGGTAGGGTTGTGTTCACATACACTGTAGTTTAGGAGAAAAAAATTACAAAACTTGTGTTACTGTTTACCGGTATTGAGATCCTCTGCCGGATCTCAATACCGGAAAATTATTTTTCCATTTAGTCCTCTTGCATTCTGAATGGAAAGAGATCCGCTCAGGCAGCATTGCGCAAGCTGGGGTTTTGTGTTGAGTCAAAAAAAAAAAAAAAAAGATCCGGCACTGAAAACAATGGAAGTCAATGGTGATGGATCCATTTTTTTTCCGTTTTAATTTCGCACAACCGCATCCTAATGGAACAGATGCTACAAAAGGGATCCATTTAATTCCGGTATTGAGATCCTCTGCCGGATCTCAATTCCGGAATTAACAATGCAAGTGTGAAAGCAGCCTTATCCTGGAATCAAAAGGCAGTCCTTGTGAGTTTTTGATGCAGTAGTGGATACAAAGCAGAAGACAAGTAGCAGTCTTTGTTTAAGGGTCTATTCACACGTCTGTTGTTTCTTTCCTGATCTGTTCCGTTTTTTGCTGAACAGATCTGGACCAGATCTGGACCCATTCATTTTCAATGGGTCCTGAAAAAAAATCTGACATTGTGCTGTCCGTTTTTTTTCAGGACCCATTGAAAATGAATGGGCCCAGATCTGGTCCAGATCTGTTCAGCAAAAAACGGAACAGATCAGGAAACAAACAACGGACGTGTGAATGGACCCTTATAGGTTTCCTTCTTTTTGCATCCACTTTTTGTCTCAGAAGACAAAAATGGCATATATGATTCCAGCCTAAAAGGAAGGGTCCTTTTAAATAGAAGCTGATTTCTGGGTTTCATTTATAATCCAGTTGGGAATCCTAAAATTTTCAACTTCTCTAACGCACCACTATAGGTGAAATTAAGCCTTATACAGTTCCTTGAAATTAATGAGCTGTGCATGTAATGCATGGACCACCCAAGTCCTCCAGAGGTCCTCTCTGCTGTAGGTAATGGATTGGGGACACTTATCTAACCTGACAACTCCATTACCAGCCCATGGCCTTTGGACCATGGTAGTAAACCAGAGGCACAAGCTGAACACTGATAAAGTACAAGATCAGGAAGATGGTGCTCTTGCTTGAATGAGACCCAACTAAGGCTAGTTTCACACTTGCGTTTGGTGTTCCGCTTGTGAGATCCGTTTGAAGGCTCTCGCAAGCGGCCCCAAACGCATCCGTACAGCCCCAATGCATTCTGAGTGGATAAGGATCCGCTCAGAATGCATCAGTTTGGCTCCGTTCCGCCTCCATTCTGCTCAGGAGGCGGACACCAAAACAGTGCTTGCAGCGTTCGGGTGTCCGCCTGGCCGTGCGGAGCCAAACGGATCCGTCCTGACTTACAATGTAAGTCAATGGGGACGGATCCGTTTGACGTTGAACCAATATGGTGCAATTGCAAACGGATCTGTCCCCCATTGACTTTCAATGTAAAGTCAGGACGGATCCGTCAGATTAAGGCTGGTTTCACACGGGCGTTGCGGATTGGGGCCAGATGCGTTCAGAGTGCGTTCAGTGAAACTCACACTATTTTGCAAGCAAGTTCAGTCAGTTTTGTCTGCGATTGCGTTTAGGCTACTTTCACACTAGCGTTCGGCTGTCCGCTTGTGAGCTCCGTTTGAAGGGGCTCACAAGCGGACCCGAACGCTTCCGTCCAGCCCTAATGCATTCTGAGTGGACGCGGATCCGCTCAGAATGCATCAGTCTGGCGGCGCTCAGCCTCCGCTCCGCTCAGCAGGCGGACACCTGAACGCTGCTTGCAGCGTTCGGGTGTCCGCCTGGCCATGCGGAGGTAAGCGGATCCGTCCAGACTTACAATGTAAGTCAATGGGGACGGATCCGTTTGAAGATGACACAATATGGCTCAATCTTCAAACGGATCTCTCCCCCATTGACTTTCAATGTAAAAGTCTGGACGGATCCGTTCAGGCTATTTTCACACTTAGACATTTTTTGACAATATAATGCAAACGGATCCGTTCTGAACGGAGCCACCGTCTGCATTATATGAGCGGATCCGTTCAGAACGGATCCACTCTGAACGCTAGTGTGAAAGTAGCCTTAGTTGATCAGTTTTTTCCGCGCGGGTGCAATGCGTTTTAATGCGTTTTTCACGCGCGTGATAAAAAACGGAATGTTTACAAACAACATCTCTCCATCAGTGAAAAACGCATCGCACCCGCACTTGCTAGCGGATGCAATGTGTTTTTCACGCAGCCCCATTCACTTCTATGGGCCCAGGGCTGTGTGAAAAACGCAGAATATAGAACATGCTGTGATTTTCACGCAACGCAGAACTGATGTGTAAAAAACAACGCTCATGTACACAGACCCATTGAAATGAATGGGTCAGGATTCAGTGCGGGTGCTATGCGTTCACGTCACACATTGCACCCGCTCGGAAAACTCGCTTGTGTGAAAAGGACCTAACAATTATACTTAGGGCCCTTTCACACTTGCGTTGGCCTGATCCGGCGTGTACTCCACTTGCCGGAGGTACACGCCGGATCCGGAAAAACGCAAGTGAACTGAAAGCATTTGAAGACGGATCCGTCTTCAAAATGCTTTCAGTGTTACTATGGCAGCCAGGACGCTATTAAAGTCCTGGTTGCCATAGTAGGAGCGGGGAGCGGCATACTTACAGTCCGTGCGTCTCCCGGGGCGCTCCAGAATGACATCAGAGCGCCCCAGGCGCATGGATGACGTGTACATGCGATCACGTCATCCATGCGCCTGGGGCGCCCTGACGTCACTCTGGAGCGCCCCGGGAGCCGCACGGACGGTAAGTATGCTGCTCCCCCTCTCCCCACTACACTTTACCATGGCTGCCAGGACTTTAGCGTCCCGGCAGCCATTGTAACCATTGAGAAAAAGCTAAACGTCGTATCCGGCAATGCGCCGAAACGACGTTTAGCTTAAGGCCAGATCCGGATCAATGCCTTTCAATTGGCATTCATTCCGGATCCGGCTTTGCGGCAAGTGTTCAGGATTTTTGGCCGGAGCAAAAAGTACTGCATGCTGCGGTATTTTCTCCGGCCAAAAAACGTTCCGTTCCGGAACGGAAGATACCCTGATGCATCCTGAACGGATTTCTCTCCATTCAGAATGCATTAGGATAATCCTGATCAGGATTGTTCCGGCATAGAGCCCCGACGACGGAACTCTATGCCAGATCCGGCCAACGCAAGTGTGAAAGGGCCCTTAGACTTTTTTCTGAAATAGAATGCAGACGGATCCGTTCTGAACGGATACCATCGTTTGCATTATAGGTGCGGATCCGTCTGTGCAGATACCAGACTGATCCGCACCGAACGCAAGTGTGAAAGTAGCCTTATTCCATTCACAATAACCTACTTTTTTTTCTGTTTTGACTTTTACATGATGTTGTGTATATACCATATTTTCCATACTTATGTAAGCAAAAACCATTAAGGCATTGATTAACGCTCCCATTCTCAACGAGGATATTTTCAGAACAGGATGTCCTGTTTGGGAAAATGCTTGGAGCCTCTTAATATCCACTGAAAAATGGCTTATAAATCGGTTATCCTAGAATCTGCTCTTTAAAATCCACTTTGGATTTGGCTTAAAAAAACTACATGAAAAAAACTGCATCAAAGAGGCACAAATAAATGTTTTTACATATAAAAAGTTTCCCATTTAGTCACCAGCTATGATCTGTTAGCAGCCACTGAAACAGATCAAAAATAATTCTAGGAATCGCCATTTCACCTTATAGGGATATCATGAAAGCCTTGCACGACAGCAAATATTGTATTGGGGGGAAAAAAGCAGTTCCAGCTATCGTCGCCATTGTAATTGTTACCGACACAACACAGGCTCGTCCAAAGTGGCATCTAATTTAGGTTTGTGGTAGCTGAGGAATGAAGATCCAAGTATAAACATAGGATACATAGAGACAGTGGTGAGCATTACATTGCATTTCTACTCTGAGAGACTCTACGTAACCACTTTTTCTCCCAAGTTCCTCATTTAAAGGGAGAGGAATGACATAGGAAATATTCCACTTCTCTCTTTTTTTTTAATTTTTTTTATGTTTCTAATTTTGTCATGAAAAACTATATCGAAAGCACTCTAAAAAACTAGAAGTATATTCGTGTTGTACAGAGCCACAATACAGCACCCAAAGAAATCTGTTTCCCTACTATGCCTTCCCCCCATTTCTAGGCGGTGTTCACATTTGCGTCATGGCTTCTGTAATAAAGTGGTCTAAAGGAAACCTGTCACCATGAAAATGTGAAGTAATCTGCAGGCAGCATGTTATAGAGCAGGAGGAACGAAGCAGAGTGATGTATAGTTCTGATTCTGGAAAACTTGTATTTCATTATTTTAAATTCCTGCTCATTGTTGGCTTTGAAGTCCAGGAGGCGGCCCTATCAGTGATTGACAGCCTTCCCTCTATGACTGTGTATACAGATATAGCTGTCAATCACTGGTACGACCGCCCCCTTGACTTCAAACCAAAGAATGAGCAGGAATTTAAAAGAATACAATACGGGTTCTACTGAATCTTATCCTATAAATCTATATATAAGTCTGCTCAGCTTCTGCTCTAGAACATGCTGCCTTCAGCTGAGACACCACGGGTTCCCATTAAGCGTAAATTTTTATTTTTTAGGTATCTCAAATAAAAGTGTGTTTTTTAAATTTTCCTCATTTGATGAAACTTTGTAAGTGTCTCATCCTTAGTATTCTCGTCTTTTCTGCGGTGTCTTCTTGTTTGTCCGGTGCATGGACTTTGTACTCTGGTTTTGAGTGATATTAAATAGTAAATGTGTTTGCTTTATGCCCTGTGTTGGTCTGCCAAGTAGTGTGAGAATCTAAAATTGGAATACAAGCAAAGGTGTCCGTGTTTGCTCTACTTTTAACTTCCCCAGAGTTGAGTGGTCACGTTAGTTCACGATTTCTTTTTGGGAGCATTTCTAAAAATATCGGCGCAATAGACTTGATTTTCAAAACCGTAGATATTACATACCGTGTAATGTATGCAGACCTTTTTATTAGGACAAAACCGAACTGTCCTTGTAGTCGCTTTGCCTGAATTCTTTTTAAATATTGGATTTATATAATTTTTATCTGTAGTTCTGATTAGAGCTGTGGAGTCAGTAAGCCAAAGTTCTGACTCCGACTCCTGCGTTTTATCACACTCCAACTCCTTCATAAATATATATATATATATCCTGGAAATGCAGAGAATCATGTTGACGTCTAAAAGAGAATAAAAGAAAGATGTAAAAAGTGGAGCTGCTGTAATCAGTGCTTGCCATGAAAGGGTTCACTGGGAAGAAATAACTCTTTACAGGAGCCACAGCTTTTCTCTCCTAAGGAACAATTCATATCTACCTGCTCCCTGAAGCTCCGGTCCTGCGCACTGGCTCCCATGTGTCCATCTTCCAGTCCGCAGCTTGCTTACTTCATCTCCATCATGGTCATCTGCTCCACTGCAGCCAATGACTGGATGTGCCCACAAGAAACACCCCAACAATGAAGCCAGTTATTGGTCGCATCGGAGTAGATGATCATGCTCACGCTGGAAGATGGACACTTTGGAGCCAGTGCGCAGGACCAGAGTTGCGGGGAGTAGGCGATTATGATTCTTTCCATAGCAGAGGCAGGCAGTCGGCTCCTGTGAAAAGTTACTAGTTCCTGAACAACACCTTTAACAATTAAATGAACTTTTATTAAAGTTGTTTTGTTTAAAATGTCCCAAATGACCTAAACATAATTATTGATTTTAACTTTTTTACTAAAGAAATTTCCACCCAAAGCCCTGATTTCTTTAAATTCACCATTCTGGCACATTGCTGACTTGTCAGCCGTGTACGGAGTACAGATTCCTTGCACTCTACCAATGGGGCCGCAGAGAATGGAGTACGCACTCGAGCACACATTGCTGCTCCTGCCTGTGCCCCCTTAGGTTAGGTAAATGCTGGCATAGCACATCAGTACCTTGTTACAATGTGCCATGCCAGGATTAGCTGAGCAGAGTGGGCTCCTACCTGTGCCCGCCTCGCTAAGCTAAAAGTCCTGCACGTAAGCATTTAGCTTAGAGAAGCAGCCACAGGCAGGAGCCCGCTCCGCTCAGCCAATCCTGGCATAGCACATGGTTACAGAGTACCCGTGTGCTATGCCAGCCTTTAGTAAACCTCGGGGGGCACAGGCAGGAGCAGCAATGTCCATACTCCGTACACTGCTGACAAGTCAGCGATGTGGACAATAGTGAATTTAAAGCTTGAAAACATGGCTTTAGGAAATTTATTTGGTAAAAAGTTAAAATCAATAAATAAAGTGTATTAGAAAAATAATTTTCAGTGCATTTGGGACATGTTAAAAATAACTTGAATAAAAGTTTAGTTACTCTTTAATGTTGTCTTCCTGTTCTGTCTAGCAGTTTTGAGACGTCCGCAGACATGAAAAGTACTGAACTTCCTTCTCTGAGGAGGAACTTGCTACTGAGCATGGGCCTTGGAGCAGCATGAAGATACCTAGTATAAGGCCTCATGCACACAATCCTGAGTCCCCTTTATGAATGGAGCAGTGGTGCACGTTACTCCACTGTTCCGTTCACTTCTGTGGGACGGACAGTGCTCTCTACTTCAATCCAATGAATGGAGTGGAGGACTGACATATACTCTACCATCTCATTCAGATAGGGATCTCGGATGTCTCGTACTCAGGATCCTGTGAATAGGTGATAAGTACTGTTCATGGGATGACCCTTTTAATGAGTGACATAACTTAAAGACTGCCCCCTTTCAAAATGGGTCCATTCCAGGATCCGCTTTTGGCACCCGTGGTAAAAAGCTTTTTTTGCTTCCCATGATGCCCATATGTTTTAATAAGGCCCCATGCACATGGCTGTAGATTTGGGCGACATTGGATTGGATGCAGACTCATTCTTTCAGTGGGGCCGCAAAAGATGCTCTGTTCATATCCGAATGCCCGTTCCCCCGCAAAAAAACAAAAAAATAGATAGAACATGTCCTATTCTTGTCCATTTTCTGGACAAGAATAATAGGCATTTGTATTGTACTGTGGGACCCGCGGAAGGGAAAATACAGGATGCACACATCAAGTGTCCGCAAATTTGCGGACTGCAAAAACGGATAAGGCTGTATGCATGAGGCCTAAGTCATATTTCATACTTCCTTTACGGCTTAGTACAGAGTTGCTTATAGCAATCGGTCTAACTACAGGGACTGGCGGCAATGGTTTCACTTTTATTTTTACTAGTTTGTTTTAGCCCCCAAATATTTATGTATATTAAAGCCCAGCAGTCTGCGATATCTATAAAATAAATGGTGGCTGCAATGGATTTTGGTTGAGTTTTGCCATGAATGTGCGGGCAGATGCATAGAAAGCTGGGCGCAGACAGTCGTATGTCACTCTCCCACTCAGAGAGGCCTTTTCTAAACTGGATGTGGAGCCAAGGCAAACGGCAGCTATTTTTAGCAGCACTGCAGAGCAGAAACTGGCTGTGGGTCACGTGTGTCAGACTGAATCAAAAGCGAGTATCCCAGCAATATGCAGTAAACAAAAGGTCAGTAAGAGAGAGCCAGCCCTGAAATCAGCCCAGCGAAGCCACACACCACTCTGCCCTCCCAAACCGGAGGAGAACGGAGGAAACTGCATCCTTTTAGGATGCCGCATGGACTGCAGGGGGATGCCAGGCGACGTGGGGGCTATGCAGATGTTAACCACTGCTGTACTGCCCTAGCATTTCAGTTCCAGGTGTGCCGCCACATCGCCTTACGTTGTAAACTGTCGGTTCTGGCAAAATAATAATTGCAAGACCCTATCCTAGTGCTCCGGGGAGAAGCCCTTAAAGGACGAGGTGCAAACAAGCAACGCTGTTGCATCAGTCGCCTTGTGTGGAAAGGGATGTGTATTGATTTCACTAGTGGTACTGTACATCAATGCCCCTGTGTCCTATTTATTTGGGATACGAGCACCAGAGACTGCCATGGCGACATGGAAGAGAAATAGAAATATGTACTTGTGTGAATGCCAATAATGAGCCGCATACAGTCAGCAGAAGTACCGGGGAGGCAGCCATTGTCGCTTTGTCTTTGCTTCCATACACTCTTGAAAGTCTTTCTAAAGTTAGAACAAGAGAAGGATAAATATAGGTATTAAACGGTGACAAAGAACCGAAATAAAGCCAGACACTGCTTTCTTCTAGGAGGGGTTAATTAAACATGTAACCATGAAATCAATACACAAAGTCCCTCTAGTTGTACAATGTATTACTGCAACGGAACGCAGCTCCCTAGAGCTAGGCATGTCCACCTACATGTGTGTGCTAATGCATGGATGGAGTAACCAGTGTAGTCTCCAGGTTTTGTTAGACTACAACTCCCAGCATGCCCTGACAACCACTGAAAAGGTTGAACTACAACAGTATACCATTTCCAATAGTTAGAAGTTTCCTTGTGTTGATCACTTGTCTTTACTGGGGCAGATATGAGTGTTTTTCATCAGCTCATAAAATTGTACTGTCTGTGACTACTTACGACATTGAAAGCCCCTGAGACATACAGTGAGGAGCAGAAGTATTTTAACACCCCACTTAGAAATCATGGAGGGGTCTGAAATTAACATTGTAGGTGCATTCCCACTCTCAGAGACAGAATTTAAGTAAAATCAGGAAATCGCATTATATGATTTTTAAAGAATTTTTTTTGTCTTGCACTGCTGTACATAAGTTTTTGAACACCTGAGAAACAGCAAGAATTCTGGCTCTCAAAGACCTGTTACTGTGCTTTTAAAAAGTCCACCTCTACTCCGCTCATTAATCTAACTTAGTAGCACCTCTCTGAGCTCTTTAAAGACACCTGTCCACCCCACAGTCAGTCAGACGCCAACTACTACCATGGGCAAGACCAAAGAGCTGTTAAAAGACACCAGAGACAAAACTGTGGACCTCCACAAGGCAGCAGCTTTGTGTCATGAAAACATTGGAGCTGCATGTGTTTAGGTCCCATACCGCAGTTCAGCAAACTGCACATATATTAGACCCTAA
Organism: Bufo gargarizans; assembly: GCF_014858855.1. Taxonomy (NCBI): domain Eukaryota; kingdom Metazoa; phylum Chordata; class Amphibia; order Anura; family Bufonidae; genus Bufo; species Bufo gargarizans. The sequence continues at coordinate 150,191,602 of NC_058084.1, forward strand.
AGCCGTCTGCAGATCACCCCCAGTGACATGAAGGTGGTCATTTATTAATGGGGTTATCTCATGACAAATGTAAAATTAGACATCAAATAGTACATGACTATGGTTCTAGCTAACAAAGCTAGAACCAGCCCTGTACCTCACATGGATCTAGAGATCTCCACATTCATTGCTCTGCTAGATTTATATCAAGCTGACAGCTCAAGTGCTTGTCTTTTCTGCTGCAGCTCAGGGGCGTGTCTCAGCTCTCCCTATCACAGCTCAGGAGGCAGTTGAAGGATGAAACTGAGCATGTGCGACCTTCTCAGTGAGCAGGACAAAGAAAAAAAGAACTTATCCAGTAAGTAAGAAAAAAATCAAACAGCAGGTGGCGCTATACAGATACATTTTATTAAATAACTCAGTGGCTATACTAAATTTTATTACATGCAATTACAAACGTATTCAGATCCAGGTGCTGCTTTGAAAACTGTAGAATATTTTTCTAATAAGTTACTTTTTTAATTGGCGGTGGTATTACACTGTGTTCGGCATCTGGGCGGGACAGGAGTCGAGTCCTGTTGGGAGCTCCAGCCCCGGCGTAAATGTTTGCAAAAAAATCAACTCCATTGGTAGTTTTTGTCTCTAGGTGCATGAGCTGCCTTAGATTCACCTAATTTATGACGAGGCGCACGCACAAAAAGTTGTGCAACAAAATATTAAGTTAAAAGTACCATCATTTTTGTCCAGGCCAGTTTCATTAGTTATTCTGTTGATCTACAATTCTAAAGCAATGTCTGATCATTAGTTGATTTTCAGTAATTTTATCTATTACTCTTGTCAGTTTCGAGTTATTTCAGTGACCATTGTGGGTTTTACTTTCTTTACCGGAAGGTTACCAACAATTTTGTCCACTTGCGTATATACAGTATATAAGCCTTAATATCAAATGCACCCTCAAAGGCCTGTCATTTTGTGTTTAGGTACTAAATGTGCAGATTGTTCCACTGTGCTCTTTAGAACATTCAGTTTTTGTTTGTTTTTTAGGTTCTTTTATCTTGTGTGAATTTTACAACTTTTTTTGTCATTATATGGTGTAATTATGGTAACTTTGTAATGAACTGACAGATCCTTTCATGCAATTTCTACAAGTGTTTTGGGTAGAACTCTGTTCCTCCTAGAAAGGACCTGGGTTTGTTTACCTGGTAGAAGTCATTTCCTTTCTTCATACTCTGGATTATAATGTGGGTTATTAGAGGTCCTGTTACAGACACAGGTCTGCAAGCGTGGACTTCTCTGTGTTTCTTGAAGAGAAGCAAATCACATTGGCAGTAGCTCTGCAGATCAATACAGTGTTAGAGAGGGTGCCAGCGGCTGGACAGGAAGCGAGAACTGAACCGCTAAAGAGGACCTTTTATCTGTTTTACCTATAGGTGCTAAATACCTGTACTTATACTGAGCATCGGAACAGGGAGGAGGAGACGCCAGGGTTTCTCAATGGGCGTATCCAATCACATCGAAGAGCGTCACAGCCAGGGAGGTTTTTCCTCCCTGGCTGTGACACTCTCTGCTGTAATTGGATCGCGGCACAGCCAGGGAGAAGGAGACGCCCATTGAGAAACCCTGGTGTCTCCTCCTCCCTGTTCCGATGCTCAGTATTTATATACTGAGAGCGAGAACTTCAGGCGGGTGTAGCGGGGCGTAGGAGCGATGTTTAAAAATAAAAAAAAACTGGGTGGCAGCATCAGCAAGTACAGGTATTTAGCTCCTATAGGTAAAAGAGATGAAAGGTCCTCTTTAAGTATATGCTACTTTTTAAGTATGAGCCTCTAATTATCATCCATCCTTATTATACTGTCCATATGTACTAATTTTCATCCCATAACAAGTTGGGATCTCAAGGACTGCAGCTTTGTGCGTTTTGCTAATGCATACATGAACGTATGGCACTGTCAGTGGATGTGCTGAGTAAATTGCCTTCAATAGACTGTTGTATAAAATTGTGTGTGTTAAAACTATATACCAGTGATGGTCAACCTACGGCCCGCAGGCCGAATCCGGCCCGCGCAGCTGTGTCATGCGGCCCCCGCAGTGACCGGAGGCCTTAGGGCTGTTTCACACGAGCGGATGCCGTGCGTGACATCGGCTCCGTGAATGACAGCCAAGACCCGATGCGGACTGCAGAAGCACGGAGCATTGACATGATTGATAATGCTCCGTGCCTCTCTGTGATCTCTTTACTACGAAATCACAGTGACAACTTTATCTCACTGTGATTTCGTAGTAAAGAGGTCACAGAGAGGCACGGAGCATTATCAATCATGTTAATGCTCCATGCTTCTGCATTCCGCATCGGGTCTTGGCTGTCATTCACGGAGCCGATGTCACGCACGGCAGCCGCTTGTGTGAAACAGCCCTTAGACTTTTCTCTGTTTTTTATCAGCGCAGGGTGCGCTGTGAACGACACAGGCAGCGCAGTGATGCTGCCTGTGCCTGCAATAACCAATAGCAAAGCTCCAGACATCAAGGAGCTTTGCTATTGGTTAGATTGGGCGGGCGCCGGAGCGATACAGCGTCCTGCAATAGGGGAAGCCGGCGGGAGCTGGAAGGAGGAGGGGCTGGCTCCCGGGGGTGGCTGAAGCAGAGTGCTGGGCGCGCTGTGCAAGGACCCCGAGAATCATGGCGGCTGAGGAGCTGAAGCCTACAGCCCAGACATCAAGATGGACCTGCAGAAGAGGGTGACAGCGCAGGGTGTAATGTATCGATGTGTGTAATGTATGTAGAGCAGTGTGTGATAATCACATACTGCACTACATACATCATACACATGTATACATCACATGCCCCCTCCCAGTAATAATGGTCAGATATGTGCCCTCTTCACAGCAGTAATGCTCACACGTGCCCCTCACAGTAATAATGGCCAGATATGTGCACTCTTCACAGTAGTAATGCTCACACCTGCCCCTCGCAGTGTTTGTATTTCTTTCTGGCAAAGCTACCTGGTTCTGGCCCGCAAAAATTTATATCCAGTCTAGTGCGGCCCTCAGACGGAAAATGGTTGGGCACCACTGCTATATACAGTTGAAACCAGAAGTTTACATACACTATATAAAATGACATTTATGCATGTTTTTCTCAATATCTGACATGAAATCAGAATAAACCTTTCCTGTGTTTGGTCAATTAGGATTATCATAATTAATTAATTATTATTATTTGCCAAATGCCAGAATAATGAGAGAGAGAATGTTTTAAGGCATTTTTATTATTTTCTGCAATGTCACAAGTTTGCATGCATTTCATTAATATTTGGTACCATTGCCCTTAAACTATATGACTTGGGTCAAACGTTTTGGATATCCTTCCACGAGCTTCTCACAATAGTTGGTCGGAATTTGGGACCATTCCTCCTGACAAAACTGGTATAACTGAGCCCTGTTTCTTGGTCGCCTTGCTCACACCTGCCTTTTCAGCTTTGCCCATAAATGTTCTATAGGATTGAGATCAGGGCTTAGTGATGGCCGCTCCAAAACATTTGACCTTGTTATCCTTAACCCCTTAGGGACCCATGACTTATCGGTACGTCATGGTTCCCAAGTCCTTAAGGACCCCATGAAGTACCGGTACGTCATGTGTTCCGATCACCGCCGCCCAGCGGGCGGTGATCGGTACAAGGTGCCTGCTCAAATCATTGAGCAGGCACCTCGGCTAAATCCCGTGCGCCCCCCCCCCCCCCCCCCCCCCCCCCCCCCGTTGCTGATCGGTTTGCGGCTTTTACCTGGTGCAGCGGCGGTGGTGCCATCTGTCGGGGGGACCCGATTGCATGGAAGGCAGCGCGATGCCTTCCGGTGACAAGCCTGTGAGATCCAGCAACCTGGATCTCACAGGCCGGAAGCTGTATGAGTAATACACACAGTATTACTCATACAGCCAATGCATTCCAATACAGAAGTATTGGAATGCATTGTAAAGGATTAGACCCCCAAAAGTTCGTTTTTTTTTTACAAAAAATAAAGTGAAAAAAAGTTTTCCCCCAAAAAAATTTAGTTTTAAGAAAAATTAACAAAAACGTCATTTTCCCCAAATAAACTAAAAAAAAAAAAAAATAGGAGGGGAAAAAAAGTATACATATTGGGTATCGCCGCGTCCGTATCGACCGGCTCTATAAACATATCACATGACCTGACCCTTCAGATGAACACCGTAAAAAATAAAAACTGTGCTAAATAAACCATTTTTTTGTCACCTTACATCACAAAAAGTGTAATAGCAAGAGATCAAAAAGTCACATTCACCCCAAAATAGTCCCGCAAAAATCATACCCTACCCAAGGTAATCGCCCAAAAACTGAAAAAATGATGGCTCTCAGACTATGGAAACACTAAAACATGTTTTTATTTTATGCTTCAAAAATGAAATCATTGTGTAAAACTTACATAAATAAATAAAAAGTATACATATTAGGTATCACCGCATCCAAGACAACCTGGTCTATAAAAATATCACATGATCTAACCTGTCAGATGAATGTTGTAAATAACAAAAAATAAAAACTGTGCCAAAACAGCCATTTCTTGTTATCTTGCCTCACAAAAAGTGTAATATAGAGCAACCAAAAATCATATGTACCCTAAACTAGTACCAACAATACTGCCACCCTATCCCGTAGTTTCTAAAATGGGGCCACTTTTTTGGAGTTTCTACTCTAGGGGTGCATCAGGGGGGCTTCAAATGGGACATGGTGTCAAAAAAAAAAAAAAAAAACAGTCCAGCAAAATCTGCCTTCCAAAAACCGTATGGCATTACTTTCCTTCTGCGCCCTGCCGTGTGCCCGTACAGTAGTTTACGACCACATATGGGGTGTTTCTGTAAACTACAGAATCAGGGCCGTTTGGTTTGGCTGTTAACCCTTGCTTTGTAACTGGAAAACAATTATTAAAATGGAAAATCTGCCAAAAAATTGAAATTTTTAAATTGTATCTCTATTTTCCATTAATTCTCGTGGAACACCTAAAGGAGTAACAAAGTTTGTAAAATCCGTTTTTAATACCTTGAGGGGTGTAGTTTATAGAATAGGGTCATTTTTGGGTGGTTTCTATTATGTAAGCCTCGCAAAGTGACTTCAGACCTGAACTGGTCCCTAAAAATTGGGTTTTTGAAAATTTCAGAAAAATTTCAAGATTTGCTTCTAAGCCTTGTAACATCCCCAAAAAATAAAATATCATTCCCAAAATGATCCAAACATTAAGTAGACATATGGGGAATGTAAAGTAATAACTATTTTTGGAGGTATAACTATGTATTATAGAAGTAGAGAAATTGAAACTTGGAAAATTGCAATTTTTTACATATTTTTGGTAAATTTGGTATTTTTTTTTTATAAATAAAAATGTTTTTTTTTTTACTTTATTGTACCAGTGTCATGAAGTACAATATGTGACGAAAAAACTATCTCAGAATGGCCTGGATAAGTCAAAGCGTTTTAAAGTTATCAGCACTTAAAGTGACATTGGTTAGATTTGCAAAAAAATGGCCAAGTCCAGAAGGTGAAATAGGGCCGAGTGCTTAAGGGGTTAAGCCACTTTGTAACCAGTTTGGCAGTATGCTTTGTGTCATTGTCCATTTGGAAGACCCATTTCCGCCCAAGCTTTAACTTCCTGGCTGATGTCTTGAGATGTTGCTTCAGTATTTCCACATAATCTTCTTTCCTCATGATGCCATCTATTTTGTGAAGTGCACCAGTCCCTCCTGCAGCAAAACACCACCACAACATGATGCTGCCACCCCCGCGTTTCACGGGTGGGATGGTGTTTTTCCTCCAAACGTAACGATGGTCATTATGGCCAAAAATTTCAATTTTCATTTAGTCAGACCACAGGACATGTCTTTTGTTCCAGTGTGCATTTGCAAACATTAATCTGGCTTTTTTATGTTTCTTTTGGAGTAATGGCTTCTTCCTGGCAGAGTGGCCTTTCAGCCCATGATGACACAGTACTTGTTTCACTGTGGATATTGACACAATCTTACCAGCTTCCGTCATCATCTTCACAAGGTCTTTTGCTTTTGTTCTTGGGTTGATGCACATGTTGGACAAAAGCATGTTTATCTCTGGGACTCGGAACCAGTCTCCTTCCTGAGCGGTATGATGGCTGGACATTTGGGCCTCTTTCACACGCGCGTTGCGGGAACATGCGCAATTTTTCCACGCGAGTGCAAAACATTGTAATGCGTTTTGCACTCGCGTGAGAAAAATTGGCATGTTTGGTACCCAAACTCCTTCACAGAAGTTCGGGCTTGGGATCGGTGTTCTGTAGATTATATTATTTTCCCTTATAACATGGTTATAAGGGAAAATAATGGCATGCTGAATACAGAATGCGTAGTAAAATAGCCCTTGAGGGGTTAATTTTTTTATTTTTTTATTTAACTCCCCTTAATTCACTTGATCGCGCAGCCGGCATCTCTTCTGTCTTATTTCTTTGCTGTGTGCAGGAACAGGACCTGTGGTGACGTCACTCCGGTCATCACATGGTCCGTCACATGATCTAACACCATGGTAAAAGATCATATGATGACCGGAGTGACGTCATCACAGGTCCTGTTCCTGCACACAGCACAGAAGACAGACAGAAGAGATGCTGGGTTGTGCGAGCAAGTGGATTAAGGCGAGTAAAATAATTTTTTGATTTTTCTTTTTTTAACCCTTCCAGCGCTATTTTACTATGCATTCTGTATTCAGAATGCTATTATTTTCCCTTATAACCATGTTATAAGGGAAAATAATAATGATCGGGTCTCCATCCCAATCGTCTGCTAGCAACCGTGCGTGAAAATCGCACCGCATCCGCACTTGCTTGCGGATGCTTGCATTTTCACGCGCCCTAATTCATTTCTATGGGGCCTGCGTTACGTGAAAAACGCACAAAATAGAGCATGCTGCGATCTTCACGCAACGCACAAGTGATGCGTGAAAATCACCGCTCATGTGAACAGCCCCATAGAAATGAATAGGTCGGGATTCAGTGCGGGTGCAATGCGTTCAACTCACGCATCGCATCCGCGCAGAATACTCGCCCGTGTGAAAGGGGCCTTGTACTTGCATATAATTGTTTGTACGGATGAACGAGGCACCTTCAGGTATCTTGAAATTGCACCTAAGGTTGAGCCAGACTTGTGCAAATGCACAATTCTCTTCCTGATATCTTGGCTGATGTCTTTAGACTTTCCCATGATGCTACACAAAGAAGCAGTGTGTTTCAGGTGTGCATTTAAATACATCCACAGGTGTGCCTCTAATTAACTCAGATGTTGCCAACAAACCTAACAGAAGCTTCTAAACACGTGACATCGTCATATGGGCAGTCCAGAATTGTTTAAAGGCATAGTAATCTTAGTGTATGTAAGCTTTTGCCATTGCAGAAAGTAATAAAAATGCCTTAAAACATCCTCTCTCTCATTATTCTGGCATTTGGCAAATAATAAGAATTATGGTAATCCTATTTTACCATTTATTCTGATTTCATGTCAGATATTGAGAAAAACATGCATAAGTGTCTTTTTTATATAGTGTATGTAAACTTCTGGTTTTAACTGTACATTACAGGCTAAAATAGTGCAACGTTACATCAATCAAAAGTATATTAGAAAGGTTCAGCAAGTCCTGAAAAAAGGTTTTCCCATCTCAGTCATTGTGACATAATGATTTGATATATCCTAGATTTCTGATCACTGGGGTTTTGCTGGAACCTCTACTGATCCCAGGATTGAGAATGCCTGGGACCCTATTCCCTACGGTGAGGTGGAGGTTTTAGTGAATCGGAGATTCACATATCACCAAGTGAGCTCTGTCAGCTGTGAATGATGGATAAGGTACTCCTGTTCTCAGGATAGGTGGTGTCCCAGCAGTTAAGTCTCCAACTTATGACACATTAATGACATACCCAATCGATAATCCATAAATATCTACTTTGCAGAACCTGTGTGTTATATGGTGGTTCAGACGTGGTGCAAAAGGGTAGCTTGGATTTTCTTTGGAATTTTTTCTCTTTATGTATACCAAACAAGCAAAATAAAGAGATTAATTTCAAATTTGGTGGATAAGATAAAAATGAGACTTTTGGGATATTGAGGTACTGTTATCACATAGATTAAAAAGTTTTACAATTACAAAGAGTAGTCATGGATAGCCACCTTAGGGTGCTGCCACACATTCAGTTTTCTTGATGCAGTTTTTGAAGCCAAAACCAGGAATGGATTGAACAAAGAGGAGAAGTTGTATCTGCCCTTAATACTTTCTCTCCTATTATGGTCCATTCCTGATTTTGGCTTCAAAAATTGTATAAAAAAGCCTGAACGTCTGGCAGCACCCTTAGGCACATCAGTTTTTGCAACAAGATACAGTCCCTGCGTTTTATGGTAAATTTTCTTCCAGAAAATGGAAACACACAGTGAAACTGAGTTACATTAATTACAAAAAAAAAGTTACATTAAGGTGGTCCGCTGTGTGGAAGAAAACGCACCATAAATGCAGGTATGTTGCAAAAACCGTATGCCAAAAACACAGCAGAGCCGCGATGTGTGGCAGCACCCTTACGGAGGCTCATTTACTGCGATATATACATCAGGTGCTTGTTAGTCTTTTGATTTATGCACGCCAGCCAATCTAAACAGGAAAAGCTGGAGTATGGGGGATAGAGAGAGTCTGAACCACTATAAGGGACAGGATTTTTGACTGCTTCAGACACTGTTGGAAAATATACTCTTTTATACAGGTTTCTAAGCTTTTTACTCCTTCCCGACAAGGGGCTTGGCTTCTGGGAGAAAGGGGTCCAGTTTATTGAGAAGGGGTCATAGCCTAAATGCACCACCATGGGCAAAAAGTAGAAGTAAAACTACGCCAACTTAAAGGTGGTGTGAGCTTGGAGTAGGCAGTGTTTTTGGTGCACAGTTGTATTTTTTTTTTGGGGGGGGGGGGGGGTTCTGGAGCATGGACAAAACGGATTGAATTCTAATGGAAATCTGGCGCAGGATTTAAGATACTTCAAATTTTTATCGTTTCATTGGCCAGAATATTAAATTTGTTTAATATTGACAAGCGATCCTCAGGATAGTTCATCAACATCAGATCGACAGGGATCCTACTCCCAGCATCGCTACTGATCAGCTTTTTGAAGGGGTAGCTGATCAGTGCTTATTCCTCTTCAAAATTACAACTGATTTGTCCCAATCACTTGAATGGGATGGGGCAGTTGTAATTACACTGTGCTGCATCTAAAAAGGTGATAAGCTGGTAATATTAATCTACTGCGCGACCCCGGTGATTCGTGCAAAGTGCGACAGTAAATCTGCCCCTCTTTAACCAACCGACCACCCATGCACTGTAAACGTCCCGGGGGTTGGGTTTCATCTTTGAATGAACATTTATAGATCGCAGCTCCACGCTAATCATGCAGCTGCTGTGCCTTCTAGATCGCTGAATTCACAGTGCTCAGCGCTTCCTGTCCCAGCCCAGCGGTCATGTAATCGCCAGGAGACTGCAGGAGCTGTTGGGTCATCCTGAGATCTCGATCAGCCCTGCATTGAGGCTGTACAGTGTGGTATACCACTGCACAGCCTATCTGGGGGTTGTATTGATATCAGCCCCAGTTACAGGGGAAATCAATAGTAAAAAAAAAAAGTTATTTTAAATGTCCCCCAGAGGGCTTGTATGACCTTATTGGGGACACAACGTAAATAAAATAAAAAGGAATTTTATAAAAATGAAAAATTAACAGTTTAACATGTAAAGAAAATGCCCTTTTCCCCAATTGTCATTTTAAAAATAGAAAAAAATAGACATATTTTGTATCGCTGCATCCGTAATGACCAACTCTATAAGAATATCACATGATCAATCCCACACGGTGTTAAGAAAAATAAGTGAAAATCATGCCAGAACAGCATATTTTTTGTCACCTTGCCTCCCAAAAAACATATCAAGCGACCAAAAAGTCTTGTGTCCCCCAAAATGGTACCAATAAAAAGCATTACCTCATCCCGCAAAAAATGAGCCCTAATTCAAGACCATAGCCAGTAAATGAAAAAAAAAAAAAAAAATATATATATATATATATATATATATATATATATATATATAATGAAAAAATTCCACAGCACATCCAAGGCGTAAAAAAGTAGAAAACGGCTTTATTCACCAGACCCGCGACGTTTCGATCCGCTTTCTGGGATCTTTCTAAGAGAGTGGCAACACAAAAACATGTGTAAAAAAAAATAATTAAAAAAATCACATGATCTGCTCATGAAGTGAAAAGGGATGCCAAAACAGCTTTTTTTGTCACCTCACCTCCCTAAAAACTCAATTAAGATCAATTAAGTAATCTAAAAATCTTATGTACTTGAAAAATGGTATTGATTAAAAAGTAGTCTGTTCTGCAAAAAAGCCCTCAGACATCTACATTGGCAGAAAAATAAAAATGTTATGGACGTTGGAATATGGCAATGCAAAATATAACTGATTTTTTTATAAAAAGGGATTTTATTATGCAAGAGTTGTAAAACGGGGAAAAAACTATTTGGTATTGCTATAATCGTAAGAATCTGCGGAATAGTTATCATATCATGTATACCAAACGATGAACCTCATAAAAAAAAAAATGTTGCCCACCTCACCTCCCAAAAAAAGAGATAATCAGAAAGCTAAATGTACCCCAAAAGGGTGCCAATATAAACTACAGCTTGCCCCGCAAAAAATAATCCCTCACACAGCAAAGTAAATCAAAAAAATAAGGAAAAGTTATAGCCTTTAAAAACCATTTCAGTAAATCCCATGTTAGGAAACCCAGATGCTGTTCCTTTCTTTCTGTGCCTTGGCGTATCCCCAAACAGCAGTTTATGACCACAAATGGGGTGGTGGTGTATTCAGGACAAAAAAGGGTAGCAAATTGGGAGGTGATATTCTCCTGTTATCCCTTGTAAAAATGAAAGTTTTGTTTAAAAAAAAAGTAATCTTTCATTTTCGTAGCCAAGTGTTATAAATTCTATGAAATGCCTGTTGGATCAAGTGTTCAATGCACCCCTTCAAAATTCCTTGAGTGGTGTAGTTTCCAAAATGTGGTCACTTTTGGGGGGTCTGCACTGTAGGGGTACCTCAGAGTATCTTCAAATGCAACATGGTACTAAAAGTACTAAAAAAATATTCCAGCAAAATCTGCACTTTAAAAACAAAATGGCGCTCCTTTCCATTCTGAGCACTGCCATGTGCCCATGCATCGCTTTACGACGATATATGTGGAGTATTTATGTAAACTGGAGAATCGGGGTAATAATTACTGAGGTTTGTTTTGTTGTTGACCCTTGATTTGTTACAGGAAAAAAATTGATTAAAATGGAAAATCTGCAAAATTTCACCTCCCATTTTGCGTAAATTTTTGTGGAATACCTAAAGGGCTAGGGTACTTTCACATTAGGCTACTTTCACACTGACGTTTCTGGGTCCGCTTGTGAGATCCGTTTCAAGACTCTCACAAGTTGCCCAAAACGGATCAGTTCAGCCCCAATGCATTCTGAATGGATAAGGATCCGTTCAGAATCCATCAGTTTGCCTCCGTTCAGCCTCCATTCCGCTCTGGAGGCAGACACCAAAACGCTGCTTGCAGCGTTTTGGTGTCCGCCTGGCGATGCGGAGCCAAACGGATCCGTCCTGACTTACAATGTAAGTCTATAGGGACGGATCCGTTTACACTGTGACATAATATGGTGCAATTGTAAACGGATCCGTCCCCCATTGACTTTCAATGTAAGTCAGGACGGATCCCCTTGACTTAGGCCTCATGCACACAACTGTTGTTTGCGTCCGTTCCGCCGATTTTAGCATTTCAGGTGCGGACCCATTCATTTCTATAGAGCCATTAAAAGTGCGGATAGTGCACAGTTTGCCGTCCGCGTCCGTGATCCGTGGTTCCAGTCCGTCAAAAAAATATAACCTGTCCTATTATTTGTGCGGAAAACGGTTCGCGGACCCATTCAAGTCAATGGGACCGCTAAAAAATGCGGAGGCACACAAGATTGTCGTCCGCATCCGTTTTATTCCTATCATTTGCATGGCAAACCTGTCTTAGACTTTTTTTTTAACATTCCTTTATGTCTGGTGGTCCTCCAAAAATAAAGGAAGACACACGAATACATAAACGGATCACGGAACAACAGAACCTCATTTTGCGGAACGGAACACAACAACGGTCATGTGCATGAGGCCTTACACGTAACTGTGAATGGAGAGCAATCCGTTCAGGATGCATCAGGATGTCTTCAGTTCAGTCTTTTTGCCTTTTCAGGATGGAGATAATACCCATTTTTTCCCATTGACATGCATTAATGCCGGATCTGGCCCTGGGTGTTCCGGCAAAACGGATCAGACATTGCAATGCATTTATCAGACTGATCAGGATCCTGATCCATCTGACAAATGCTATCAGTTTGCATACGTTTTGACGGATTCCTGCCTGCTGGAATCCTCTGTCGCAAGTGTGAAAGTACCCTTAACATTTCTAAAATCTGTTTTGAATAGTTTGAGGGGTGTAGTTTTTAAAATGGCTTTCTATTATGTCAGTTCCTCAAAGTGACTTCAGAACTGAAATGGTCTATACAAAATGTATTTAAAATGTAAAAAATTGCTTCTAAACTTTAACACCCTAAAAAAAAATTTTTACAAAAATGATGCTAACATAAAGTAGACATATGGTAAATGTTACTATTTTATGAGGTATCTGTCTTAAAAGCAGAGAAATTCTAATTTATAAAATGGTGAATTTTTCCAAATTTTTTATGAATTTTGGATAAAAAAAATATATGTAAAGGTAAAACAAATTGGCTCAAATTTACCATTAACATGATGTACAATGAATGTGTCACAAAAGACCATCTAAGGCTACTTTCACACTAGCGTTCGATCGGATCCGTTCTGAACGGATCCGATCATAATAATGCAGACGGAGGCTCCGTTCAGAACGGATCCGTCTGCATTATTTTAGCATATAACAGCTAAGTGTGAAAATAGCCTCGTACGGATCCGTCCAGACTTTCAATGTAAAGTCAATGGGGGACGGATCCGCCTGAAGATTGAGCCATATTGTGGCATCTTCAAACGGATCCGTCCCCATTGACTTACATTGTAAGTCTGGACGGATCCGCACGCCTCCGCACGGCCAGGCGGACACCCGAACGCTGCAAGCAGCGTTCAGCTGTTCGCCTGTCCGTGCGGAGGCGAGCGGAGGCTGAACGCCGCCAGACTGATGCAGTCTGAGCGGATCCGCTCCATTCAGACTGCATCAGGGCTGGACGGCTGCGTTCGGGTCCGCTCGTGAGCCCCTTCAAACGGAGCTCACGAGCGGACCGACGAACGCTAGTGTGAAAGTAGCCTAAGGCTACTTTCACACTAGCGTTTTTCTTTTCCTAGGGGCTCAAATCCGGAAAAGAACTGATCAGTTTTATCCCCATGCATTCTGAATGGAGAGTCCGTCCCTCAGGATGCATCAGGATGTCTTCTGTTCAGTCTTTTTGACTGATCAGGCTTTTCAGAAAACCGTAGCATGTTGTATTTTTACCTCCGGCCAAAAATCCTGAACACTTTGACTGAACGCCGGATCCGGCCTTTTTCCCATTGACTTGCATTAACGCCGTGTGTTCAGTCAAAACGGATCCGGCTTTTGCATGTTAAACCCGAAAAATAGGGAAAAAAAGTCCATAAATGGCGGATACGTTTTTTCCAATGCATTTTTCTATTGTGATCGAAAGCCTGATCAGGATTCAAATGTAATCAGTTTTCACACGTTTTTCCGGATCCGGCGGGCAGTTCCGGTGTCTGAATTGAACGCCGGATTCAAACAACGCTAGTGTGAAAGTAGCCTGAAAATGGCTTGGACAAATAAACACATTCTAAAGTTATTACCGCATAACGTGACTCGTGTCAGATTTGCAAAATTAGGCCTGGTCAGGAAAAGGGTAAATGGGCTGGTCTGGAAGTGGTTACTAAAAAGCACAGCTGCAATTCTGCTTTAACTTCTAGGACATGTCTATGGTATGGTTAGAGTACTATTTTACTTGTTAAAGTGAGTATAATTTTCAGATCTTTCTCCTTTTCATTTGTCGATGGAAACTATAAAGTGTTACTTGAGATATATATCTATATATATATATATATATATATATATATATATATATATATATATATAAATATATAAATAAATAAAATAGCCGGAGTTCTAATAAACAGTTTATAACTAGAGCCCCCATTCTCTAGTTGTTTTTGTCTCCATTTAGTAGATTGCTATGTTATGACTCTGTTGCCACCTACTGGTATGTTTTGGTACTAGGTTTCATGATCAATTTTCTTACTTTTTTTTTTTCCTATGTAATCCACCTCCATTCAGATCCCCTAATCGCAGTATGTAGAGCTCTTCCTCCACTGCAAAGACCACCTCACAGATCGGCTATTTGTACGTGCAGCTATTTTCTTCTTGGATATTAAATATTAGAGACCTTGTCAGAGTACGCGCTTGGGTTACAGTGGTAAATAAAGGGGTACTATTAGGTGATAAAGCGAGGGTTATTGTCTGACATCTTGCACATCCTAATTTGCATATAGAAGAAGAATTTGCATGTACAGAGTAAAACGGTCCAGTTCCAATATCACCAATATTGTACAGGTTAATATACCAGCTTGTAGGAGGGTCCACTTGCTTGTCTACCAGCTTCTAACCTTGGTGCCCTCTAGTGAATCCTGTACAAGCCGGGATCTAGGATCTACTCATTTATATATTGTCATTGTGCTTCCTTTTGGTCAACAAGATGAAAAAAATGAATGGATAATAAGCACAGCTTGGGTCAGAACGTGCATGTCATGTAGTAGGCACTTCATTCATGCTGAATATCCAAGACTGGAAGCAGCCCTTAGTGGTGTGTTCATATTGAACGCTGCAGATCCTGCAGGAGAACGGTTGAATCTCAAGTCAATCCAAAAAATAGCAAAAAAACACTTGAGCAGTGCATCTTTGCTATTTTTTTTACTTTTGTCATGCTGCCTAAAGATTTGGCTTATACTAGGGCTGCACGATATATCGAAAAAATAATCGAACCGCGATAACCGCCAAATGCGATATGGCGATTTGGCCGACCCGAAAATGCCGCGATTATATATGAAGGGGGCCCCGCGCACATAACTGGCTTTTTATGTAAAGTATTTTACTACTGTGTGAAACAAGCTCTCTCTGACTCCTATTGATAACATAGCCAGCCTCTGTACTCACTATTACGATGAATGCACTGCAGCGAGCAGGCCGGCCGGCGCGTGACTGACGTCACTTAGTAACGCTCCTGCTTCCTGAAGTGGGAGGAGCGTTACTAAGTGACGTCAGTCACGCGCCGGCCGGCCACCTCGCTGCCGCTCGCTGCAGTGCATTCATAGTACTGTGACAGTGAGTACAGACTACAGAGGCTGGCCATTTTATCAATAGCAGAGAGCTTGTTTCACACAGTAATAAAATACTTCACACACAAAGCCAGTTATGTGCGCAGTTTAGATCCCCCCCCCCCCCCATAACAGCGTCCTCCACAGATCCCCCCCCCATAACTATGTCATACCCAGCCGCGTCAGCGGCTCATATGGGAAAATCCAAGCAAATAGACCTCTAGCACAATTCCCTTAAAATACTGCATCACATATCGTTATCGCAATTTTTAGGGCCCTAATCACAATCGCACAAAATTCCCATATCGTGCAGCCCTAGCTTATACGATAAGAAAGAAAGGCAAAGGACCGCAATGAGGGGGAACAAAACAATAGTATGCATGGTGCTTTGAATACAAGGTGTTGGAGTATGACCAGGATACCTGAAGAAGAGCTGTGGGAATAATCTCGGCATGGACATGACCGTTCTAAAGGCCTCTGTGGCTAGCATGGCCTTCCAGTGTTCAAGAAAAGTGGTGCATCTGACAGAAATAAGGAGGAGAGGCTAGGTAGTTCTGCAAGTTCTTTTAGAAGGTTATTGGTCCATTGGTGGTCACATAACTGTCGAAAAACTTCATACAGATATGTAACCCAGAATGAAGGAAATAGTGTACAAATGTAGGCCACTTTCTCACTTGTATATGTTGATTTATTTTGCATCAGTAGTTGTAAGGATTGGTCATTGATTCCAAAAGAAGAAATGCTGGTGGGCTGGCCGGCCCCAAAAATTATTCAGTAGCTTAGCAATCCAGACCTGTGTGTCACTGGGCCCATGAACATATACGCTTTCTGCCATCGCTAGTACTGTGTCTTATCTGTGCAGACATTACATTAGCTGTACACTGTAGATAATTGTGTATTTAGGGTGGTATGTACTTCTGTAGGAATATATATGTGTGTATATATAAATATATATAAGCAGAAGGACCCTATTTCATTTAATGTTTGTCATTAAAAGATATCAACATTATCCCCAATAACAGTGACCTCTACAGCACCCCGTCCTCTTAAGTGACCTCCACAGCCCCCACCCCTTAACACTAACCCTCCCCCACCAGTGCCGCGCATCCTTAAAATGTGACCTCCACAGCAGCCCACCCCCTTAACTTTTATCTTCACAGCAGCCTGCTGCTTTAACAGTGACCTCCACAACACCCCACCCGCCCCCCACAAAGACCTCCGCAGTGGGGCATTATTGTCTTTAATTAACAGTATATAAAACCCCACAGAATTAGTATACACTTAAAGGGAGTCTTTCACCTAATCTGAGCGTTTTAGACCGCTCAGATCAGGTTATAGACTCTTTTAACCCTCATTACGATCATACCTTTCTCTTATGTGTCCCTCGCCCAGATAATGAAAATAACACTTTTTAAACTTATGCAAATTACCTTCTGAAGGTGCCCAGGGGCGGCGTTACTGGGCGATGTGCCCAGAAAAACACACCTCCAGCCGGCGGACGTCACGAGCGGCACCAGAGGACGGCGGGCTGGGAACTGGCCCGCACCTGCGCACTGCTCTGCCCATTATGGGCAGCAGAACATCCTTTCATATTGCGCATGCGCCGGCCGGCTGTCTTTAGTTGGCCGGCGCATGCGCAATATGAAAAGCTGTTCATCTGCCCATAATGGGCAGAGCAGTGCGCAGGTGCGGGCCAGTTCCCAGCCCGCCGTCCTCTGGTGCCGCTCGTGACGTCCGCCGGCTGGAGGTGTGTTTTTCTTGGAATGGGTGGGATGAAAATTTCAACTAAAAACATAGTCTATAACAGGGGTCAGCAACCTCCGGCACTCCAGATGTGGTGAAACTGCAACTCCCAGCATGCACACTTGCTTGGCTGTTCTCAGAACTCCCATAGAAATGAGTGGAGCATGCTGGGAGTTGTAGTTTCACAACAGCTGGAGTGCCGGAGGTTGCTGATCCCTGGTCTATAATGTTCCCCGGGTCATAGGAGTCAGCTGCAAAAAATGTTATGATTGTAAATGCGGCTTCCTTTAGTTGACACGCACACACACATACATACATACACACACTCAGCTTTATATATATATATATATATATATATATATATATAACTCTAGGACTATATACAGCAGGGGTGGGAAACCTTTTTGCTGCCGAGGGCCAT
Organism: Bufo gargarizans; assembly: GCF_014858855.1. Taxonomy (NCBI): domain Eukaryota; kingdom Metazoa; phylum Chordata; class Amphibia; order Anura; family Bufonidae; genus Bufo; species Bufo gargarizans. The sequence goes on from NC_058084.1 coordinate 150,209,208, forward strand.
TTGACTGCTATATTTGGTAAAGCATATAAGTGACTTAGGCTACTTTCACATTGGCGTTCGGGGCTCCGCTTGTGAGTTCAGTTTGAAGGCTCTCACAAGCGGCCCCGAACGCATCCATACTGCCCTAATGCATTCTGAGTGGATGCGGATCCGCTCAGAATGTATCAGCATGGCTCAGTTTGTCCTCTGCTCCGCTCAGCAGGCGGACACCTGAACGCTGCTTGCAGCGTTCGGGTGTCCGCCTGGCCGTGCGGAGGCAAACGGATCTGTCCAGACTTACAATGTAAGTCTATGGGGACGGATAAGTTTGAAGTTGACACAATATGGCTCAATTTTCAAACAGATCCGTCCCCCATTGACTTTCAATGTAAAGTCTGGACGGATCCGTCTGCGGCTACTTTCACACTTAGAATTTTTTCTAAAATATATTGCAGACGGATCCGTTCTGACTGCAAGTGTGAAAGTAGCCTTAGGGGTAAATTGCAGAAATTGCGCGTCAATAAAAAAAAAAATCTAGAGAGCTGTATTCTTTACAGCACAAAATGGCACCTACACTATATATTACAAATGGTACAGGCGCCATTTTGACCACACATAGCAGTCTAATTTTTACATTGAGAATGTTATATATTTAGTTCTTTATTTGGCATTAATGGCAGCCAAGCTAAACCCAGGGGGACCCAGTTTTCACTCTCCCTGCCACCGTCCCTGCCTTTTTCTTCACAACTATCCCTGCCTTTGTCCCTTTCTCAGCCTCAGATCTGCCCTCCCCCCACCTCCATCGGCCTCCTATCGGACCCCCAGACCCTCATCAAATCCCCCCCTAGCCACAGATCACACCCCCATCAGACCCCCCATCAGACCCTCCCTAGCCTTAGATCAGACCCCCCTAGCCTCAGGTCAGCTGCCATCAGACCCCCCCCCCCAGCCTCAGAACAGACCCCAATAGGCCCCCCCAGCCTCGGATCAGACCCCAATAGACCCCCCCAGCCTCAAATCAGACCCCCAATAGGCCCCCCAGCCCAAGATCAGACCCCCCCAGCCTCGTATCTGCCCCCATCAGACCCTCCCTCCATTAGCCTCGGATCAGACATTTAAAGTAATAAAAAAAAAATAAACTTACCTCTTCAGCTCTAGATGGCGCTGCCACTTGGCAGATTCACTTACCCTCCCTGGTCTTCTTCCCGCTGTGCTGTACTGTGACCTGACAGCGCACAGCGTCAGGTCATAGTGCGCGTCTACGTGCTGAATGTCATGTACAACTTCAGCTGTCCTGATTGATGGAGGCTTCATGTTTGCAACAGAGCCAGTTTGATGCCATTTCCGAACCAGACTCTGAATACAACGTTTAGCTGGTGATTTTGTTCCTGGATACTTGTCGGCAAAAGGTCTCCTGCGTTTCCTTAATCGATCTGATTTGCACACAGCCTTCATCAATCACTATTCACTGTTCCAGGGAGAACACCATCTTTTTGACACAATAGGCCACTTTTATCAAACTGAATAATACATCACTTACTTGCCCACAGCAGAGTTACTATTAGGCAGTTTGATTTGGAGATATTGGAGGTGGGCTATTTTTTCGTGGGCCACCCTGTATATAATGATTGCACTCCACATACCACTGTAGGGTTGTATATGAAATGATGTGCTGCCATCAGACAGCTCTGTCCTATTGTTCTAAACTGTGTTCTATTGTATTTTTGCATTGGGCTAACCTACCACCATTGTTGGCTGTTTGCTGATCTTGCCTACTCTTGTGGACCCTTCTTGCTACCAGTTTTGATCCACCTTCAATGTGAGGTCACTTTTATTTTCCAGGGTAATTTTAAATTCCCAATCTACTCCTGCAGGAATGGAGCCAAAATATAAAAGACGAGCAAATCTTCCCATTAGAGTTTTCTCTGTATTTGTTCCACTACTGGTTTTGGCTTGCTGGTGAAAAGTACACAGGCATGAATGTGGACTTGCTCAACTTTTTAGGGTGCTGGCAATTTACATTTTTTTCTTATGTTAGCTAAAAACCTGCATGAAAAAAACAGCGCATGCCGCAATATGAAAAAAAAAAAAAACGACAAAATCATGCAAGGAAACTGGCCTCGTTTTTTTAATATAAAAATAAAAAAGAGCAACATTTATCAAAAATAGTGAAAGTAAAACTGATTTAGTTGCTCATTGCAACCAATGAGATTCCACCTTTCATTTTCCAAAGGAGCTCTAAAAAATGAAAGATGGAATCTAATTGGTTGCTGTGGGCAACTAAGCCGGCTTTCCTTTACACCAATTTGCAGCTGAGGATTCTGGCAGGCAGTTTCATCGCCAGATCCGTCAAAACGTATGCAAGCTGATGGCATTTGTCGTACGGATCAGGATCCTGATCCGTCTGACAAATGCATTGAAATGCCAGATCCATTTTTTCGGTGTCATCCGGAAAAACGTATCCAGCATTTATTTATTTTTTCACATTTTTTTTGCGGTCTGAGCAAGCGCAGACCACAAAAACGGATCCGTTTTGCCGGAACACTCGGGGCCGGGATTAATGCATTTCAATAAGAAAAAATTTAAGTGTTCTGGGATTTTGGACAGATAAAACCGCAGCATGCTGCAGTATGATCTCCATCCTGAAAAGGCAAAAAGACTGAACTGAAGACATCCTGATGCATCCTGAACGGATCGCTCTCCATTCAGAATGCATTAGGATAAAACTGATCAGTTCTTTTCCGGTATTGACCCCCTAGGACGGAACTCAATGCCGGAAAAGAATAACGTTAGTGTGAAAGTACCCTAACTTTGTCCATTCCCCCCTGCCCCCCGCCCCCCCCCACATTCTTTAAAATGAATAGGTCTGAAAGAATAACAAACTGCACGTGGATGCACCCGTGTGTGGTCTGTGTTCACTATCCGAAACATGGACAAGTTTGCTATTGACCATTTGGAGGAAGTCTTATAGGGGTCGTCCCTTCTCACTTGACCTACAGCGTCAGAGCTGGCCACTTCTTGGATGTGCTGTGGGCAGAAGCCTTCGTTGTGAATGTCGGTACAGGCAAGTGGCGCTGTGATGACATCATTTTCCGCTTGCCTGTATGAGCACACTCCGAATGTTGCTAATACCAGCATCAGTTCACATGCTCTGCAGCTCTGTTGAGACTCCCAAACTACTTCACATGCTCTCCCGTTGAAAGCGATCAAGGTGCAGGATTGCACCCCTACCAATAGCTGCAACTACTGGAGAGCGGCAAAGGTCCTAGAGCGCGCCTGAGCTCCAAACTGTAAGCTTTACATACAAGGGAAGAAGAATGTGACGCACAGCCATTTCCTTCATTAGAGTTTTCCGGCTAGTAGCACTGGTATGTGATTTGGGTAATTTGTACGGTATATAATTGATGTACTGGCGAGCCGGTGTCCCTGCTCCTCCCTGGGAATTCCTGTGCAGTGTATGTTCACAGCACATACCTATTGAGACTACTAGTTGTCAGCACTCCTGTTTCAAAAGTATTCATAGCAGGGAGAGGAAGGAAATAAACACGTTAAGCTAGCTGTAGGCAACGTACCGTAATTTAGTCATATACTGCCACATAGGTATGGTGGCACCACCACAGTGGCCAGATGTTACATTGCATGCAGGATTTTCATCTCCGCTCAAAAATCATGTTCTGAGCGGACACCGAACGGACCCCATTATAGTCTATGGGTCTTTAGGCTCTGTTACGCTCAGTTAGGTCTCGGTTATCTGCAGAATCCATCGTTCCGTTCTCCTGCTCCTCAACAGAGCCGGAGAACGGAAAGGAGAAACGGTGATGTGAAAGGAGCCTTACACAGAACAATTGAAAACTGCAGTTTTTAGGGCTCAAACTTTTTTGCTGATCGTACATTTTTTTTAACCCAATTTTCCTGTTTGACTTCAGTAGTTTATTGCAAACTGCTATGACAGTAATGCAATGTAGTCTGCCATCGACATAGGTACTGTACATACTTCTAACACTGTCTTTCATGTATTCTTGACAAGAACTAGCACGCCATTGCCACCTTGTGTGAATTTGTCCTTATCTCAGCAGTTTTTTTCCATCGTAATCGGCAACCAGCTTGTGGGTGACATTCAGATGCGTGTTACGATTACATGGTAATAGTCAAACAAAATATTAAAATCTGTCTGATACATTTTAAAGGAGTTTTTCTGGAATATTAACTTTTTAAGGAAAAGCTCCTTTGAAAAGATTCTCACTTACCTGCTTCCCATCACTTCAGTCCTGCATGCTGCTCCCAATCCTCCATCTTCTGGTCCCCAGTTTTTCTTTTGGCCAGGGCATGGACATGGCCACGTGCGTTGAAAATATGATTTTTAGCAGAAAATAAGTTAAATGCAATCATCAAATTTTTTTAAATGTATTTTAAAAGTTATCTTCCATGATTGTCATTTATGGTGAATAAAGGGGGTTTTAGCAGTTATGCTCATGTAGTTGCTTACCTCATCTACCTCTTCCACATACTTTTTTATTCTCTCCTGGCCCACTTTCACCTTATAAACAAATCACTCTGGTTTGTTTCCATCCTGTATGTAGCCCTTCCTGTTGCTGTATCCAACCAAACCCATGATGCACTTCTCCTTTCTCTGCCACAGCTTTATCACCGCCCCTAACACCCAGCTGGTTTATAGCTCCTCCCACTCCGCTTGTTACATAGACACTCCTCTATCCTGCTGCTGCTGCTGCTTTGACACACTCGTGGACATAACACTCTGGGGAAATAAGAAATCGACATGGTCATGTTACCACAGCCCTGAAATTAGGAGTAAGGCTCCATTCACACATCAGTAATAATGGACGTGTGAATGGAGCCTAAAATTACAGCTAACTTTATAAGTGATTGTTGTAAGGGATATTGATGCAGACTGAAAACCTCTTTTAAAGGGACACTGACAGGCCCTATAAACATATTTAGATATTCATGTGCTGTCATAGGTCTTATAATGTGTATGCCAATCATATAAGTGTACCCCCTGTCTGCATTTCAAACACTGTAAAATCAACTTTATATTCATATGTGAATCACTTGGCTTTGTGCCCAAGGGGCTGTCTTTCTCCTGCATTTGTGCCCAGCCGCGCCCCAACTGCCGTTTCCTAGCGCCGCCCAGCTCGTGATTATTCTCTGCTCAGGAGATGCCGAAGCCGCTTTTCGAAGCAAAATTATTTTAATAATAATAAAACAGTAGTACAAAAAAATAAAGTTGTGTTCTCATCCAAAACTGTCCATACCCAGGGTAATTTATCAGATCTGAAACCAAGTGAGGAAAGGTTGCTTTTAGATTACTTTGATTGTGCCAAGAACTAGCATAATGGTCCATCCTCAAACTCATTATGGATTTCATATGTTTTGAAAAGTATCTATAAAAGAGGGTGTGGCTAATGTGTATAATACACCGGATTTATTAGTGAGGTGCACCATTATTTTGACGTTAAATATTAGTGTGCACAAGACAGCCAAGGGGTGGATTAAGGAAAATAACAATGTCTAACGTATCCAGAAAGATGCGCCAAATTTGTGCTCTTTGTTAGATAGATGTCTTTTAGATATACAACGGTTTTAGCTGTCCCCGTTCTTTGTATCCACACTATTCTGTCTATTGTATGGGCGATTGTTACGATTTTCAGACAAGCAGGGAAGTACGAAGGGAATGAAATCCTCTGTTTAATGTAACATTGTCCTATTTATACATGTGCGGCGAGATGTAGAACAGGTACTTCAGTGTGCACAGCCATGTTTATGTAGCTCAGTTTTTGGGAGGATGTGCAACTGCAAGTATTTTTAGAACACTTGGCCTTCTTGTCTGTGTCTGTGCATGTATATGTGCATTTATCATTTCCAGCCTCTCTGCACTAAATCTGTTTTTTATAACTGTCAGTGAGATATTCCCGTCTATATAAACTCCACAGTCCTAATTTACACCAGGGTACAAATGTTAAACTTCCACGGTCATTGAGCATCTGTTTGTTTAAAAAGAAGTGGAGCACAAAGACCCTCAGTAAGGTACGGCGCGGAGTCACTTAATCCGCAGTAGCCAAACATTTATTTGTGGTGGATCACCATAGCTTTCTATGTAGAAATCAAAGTCTTGAGAATGGATTGGAAACCCTAAAAAGAATGGTACCGCCTCCTGCCTAGTGTTTTTTTTTTTTTTTTTTTATACAGTAATTGCTATTTGCTATTATCATTTATCTGATTTAGTATTGTAGGCCGGAGAATATGATTAGAGCACATCAAGGGTTTCTCCACACGTATCCCCTTCATACAAAAATAAAATCAGCTGCACTAGATTTTTCCATGTATGAAAGGTGTTATCCAGATGATCCTTCTTTTTTTTTTTTTTTTTTTTTCTTTTTTTTCTTTTTTTTAAGGGCTTCTGTGATATGCACTTGGAAGCTGGAGGCATTTATGTTAGTCCCATATTCATTGACGTACCGGGGGTCTCCATGGGGCTGCCAGGAAGCCCAGTGACGTCACTGGTGGGCGGGCTTTAGCACTGCCCTAGCCAGTAAAACTGCTAGGGCAGTGCTAAAGCCCGCCGATCAGAGCCGGTGACGTCACCAAACACACTGCCGGGCAGAAGTTTCTGCCCGGCAGTGTGTTATGATAAACAAAAGATCCCTTGCCCTGCGCAATCTTCAGGTTACCCCGGCTCCACCATCATAATATCACATATGCTTACCACAGTCTAATTTAACTTTCCTGAGAAACCCTTGTGGTAACTGTGCCTTAGAAATCCAGTTCTTCACGCAGGTGGAACCATGCGGCTGCATCCACGGCACCTAGTTACAGTTATTGTAATTACATTTTTCTTTAAAGCAGCACTTTTTGCAAACGTATAGTCTTGTGCTTTCTAATCAAGTAAATTGAGCCACCATATAATGTGAGACATCCACAAAAAATGTTTTAATAATGTTTATTTTTATCAACTCTGAAGCACTTAAATGAGTCAAGCCTTTGTGCAGTGTTTTGATATTCTAGTCAGCTGTATTTGTCTACCAAGCAAATGGCCAATGCTTTATGGTACAGGGCTAGTGTCTGTAGGGTTAGCGCTCAGACTTCCATATAAATCTGTAGGATTAGAACACAGAACAATGTTGTGCTGTGTAGGGTTTTTGTACATTTTAGGAGGAATGTTCTTTAAAAATAAAAATGGTCACCAGTGGAGCCATCTTGTGATGACCAAGTACCCTCTCCAAACTGCAGATTTGAGGGCTACAAGTTGGCACGTAACATGTAAACTGCCCCAGAAGTGTTCTTATATCACATCTTCTTTTCCCAGAGTTGATTGTGAAGGAGGTCGTGTTAGCACAATCGGCAGGGAGCACCTTATTGTATGTGATTATACAAGGTGAAGTTAGGCTTTTAGACCTCGAGCTTTGTCACTGCTTATACAATGAGGTAGGTTGTACTGAATGGCAAGTGTGTCTCTGTAAAGCATGCCTTTAATTGGTAGCCATGCCCTGGTGTGTCTCCACTGGCAGAGGTCCAGCGTTTGGCACTAGATCATATCCATCAGCTGCCAGCACAATGGCAGCATCTATCTAGGCCATTCTGCTGCAGGTAGACAACAGTTCTGTGTTTGCTGTTTTTGGTATCCTGACAACCCTACTTTCTAGACTTGCACCAGATTTAAATCGGAGCCTCAGGCTGGATGATAAATGTGGTGCAAGGATAGACACTTTGGTCTTACTTTATACCAGCTGTTGGCTTACTTCAAGAAGGAATTTTACACCAGAATTGTTGCATCCTGGGCCACTCCCATTCCTGGTAAGCCACACCCTGTTACAGCAAGCCACACCTCTTTCTAGAAAGCCTTAATACTTAGGCTAGATGCACCAATTTGCATGAAATTGCAGCACGGTTTACAAGGTCTAGGTTGTAAATACTTAAAGGGCACCTGTCAGCAGATTTGTACCTATGAAACTGGCTGACCTGTTACATGTGCGCTTGGCATCTGTGTTGGTCCCATGTTCATATGTGCCCGCATTGCTGAGAAAAAAGGAAATTTTAAGATATACTAATGAGTAGAGTTGAGCGAACACCTGGATGTTCGGGTTCGAGAAGTTCGGCCGAACATCCCGGAAATGTTCGGGTTCGGGATCCGAACCCGATCCGAACTTCGTCCCGAACCCGAACCCCATTGAAGTCAATGGGGACCCGAACTTTTCGGCACTAAAAAGGCTGTAAAACAGCCCAGGAAAGAGCTAGAGGGCTGCAAAAGGCAGCAACATGTAGGTAAATCCCCTGCAAACAAATGTGGATAGGGAAATGAATTAAAATAAAAATTAAATAAATAAAAATTAACCAAAATCAATTGGAGAGAGGTTCCATAGCAGAGAATCTGGCTTCCCGTCACCCACCACTGGAACAGTCCATTCTCAGATATTTAGGCCCCGGCACCCAGGCAGAGGAGAGAGGTCCCGTAACAGAGAATCTGTCTTCATGTCAGCAGAGAATTAGTCTGCATGTCATAGCAGAGAATGAGGCTTCACGTCACCCACCACTGCAACAGTCCATTGGCATATATTTAGGCCCAGCACCCAGGCAGAGGAGGGAGGTCCCGTAACAGAGAATCTGTCTTCATGTCAGCAGAGAATTAGTCTGCATGTCATAGCAGAGAATGAGGCTTCACGTCAGCCACCACTGCAACAGTCCATTGGCATATATTTAGGCCCAGCACACACACAGGCAGAGGAGAGAGGTCCCGTAACAGACAATCTGGCTTCATGTCAGCAGAGAATTAGTCTGCATGTCATAGCAGAGAATGAGGCTTCACGTCAGCCACCACTGCAACAGTCCATTGGCATATATTTAGGCCCAGCACACACACAGGCAGAGGAGAGAGGTCCCGTAACAGAGAATCTGTCTTCATGTCAGCAGAGAATTAGTCTGCATGTCATAGCAGAGAATCAGGCTTCACGTCACCCACCACTGCAACAGTCCATTGGCATATATTTAGGCCCAGCACCCAGGCAGAGGAGGGAGGTCCCGTAACAGAGAATCTGTCTTCATGTCAGCAGAGAATTAGTCTGCATGTCATAGCAGAGAATGAGGCTTCACGTCACCCACCACTGCAACAGTCCATTGGCATATATTTAGGCCTAGCACACAGGCAGAGGAGAGGTTCATTCAACTTTGGGTAGCCTCGCAATATAATGGTAAAATGAAAATAAAAATAGGATTGAATGAGGAAGTGCCCTGGAGTCCAATAATATATGGTTATGGGGAGGTAGTTAATGTCTAATCTGGACAAGGGACGGACAGGTCCTGTGGGATCCATGCCTGGTTCATTTTTATGAACGTCAGCTTGTCCACATTGGCTGTAGACAGGCGGCTGCGTTTGTCTGTAATGACGCCCCCTGCCGTGCTGAATACACGTTCAGACAAAACGCTGGCTGCCGGGCAGGCCAGCACCTCCAAGGCATAAAAGGCTAGCTCTGGCCACGTGGACAATTTAGAGACCCAGAAGTTGAATGGGGCCGAACCATCAGTCAGTACGTGGAGGGGTGTGCACACGTACTGTTCCACCATGTTAGTGAAATGTTGCCTCCTGCTAACACGTTGCGTATCAGGTGGTGGTGCAGTTAGCTGTGGCGTGTTGACAAAAGTTTTCCACATCTCTGCCATGCTAACCCTGCCCTCAGAGGAGCTGGCCGTGACACAGCTGCCTTGGCGACCTCTTGCTCCTCCTCTGCCTTGGCCTTGGGCTTCCACTTGTTCCCCTGTGACATTTGGGAATGCTCTCAGTAGCGCGTCTACCAACGTGCGCTTGTACTCGCGCATCTTCCTATCACGCTCCAGTGCAGGAAGTAAGGTGGGCACATTGTCTTTGTAGCGTGGATCCAGCAGGGTGGCAACCCAGTAGTCCGCACAGGTTAAAATGTGGGCAACTCTGCTGTCGTTGCGCAGGCACTGCAGCATGTAGTCGCTCATGTGTGCCAGGCTGCCCAGGGGTAAGGACAAGCTGTCCTCTGTGGGAGGCGTATCGTCATCGTCCTGCCTTTCCCCCCAGCCACGCACCAGTGATGGACCCGAGCTGCGTTGGGTGCCACCCCGCTGTGACCATGCTTCATCCTCATCCTCCTCCTCCTCATCCTCGTCCTCCTCGTCCTCCAGTAGTGGGCCCTGGCTGGCCACATTTGTACCTGGCCTCTGCTGTTGCCAAAAACCTCCCTCTGAGTCACTTCGAAGAGACTGGCCTGAAAGTGCTAAAAATGACCCCTCTTCCTCCTCCTCCTCCTCCTCCTGGGCCACCTCCTCTTCTATCATCGCCCTAAGTGTTTTCTCAAGGAGACATAGAAGTGGTATTGTAACGCTGATAACGGTGTCATCGCCACTGGCCATGTTGGTGGAGTACTCGAAACAGCGCAACAGGGCACACAGGTCTCGCATGGAGGCCCAGTCATTGGTGGTGAAGTGGTGCTGTTCTGTAGTGCGACTGACCCGTGCGTGCTGCAGCTGAAACTCCACTATGGCCTGCTGCTGCTCGCACAGTCTGTCCAGCATGTGCAAGGTGGAGTTCCACCTGGTGGGCACGTTGCATATGAGGCGGTGAGCGGGAAGGCCGAAGTTACGCTGTAGCGCAGACAGGCGAGCAGCAGCAGGATGTGAACGCCGGAAGCGCGAACAGACGGCCCGCACTTTATGCAGCAGCTCTGACATGTCGGGGTAGTTGTGAATGAACTTCTGCACCACCAAATTCAGCACATGCGCCAAGCAAGGGATGTGCGTCAAATTGGCTAGTCCCAGAGCTGCAACGAGATTTCGCCCATTATCACACACCACCAGGCCGGGCTTGAGGCTCACCGGCAGCAACCACTCGTCGGTCTGTTGTTCTATACCCCGCCACAACTCCTGTGCGGTGTGGGGCCTGTCCCCCAAACATATGAGTTTCAGAATGGCCTGCTGACGTTTACCCCGGGCTGTGCTGAAGTTGGTGGTGAAGGTGTGTGGCTGACTGGATGAGCAGGTGGAAGAAGAGGAGGAGGAAGCCGAGAAGGAGGAGGTGGCAACAGGAGGCAAAGAATGTTGCCCTGCGATCCTTGGCGGCGGAAGGACGTGCGCCAAACAGCTCTCCGCCTGGGGCCCAGCTGCCACTACATTTACCCAGTGTGCAGTTAGGGAGATATAGCGTCCCTGGCCGTGCTTACTGGTCCACGTATCTGTGGTTAGGTGGACCTTGCCACAGATGGCGTTGCGCAGTGCACACTTGATTTTATCGGATACTTGGTTGTGCAGGGAAGGCACGGCTCTCTTGGAGAAGTAGTGCCGGCTGGGAACAACATACTGTGGGACAGCAAGCGACATGAGCTGTTTGAAGCTGTCTGTGTCCACCAGCCTAAATGACAGCATTTCATAGGCCAGTAGTTTAGAAATGCTGGCATTCAGGGCCAGGGATCGAGGGTGGCTAGGTGGGAATTTACGCTTTCTATCAAATGTTTGTGAGATGGAGAGCTGAACGCTGGCGTGTGACATGGTTGAGACGCTTGGTGACGGAGGTGGTGGTGGTGGTGTTGGTGGTACATCCCCTGTTTGCTGGGCGGCAGGTGCCAACGTTCCTCCAGAGGCGGAGGAAGAGGCCGAGGCGGCAGCAGCAGAATAGGCCGAGGCGGCAGCAGCAGAAGAGGTAGCAGGGGGAGCCTGAGTGACTTCCTTGGTTTTAAGGTGTTTACTCCACTGCAGTTCATGCTTTGCATGCAGGTGCCTGGTCATGCAGGTTGTGCTCAGGTTCAGAACGTTAATGCCTCGCTTCAGGCTCTGATGGCACAGCGTGCAAACCACTCGGGTCTTGTCGTCAGCACATTGTTTGAAGAAGTGCCATGCCAGGGAACTCCTTGAAGCTGCCTTTGGGGTGCTCGGTCCCAGATGGCGGCGGTCAGTAGCAGGCGGAGTCTCTTGGCGGCGGGTGTTCTGCTTTTGCCCACTGCTCCCTCTTTTGCTACGCTGTTGGCTCGGTCTCACCACTGCCTCTTCCTCCGAACTGTGAAAGTCAGTGGCACGACCTTCATTCCATGTGGGGTCTAGGACCTCATCGTCCCCTGCATCGTCTTCCACCCAGTCTTGATCCCTGACCTCCTGTTCAGTCTGCACACTGCAGAAAGACGCAGCAGTTGGCACCTGTGTTTCGTCATCATCAGAGACATGCTGAGGTGGTATTCCCATGTCCTCATCATCAGGAAACATAAGTGGTTGTGCGTCAGTGCATTCTATGTCTTTCACCGCTGGGGAAGGGCTAGGTGGATGCCCTTGGGAAACCCTGCCAGCGGAGTCTTCAAACAGCATAAGAGACTGCTGCATAACTTGAGGCTGAGACAGTTTCCCTGGTATGCATGGGGGTGATGTGACAGACTGATGGGGTTGGTTTTCAGGCGCCATCTGTGCGCTTTCTGCAGAAGACTGGGTGGGAGATAATGTGAACGTGCTGGATCCACTGTCGGCCACCCAATTGACTAATGCCTGTACCTGCTCAGGCCTTACCATCCTTAGAACGGCATTGGGCCCCACCATATATCGCTGTAAATTCTGGCGGCTACTGGGACCTGAGGTAGTTGGTACACTAGGACGTGTGGATGTGGCAGAACGGCCACGTCCTCTCCCAGCACCAGAGGGTCCACTAACACCACCACGACCATGTCCACGTCCGCGTCCCTTACTAGATGTTTTTCTCATTGTTATGGTTCACCACAACAACAAATATATTATTTGGCCCAATGTATTGTATTCAAATTCAGCGGGATATAAATTTGAGGCCTAGTATTTAGGCGCTGGGTGACCGGTATGGATTTAGTGACAGAATTAGACTTGGAAATGCACAGAAGCGTGTGTGTGAAGTTATTCTGAATGACCCTATGTGCACCTTCAATATGATCTACCCTTTTAGGGATAGATTTCAAATAGCTCTGATATAGCAGAAACGACTAAATTATGAAATTGCTAAATTGGGAATTGTATTTCAACCCAGAACAAAAAATGTGCTTTGACGGACACTAAATAACTTTCCCAGCCACAACAGGACAGCGGTAACGAGAGATTTAGCGGGATATAAATTTGAGGCCTAGTATTTAGGCGCTGGGTGACAGGTATGGGTTTAGTGCCAGAATTAGACTTGGAAATACACAGTAGCGGGTGTGTGTGAAGTTATTCTGAATGACCCAATGTGCACCTTGAATATTATATACCCTTTTAGGGATAGATTTCAAATAGCTCTGATATAGCAGAAACCACTAAATTATGAAATTGCTAAATTGGGAATTGTATTTCAACCCAGAACAAGAAATGTGCTTGAACGGACACTAAATAACTCGCCCAGCTACAGCACTAAGGACAGATTTAGCGGGATATAAATTTGAGGCCTAGTATTTAGGCGCTGGGTGACAGGTATGGGTTTAGTGCCAGAATTAGACTTGGAAATACACAGTAGCGGGTGTGTGTGAAGTTATTCTGAATGACCCAATGTGCACCTTGAATATTATATACCCTTTTAGGGATAGATTTCAAATAGCTCTGATATAGCAGAAACCACTAAATTATGAAATTGCTAAATTGGGAATTGTATTTCAACCCAGAACAAGAAATGTGCTTGAACGGACACTAAATAACTCGCCCAGCTACAGCACTAGGGACAGATTTAGCTGGATATAAATTTGAGGCCTAGTATTTAGGCGCTGGGTGACAGGTATGGGTTTAGTGCCAGAATTAGACTTGGAAATACACAGTAGCGGGTGTGTGTGAAGTTATTCTGAATGACCCAATGTGCACCTTGAATATTATATACCCTTTTAGGGATAGATTTCAAATAGCTCTGATATAGCAGAAACCACTAAATTATGAAATTGCTAAATTGGGAATTGTATTTCAACCCAGAACAAGAAATGTGCTTGAACGGACACTAAATAACTCGCCCAGCTACAGCACTAGGGACAGATTTAGCTGGATATAAATTTGAGGCCTAGTATTTAGGCGCTGGGTGACAGGTATGGGTTTAGTGCCAGAATTAGACTTGGAAATACACAGTAGCGGGTGTGTGTGAAGTTATTCTGAATGACCCAATGTGCACCTTGAATATTATATACCCTTTTAGGGATAGATTTCAAATAGCTCTGATATAGCAGAAACCACTAAATTATGAAATTGCTAAATTGGGAATTGTATTTCAACCCAGAACAAGAAATGTGCTTGAACGGACACTAAATAACTCGCCCAGCTACAGCACTAGGGACAGATTTAGCGGGATATAAATTTGAGGCCTAGTATTTAGGCGCTGGGTGACAGGTATGGGTTTAGTGCCAGAATTAGACTTGGAAATACACAGTAGCGGGTGTGTGTGAAGTTATTCTGAATGACCCAATGTGCACCTTGAATATTATATACCCTTTTAGGGATAGATTTCAAATAGCTCTGATATAGCAGAAACCACTAAATTATGAAATTGCTAAATTGGGAATTGTATTTCAACCCAGAACAAGAAATGTGCTTGAACGGACACTAAATAACTCGCCCAGCTACAGCACTAAGGACAGATTTAGCGGGATATAAATTTGAGGCCTAGTATTTAGGCGCTGGGTGACAGGTATGGGTTTAGTGCCAGAATTAGACTTGGAAATACACAGTAGCGGGTGTGTGTGAAGTTATTCTGAATGACCCAATGTGCACCTTGAATATTATATACCCTTTTAGGGATAGATTTCAAATAGCTCTGATATAGCAGAAACCACTAAATTATGAAATTGCTAAATTGGGAATTGTATTTCAACCCAGAACAAGAAATGTGCTTGAACGGACACTAAATAACTCGCCCAGCTACAGCACTAGGGACAGATTTAGCTGGATATAAATTTGAGGCCTAGTATTTAGGCGCTGGGTGACAGGTATGGGTTTAGTGCCAGAATTAGACTTGGAAATACACAGTAGCGGGTGTGTGTGAAGTTATTCTGAATGACCCAATGTGCACCTTGAATATTATATACCCTTTTAGGGATAGATTTCAAATAGCTCTGATATAGCAGAAACCACTAAATTATGAAATTGCTAAATTGGGAATTGTATTTCAACCCAGAACAAGAAATGTGCTTGAACGGACACTAAATAACTCGCCCAGCTACAGCACTAAGGACAGATTTAGCGGGATATAAATTT
The DNA here is from genome assembly GCF_014858855.1 of Bufo gargarizans. Classification (NCBI taxonomy): domain Eukaryota; kingdom Metazoa; phylum Chordata; class Amphibia; order Anura; family Bufonidae; genus Bufo; species Bufo gargarizans. Next base: position 150,224,367 of record NC_058084.1, read on the forward strand.
GAGGCCTAGTATTTAGGCGCTGGGTGACCGGTATGGATTTAGTGACAGAATTAGACTGGGATATGGCCAAAAAATAAACAGACTATTGCTGGTTAAATGCACTTGGTGTGACAGCTTCACCCTGATGTAGGCTTTAGCCAAAAAACAACCACACCATTGAGGGTTAAATGCACTTGGTGACAGGCGCAGCTTGCCCCTGATTTAGTATATGGCCAAAAAATGAACAGACTATTGCTGGTTAAATGCACTTGGTGTGACAGCTTCACCCTGATGTAGGCTTTAGCCAAAAAACAACCACACCATTGAGGGTTAAATGCACTTGGTGACAGGCGCAGCTTGCCCCTGATTTTGTATATGGCCAAAAAATGAACAGACTATTGCTGGTTAAATGCACTTGGTGTGACAGCTTCACCCTGATGTAGGCTTTAGCCAAAAAACAACCACACCATTGAGGGTTAAATGCAATTGGTCGCAGCTTGTGCTGGCGCACCACAAGACACAAAATGGCCGCCGATCACCCCAGAAAAATGTGACTGACAAACGGTCTGGGCAGCCTAAAAACAGTGAGCAATTGAGGATCAGCAGCTCAATGATCCACAGCTGCAGATCGATCAGTTAATCAAGTCCTTTGGAGGAGTTAATCTGCCTAATCTCGCCCTACTGTCGCAGCCGCAACCTCTCCCTACGCTAATCAGAGCAGAGTGACGGGCGGCGCTATGTGACTCCAGCTTAAATAGAGGCTGGGTCACATGGTGCTCTGGCCAATCACAGCCATGCCAATAGTAGGCATGGCTGTGATGGCCTCTTGGGGCAAGTAGTATGACGCTTGTTGATTGGCTGCTTTGCAGCCTTTCAAAAAGCGCCAAGAAAGCGTCACAAAAGCGCGAAGAAAGTGACGAACACCGAACCCGAACCCGGACTTTTACGAAAATGTCCGGGTTCGGGTCCGTGTCACGGACACCCCAAAATTCGGTACGAACCCGAACTATACAGTTCGAGTTCGCTCATCCCTACTAATGAGCCTTTAGGAGCAACGGGGGCGTTGGCGTTACTCCTAGTCTTGGCTCTCTGCAACTGCCGCCCCCTCTTCTCTTCCAGACAATGTAAACATCTTCACCCCTGGCCCTGACTTCTGCTAAAGTCAATTCAAGTGCAGAAGGCGGAGGAGTTGTAGTAAGCGGAGCCTCTAGGTGTAACAGCAACCCCCCTGTTTCTCCTAAAGGTCTATTTGCATATAAATAGAAAATTCATTTTTCTCAGCAATGTGGACACATATGAACCTGGGACCAACGCAGAAGCCTTCAGCTGCTAAGCGCAAATGCAACAGGTCAGCCAGTGTCATATGTGCAAAACTGCTGACAGATGCCCTTTAAATTGCCGTGTACACTTTTTTCCCCCAGCTGGGGTGTCTGGTTTTATAAGGTTTACACTTGCAGGTATTAAAAGCGCAGTGTGATGTCTTGGAGTTTTGTGATAATCTTCTCCCCTCTCTGTAGCAGTCTGTTAATAGTTTCTTGTATTTCTATATAAGGTTTGTGTGAAGCCATGGAATAAATGGCGCTTTCAAATAAATAATGATCCCATAGGTTAGGCTACTTTCACCACGGTCGGCATCCGCTATGAATGGATTTGATTGTATTATCTCTAAAATGAACAAAATGGATCCAGCACTAAAACCGTTGTAAGTCAATAGGCGACGGGTCCGTTTTTGTTTGTGTCGGAGAAAACAGATCCGGCACCATTGACTTGCATAGTGTTTCATGTAGCAGTATCCCATGACGCACACAAACGCTGCTTGCAGAACGCAACCGAACTGAATGCATTCTGGTGTACTCCGTTCAGTTCAGTCCCCATTGACAATGAATGGGGACAAAACTTCAGCATTTTGCTCCGTTTTTGAGATCCTCTGCCGGATCTCAATACCTGAAAGGGAAAGCGCAGATGTGAAAGAAGCCTTATTGATACGGTGTTTCCCAGAACCCCAAAATCGAATGAGTCCAGTCTATATGATTGTCTGATGATCTCTAGCAGCCATATGTGTTTTACAGTAGGCTGGAGCGGGATTGGTTGAAGCACAAATTTAGCAGTGTTTAATGTAATATTAATATTGCTAATGATTCGCAGACTAAAAGCTTTCTTTCGCCATTAGCCTGTGCTTGAGACGGTTCTGAATGTGCGGACGCTAATGGTGAGGGTGGTGTTAATTGCTGTGCTCGGAGAAGCCATACCTCTGTGTAAGGTGGGGAGCTGTGCACTGTAATATCTGACATTGGCGCAGGAAGACAGCAGTAAATCACCGCGTGTAAGGACAGTTCTCAGAGTTTATATAATTAATGGGACCCCCCCCCCCAATAGCCTCATTGTTTCCGTTTCCTCCGGTTATGTCAATGTTACTGCTCTTCCACGCTGTTTAAAGTTTTACTGTGTCAATATTTAGATACCATGACACGTGTGTATGAATTCTTACCAGATTTTACACTTTCCCACATAAATCTTGATGGTGTATCTGTCATTCAGGGTGGCTCTTTTGTGTTTGCGGTATGTGCATGTCCCTAACACGATCAGGTTTGCTTGATAAGATAGCAGAGGGTAGCCGTGTTTGTGGAATTGTAATATGGAGAAAGTACATTAAAGGGGTTTTCCGGGAGTTTAGTATTGATGGCCTATACTCATCATGATCAATATCTGATATGTGGGCGTCCGACACGGCACCCCCACGATCAACTGTTTAAAGAGGACGACGAACTCCAGTGAGTGCTGCAGCCTCCTCACAGCTCAGCAATCATAGTACAGTCCATTGGATAGCGGCTCTGCTTGGTATGGCAGCCCAGGCCCAATCCCTTGAATGGAGGTGAGCTGCAAATAGGCCATGTGTCCAATGAATGGGCTGAGACGATCCATCTCTTCAAACAGCTGATTGGCATGTGTCAGGGCCCCCACGGATCAGATATTGATCTTGAGGATCAAATTGTTTTGGTTTTCTTAATGCGACAATTTTTTTAAAAGTCACACCTGCAACTATTTTTAGCTCCATTTTTTCAGGCGCACAGGTAATGATATATCTCCCCCGATATGTGCTACCCCTCCATGCCTCCACCGGTTTATGTATGCACAGCGGGGGAATGGTTGGGGGAGTATACACAAATTTTGGACTTGACATTTTTGGGGAGATAGCCGCACACTGTTGCCCAACTGACTTTCTTACCTTCTAGGAGTCTTTTCACACTGTTACTGTCCTTGTGTACAGTACCCCAGGAATGGGCTATCTGTTAAAGGGAGGCTGTGATGGTGTCTAATAGTCGCAGGCAGCCATCCCCCATAGACTGTTATGGCTTCCATTTAATGGATACATATTTTTACAGGACGCATCTGGATGGGATAGCGCAATCTGCCACGCTGTTTCATCCAGCAATCCTGACGTTACACCAGCTGAACAGAGGCCAAAAGGGGCCTCCGTCTGGTGAATGGAGGCCTTCTAATATATGCACGAAGAGCTTTCCCGGCACCTAACACAGTGAGGAAAGACAGATGCTCAGGTGCCAGGCATTTTTTTTCTTTTAAAAATCAACTTTGCACAGCCTGGCAGACATGGGCCTGGCATGTGTATTAGTTTAGATAAAGAGAAACTGTATCTTTTTTGTTTGTTTTGTAGGCCCCAAGCATACATTAAATAACTTGTGGGGGGGGGGGGGTACAACTCATGTAGTTGTAACCTCATGTACATCTTCCTCATGCATCTATTTTCAATTTGGGACCTTCTGACCTGTTTTCATCATGTAAACAAGTCACTCTGGTTTGTTTCCATCCTGTATGTAGCACTTCCTATTGGTGTATCCCACCAAACCCATGAGGCACTTCTCCTTTCTCTGACCCCGCTACAGCACCGCCCCTAACAGCACCCAGCTAGTTACAGCGACTCTACCATATTACCGCTCCTGTTGCTGCATGGACAGGGTCATGTGACCACAGCCCAGAACAGAAAATAGATAAAAGAAATACATTACAAAATTCGAGCCACCTCCATAAATGATTGTTTAAAAGGATGTTCAGGAAACCAGGAAAAAGCATGTGCGAGCAAGGAGGCCTATAACCCTGACTCTCTTCCACCTGAGGAACAGGCCCAAATTTTAGAAACTTATTGGAAGAAGCTTGTGGAAAGCGAGCCAAAATGTTTGACCCCGAGTTAGACAATTTAAAGGCAAAGCTACCAGATACTAGCGCCACGTCTGGGAATGTGATACAAGAAGTAAAAGCTGAACGTTACCATTGTCTCTAGCGTTAATCTAACATTTCACATTCTTGAAATCTAGCAGTGCTAGGATTCAATGTCAGGAGTTGTGAAAAACCGAATTTGAATGAATATTGCTGAGGTGTAAATAAATTTATAACTTCAACTGGACATTAGTGCCCGAGCCCCAGATTAACGGGTGAAGCACATTTTGTGTGAAAAGTCAAATTATGCATTGAATGAAAACCATGAACTAATTGGGGGACATTTATCTAGACTGGTGTTCCCAGAAGCTGGCCTTGAACTCTGTGCCGGAGTGACATACGTCTAATGTATTGAGATCTGGGGGGTACTATCTCTCCGTGTGGAGAGCACCTTAATGGGTGTGTTGGCCATACGTGCTCCTCTGGAATTCTTGGGAAGAACATTGACCTATTGGATAGCTACCTTGTATCTGCATCCCTTCTTCCCTTAATGTATTGCCGATCTACATTTCTGGCAGTCTGTGGGCGAGAAACTGAAGTCTACAGCAACTCTAATCCCCACCCACTTTAGAAAAGTGTCGAAAAGCTCAAAAAGCCACAAATAATGGTGCACTATAATGTGCACCTCTTTTACGCCACAAGACTTGTGATGTAAAAGCTTTAGTAAATGTCCCCAATTCACCTCTATAAGTTAATATCTTGGTCTGCATGCTGTTATGTGCCACATCCTCATCCTTGGGTATGACAAGAGACTGTTAGTTGTATGAAAATTCAGTTGTACAGCTTTGACCTGAAGCTGGAAACATAATTGCTTATTTCTTATGAAATGATCACTCTTGTTCCAGTAAATAGAAAGTAACCTAACCTCTCCTGCAAGCGTACAGTGGTGAAGGTGCAGCTCGTCATGTACAGTATTCAGTGAGCGCGCTCGTGTGTCCTGCACTCCTTTCACTGAAGTGCTAGAATGTATGTACAGCCTGCCACCTGGTGGGTAACCAGTGCAAGGGCAGGTGTGTCTCTTTAATAGTTAAATGTGAATGTGTGTCTATACACCATTTGCATTTGAGATTCATTTTTTTTCTGTATATGATATATTCACTGGTCGCAATTGATTTTTATTTTTTTATTTTTTAGCTTTCTAGAGAAAATCGACTATGTTAGGCAAAATGACTACACACCAACAGATCAGGTGAGTTGTTTTATATTAGTGTTGCAAAATGTTATTTATATATATACTGTGTGTATATACACATATACTAAAGATGACAGAACACATATACAGGCTGTTCCTGGCAGAATAAGGCAACTTTCACACTAGTGTTTTGGCTTTCCGTTCCTGAGATCCGGTCAGGGCTCTCACAAGCGGTCCAAAACGGATCAGTTTTGCCCTAATGCATTCTGAATGGAAAAGGATCTGCTCCGAATGCATCAGTTTGCCGCCAAAAAAACAGCAAAGTTTGTAACAAAATAACGTACCGTGTTTATTAAATGTACTTGAAGGCATCTCGCTTTAATAGAGACAACAATAAAAGACAACTTACTGAAGATCTAGTTGGGAGGCTGCATGCTTTAGGCTTGGACTACACGACGACATGTGCCGCACCAATGTCGTGCGACAATTTTTATAATGATAGTCTAAGGTGTCGCACTGCGACTGCGAGCCGACTGTAGCAAAAAATCCATCCAAGATGGATTTTTCAGCGACTGTCATGTCGCATTGCGACACCATAGACTATCATTATAGAAATTGTTGCGCGACATTGGTGCGGCATCAATGTCGAGCGACACGTTGCAGTGTAGTTGCGCGCTTTGTGTCACGCGACTTACTGTATTGTCACACGACACATGTCGTCTTGTAGCCCTAGCCTTATCCTGCTGGTTGTGCAGTCAGTGGACCTGTACGGCACAAGGCAGAACTCCATGACCCCACACTTCATGTGCTGCTATATGGTGTCGATCTTCGTGATGCTGCATCTAGAGTTTTTTTCTGTTGGATTTTTAATGAACATGACAATAAATACAGGGCAATCTGTAGATACCTTGTTATAGAGCAGGAGGAGCTGAGCACACTGATATAGTTTTGAGGGAAATGATTCAGTAAAATTTAAATATTTAAACCTCTGTTCCTTATATACTTAAGACTACTCAGAATGTGATGTGTAACATGTGTTCCTGTGTTCACGTGTTTCAGGATTTATTAAGATGCAGAGTGTTGACATCAGGGATTTTCGAAACGCGATTTCAAGTAGACAAAGTAAATTTTCAGTAAGTACAAAAATCATTTTAAATTTCTTTGAATTTTGTATGTGAATATTGTGACATTAATACAATTAGCAGTAATGGACAACTGGCTATACACATTAGATTGATGTTGGCCGAATCCACTGATTTCAGTGGGACTGGCCAACCATCTAATGTGTGTGAAGGTCTCCGGACTTTAGTCTTAGATGTGTCCATAGAAAACTAACTTGAAGTAACTGTAAGGCCTCTTTCACACTAACGATATGGATTGTGTCAGGATGCGTTCAGTAAAACTCACACCATTTTGAAAGCAAGTTCAGTCAGTTTTGTCTGCGCCGGCACTATAATAGAAAATGCCTAATCTTGTCCGTAATTGCAGACAATAGGACTTGTTCTATTTTTTTGCGGAAACGGAAGCACGGATCCGTAAATGCAGATGCGGACAGCACATTCCGGCCCCATTGAAAATGAATGGGTCTGCACCCGTTTCCGCAAAATTGCGGAACAGATGCGGACCCATTTTGCGGACGTGTGAATAGACCCTTAGGCCCCTTTCACACGGGCGAGTTTTCCACACAGGTGCAATGCGTGAGGTGAACGCATTGCACCCGCACTGACTCCGGACCCATTAATTTCTATGGGGCTGTGCACATGAGCGGTGATTTTCACGCATCACTTGTGCGTTGCGTGAAAATCGCAGCAAGCTCTATTTTGTGCGTTTTTCGCACAACGCAGGCCCCATAGAAGTGAATGGGGCTGCGTGAAAATCCGAAGCAAGTGCGGATGCGTTGCGATTTTCATGCACGGTTCCTAGGAGACAATCGGGATGGGGACCCGATCTTTATTATTTTCCATTATAACATGGTTATAAGGGAAAATAATAGCATTCTTAATACAGAATGCATAGTACAATAGGGCTGGAGGGGTTAAAAAAAAAAATTTAACCTTGATACACTTGTTCGCGCAGCCCGGCTTCTCTTCTGCCTTCATCTGTGAGGAAAAGGACCTGTGGTGATGTCACTGCGCTCATCACATGGTCCATCACATGATCCATCACCATGGTGCTCAATCATGTGATGGACCATGTGATGAGTGCAGTGCCGTCACCACAGGTCCTTTTCCTCACAGATGAAGGCAGAAGAGAAGCCAGGCTGCGCGAACAAGTGGATTAAGGCGAGTTAAATCGTTTTTATTTATTTTTTAACCCCTCCAGCCCTATTGTACTATGCATTCTGTATTAAGAATGCTATTATTTTCCCTTATAACCATGTTATAATGGAAAATAATAATGATCGGGTGTCGGATTCAGTGTGGGTGCTACGCGTTCACGTCACGCATTGCACCCATGTGGAAAACTCGCTTGTGTGAAAGGGGCCATACATGCAGTTTTTCACTGTAAAAACTTATTAGCCAGATGTCACATTATAGTGAATCAAATTGTATCAAGCCTCATTCACAGATTCATATCCTAGCGATATGCCACCAAAGTCTGAGATGGGCAAATCCCATTAATTGGTCAGAGTACTTAAACTCTTCGATGAATCGATAATACATGCTAATATTGGAGATTTTGTAATATATGTTATTACAAAAATGCTTCTTTATCCAATTCTCAGCTCCCCTCTCCCAGTCTCCTGACCTGATCTGTCACCCTCAATTCACAGCCGAAATCGGTCTTCAGGGTTTAGACAAACTAACATTTCACTGCTAAGATTAGAAGTCTAGGGAGAATGAGAACGAGTGAGAGAGAAGTGACACAGATGCAGCTGAAGACTCTAACAAGTTTACTATGTTGCCCCAGTGCTGTATTCACAGCTACACTGCTCAGTGCTGCTGTATAACGTGCTACCAAGAAGTAAGGTAGCAGGATCTCCTCTTCTCTGAGTGCTGTGTATGGCAGACTTAATGGCCTCTGCCACTTGCTTAGAGAAAACGGAGAATTAAAGATGGAGTTTGTAGAAAGGAAAACTGGTGATAAATGCCAGATACAAATCACAAAGTGGCCAGACCTAGTTTTATTCCTCAGTTACACACTCATGGCAGCTTATGCTGAAAAGTCACTGAAATGATGAGTAAACTCTAAGCTGTTATCAGATTTCAGTGCCAGCTCTTTCCTCTAATATTAGTCACTACACAATGATGCAGGGGACCCTGCAAAGTGGCCGGATTCAGGGAGCATCCACATCTGTCCTGCAGTGCTTTCCTAAATCACTTGTGCTGACTGACAGAATGTTACTTGTGTCTTTCCAACAGTATGTTTGATGTAGGGGGACAAAGAGATGAAAGAAGAAAATGGATCCAATGTTTTAATGGTAAGTGTCTATTTCCTCCATATAATTATCTAGATGGTACCATCTGTATGTTCCTGTGGTATGGAATCTGATAAAACTGCTGCAGGACCCCACGGGTACTGATGCAGAAATGCCACATTCATGCATGGCATCGCAAGTAATATGAAGCAACATGACCAAGGTCATGACACCTGATGTCTGTCGGCCTCCTCTTCCACCTTTATGAATAAACGTACTGTTCTCAGACCTACAACCAGCAGGGATGGTATGTACATGGCTCACTATGGAGCAGTTACGTCCAGACAGCTGTCAGGAAGAAGAATACATATTTCTGTCTAAAATTAAAATGGTTCTGTGCGAAGTTGAATACTGTAGTAACAAAATATTATTTTGTTTCTGCATTGTGGACCCTTTATCAAAAGCCTCAAAGATTGCCTACAACATGTAGAGAAGATCTGTCCGTAACAAGGACCTACACTAATGTAATGGATATTCATATTGTATAAACAAGGTAGAAGAAACCTTTCAATTGATTGACAGAAGAGGTGCATCATTGGGAGGGTTCTTGCACCAATTGGTACTAGTGATTTAGCGGTTTGTATTGTTGGCTTGTCCTTGCAGAGCGGACAGTAGTGCTATTTCTGCCCTGCTTGTCGGGGAATAAAGTTGTTCCGGTTTGCCGCTCTGTAGTGAACAGAGGATCACTAAGTAGAGACCTGGCTGTGTGAGGAGTGACTGAGCATGCGTGTCCAGCAGCACTAATTGCTGGGCACATTAATACACACTTTGAACACTAGGTGGCACCATATTTACTATGTGAGAAAATCTCAGCTCTTCGCTGGATCTATTTTGACAGATGTAAATGACAAAAACGTTTGGTTGAAGTTATTGCTGCCAAAGGAGGTTCAACCAGTTATTAAATCCAAGGGTTCACATACTTTTTCCACCTGCACTGTGAATGTTTACATGGTGTGTTCAATAAAAACATGGTAACATTGAATTCTTTGTGTGTTATTAGTTTAAGCAGACTGTGATTGTCTATTGTTGTGACTTAGATGAAGATCAGATCACATTTTATGACCAATTTGTGGAGAAATCCATATCATTCCAAAGGGTTCACATACTTTTTCTTGCAACTGTACATTAGATCAAAATTATTTGTGCCCATCCACCACGGCATGGTGACCTCAATCGGATGGGAACCTATGCTAAATGCTGGCCTTCAGTGAATTCAGGGCAAGCAGATTCCACATGCAATATATACTGGACCCACTCTGTATGCTACGTTACCTGCTGCTAGTAAGACTCTATTGAATACAGGGAGAACAGTGCTGGATGATAAATGTGGTACAGGAATAGACATTTTAGTCTTTTTACCAACTGTTGGTTGGCTTACTTTCAGACAGAATTTGACACCAGAATTGTAGTGCAAAACAACATAATCTAGGTCACATCCATTTCCCCTCAAAGATCCACCCTTTCGAATGAGTCCTACCACTTTTCATGCCAGTTGGAAAAAATGTAGAAACCCTTATTTTTGCCACTTTTAGATAGATTTTAGGTGCACATTAGTGAATCTGGACCAGTGTGTGTGCAGGATGTATGTATTATGCCAACCATTTACCAAAACTGCTTTCTGTTCCAGATGTTACAGCTATCATTTTTGTAGTTGCGAGTAGCAGTTACAACATGGTCATTCGAGAAGACAATAACACAAACAGACTACGAGAAGCACTGGACCTGTTCAAAAGTATCTGGAACAACAGGTAAAGCTGTGAGCAAAGTATCTGTCACCAAAACCCTATCAAACTAAGCATACTGCCTGGTAGGGTTGATCGTAGTGACTAAAATGAGCCCTTTTTCTCTGTAATTAGTATTACCGATGCAGATAAATTCTTATTTTCAGTTAAATACAAATCAGGTGCTTGGTGCACCCAAGGGTGGCCCTGAAATCTTGTGCATGCGCTGCTGCATATGTAGTACATGCATGAGATTCTTTTGACAGACTGTTTATAGTGATACCAACTGAAATCTGTCCATACTGTATATCAGTTATCTATTGACTATCATAAAAACAAAAAGCTCCATTTTGTCATGTATCTGTTCTTATCTGCAAAATGCACCAGAATAGGACATGTTCTCTAGTTTGCAGAACGGCCACACGGTCTGCAAAAAAAGAAAAGAAAACTGACGTGTGCATGGTCCAATGGACATGAATGGTTCAGTGTGTGTGCTATCCACACAAAATGAAGATGGCAAATTAATGAAAAATATGTGCATGAAGCCTAAAGGAAAAGTCAACACAGATTTAAGCTCAACTGTAGTCCTCCTGCACACAAGTGTCCGTATTGTAGTCCACAAACCACAGATTTGCAAAATACAGATACCTTTCGTGTGCTCTCCACTTTTTTCTCACTCCCATCACTAGGAAAAACTATTCTCTTACGCAATACGGCCAAGAATAGGTCATGTTCTATTATTTGTGGAGGACATGCACATGTGGAGCACACAGCACATTTTTTATCCATATAAAATGAATGGGTCCATCTTCTATCCGGAAAAAAGAGACAGATATGGTTGTGTGCATGAGGCCTAAATGTATCTGTAGTTTGCAGATGCCTGGTTTGCCAACAGCAATTCGGACACAGTTGTGTGCATGATGACTTATACGCATTCTTTATGTTGGCCACATGGTGGCAGCAGAGATCTAAAAATCTGACCAGTATAATGCAGTCTGGTTTTGTAAAGGATACAGTAACAGTATTCATTATTGCTATTTCTTAAGTTAATTTGAAAAATTACTGAAGATGGAAATGTAGAGGGCTAGAGCAACAATAAACAAAAAGTCTTAAATTATTTGTAAAATATTGTAATAAATTATAGTTTTTGTGATGGATTAAATATGAAAGTGTCATACTTGGTAGGTATTTGTGCTTTTTTATTGTTGGATGATCAAGTCATTATGAGAAGTATTTCTAGTAGTGCAGATATGCCTAATCTCACTCACAAGTATGTCTTCTGTCCTAACAGGTGGTTACGGACTATATCTGTTATTTTATTTTTGAACAAACAAGATATGCTGGCTGAAAAAGTCTTGGCGGGGAAATCAAAAATAGAAGATTACTTCCCAGAATATGTGCGCTACACTGTACCTGACGATGGTAAGAGAAAGTCACTGTACAAGTTAACGGAGATTACAATTATAGGCTGTCTGCAAGAAGAACATCTCCATGATATCACTTCATCTGTTTTGTGCAGTCTTTTAACGTGAATTCAAAAGATTTTAGAATAAATAAGCTTACACAGGCTAAGTGAAGAAATGTATTTACTAAATATGATGAAAATTTAAAACAAAAAAATCACATACATAGTAGTGAAACTAAATAGCAATCACTGGCCTGCAACACAATGCAGGGAACTCCTGTCGCCACGTCATAGCACATGGCCGACAACCCATGGTGATACAAGAGAGAGATGGTGACCTACAACATACTACCTGGATAATGTTCTCTGAGGAGCTCCTGTTGTTTGTCTCTGTGTAAAAAGGTTTATACCTTTTGCCCCTCCTCCTAAGGATGTCCAGTGTGCAGTACACATGTCTGAGAAATAATCACTCAGGAATGCTGCCGTCACAGCACAATGGGGGGGGGTTGTATGTAGGGGTGGGCGATATGGCCTAAAATCTATTGTAAAATATAATTTTAAGCATGTGCGATATATATCGTGATATATTCTATATTTGGGGGGGTTAAACTTTTTTTTTTACTTTTTATTTAATAACTATTAGCCTCTATTAGGGGAAATAGGACTTCACACTCTCCCTGCTGTCCTGTATATAGTACACACAGCAGCAGGGAGATTACCATGGCAGCCAGGGCTTGAGTAGCGTCCTGGCTGCCATGGTAACCGATCGGAGCCCCGCGAATACACTGCTGGGGCTCCGATCAGAAGCTGCCACCAATGATTTAATCGTGTGGAGGGGGGGCCCGCAATTAATATAATACTTAGAAGAGGGGGAGTAAAAGGTCCTGAGGGGTTAATTGCGGCAGATCACAGCGCAGTAATAGAGGCCAGGTATGGGAGGCACATGCAGGCTACGTTTGTATTCAGGCATATTATCAATATTCATTGGTGGCGGAGTGGCCACAGTCCCTCCCCTCCTCCTAGTCTGTTCTCATTGGTGGCGGAGTGGCCACAGTCCCTCCCCTCCTCCTAGTCTGTTCTCATTGGTGGCGGAGTGGCGACAGTCCCTCCCCTCCTCCTTCTAGCCTGCTCTCATTGGTGGTCAGTGGCAGCTGCACACAGTGGGGAGGGAGGGACTCCCTCCTTCTCCACTGTGCCGGCTCAGGAGAACATGGTGCGTGCAGAAAGCGGCGCATGCCATGTTCTACCGCAATATGGTGATATAAACGAAATCTCTATCGCTGGCCAAATTGATATAGTTTATATTGCATATCGTCTATATCGCCGAACCCTAGTTGTATGTGTTATCTAACTATCCCTAATTCACTACATTACAAGGAATACTATTACAAAGACTATAGAAGGTAATAATTAAAGGGGACAGAACCAATCAGTACTTAATTATGTAAAATACCCTCACAACACTTGCAGTCTTATGGTTTTTATGATGCATTATTATCCACATCGTCACTGACATGAATAGAAGCATTGGTGAGCATGGGAATTTAGATTCACTGGACCACAGGAGTTTGTATTGGTCATGGGGACAGATGCTGTTCTCCTTCTTAGGGCTCGTTCACATAAACGGGTGAAGCCCGTGCTGTGCAACACAAATTGTGGTCCGCAATGCACAGGCACCGTCCGTGGGGCAGCCGCATGGGGATCGTGGACCCATTCACTTGAATGGGTCCAAGATCCCTCCGTTCCACAATAAGATAGAGCATGTTCTATCTTTTTGCAGTGCGGAGGAACAGAACGGAACCCTAGGAAGCACTCCATAGTGTTCCGTTCCGTGCTTCTGTTCAGCAACTCCGGATTTGCTGACCCCCCTGAAGTGAATAGGTCCGCATCCGTGATGCGGAATGCACACAGAACGGTGCCCGTGTATTGCGGATCCGCAAATGCGGTCTGCAATATGGCAACGAGCAGCACACGTTTGTGTGAACAAGCCCTCATAGGAAAACTAACTCTAACCTGAAGAAAAGACAGCCTTAGGCCTCATTCACACATACGTGGATTTTCACGGACCGCGGTCCATGAAAACCCGTCCTGCTGAGCGCACAGCGTTATTGGTTGCTATGACGCTGTGCACTTGCTGCCGCTGTACAGTAATAGAGTTCTCTTTTGGGGGCTTTTCTTTTCTTTATGGGCATTGCTCATTGGATAGTATCTGATGACAAAAAATGTAAAAGCTCCCATACACATTAGTGTATTGTCAGTCAAACCTGCTGTTTTCTGCGAGACCAGCCAATAATCCAATGTGCATGGGGAGCTCCTGATTCTCCCCGGACAAATGATATGAGGGGAGAGAAGAATCGGGCAAACTGATTTTTTTGGACCCCCATCCTTTTCTTCTCTCAGGAGAAGAGTCGCCAGCATAGATATCTAACAGCAGAGTTCTCCTTTCTCCCACTGAATCACACATAGATGCTCAATTAAATGTGTATGGGGTGGTCAGTACAGGTAGCTGTTGGCCGAACGAGACCCCGACTGGCTATTGAAGGTGTACATACTTAAAGGGTAACTGTCATGTTTTCATCAAAAAATCCATTTTAGCATATGTTACTGCTGCAGCAGCATTATGCATAAAGCAATCTTTAGTTTCTTCACATTCCACAGTTTTTCTTGAGTTTTTCCCTTAGTTACAGCTGTTTAAACATTTACAATATGAGGACCTTCTCAAGATGGCTCCTCTGCTAGGTCTATGAGGCCAAAACTGCTTCCCCTCACTTCACATACCCACTTGCTGTAGCCAGCAGCTTCCTGCCAGCCAATCAGATTGCATTACGGAGAGACACGCCTCCTCACTCTGAAGTTTAAAGGGAACCTGTCACCTGGATTTTGGGTATAGAGCTGAGGACATAGGCTGCTAGATCGCCGCTAGCACGTCTGCAAATATCCAGTCCCCATAGCTCTCTGTGCTTTTATCGTGTCAAAAAAACTATTTTATAGATATGTAAACTAACCTTAGATGAGTCCTGTCTCCTCCATGCTTCAGAAATGAGTCCAGTGTTCTGACTCTGAGCCCAGCCACCCCCACTGTGAAGGAGCCCAGCACCGCTCCGAATCTCCTTGCGCCCCGACGTCAGAAAGCTATAGCGCAGTAATCTCACGATGTGCAAGCTAGCGCATGTGCAGTTCGTTCCCTGAGACTGATGCCAGCACAGGGAAGGAACACTATGCCAATACTGCGTATGCGCCAGCTCGCGCATCGCAAGATTACGGCACTCTAGCTTTGTGACGTCAGGGAGCAAAGAGGAGATTCGGAGTATGCGGGGCGGTGCTGGGTTCCTTCATAGTGGGCGTGGCTGGGAAATGCTCTGGAAACATTAATATATATATATATATATATATATATACATACACACACACACACACACACAGTACAGACACACCTTCTCATTTAAAGAGTTTTCTTTATTTTCATGACTGAAAATTGTAGATTCACACTGAAAAAACTATGAATTAACACATGTGGAATTATTTACATAACAAAAAAGTGTGAAACAACTGAAAATGTCATTCTAGGTTCTTTGATTACTGCTTTGCACACTCTTGGCATTCTCTTGATGAGCTTCCACAGGTAGTCACCTGAAATGGTCTTCCAACAGTCTTGAAGGAGTTTCCAGAGATGCTTAGCACTTGTTGGCCCTTTTGCCTTCACCCTGCGGTCCAGCTCACCCCAAACCATCTTGATTGAGTTCAGGTCCGGTGACTGTGGAGGCCAGGTCATCTGGCGCAGCACCCCATCACTCTCCTTCATGGTCAAATAGCCCTTACACAGCCTGGAGGTGTGTTTGGGGTCATTGTCCTGTTGAAAAATAAATGATGGTCCAACTAAACGCAAACCGGATGCTGTGGTAGCCATGCTGGTTCAGTATGCCTTCAATTTTGAATAAATCCCCAACAGTGTCACCAGCAAAGCACCCCCACACCATCACACCTCCTCCTCCATGCTTCACGGTGGGAACCAGGCATGTAGAGTCCATCCATTCACCTTTTCTGTGTCGCACAAAGACACTGTGGTTGGAACCAAAGATCTCAAATTTGGACTCATCAGACCAAAGCACAGGTTTCCACTGGTCTAATGTCCATTCCTTGTGTTCTTTAGCCCAAACAAGTCTCCTCTGCTTGTTGCCTGTCCTTAGCAGTGGTTTCCTAGCAGATATTCTACCATGAAGACCTGATTCACACAGTCTCCTCTTAACAGTTGTTCTAGAGATGTGTCTGCTGCTAGAACTCTGTGTGGCATTGACCTGGTCTCTAATCTGAGCTGCTGTTAACCTGCGATTTCTGAGGCTGGTGACTCGGATCAACTTATCCTCCGCAGCAGAGGTGACTCTTGGTCTTCCTTTCCTGGGGTGGTCCGCATGTGAGCCAGTTTCTTTGTAGCGCTTGATGGTTTTTGTGACTGCACTTGGGGACACTTTCAAAGTTGTCCCAATTTTTCGGACTGACTGACCTTCATTTCAAGTAATGATGGCCACTCGTTTTTCTTTACTTAGCTGCTTTTTTCTTGCCATAATACAAATTCTAACAATCTATTCAGTAGGACTATCAGCTGCATCCACCTGACTTCTCCACAACGCAACTGATGGTCCTAACCCCATTTATAAGGCAAGAAATCCCACTTATTAAACCTGACAGGGCACACCTGTGAAGTGAAAACCATTTCAGGTGACTACCTCTTGAAGCTCATCAAGAGAATGCCAAGAGTGTGCAAAGCAGTAATCAAAGCAAAAGGTGGCTACTTTGAAGAACCTAGAATATTACATGTTTTCAGTTGTTTCACACTTTTTTGTTATGTATATAATTCCACATGTGTTAATTCATAGTTTTGATGCCTTCAGTGTCAATCTACAATTTTCATAGTCATAGAAAACTCTTTGGATGAGAAGGTGTGTCCAAACTTTTGGTCTGTACTGTGTGTATGTGTGTATACTCTACTGTCACCCAAAATCCAGGTGACAGGTTCCCTTTAATGCAGGCATGCAGTGTGAAGGACTACCCCTCTGTCTTCTGTTTACATGAAGTTGGGGGGAAAGACAAGCCATAGCAAGTCTTTTAAGGGAGCAGTGGAAAGGGACAGAGGACAATAATGAAAGCTGTTATTATAAGGTAATTACAGATCTTTTGACAATCATTGACAGACTAACTCAGGTATACACGCCTAGCTCTAATAAACTAGCAAATAAAAAATATATATATGACAGTTATCCTTTAAGAGTAAAACATCATCATAAAGTTCACTAATCTATGGCTGAAGAAACTTGATTACCTCTAAGGGCATAGACTTCTGATAATCAGAATTTGTTTGGTTTCTCAGTACTATTTATCTGTGGTTTTTATCATGTATTTTGTGGGAACGAACTCATTTGACAAATCTTGTTCATTTCTGTGGGATACACATTGAAACGGTATAATTATTGCACTGAGTGTACCTATATTATAGTTATTTTAAAACAACTTTTAATTGGTCGATATTTAGAATATAAAGACACTTATATTGAAACAATGCTTGTGTTGCACTGCTTTCTTAGAGGAGTGTCAGGCGTGACAAGGAGATTCCGATTTTTTCAGGCAGCGGTTTTTTAGACCAGGGTCGCTTTTGAACAAATATTCAGGTGGGTTGCTCTGCTTGAGTTCTATCCCTACATATACTAGATGAGTGGGGAGAACCCTATCTGGCTGTATTCCGGGCACCCGCCCTTATAAGGGCGACCCACAACCACTGGAACCTCGGATCTATCGCTGTTTCACCCTGACAACTTGATTCCCTCTAAACTGTCCGACGCGTTTCACCACTGGGAGCAGTGGTTCTTCAGGGTCAAGGAGACAACATTGAAACGGTCGGCATGGGCCATTATGACTGTCCATGCAGCTGCCCAGAAAAAAGCAAAGTGAAGTAGACAGGAGAAGAAATAGCATAACGCTTTCTAAGTAGTGCTACCATGTTATTCTAGTAATCGGTAGGCGTCACGCTGTCACACCCCACCTATCAGAGAGTGGTGGCATATCCTACTTATGCCTCATGCACAAGCCCGTGTCCGTTTTTGCGGTCTTCAAATTGCAGATCCGCAAAACACCAGGTACAGGCTGTGTTCTGCATTTTACGGATCGGTACATCCTGCCCTCTGTTAGAAGTGGATATTCTAGGCCACAGAACCGACATACAGAAACAAATGGGTCCATATGCGATCTACAAAAATAAATGCTAATCAGATGTAGACCTAAACAGTCATGCATGAGGCCATATACTGTGTGCCACCATTTACTTTACACACAACCTGATTAAAAAGAAAAGGTTTCTAGAAATATATACAATGTTTTTTTTTTTTTTGTTTTTTTTTTTTTTTTTCTATTTGTATTTTATTTACTACTTTATATCAGAGTACAAGCATAGAAAACAAAATAGAACGATACGGGGGAAAAGCTAAGCAAAAAACACTATAAGCCCAGGCTTATCTAGTGGTGGCCAGAAGCTTGTCATCTCACAAACTATATTGTCTTTACAAGCCTTCAAAACAAATGAGCTTTAGTCCTGCGGCAGTACTGTAAGTTTACCATGAATATTCAGTTTGGTTTATGACATCTGCATTTTTCTGCCTATATTATACTTAATTGTCTAAATCTCTTCTACAGCAACACCAGATGCAGGAGAAGATCCCAAAGTGACGAGGGCCAAGTTTTTCATAAGAGATGAATTTTTAGTAAGTACTTGTTTAAAAAGTGTGTCACTGGCGACCTCCCTATCCAACTATTTGTATAGACACATAGCCATAGTTCACCTGATTTAACCCTTTGAGGACATGGCAATTTTCCATTTATTTTTATTTATTTTTTACTCCCTGTCTTTCCGGAGACATAACTTTTATATTTTTCCATTCATATAGACATATGAGGACTTGTTTTTTGAGGGACCATTTGCACTTGCTAATGTCACTGTGTATTATTGCATACCATGTAGTGGAAAGCTGGAAAAATCTAAATGGGGTGGAATTGGAAAAAACTTAATTGTGCCATTTATTGGATTCGTTTTTACGTCATTCCCTAGACTGTATAACTGACCTTTTCCCTCTGGGTCAGTACAATTACAGTGATACCACATTTATATAGTTTTTCTTGTGTTTAAATATTAGAAGAAGAAAAAAGTAAAACTTTGGGGAAAAAATATATTTTTTGCTGTGCATCACTAAGGCTACATGTACACAAACGTATTTTGTTGCCACATCCGTTCCGTTATTTTTTTATTTATTTTTTGCGGATAGGATGCGGACCCATTCATTTCTATGGGGCTGTTAAAAAAAAAAAATGTGGATGGTCACCCGTTTGTTCTCCGCGTCCGTGGTTCCATTCCGTAAAAGAAATAAAGCCTGTTCTATTCTTGTCCGTTTCGCGGACAAGGATATGCATATACAATGGATCTGCAAAGAAAAAAAAAAATGGATGCCATCCGGACGTCATCCGTTATTTAATTTTAATTAATTTTTTTGCGGATTCGCAGTTTGTGCACCGCAAAACACATACGGTCGTGTGCATGTAGCCTAATTCTGACCCCCATAACTTTTTTAGATTTCCATCTACAAAGCTATGTGCAGGCTCAATTTTTTTTGGGGCGAACTGAAATTTTTATTGGTGTGCGTATGACTTATTTTTAATATTTATGATTTAATTTTATGGGGCGATGAAGAGACGAAAAACACTGCAAATCGGCAATTTTTATTAGTTTTTTCTGTTACAGCATTCATCATACAGGATAAATATATTTATATTTTAACTGCATGAGCATTTTGGGATGCAGCGGTGCCTATGATCTTTATTTTTAATATTTTTTTTTTTTTTTTTTATATATTTTTCTTTTTTAAGCCCACCTGGGAACCTGAACGTGCAGTCATTAAATTGCTTCTCCCGTACTCTAATGTGATTTAGTACACTAGTAAATGTATTCCAGTGCAGTACTGCCATATGCAGATCTACATTGGACTATACCTGTGATAGGCCTGGTGGCCCTGTACAGGCTCCAGCTTATCACCAACAAACGGCTTCCCCGGTGTTAATATGCAAATTATACTTTGGTCTAATAAGGGCTTCACCATTGCTCTTGTTGCACCTAAACTTTACTCCTTTTTATGGCCAGACCCTCTTTGGCTGCTTTGATTGGTTTGCCAGGCAGTGGCAAAGCAGCCAGGGAGGGGCTGACAACTGAAAGAAGTGGAGCTTGGGTGCAACAAGAGGAATAGTGATGCCCTCATTGCAACAAAGGCCTAATTTGCATTTTAAGAAAAAGTATAACCCAGAAACAGAGCCTCAGGTCAACAAAAGAAACGGTTTTATTTAGGTGAACCACATCTATGTGTCTATACAAACAATTGATAGGGAGGTCGCTGGGGACAGATTTGGTTTTAGTTCTTTTGCTCAACAAAGATCGCAGAAAGTGCATAACTTTTTTGATAATCATGGACTTATTAAATATGAAATATTTACCAAACTTAAAGGGTGATATAGTTAGATGCATATGATAAAAGATCAATCATTTCATCCCAAGCTCCACCATTTTTTTTGTGTGAATTTCACAGCATATTGCCCCTACACTAAGAGTTTACCTACATATTTGTGTCAGTGGTAGTTCTTCAGCTATTCATATTCTTAAGGTGATGAAGAAGTGTAAGGCCCCTTTCACACGAGCGAGTTCTCAGCGCGGGTGCAATGCGTGACGTGAACGCATTGCACCCGCACTGAATCCAGACCCATTCATTTCTATGGGGCTGTGCACACGAGCAGTGATTTTCACGCATCACTTGTGCGTTGCGTGAAAATCGCAGCATGTTCTATATTCAGCGTTTTTGACGCAACGCAGGCCCCATAGAAGTGAATGGGGCTGCGTGAAAATCGCAAGCAAGAGCGGATGCGGTGCGATTTTCACGCACAGTTGCTAGGAGACAATAGGGATGGGGACCCGATCATTATTATTTTCCCTTATAACATGGTTATAAGGGAAAATAATAGCATTCTTAATACAGAATGCAAAGTACAATAGGGCTGAAGGGGTTAAAAAATAATAATAATAATATAACTCTCCTTAATCCACTTGATCGCACAGCCCGGCTTCTCTTCTGTCTTCTTCTTTGCTGTGCATAGGAAAAGGACCTTTAATAACGTCACTGCGCTCATCACATGGTCCGTCACCATGGTAAAAAAAGATCATGTGATGAGCGTAGTGACATCATCAATGGTCCTTTTCCTCAAAGAAGAAGACAGAAGAAATGCCGGCTGCATGATCAAGTGGATTAAGGTGAGTTAAAATTTTATTTAATTTTTTAACCCCTCCAGCCCTATTGTACTATGTATTCTGTATTAAGAATGCTATTATTTTCCCTTATAACCATGTTATAAGGGTAAATAATAAAATCTACACAACACCTAACCGGTATGGGAACCAAACATGCCGATTTTTCTTACGCGTGTGCAAAGTGCATGAGGCTACTTTCACACTTGCGTTCGAGCGGATCTGTCTGGTATCTGCACAGACGGATCTGCACCTATAATGCAAACGCTTAGATCCGTTCCAAACTGATCCGTTTGCATTACCATGGTAATGCAAACGGATCTGTTTTGACTTTACATTGAAAGTCAATGGGGGACGGATCCGTTTGAAAATTGAGCCATATAGTGTCAAATTCAAACGGATCCGTCCCCATTGACTTCCATTGTAAGTCTGGACGGATCCGTTTGCCTCCGCACGGCCAGGCGGGCACCTGAACGCTGCAAGCTGAGTTCGGGTGTCCGCCTGCTGAGCGGAGCGGAGGACAAATGGTGCCAGACTGATGCATTCTGAGCGGATCCGCATCCACTCAGAATGCATTAGGGCTGGACGGATCCGTTCGGGGCCGCTTGTGAGAGCCTTCAAACGGAACTCACAACCGGAGCCCCGAACGCTAGTGTGAAAGTAGCCTTACAATGTTTTGCACCCGCGCAGAAAAAAACGCAAAGATGGAACGCAATCGCAGTGAAAACTGACTAATTTTAGTGTCAAAATCGCACCATTTTCCTTGAAGGCCTCTTTCACACAAGGGATACTGATTTTGTCAGGATCTTTTCAGGAAAAAAAACTCACGGTTTTGCACGCAAGTTCAATCATCATTTTTTTCCATCTGGATTTCATGCATCTAAATCTCCTAACAACAATCGGTGAAAAACACATTGCAGCCGGATGCCTTCTGTTTTTCACAAAGCCCCATTCACGTCTATGGAGCCAGAGCTGTGTGAAAAATGCACAATATAGAACAGGAATCAGCAACCTGTGGCACCCCAACTGTTGTGAAACTACAACTCCCAGCATGCTCCAGTCACTTCTATGGGAGTTCTGAGAACAGCCAAGCAAGTGTGCATGCTGGGAGTACAACTGGTTGCTGATCCCTGATGTAGAACATGCTGTGATTTTTCCTGAACGCACAGAAGATATGTGAAAAACATATAAATATACACAGACCCAGTGAAGTGAATGGGTCAGGATTCAGTCCAGATGCTATGTGTTCACTACATGCATTGCATTCAGACAGAAAACTCACTTGTGTAAAAGAGCCCTAAGTCAATTAGACTGCAGGTCGGCCATGCTAGTGACCACCACAATCTGTGCCTATGCCCACACTCTTCATCTGTCTGCTCTGTATCAAGCACTGTACATGATATTCTTTTACTTCTCACTCTCCCTCAGTTAGTTATATTACATAATCCTCTGCATGCAACACCGTAAAGTACCTTTTACAGGACCTGCAGGTGCTGTATTGTGCTGGGGCTGCCCAGAGAGTGGAGAGATCCTGTTCTTGTTACCTTACAGATTGTACACAATAGAAGAAGGTAGACCCTTCCATAGACTGATATGAGCAACTGCAGATTCTAGCATGAAATGCCCTGCAAAAATGCAGTATTACTAGTGATCAAATGACTGAGGATATATAGAGAAACCTAGGGGGTTATTTTATCCTGCAGAGCTTTATCAGAACTTGTTTTCATGCACATTTGTTCTTGAAAATGCAAAATAATTTGACCTGTGTATGTAAAAAGAGGCATTTTAATTTTATTTTTGCAGAGGATAAGCACTGCAAGTGGCGATGGAAGACATTACTGCTACCCTCATTTTACCTGTGCCGTAGACACGGAGAATATTCGCAGAGTTTTCAATGACTGTCGAGATATCATCCAGAGAATGCACCTCCGCCAATATGAACTCTTGTAATCGTTCTCACCGTGGAGCCTGTGGTTTTAAATACTTTGCTACTTTTTTCTGTCTCTTTCCTCTGTACTGCTCCACACAGGGTGGAACATCCCCACAGCGCACTTTTTCTAGGCTTTTTACCCTTTTATTTTAGTATTTTTGTTGAGCGAGGATTGTTTTCCCCACCTTTCTGTTTTATGAAAGAGGGTGTTCTCTGTCCTTGTTTTGTTTCACACTTTAGTTTTTTTGTTTTTTTTAATCATTCCACTAAACCAGTGCTGCTCACTCCCGTAACTAGGAAACCTATTGGCCTTTTATCAGAGCATAGATTTAAGCTTTTGCAACTCATGTATCCTTAGTAAATCTAGCACTTCGCAGCTACTGTTGTAAAAGGCGGGATCCTAAAGTAGTCCCCCAGTTCTAACGTCACATATGTAGTGTGCCCCACCACTTCCAGTTCTGCAACTTTGCCAGCTAAAGAATTCCTGCACGCTTCTTCCTGCTAGGCTGAGCATGCAATGGGCAGTTGCTACTCATATCCCCTCCTGCTAAAAGGGACTAATGTTCATAAAGTGACCACGTTATTAAATCCAGGGTGCAGTTATACTGAATACTGCAAGAGCACCCTAAATTCCTAGGGGGATATTGGTATCTTTTAAAATGTGCCTATAAGATACATAGTCCACATGTTTTGTGGACTGAGCTAATATATTTATGCCATGGTGACATCACTGCAGAACGGTGCACGTCATGCTTCATTTGTCTTTGATGTTTCTAGTGAACTAATGGGCTGACTGTCTTGTCAGTTCACTTCACACAATGGAAATGCTTTCAACGTGCATACAATGTGGAAAGGAATGTGGTTCCTGTAACTTTTGTGCCGTACAGCAAAGATGGAGCTGCCCATGTTCTTGAGCAATCTCCACCAGATTGTGTTGCGATCTAAGTCTGCAAAAAGTTTGCAGGCCAGTTTGAAGGATGGATTTGACATGAAGACATTTATTTTATTTTCCAACGAGAAGGAATAGCAACACCTGTACACACTCCCTATTATTTAGAAACTTGTTACATAGCTGTCTGTGGAGTTGCCCAGATTGAAAAAGCAGAGGTGATCTCCGGATGAGATGTCCTGAGAGGCAATATCAAAACGGTTTTGTTTTTTTACATTCTTTTCTATATAATTTATATCACAGACTGCACCTTTCTAAAGTTCATGTTATTAATCATTGATATAAAAAATATATATAGATATATATATAGAGAGAGGAAAAAAATAAATTATATAAGGATCTACATATTTTAGAGGCAGCGAAAGATGAAGTCTCCCCTCTGGGGTAAGGATGAGAAGCACGGATGTCAATATAATGCTGACGAAGAGTCTGACCTCTTCTACAGAGAAGGGACAGTAGCTTTGCTTTGAATAGCTCTCTGAACAAGAAAGGTTTAATACCATTCCACTAAGCCTTAGGCTACCTCTGTTCTTTTCGCATTTTGTTTGTTTTTTTAACTTCTTATGGGCACTGGCCCTTGCAAATTGTACCCATCTTTTAGATGGCACTATGCTCAGACTTATCCCTGTGTGGGTTTACTTTATTATTTTATTATAGCTATTTTTCTTTAACATGACACTGAAGAGTACTTGATGGAGGAAATGAAATAATGCACTTTGTATCAGGTAAAAAAAAAACAAAAAAAAAAAACAAAAAAAATGTTGAGGAACTACACACACAATGTAGCAGCACCAGAAATATTTATTAATGTCACAAGTTTTAGCATTTGTTGAGTTGCAGGTCAACTGATAAAGTGACCTCTGCTCATTGCGCCTTCAGATGAAGGGGGCTTGTAGGACATTGCAGAGCAGTGGGCTGCAGGCCTTTTTGTGACACTGAGGAGTTAAAAGAATGTTTCTGGGACAGTACATAGACTAGGTAATGAAGAGGCAAAGTCAAGCAATTTTTTACCTTTTATTTTTTATGGTGTATTGTGGCTAAGTGTTTCTGCACACCTCAGGCATTCAAACTGCAGCTGCTTTCAGCCTCTCACGTCAAGGCAGAGAAGAAAAAAAAATAGATATACAAAAAAAGAATAAAAAAAAAAAATTACCACCTTCACTGATATTATACGTTCTGTCCACAGATGATCTTTTTAGCCTTAGATCATTACTGGGCTTTAGTCCTCTATATAGATTTTTTTTTTTTCTTTTTGATTTTGTTTAACTGCTGGTTTATTATAATGTACAGATGTAAAATGTAATATTATTTTGTACAACTTTATTGAAAAAAATAATACTTGTAGAAGATCTTTGTGCCTTGATTATGGCTGTACCTGTAAAATGAGCTAAGATGTAAGTATGTTTTTGATTGCGCTGTACAGCTTGATGTCAAAACTTGCCTGCAGCTGTGACTGCGGGTAGGAACTATCTGTAGAATTTAGTTTTTTTTTCTGGTTTATATAAAAAGAAGGAAATGCTCTTTAGTACAAAAAAAAAGAAAACAAAAAAAATATATATATATAAATTATGCAAATTAACCACTTACCTTTACAAATAAGGTCCTACAATGACCAGTTGTTGCAGCAAACTCGCCTTTTTTTCCTTCTGTTTTTATGTGCAGGCGCTGGAGGAAGTGGAGAGTCTCAGCTTTAAAAAAAAAAAAAAAAAAAAAGATATTGGAATTCCATTTCTCTGTTCATAATTGCAGCCTAGCTGTGTTTCAGTGGGAACCAAGGATTTGTTTAAAACTTTAAAGATTTCTTTTAGAAAACCTTTTGATCTTTTTTTTTTGCAACATAATTCTATCATTCACACAATTGCCACAAGGATACTGTGAATGTTTCAAGGAAGAGATACAATGGCTGCACTGGATAAAGCTTTCCTACCTTTATCACAACAGCAGCGGCGGTCATTGTGTGCCAGGCAGTAAACATGATGATGACAACGAGGAGGGGAAACAAAAAGAATGAAATCTTTGTCTAGCCTGATAAATTACAAGATGACATTTTAATTTCTCTTTTAATAAAGAGACACATTAGAAAGCTGGTTTATTTTAAATATTATAGAATTGATATGTGTGAATATATTTCTCAAACTTGAATAATTTATGCAAATGTTCTAAAAAAAAAAGTTGTGGTACAGTTATATATATATATATATATATATCAAGAAATGCTGTAGCAATAAGGCATGTCCTTTTTAGTAACTACTACACTGCTTTATATTTTATACTTAGGTGTTTTCTGTATGTGAGTCTAGATTATCTTTGTCAGATAACATGTACCTTGTCTAAAGTTACTGTTCCAATAACAGCAGTTAAAAGTCTTTCTAGGCTACATCACTTCAGATTTGTTGATTAACATCAGTCCTCCAGTTGCCATCTTCTTATTCGCTTATGTATCGGGAGGTGTCACGTGGTATTTTACAGGCATTGGACACTAAAGAAAGTTTGCTCTAAAATAATCAAGATCACATAGCATCCAAGAGAGCGATAATCGTTGAGAGGAGGCTTCTGGTCTCATGATCTCTGTGACACATCACTTATATAATTTACACCTAATGGATCATGTTTGTGAGCATGATCATAATCATTTAGATCACTAAATCAATATGTTCCCCCCCCAAACCCTATAAGGTTAGGACTGCTTATTACCAACACAAGTAACATTTTAGGAGGATTTTTTATTTATTTTTTGTGAAGAGTTGCCTGGTGTTTCAGGCTGAAGTTTTAACTAAATTGAACATGCACAAATATCAACAACCACATTTATTTGACCACAATGGACCTCTGACAGTGAACATAGATCTGGCTTCAGCAATGAAGAAGGAAATGGTGTCCATCCGATGATCTGAAAGTCCAACCACACTTGGCAGATACCGGCTGTGCTGCAGGTGATATGGCTATTACATCAATGAAGGATTCTCTTTTTCTTAATTTATAGGTAACAGTCACATATTGTACAGGTACATAATTTAATAAATATATATTTGTAAAATTACTGGTCTATTGTAGAGAAAAGGACTTGAACGGGCACATGATGAACTCAGGCTGCTCCATTATATTGGCTTTTGTTTTGTGGTATAAAATGATTTTAAAACGTTCAGGGGCAACAAATAAATTGCTGCACAGAAACAGAGCAGCACTCCCGCTACACAGTAGATGTAGATGACCGTGTTCTCTGTAGGAAGAAAGCATTTTTCAAGGGAGAAGTCTTCAGCTGTTATCAGTCCCTGAGAAAAATTAGAAACATAATTAATTATCTATAAAGTGCCTGAAGAAAATGGGTTCAAAGGGGATCTTTTAAATGGGTATATGATGCCCTACCTGAGGGCAACATAAAGTAATGACAGAGACCTGATTGTTGGTGTTGGCTGTGTGCCGTCTGGGAAAAACAGTCCATGTGTCAGCTGCATCTCTTGGACTGGCCACAGCTCATTCGGCCCAAACTTGCAGTATCATAGTGATTTATGATGTCGGTTCCTGCCTGACTGTGGCTCTACTCTACTGTACTCATCATCTAGTGTTGTGACACAGACTATTTTTCCTGGACCACACATGGCCATCTCATACTGACTTTAAGACCTTTTTACATGGGCCAACTGATTAGCCAGTTATTGGAAACGAACCATTCTTTCCCAGTATTTGCCCATAGTTAGGGCTCGTTCACACGAACGTTGGTGTCCCATTCCCGTATTGGGGATCCGCAATACAAGGGCACTGTTTCGTTGTCATTCCGCATCACGGATGCGGACCCATTCATTTCAATGGGTCCGCAAATCTGGAGATGCGGATTGGAAGCACTACGGAGTGCTTTCTGGGGTTCCGTTCCGTGTCTCTGCACCGCAAAAAGATAGAGCATGTTCCATCTTTTTGCGGAACGGAGGGATCGCGGACCCATTCAAGTGAATGGGTCTGCGATCTCCATGTGGCTGCCCCAAAGAAGGTGCCCGTGCATTGCGGACCGCAATTTGCGGTCCACAGCACGGGCTTCACATGTCCGTGTGAACGAGCCCTTAAGCGGAGGGGAGAACTGCATTTACATGCAGCAAACCTCCTTTCTGTATGAGAATGAGCAATTATTTATCACCATAATTGCTCGCTGGCACACAGATTACACAGGACAATGTACTGGCAGCAAACAATGATTTACAGGCTATGTACACCTTTTGGGGCATTTTTAATTAGTGCATTGTACTTCTTTTGAGCTAAAAATCATTTTTTTTTTTATTGGTCTTTATAAAAAATATGGAATCCTTTTTTTGTGTACAGAGCTGACGTGCTCTACTAGATGCCTGTGCATTTGGTGTCTTTTCCATCATCTGGGGATTAGACTGACTCCTTATCTCTGCTCTCTGACATTATAAACATACTCATTAAATCTCAATCCTTATCTTACTCATAAGGCCTCATGCACACGACCGTTCTATTTTTTGCAGTCCACAAAAAACAGAAGCCGCCCGTGTGCCTTCTGCAATTTACAGAACGGGCGGGCCATTGTAGAAATGCCTATTCTTGTCTGCAAAACGGACAAGAATAGGACATGTCCTTTTTTTTTTTTTTTTTTTTTTTTTTGGAGGGCCACGGAACGGAGCAACTGATGCGGACAGCACACTGAGTGCTGTCCACATCTTTTGCGGCCCAATTTAAGTGAATGAGTCCATATCCGAGCCGCCAAATCGCATTGCGTGAAAATCGCAGCATGCTCTATATTGTGTGTTTTCCACACAATGCAGGCCCCATATAAGTGAATGGGGCTGCGTGAAAATCTCAAGCAAGTGCGATTTTCTTAATACAGAATGCATAGCACAATAGGGCTGGAGGGGTTAAACATTTTTTTGAAAATAATTGAACTTGCCTTAATCCACTTGCTCGCGCAGCCCAGCTTCTCTTCTGTCTTCATCTTTGCTGTGCACAGGAAAAGGACCTTTGATGACGTCACTGCACTCATTACATGATCCATCACCATAGAATGTGTCGGCAGATAAGAACCATTTGGCCCATCTAGTCTGCCCATGGTGATAGATCATGTGATGAGTGCAGTGACATCATCAAAGGTCCTATTCCTCAAAGAAGACAGAAGAGAAGCCGGTCTGTGCGAACAAGTGAATTAGGCTCTATTCACACATCCGCAATTCCATTCCGCATTTTGCGGAACGGAATTGCGGACCCATACATTTCTATGGGGCCGCACGACGTGGTCCGCAATTCCGACCCTAAAAAAAAATAGAACATGTCCTATTCTTGTCCGCAATAGCGGACAAGAATAGGCATATTCTCTTAGTGCCGGCAATGTGCGGTCCACAAAATGTGGAATGCAGATTGCCGCTGTCCGTGTTTTGCGGATCTGCAAAACACACGGATGTGTGAATGGACCCTAAGGGTCCATTCACACGTCTGTGGTGTGTTGCGGATCCGCAACACACCCGACCAGCACCCGCTATAGAAATGCCTATTCTTGTCCGCACACATAGTGTGCTCTCCGCTTCACGTCCGGGCCCATAGAGAATGAATGGATCCGCACCCGTTCCGCAAAATTGCGGAACGGGTGCGGACCCTTTTGCGGATGTGTGAATGGACCCTTAAGGTGAGTAAAAATAAAATATGTAACCCCTTCAGCCCTATTGTACTATGCATTCTGTATTAAGAATGCTATTATTTTCCCTTATAACCATGTTATATGGGAAAATAATAGTCTACACAACACCTAACCCAAAAACTAACTTCTGTGAAGAAGTTCGGGTTTGGGTACCAAACATGCCGATTTTTCTCATGCGCGTGCAAAACGCATTACAATGTTTTGCACTCACGTGGAAAAATCGCGCATGTTCCCGCTTCTTTTTCCACAACGCCCATGTAAAACCAGCCTCAGTAGTTTAGAAATAAGGGTTATTAGATGACCAGCACAAAGTGAAAGTACCAGTCACACAGCTAGAAAAATAGTTAACCCTTTGTGACAGAACAGCTCAATATTTTTAATAAAGGCTAATTGAAAATATGATTTTTAGCCAAAAATGAGTAAACTGCAATCATAAAAAATTGCCTCCAAAGTAATGCAACAGGATAGATGCACACACCCAATGAACAATCGTTCACTTGTTTATCAGGTGACTGGTGGCATACACAGGGCAATCATACGAACGTTGGCTACCAATAATTGCTCTGAACATTGGCCCATGCAAAAGTGCTTCTTGTCAATATGCAGTAGTTTCCATAAAAATCTGTTTAGCAGGAGTCCTTCTCATAATGTTCACATTCGGTTCCAGAGTCCTCTTTCTTCATGAGCTGCCTGTTCCCCCTGCAATATATTAATACAAGGACTTCAGGCTCACACTTCACCTGAATCTGATTTTATGAGCACTATATTCTGACAAGAAAGTGATACTCCGCTATAATCAGGGTGTCTGTCATGACTTTATACATCCCTCAGATAAGGCAGCATAAACCTGGTGTCAGATTCCTTTGACGCAGTTCCACATCAGATTTCAAACTGTTCCTATTTAGGCAAACTTAAAATGCAACCAATAAAATAAACCTCATCAGACTCCGAATGGTTAAAAAAAAAAAAAAAAAAAAAAAAAAAGCATTTGAATTCTGCACAACTAATAGTTTACATCCTCAGCCTGATGTTCAGTCTATAACTCTTTGGAAAGTTTGGAATGGATTCTGAAACCTTACAGAAGCAAGAAAAATAAGAATGTGATACAGATAATGCAGACATGACATACGACCGAAACCTCGTCAAAAGTGCAAACAAGTTCAGCAGAATGAAGTGAACAGAACTGGTTATATACAATGGTGTGAATACACCATCCTGCCACCTAAACCTAATTACAGCTTTGCAGGTAAAATACACTAATACTGTAGTCTATGCAGTGGCCTTCCACTAATCAACTGGCATGCACTCTTTAATGTCGCATCTGTAGATTTTCCCCTATTGGAAAGCATTTGATTAGCTGTTCATTTCAGACGATAGAGCGCCTGTTAGGCTAGTTGCACATTAGCATCAGAGATCCTGCCGGACCTCTGCGCACTTCGGCATTGCTGGAAGTTTGTAAGGCTCTGTTCGGCTCCATTCACTATAATGGGGAACGATGGAGAGCCGGACGATTCTCGGCATATTTCCTGGAACGCAGCCAGATCTCTGCCCATCCACATTATAGTGAATGTGGTCGGACGAGCCTTTCAAACCTCCGGCAATGGCGGAGTGCGCAGATCTGACACTACTCTGCAACTAGCCTTATCCTTACAATGTGCATATATGTTACGTTTCAGCAAACAAAGCTTATCCATTGTTTGTTTGCTTGTCTAATTTGTGGTCCAGATACCATCTGCATTTTTTTTTTTTACCCTTTGTCTTCAATGCAGTATTGACATATGGATATGAAAGCACGTGAATGATCTGTGTGCTTTCTGCATCCATATGTCCATTCTGAAAAGAGATATAATGTGTCCTATACTGCAAAATGCCAATAAATGGGTCAACAAATAATTTGGATGTAACACGGATGGGATCTGTGTTTTGCAGTTCCGTAATTTGCAGACCACAAACATGTGCATGAGGCTATAATTGTGTATAATTGAAGATCTCTCCTTGCTTCTTAGATTAAAGGGGTATTCTTGTTGTAACAAGTTATCATCATTTTACAGGATAACTATTAGATCCGTTTGGGTCTGACTACTGGGACCACTACAGAGAACAGGAACCCCATACCCCACATGCTCCCAAAATGAAAGGCACTGCTTGACTATCTCCAGCAGGTCAACGGAGATGAATAGAGTGGCAGTGTGCATGCTGACCCTGCTGTTTCATTCATTTGTGGGCTTTTGTATGAACTGCCACCGATTAGTCGGGAAATCAGAATCTTTTGTTTGCCAGTGGCAGATCGTGCTGTGCCAATGTTGTGGAGGAGATTGCTGTCTGTAATAGCAGCTGTCTCCTCCACTAGCGAGCAGGTGATTGCCTGCAGAATACAGCCTTAAGGCCTCTTTCACACAGGCGAGATTTCCGTGCAGGTGCGATGCGTGAGGTGAACACATTGCATCCGCACTGAATCTGGACCCATTCACTTCTATGGGGCTGTGCACATGAGCGGTGATTTTCACGCAACACAGGCCCCATAGAAGTGAATGGGGCTGCGTGAAAATCGCAAGCAAGTAAGGATGCAGTGCAATTTTCACGCACGGTTGCTAGGAGATGATCGGGATGGAGACCCAATCATTATTATTTTCCCTTATAACATGGTTATAAGGGAAAATAATAGCATTCTTAATACAGAATGCATAGTACAATGGGGCTGGAGGGGTTAAAAAATAATTTAACTCACCTTAATCCACTTGTTCGCGCAGCCCGGCTTCTCTTCTGTCTTCATCTTTGCTGTGCACAGGAAAAGGACCTGTGGTGACGTCACTACGCTCATCACATGGTCCGTCACATAATCCATCACCATGGTAAAAAAATAGCTTGTGATGAGTGCAGTGACATCATCAAAGGTCCTATTCCTCAAAGAAGAAGACAGAAGAGATGCCGGCTGAGCGAACAAGTAAATGAGTGAGTAAAGGTGAGTTAAATTTTTATTTTTATTTTTTAACCCCTCCAGCCCTATTGTAATATGCATTCTGTATAAAGAATGCTATTATTTTCCCTTATAACCATGTTATAAGGGAAAATAATACAATCTGGACAACACCTAACCCAAACCCGAACTTCTGTGAAGACCTGTGGTGACGTCAGATCACATGCTCCATCACCATGGTGATGGACCATGTGATTGGAGCATGTGATCTGACATCACCACAGGTCATTTAGCCCACAGCTCATTCAAGAAGTAAAGAGACCGGGAACTACGCGATCAAGAGGAGAAGGTGAGTTAACTTTTTTTTTTTTTTTTTTTTTTTTTTTTTAACCCTTCCAGCACTATTAATAGCATTCTGAATACAGAATGCAGAGTATATTTTCCCTTTATAACCATGTTATAAGGGAAAATAATACAATCTTCAGAACATCAATCCCAAGCCCGAACTTCTGTGAAGAGGTTTGGGTACCAAACATGCGTGATTTTTCTCACGCGAGTGCAACGCATGACAATGTTTTGCACTTGCGCGGAAAAATCGTGCATTTTCCCGCAACGCACCCGCCTCTTATCCGGGCAAAAAAACTCACGCCCGTGTGAAAGAGGCCTTAGCAACCATCAGTGAAAAACGCATCGCACCCGCACTTGCTTGTGCGGGTGCGATGCGTTTTTCACTGATTCAGTGCGAGTGCAATACGTTCACCTACCGCATTGCACCCGTGCGGAAATCTCACCCGTGTGAACTCAGCCTAATAGTTATCCCATATTCTGTGGACAGGGCATACCACTTTAATTGTAGAAGATAATGTCCAAGCCATGTGATTACAAAGTAACTTGGCTGATTGCACTGCAGTTAGCAGAAGGGTGATCAAAGGACCAATGGTTACTGTATCCCCAAACAGCAAATAAAATATCAAAATCAAATCATTAGGACTGGATCTACAAGTAATTTATTACCAAAGGTATGAATAACACAGATATTGCACAATCTAATACTATAACCCAGCTCAGTGGTGGTGAATCTATGGTACGGGTGCCAGAGGCGGCACTCAGAACCCTCTCTGTGGGCACCCGCACCCTGGAAACAGTCTATGGTGTACCAATATGTCTTAGACTCTTCATTCCATTCATCAGCGCAGGCAGCACATTGAATGCAGGCAGGCTGTTATAGCTAAATGATATAGTACATGGAAGGTATACTAGAGTGCACTGTAGTATTCAGGTTACATTGCCGTGTTGGCACCTTGCCATAAATAAGTGGGTTTTGGCTTGCAGTTTGGGCACTCTGTCTGTAAAAGGTTTGCCATCACTGACCTAGCTAATAGCAAGTGGTAGAGTCAATCACAGATAAAAGCACAAATAATACAAGTAAGGGGCCATGTACCTATGTGACCATCAGATAGCCAGGCACTCTATATAGTTTAATGGAGCTGCAGCCTGCATGCATGACCACCACTCCATTCAAATGGGGGAGACACTTATCCCCTATAATGTGGATAGAGATTGTTGCAATGGGACAACCCCTTTAAGAAATATTTATAGGACACAGTTACTGTTTTGTGCAGCCCTCTAAATTACCAACATAAGCATAGATTTGCAGGGATTGTCCCCCCATTATTTGTCAGTTATTTCAGAGAGCATAAGAAAATTAAGAATATTTACTTTTTTAGGCTACTTTCACACTGGCGTTTTTGTTTGTTTGTGATATCCGTTTCAGAGCTCTCTCAAGCAGTCCAAAACGGATCAGTTCAGCCCCAATGCATTCTGAATGGATCTGTTCAGAATGCATCAGTTTACCTCCATTCCGCTCTGGAGGCGGACGCAGCGTTTTGGTGTCCGCCTGACTATGCGGAGGCAAACTGATCCGTCCTGACACACAATGCAAGTCAATGGGGACGGATCCGTTTTCACTGACAAAATATGGCACAATAGAAAACGGATCCGTCCCCCATTGACTTTCAATGGTGTTCAAAGCAGATCCGTTTTTGCTATGTTACAGATAATACAAACGGATCCATTCTGAACGGAGGCATGCTGTTGTATTATCTGAACAGAAGCGTTTGTGCAGATCCATGACGGATCTGCACCAAACGTGAGTGTGAAAGTAGCCTTAAATGGTCCAGCGGTTATGGCATTTGCTTCCTAGTATGGCACTCAGAGCAGATAACAGAAATGGCTTTTTTTCACTGTGCAATTCCTCTTTGTGGAAAGTCATTCCTATTAGCTGCAGTAAACACAGGATCACTATACAGTGACCTGGCTGTGAGGGGAGTGACTGAGGGTGACCAGCAAAAGAGAGCTCAGTTAATGAATGTGCACATTGATATCAACTCTGAACACCAGGTGGTGCCAAACTATGAAAGTGTCATAACTTCACTGCATTATTTTTTTTTTTAACAGCATGAAAATAAAGAAATACATTTTTTTTAATGATCTATAAAATGAATATAATGGTGAGTCAATCCCTTTAAAAGATGCTGCCAGCAGAGGGAGCTTAGCATGCTAGCCATTGAATTAAATAGCACAGTATGCTACCATGCTCCCTCTGGTGGCATTTACAGTTATCCTATCTTTTAAATCTTTGCAGGGGATGTTGTGCTCACAAAACAACATTTTGGATCTAAAAGCAACATGCTGGAAAAAGGTGGAGATTTGGTTTAAGTTGTCCATAATTATTAGATTTCAGCTATTGGCTTGAATGTGAACAGATATTTTGTTGCACAGCATTTTTAGCTGCCACAGCCCTACTACAACAGAGGTGTACTCAAAATTGGAATCATTTTAAAACAGGTGCTAAGTAACCAAACTAAGGCTACATTCACAAAGCCATATCCGTTTGCAGTCCGCAAAATCGAGATACCGGCTGTGTGTATCCCCCACGCCCAATTGTCAAAATGCCTATTGACTGTCCCATAAGGCTGTAGTAAATGTACATCATGTTGACTGTTGGCGTCTTGTCTCTGGGAATCCAGCTGGTTTGGTGGTTGGACACTTTCTAAGGAACGCAGAAATAAAATCCAATACATTTTCTGCATCCCAAATAAAGTTAAAACCAAATAGCTTAGGCTACTTTCACACTAGCGTTCTGGTTTCCGTTCGTGAGCTCCGTTTGAAGGAGCTCACGAGCGGACCCGAACGCAGCCGTCCAGCCCTGATGCAGTCTGAATGGAGGCGGATCCGCTCAGACTGCATCAGTCTGGCGGCGTTCAGCCTCCGCTCCGCTCGCCTCCGCACGGACAGGCGGACAGCTGAACGCTGCTTGCAGCGTTCAGGTGTCCGCCTGGCCGTTCGGAGGCGTGCGGATCCGTCCAGACTTTCAATGTAAGTCAATGGGGACGGATCCGTTTGAAGATGCCACAATGTGGCTCAATCTTCAAGCGGATCCGTCCCCCATTGACTTTACATTGAAAGTCTGGACGGATCCGTACTAGGCTATTTTCACACTTAGCTTTTTTTTTGCTAAAATAATGCAGACGGATCCGTACTGAACGGAGCCTCCGTCTGCATTATTATGATCGGATCCGTTCAGAACGGATCCGATCGAACGCTAGCCGAACGCTAGTGTGAAAGTAGCCTTACATGTTTCATACTCGCAAAAATAAATAAATATATATATATACTTGGATTAGAAATTTTCTTTTTTTTACTTTTCCATCCCTGTCAAGAGGTCACAACTTGGATTTGCAGGAAAAGGGTGTCCATTAATTGTGACGCTGTGTGGCACACTTTTGGGAGTAAACTGAATCAACAAATAGGTGGTGTAAAGTAAGTCTAGACAGCCTAAAGATGCACCAGATTTATCATCCAGCATCAGCACATGTGATAAATCTGATGCAGTTTGTCTTAATGATGCTGTCTATCTCTAATGTAGTATTAGTAAATGTGGGCCTATGTGTCCCAAATAGAGTAAATGGATTTTATTTTAGAGTGCTGAATGCTATTACCTGATGGACAAGCAAGGATGATCGCACTGTAAACAGCTGTCTGCTGCCCAGAAACAATGAATTTCTATCGCTGTATTGATCATTTCTCCCCACACAGTAGAGGTGATTGCTGCATTGACAGTGGCATGCAAAAGTTTGGACACCCCAGTCAAAATTACTGTGAACAGTGAAAGGGGTTTGTCAGAGCTCTAAAAAAAAAAAAATTTTTTTTTTTTTACCTAAAACTATATATTTTCTCATTTCCCTGGTTCTCTTCTCGCCCTTTGCAATAACTATAATCTCTGCAAAGGGAGTGAATACAAGTACTGCCCTGAGTGACAGGTCTGCCTGCTGGGAGACTCAGCGGCATGTTGTATTTGTAGGACTACAAGTCCCAGCTGTACAATGACACTGCTGATACACAGTTAATGTTCTAAATGGCCTAAAAATGTTTTTTGTGAAGTACTTTATTACTAATACTGTTTTCCTGTTCAAACAGGCACCTAAAGTCCTGGGTGCCATCGCTTCTCAAAATCATTATTCTAGTACAGTGCTGACAGGTCAGTGGTGTATGGATTTTGCGGCCAGGCACAGCAGTCCCTTAAAGGGGTTTTCTCAAGACGCAGGTTTATACTTACCTGCTCCCAGCGCGCCGTCCACTTCCTAGTTTCAGCAGGGGGCGGGCTCCATCTTCACTGATGTCTTCTGCTGACCGGGCGCTGTACTGAACGTGCACGCCGAGTCCGTGCATGCGCCCTGGTGACTGCTTCCTGGCCAGTATAGTATACTTGCCAGGAAGAAGTCACCAGGGTGCATGT
Organism: Bufo gargarizans; assembly: GCF_014858855.1. NCBI lineage: Eukaryota > Metazoa > Chordata > Amphibia > Anura > Bufonidae > Bufo > Bufo gargarizans. The sequence continues at coordinate 150,261,812 of NC_058084.1, forward strand.
GCGGACTCCGTGCATGTTCAGTACAGCGGCCGGTCGGGAGAAGAAAAGAAGGCGTCTGCGCACGTGCGGCCACCGCGATTCCTGAGAAGAGCGGTGGCCGTAACCAGGGGAGACGGAAGACAACAGTCAGGTAAGTATAGGTTTATTTTTTTTCTAAGGGGTGGGGATTTGTTAATTAAATATATTTAGAAAAATGATCACTGTTAAATCATTAACAGAGTTAACAGTGATCATTAAGATGATAATACCCCTTTAAGCTTGGCTAAACTAGGCATCGGTACCCTGTACCCTGGTGCTATGCCAGGTTTTAGCTGAATGAAGCCAGCTTCTGCCTGAGCCAGCTCTGCTCAAGGCTCTCTAAAGCTCATCGGTACAGAAGTAGCAAACATACTGGGTGCCAGTAAATAGGGTTTTATAAATACTTCATTCACATGGTGCAAACTGAATGCCCTCTCTGTTAAAGAATTCTCAGTTGATGTCGCACAGAAATCTTAAAGGGTAACTATCATGTTTTTATCAAATTTAGCATAAGTTACTGCTGCAGCATTATGCATAAAGCAATCTTTAGTTTCTTCACATACCACTGTTTTCCTTGAGTTTTTCCCTTAAATACGCCAGTTCTCTGAGGCCAAAACTGCCTTCCCTCACTTCACATACACACTTGCTATAGCCAGCAGCTCCCTACCAGCCAATCAGATTGGATTACTGAGAGACACACTTCCTCACTCTGAAGCAGTGTGGAGGACGACCCCACTGTCTTCTGGTTACACTAAGGCCCCTTGCAGCCAAGAGTGTCCGGATTACATCCGGATGCGTTGCGTCTGCGATCAGGGAAACTCGTGCCAGTATGTATACAATTGCAGTCAGTTTTGACTGCGCTTGTGTTCCCATGTTCAGTTTTTATTGCACGCGTGTGATAAAAAAAAGACTGTGGTATTCAGACCCAAACCCGAACTTCTTCACTGAAGTTTGGGTTAGTTATTCTGTAGATTTTAATATTTTCCCTTATAACATGGTTATAAGAGAAAATAATAGCAACACCTCAATCTACAGTTTACTAAGCATTCTGTATTAAGAATGCTATCATTTTCCCTTATAACCATGTTATAAGGGAAAATAAGACGGGGAACCCCATGTAGCGGGGAAATGATACCCACCCTCACACGTACCGCACTAACAAGGAGACAGACCATAAAATCCAAAAATAATCAACCACATACAATTGGTCCAATATAGAGTACCCACACATAACATATGACTAGATACATATCCAAATAAATAGATCTGAATTGTATCCACTACTACCACTGCTGTAAAAAACAACTCTGGCCAGCCTACAATTACTATAGAGCAAGAGGTCTGGTCACAGCTGTGCAAAAGTATGATCAGAACAAAGGCATGGCAATGGTATTGTATACTGTGACAATCACTGAAACATAATCACGCAAAAAACAAACCTAGGAATGTATCAATTACCCATGATGTGTGGAAGCGCCAGATGTCTGGGCAGAGCAGTACCTAGACGCGCGTTTCGCCAGGAGGTTATATTTTGTCATTTCCGTTTTTTTCCAGCCCCATTGAAATGAATGGTTCAGCATACAGACTTGTAAAAAAAAAAAAAAAACACGGAACAGAAAGGGAAGAAAAATATGTTTGTGTGCAGGAGCCGTTGTGTATACAGAGATGGTGGTTGTTCACGGATAAAGAGGGGCCCTTTTTACAACTGAATTATAAAATTACAAATTTATACTATATATCAATCTGCCCAGCTATTTCTGCTCTATAACATGCTGCCTGCAGATTGCGCTGCATAGCAACAGGGCCTCTTTCACATGTCTGTGATGATGTCCGTGACAAGATGGTCAGTGGTTCAGGCCTAAAGGTGTCCATAAAGAATCCGTATTCCACATCCATCACGTAGGCTGAAAATTAATTTCCAGAGCATCTCCTACCACTGGTCCGTGAAAATCACTGACAGAACACAGCTGTCTACACCCAACAGGCTTCAATGGGTCCACCTCAAAGACCAAAGTAGTTCCTGTCTCCATGGTTTTTCAACTAACTGGTTGTTGGAAAATCATTGTGTAAATAAACATTCAAATCAATGGGTCTGTGTGCTGTCCATTATTTGCTGGTGTGTGAAAGGCAAAGGCCCGGTTGTCCTGCAAACACTCGTTCCCAACAATCTGCCCATCTAAAGGTGCAGCTAATGAACAAGCGAAACGTTCATGAATCTGTCGTTCCTGCAGGCCAGTAAATTGTCATTTCTAGGCAGCAGATCGTGCGGTCTAAACAGTACTCTGGTGCCCAGGAACAATGCTGCCGTATGAGGACACGCAATCGCTCGTTCTCACACTGTGGAGGTGATGACTGCATATAAATGCAGCTTTTCACTTCCACTGAACAAGAAGCCAGTGTCAGGAAGAAATGCTTCCTTCCCAATAATCTGCTGCTTCTCATGCCATCAATGCATGATGGGAGTTATAGTTCTGCAACAACTGGAGAACCACAGGATGGAGATCACTGCATTAAAGGGGTTCTGCACTTTGTTTAAACTGATCATCTATCCTCTGGATAGATCATCAGCATCTGATCGGCGGGAGTCTGACACCTGGGACCCCCACCGATCAGCTGTTTGAGAAGGCAGTGCTGCGGCCTTCTCACTGTTTACCGCAGGCCCAGTGATGTCATGACTAGTATCACTGGCCTGGGCGTAGCTAAGATTCGTTCCCTTAAATGGAGCTTAGCCCTGCCCAGGCCAGTTGATACAAGTCATGACATCATGGCTGAAAAGTTTCCAAACTATTAAAATATTTATCATGCATGGTGAATGCTGCAACAGGGGAAAAATAGCTGATTTGCTGTTTTTGGTGACCTCACACCCCCACGTCCCAAAAAAATAATAAAAGGTTATCCAAAAATTGTATGTACCCCAAATTGGTAACTATACAAACTACAGCTCATCTCGCAAAAAAAAAAAAAGCCCTCAATCAGCACATGTCGTGGCTGTCAGAGAAAATGCCTATTCTTATTTGCAATTGCGGACAAGAATAGGACATGTTCTATTTTTCATTTTTTTTTTTTTGCGGGCCCGCGGCACGGATCAACAGATGCGGACAGCACACTGTGTGCTGTCCGCATCTTTTGCGGCCCTATAGAAATGAATGGGTCCGTACCAGTTTCGCAAATTTCCGGAACGGATGCAGACTCATTCATACGGTCGTCTGAATGTAGACTAGAGCGATGCAAATACATTTTTAAAGGTTTATATATTTTTTTTTATATATTAAAACAAAAACTATATATTTGGTATCACTGTAATAAGGGTGCTGACGTTTTTAGCGCAAAGTGAATGCCGTAAAAACTAAACCCAAAATCATGGTGAATTTGCAAAGTCTTTTTTTGCAGTTCCACCCACAATTAATTATTTTCTCTGACATGCCCTCTAAAGTACAATAATACGTATATAGAACACCTGGCACTGACTCTGGATCAGTAATTTGTCAATACTCACTCAAAATTATGCACCCACAAAGCAGCCCTATGTTGCACAGAGTAGATGCCTTGGCTTGACAGCACCACTGTAGAGGAAATTGGGTAGCGGTCAGCAAGAGTTTCGCATCCATGCCACTGCTCATTGACAGCCAGAGGCTCAACGTCAGGCTGCCCTGACCGCCACCCAGTTACTACAGAAGCATGCGCAACAACAGGTACTGACTGCAACACCACTAAATGACTGTTCAATTTCCATTCCTGTGGTCAGAAGATGACACTACTTGTCACATCGTTGTCCTTGGACACACAGGAAGTGGGGCCACTTGTTCAGCACAATGTGATGATCAGATTGTGAAACTAAGGTGGCAGCCATTATCCAGGCTGTGAAGTCATTAACAAAGACCACTAAAGGAAAGCTAGAACTGCAGCTTCTTAAAGCGTTTCATCAGTGATCAGAGGACGTAGAGTCACACTACACAGATATAAATAAGAACGAGAATTGTATTCACCTTCCTGTTATTTATGAGATAGCCGTAAAATGCGAGAATTTTCAGGACCGGCAGCTAGATGAAGATTTGCACTTTCCATACATTTTGACTGGAGGACAAATAGTAAATGTTTATGATGCAGAAACAGAGCAGCTGGACATTGGGACCTATTCCTGGCTACCTTTCCCAAACACTGAACTTTGGTTTAGTCCGAAGGACAATAAGACCCTGAACTGTATTTCCACATCACAGGCAGAACCTCCTCATTTTGTCCTACATGAAATCTTCATTCCAGTGTCTAAAGGACAACCCACATCTGTATTTTCCAGTGGAAAACCCCACTCATAAGTAAAAGTTGAAGGGCAATGGAAAAAGATCAAAAACTGATTACTGTTTAACAAACTTATACAGGGTTAGAAAAGGGGTCATTTTTTTGGGAGGGGGGGGGGGGGACCAACACTGTCCCATGAGCTGTGTTTGGTATTGCAGCTTAGCTCAGTCGGGATGAAAAAGCAGACCCTTCTAACATCATTCATATGCATAAATAGCTTCTTTCTGAACCATACAAACCATGGTACTCTATGCAATCATTTCCAGTGCAAAAAGGAAACAAATTACCAAAAACTACCGAACTGGAGTCAGCGGCAGGTGTTCTATATATGTATTATTGTACTTAATAGGGCTCGTTGGAGGTGACACATAAAAAAAGGAAAAGGGGGGGAGATTTATCAAACTGGTGTAAAGTAGAACTGGCTTAGTTGCTCATGACAACCAATCAAATTCCACCTTTCATTTTTCACAGCTCCTTTGGAAAATGAAATCTGGACTCTGATTGGCTGCTATGGGCAACTAAGCCAGTTCTACTTTACACCAGTTTGATAAATCTTCCCCAATGTTTATAAAATATGGAAGCAACATCTAATGCATTTTCCCCATAATATAAGTGAAATTCCTACTTTATGTCCCATAACCACTTCTGGCCCAGGAACAGAAAAAAAAAAAAAAAAAAAAAGCAAACTACTGATAAAATATAAAAGTGCTGCCACGCATTCAGGATTTTTGATGCAGTTTTTGATACCAACATCAGCAGTGGATCATAACACGAGAGAAAGTATTAAAAGGTGTTTTTTGGAAAGTATTGAAGACTTTTCCTCAGGATAAGTCCTCAATATCTGATCAGTGGGGGTCTGACTTGGAGCAACAGTGACCTCTTCTTATGCCAGTGACGCCATGTTCGTTGGTCACCTGGCCTAGGCGCAGCTCAGTCTCAGTTAGGCCTGGACTGCAATAACAAGCACAGCTGATTTACAAGCGCTGGGCTTGGTTAGCTGTGAGGAGGCCACAATGCACACCAGGAGCTGCGGCTTCTTCAAACAGCTGATCAGCCGGAGTGCCAGGTGTCCGACTCCCATCAATCTGATAATAATGATGTATCCTAAGGATAGGGCATAAATATTCTACTCCTGGGAAACTTGAATGGGTCTGTGATCTGTCCACACCACCCAAAAAAATAAAACATGTTCTATTTTTTATATATTTTTTGCGGTGCAGAGGCACGGACAGAAACACCACGGAAGCACTCTGTAGTGCTTCCGTGGGGATCTGTGCCTCCGTTCCACACTGCAGCTCCGGATTGTGGACCCATTCAAGTGATTAGGTCCGCATCCATGACGCGGGTAGCACACGGCCGGGGGCCGCAATACGGCCGTGTGCCTGAGGCCTTAAGGATAGATAATACTTCTCTTTTTAATCCACTCCTGCATATAAAAAAAAAAAAAAAAACACTTCAATGCATGGCAACACCCTAAGGCCTCATGCACACGACTGTTTCATTCCGTGTCCGTTTTTCGTGATTGTCTGTGGACCCATTGACTTTCAATGGGTCCGTTGAAAACTCTGCTAATGCACCGTTTGGCATCCGCGTCCGTGATCTGTGGTTCTAGTCCGTCAAAAAAATATAACCTGTCCTATTTTTTTTCACAGAAAACTGTTCGCGGACCCATTCAAGTCAATGGATCCGTGAAAAAAACGCGGAGGCACACAAGATTGTCATCCGCATCCATTTTTTTTCCTATCATTTGCATGGCAAACTTAGACTTTTTTTTTTACTTTCCTTCATGTCTGGTGATCCTCCAAAAATAAAGGAAGACACACGGAAACAAAAACGGATCACGGAACCCCATTTTGCGGAACGGAACACAACAACGGTCGTGTGCATGAGGCCTAAGAGGGCCAAGAGTGAAAAATGAATGGCTTTGAACATTATTTTTCTACGTTGGATAGCACAGGACAGAGAAGTCTCCGTTGTATTGTATTAAATGAAATGAAAGCTCTACAAACCAAATAAAATGTAAAAAAAAAAACACTTTCCAAACCTCTTATTTGTAAAATAAATAAAAAATACATGCAATAATAAAAAATTCTGAAGATATCTACAGTCTTTAATAGAAACTGTATTAATTACATAACACAGGTAAAACCTACCATGATGAAACTTGGGTTGTTTCTGTTCCTCCAGCTGAATGATGGGACACTGATCTCTGGTACATTACCATGGAGCACTCTGCAAGCACTGTGTGTGTGGCCACTTAAGATGAGCCTAGGCTGAATCAGCTTCAGTAGCTAGAAGAAAGAATCTTTATGACTATGTAAAAAATAATCTTTAAAATGTTTTACAAACTTTTATGTTGTCCATTCAATGGAAACATAACTGAACACACAATCAAGGCATAACATGACTGCTGGGTAGAATACAGCTGAAAGGGGTTGTCTCATGTAGGCGAGGTTAATACAAGGCACTTACTAATGTATTGTGATTGTCCATATTGCTTCCTTTGCTGGCTGGATTCATATTTCCATCACATTATACTCTGCTCATTTCCAGGGGTTATGACTACCCTGCAACCCATCAGCCGTGGTTGTAATTGCACAATATAGGAAAAAACGCTGGTCTCTCTGGTGGCCACCACACATCTGCGCTTCAATGGTGGCCGTCACCCCTGGATATGAGCAGTGTACAAGGTGGTGGAAAAATGAATCAAGCCAGCAAAGGAGGCAATATGGACAATCCCAATACATTAGTAAGTGCCATTTGCTGAAGTGAGAGAGCTCCTTTTAAAAAAAAAAAAGTGTATCACTTGTATATTTTTTAACGAAGTAAAACCAGATAGTGAAACATACTCCTTTTTTCTGATTGTAGAATTTTTTTTTTCTGTACGATTATTAATATACGCTTTATGGGCAGCCAGATGGTCCATAGGGCAGAATAGAATGCAGTAAATAAGGTGTGGCCATCACCTACTGTAAATGGTGTGATCTTATCCTTTATTGTACACCTGCCTATAATGTGATGATTACTATAACTGTATAACAACAATAAATAGCAATCAATCCGCGCTTACTAGTAGGCACCTATCACTTCTTGTGGGGTATTGGTGCTGATATCAGTTGGATTCTAGTTTTAATATTATTCCAAACCCACCGGTATCGGTGGGTTTGGTATATTAATATTAAAACTAGCATCCAACTGATATCAGCATCAATACCCCACAAGAAGTGATAGGTGCATCTCAAAAAGTCATACACACCCCAAAATAGTACCAATCAATCCATCATTTCATCCCGCAAAAAATGGGATCCTACCTAAGACAATCGCCCAAAAAATAAAACCACTATGGCTCTCAGAATATGGAGGTACTAAAAAGTTTTTTTTGTTTTCAAAAATGCTTTATTATGTAAAACTGAAACATACCATATTTGGTATTGTTGCGTCCATGACAACATGCTCTATAAAAATAACACATGATCTAACCTGTCAGATGAACATTGTAAAAAATGAAAAATAAAAACGGTGCCAAAACAGCTATTTTTTGTTACCTTGCCTCACAAAAAGTGCAATATAGAGCAACCAAAAATCATATGTAGCCTAAAATAGTACCAACAAAACTGCCACCTTATCCCGTAGTTTCCAAAATAGGGTAACTTTTTTGGAGTTTCTTCTCTAAGGGTGCATCAGGGGTCTTCAAATGTGACATGGCAACCTAAATTTATCCCAGTGAAATCTACTCTCCAAAAACCATATGGCGCTCCTTTCCTTCTGTGCCCTGCCGTGTGCCCGTACAGCAGTTTACGATCACAAATAGAGCGTTTCTGTATACTACAGAATCAGGGTAATAAATATTGAGTTTTTTTGGCTGTTAACCCTTGCTTTGTTACAGGAAAAATGGATTAAAATGGAAAATCTGCCAAAAAAGTGAAATTCTGAAATGTCATCTACATTTTTCTTTAATTCTTGTGGAACACCTAACGGGTTAACAAAGTTTATAAAATCAGTTTTGGATACCTTGAGTTCTTTTGTTTCTAAAATGGGGCCATTTATGGGTGGTTTCTATTATGTAAGCCCCAGAGTGACTTCATAACTGAATGGGTCCTTAAAAAAGTGGGTTTTAGAAATTTTTAGAAAAATGTCAAGATTTGCTTCTAAACTTCTAAGCCTTCTAACGTCCCCAGAAAATAGTGGTATTCACAAACTGATCCAAAACATTTAGTAGACATATGGGAAATGTAAAGAAATAACTATTATATGAGGTATCACTATCTGTTTTAAAAGTAGAGAAATCGAAATTTGGAAAGTTGGACATTTTTTCAATATTTTTTTGTAAACTTGGGATTTTTTTTATAAAATGAAAATGAAATATATTGACTGAAATTTACCACTATCATGAAGTACAATGTGTTACGAGAAAATCTCAGAATGGCTTGGATAAGTAAAAGCGTTCCAAAGTACATAAAGTGACCTGTCAAATTTCCAAAAAACGGCCTGGTCCTAAAGGTGAAATATGGCAGGGTCCTGAAAGGGTTAATATTGATAGTGACATGGAAAAATAAAAATTAGCTCACCAAAAGTTCTTAAATAAGTTTATCATAAAAACTTGATTTAAACAGTTGGTCATTTTCTGATGAGAGATTCTCTGTAAAAGGGTTGTCTGACCCCCCTAAAGAAAAATTAGTTACCACTAGGAATGTGTAAAATAATGAATAAAAGTCACTTGCCTATTGAAAACAGGTTAGTTCCGGCACCGAGGGTCCCATCCCCGCTCTTTCCAGTCCCGGACAAAGTGGAAGTGCCGAAACTGTCCCATCCATGGTCATAAGCACCACTGCAGCCTGTCACACTTCTGAGGACTGGACTGTTGGTGCTGGAATGAGGCTGCTTTATAGAGAGGAGCTCCTCCTTTCCATTATTTTACACAGATTGCCAATGGCAATGAAAGAGGACCTCCCCTTAAAGCCGCCTTCCTCCAGGATTCCAACAATGTAATTTTTTTCTCTATGTATCCCTCTATGGCCTCCGCTCCACTTTGCAGAACCAATATGGTGTTTTGCAGCTAAGGTACAGTGGCATTGTCTAGTGTCCAACGAGAGCAGACAGACCTGCTAATTTTAGGAGACCAGCCACTATAACAGCTTCAGGTCTTCTGCATCGCTCAAAGGATGACTGATCTGATTGGATGGCAGCAGGAGACTATGCCTACTGAGGACAAATGTAGAATCTGGCACCAGAACAGAACGTGGACATAGGGAATAGTGGGACAATCAAGGGCCTAGAAAAATAAATACATTGATAGATTTGGGAGAAAGGTGATATACACAAACACATGACAGGTTCTCTTTAATTTTGCTTTACAATTGGTAAACCCCTTTAAAAGGTTATGGGCACATCTGGGTGCATTTTTTATTGCATTGTACTCATTTTGGGCTAAAAATCATTTTGTTTAATTGGTCTTTATAAAAAAAAAATGTAAGCCCCATTCTCTGTACACAGTTTGATATTCTGTGTTTACACTGTGTCCCATCCGGAAACTAAGGACTTATGCATACGACTGTTGGTGTTCTGTGGTCCACAAATTGCGGATCCTCAAAACACGGATACCGGCCATGTGCATTCTGCATTTTGCGGAACAGCTGGCCCATAATAGAAATGTCCTATGCTTGTCCATAACGCGGACAAAACATATGTTCATGTGCATGAGCCCTAAGGCTTATGTGAAGCCTTATCTCTGACAGCTCATAAACACTCATTAGTGCGCCCAGTACTGAAATCATTGGTGGCAGTGGCCACAGGGTCCCCTCTTCATTGGTCGCAGTGGCAGCTTGTGATCGGAGCCCCAGCAGTGTAAGGCCTCATGCACACGACCGTTTTTTTTTTAAGGTCCGCAAAAACGGGGTCCGTGATCCGTGATCGTTTTTTCGTCCGTGGGTCTTCCTTGTTTTTTGAAGGATCCACGGACATGAAAAATGAAAAAAAAATCTAAGTCAAGTTTGCTATTGAAATCATAGGAAAAAACGGACACGGACACGGATCACGGACGCGGATGACAATCTTGTGTGCATCCGTGATTTTTCACGGACACATTGACTTGAATGGGTCCGTGAACCGTTGGCCGTGAAAAAAATAGGACAGGTCATATTTTTTTCACGGCCAGGAAACACGGATCACGGATGCGGCTGCCAAACGGTGCATTTTCCGATTTTTCCACGGACCCATTGAAAGTCAATGGGTCCGCGAAAAAAAAACGGAAAACGGATGCACACAACGGTCGTGTGCATGAGGCCTAATCCTGGGGCTCCGATCGGTTACCATGGCAGCCGGGATGCTACTGAAGCCCTGGCTGCCATGGTAAGCTCCCTGCTGCTGTGTGCATTATGCACAGGGCAGCTGGGACAGTGTAAAGTCCTATTAACCCTAATAGAGATCTATTAGGGTGAACAGGACAAGGGATTAAAAGATCTAGCCCCTAAGGGCAATAGTTATTAAATAAAATTACAAAAAACACCAAATTATTGTATAAATTGCCCCCATTTCCCAATTTTACATATAAAATATATAAACAAAAAAATAAACATTACATACTGCCACGTCTAAAAAGTCCAAACTATTAAAATATATAAAAAAAAAAACTCCTATGTGGTGAACATCATAACAGAAAAAATAAATTTAATAAAAACCGCACGAGTTGCAATTTTTTTTTGTCACTTTGCCCCCTCCCCCCCAAAAAAATAGGAAGAAACCTATATATGGCCCAAACAAGGTTTAGGGCTCACCCCTAATTAAAGCATATAAAACCAACCAAAAGGAGTGAGACAAGTATAATGCAAATAAATCTAATAATACTAAAAATAGTCCAAAAGTCACATAATTTATTTGAAAATCACAAAAGGACACATGATCAGCACTGGTCACAAAAAAACAATAGACACAGGTTACAATACACATAAAAAAAAACAAGAGGACCGATGGTGAACCGCCGATACATATATGTAAATAAAGTGCATGTGCATAAATATTGGTCATCAGTTAGGGGATATATAGTATCCACAAGCTATGGCTCATAAACTACCAAAAAATTACCTACATGCATTATAAATCAGCATTTACCACAAAGTGAGCGTGATAATACACACCACATTTGTCAAAGCTGAAGCAGTAGGATGATTGGAGTTATAATCAGCACATAAAAAGAAAAATACTGAACACTCTGTTTAGATATACCGTGCAGCAACACCACCGGTCCACTCCCCAACACACGTTTCGCGTACAGCTTTTTCAAGGGGTACCCCTTGAAAAAGCTGTACGTGAAACGTGCGTTGGGGAGTGGATCGGTGGTGTTGCTGCACGGTATATCTAAGGGCTCTTTCACACCTGCGTTCTTTTCTTCCGGCATAGAGTTCAGTCGTCGGGGCTCTATGCCGGAAGAATTCTGATCAGTTTTATCCTAATGCATTCTGAATGGAGTGAAATCCGTTCAGGATGCATCAGGATGTCTTCAGTTCCGGAACGGAAAGTTTTTTGGCCGGAGAAAATACGGCAGCATGCTGTGCTTTTTGCTCCGGACAAAAATCCTGAAGACTTGCCGCAAGGCCGGATCCGGAATTAATGCCCATTGAAAGGCATTGATCCGGATCCGGTCTTAAGCTAAACGTTGTTTCGGCGCATTGCCGGATCCGACGTTTAGCTTTTTCTCGATGGTTACCATGGCTGCCGGGACGCTAAAGTCCTGGCAGCCATGGTAAAGTGTAGCGGGGAGCGGGGGAGCAGCATACTTACCATCCGCGCAGCTCCCGGAGCGCTCCAGAGTGACGTCAGGGCGCCCCACGCGCATGGATGACGTGATCGCATGGCACGTCATCCATGCGCCTGGGGCACTCTGACGTCACTCTGGAGCGCCCCGGGAGCCGCGCGGACTGTAAGTATACCGCTCCCCCGCTCCTACTATGGCAACCAGGACTTTAATAGCGTCCTGGCTGCCATAGTAACACTGAAAGCATTTTGAAGACGGATCCGTCTTCAAATGCTTTCAGTAAACTTGCGTTTTACCGGATCCGGCGTGTAATTCCGGCAAGTGGAGTACACGCCGGATCCGGACAACGCAAGTGTGAAAGAGGCCTAAACAGAGTGGTCAGTATTTTTCTTGTTATGTGCTGATTATAACTCCAATCATCCTACTGCTTCAGCTTTGACAAATGTGGTGTGTATTATCACGCTCACTTTGTGGTAAATGCTGATTTATAATGCATGTAAAATAAAAGTGTAAAATAGTCCTGTTAATATTGTACTATGCAATTATTTGCAGTAAATCAAACCTTTTGAGAAGCGTCCTGGGAAAGAACATCATACTGCTCCTTAAACAAAACTTTCTTTTCCTCTGGAGGAGCAGAATCTTCTCCGGTACATTCAGCATCACTCTTACGATACAAAGGATAATGCTAAAAAAATAAATAAAAAAAAAATGTATAAAACTGAAATCTCAATTATTTTTCCAACATATAAAGGGGAACTCCAAGGATTCCTACAGTGGTTCTTAAATGTTTGTGAACCCTTCAAAATGTTCTATATCATATTTGTAGTAAAAAATACTACACTTAGGCCTATTGCACACGGCCGTTTTTTTTTTCCCGTTTACTGGCCGTTTTTTGCGTTCCGTATACGGTCCGTATACGGAACCATTCATTTCAATGGTTCCGCAAAAAAAAAACGGAATGTACTCCGTATGCATTCCGTTTCCGTATTTCCGTTTTCCGTTCCGTTTTAACATAGAACATGTCCTATTATTGCCCGCAAATCACAGTCTGTGGCTCCATTCAAGTCAATGGATCCGCAAAAAAAACGGAACACATACGGAAATGCATCCGTATGTCTTCCGTTTCCGTTCCGTTTTTTCCTGAACCATCTATTGAAAATGTTATGCCCAGCCCAATTTTATCTATGTAATTACTGTATACTGTATATGCCATACGGAAAAACGGAACGGAAAAACGGAACAGAAACGGAAACAAAAAACGGAACAACGGATCCATGAAAAACGGACCGCAAAACACTCAAAAAGCCATACGGTCGTGTGCAATAGGCCTTAGTCATTAATTTATATAAAGGTGTTCTCTGGGCTTTTAATATTGATGACCTATCCTTAGCATAGGTCATCAGTATCAGATGGGTGGGGGGTCCGACACCCAGCACCCCCACCTATCAGTTGTATGAAGGGAAAGTGTACACAGTGTGCAAGTGCCATCTCCCATCTCTCTTCCTGCTCACTGCTCGCTGCTTTGCCATAAACATAGCAGCACTGAGCTCACCTTCCCTTCATACAGCTGATCGGTGGGGGTCTGGGTGTTGAACCCCTGCCGATCTGATATTGATGACCTATCCCGAGGATAGGTCATCAATATTAAAAGTCCAGAGAAACCCTATAAATGGGTCCTCTACCATTGAACGGAATGGAGCTGAGCTGCGCCCAGGCCACTTGACACAGTCGTGACATCACTGGCCTGCGGAAGCAGCAAGTAGGCTTCAGCGTTACCGCAAGAGCCGCTGCCTTTTCAAACAGCTGATCAGAGGGGGTCCCAGGTGTTGGACGTCCACTAATCAAATACCGATGACCAATCCAAAGGATAGATCATCAGTAATAAAAAGGTAGAGAACCTATTTAAGGAATAGCATCCAATATCATGTCTGTGACAAAACTATGTGAACTTTATAGGGTTGGCCCCTTTTATAGGATTTGATGGTCCCCACTGTGTTATTTAATGTTTCTGATCTATAAATTACCTTTGTTCCTGTTTTGCTGCCTGTTTGCTTGTCGCAGCTCCAGCTGTAAACATTGGTTGACGTCATGCAGTGGATGTATAACCTCACCCACCCATCCATTCGGCATTGCATGCTTCTGTCCTTCATTCTACTGCGCAGACTCTATGGAATTGTCCAGTGCATGCTCAGTGTAATCCAGCTCAGCTTCTTCCTGTCCAGTCTCGCGCCATCATTATTTCCACTGCACAGAATACATAAACTTTATATGGAGTCTACGCAGTAGAACATATGATGGACAACTGAAGCGGAGCAGAGTATACTGGGCACGTGCAGGACACTTCCTCTGGCATCTGCACTGTAAAAGTGATGACGCGAGATTGGACAGGAAGATGCAGAGCTGGATTAGGCTACTTTCACACTTGCGTTTGGAGCGGATCCGTCTGGTATCTGCTCAGACGGATCCGCTCCTATAATGCAAACGCTTGCATCCGTTCAGAACGGATCCGTCTGCATAACTGGTTTTTACAATATATTCTAACACAGAGGCGTTCCCATGGTGATGGGGACGCTTCAAGTTAGAATATACTAAAAGAACTGTGTACATGACTGCCCCCTGCTGCCTGGCAGCACCCGATCTCTTACAGGGGGCTGTGGTCCGCACAATTATTGTGCGAATCATAGCCCCCTGTAAGAGATCAGGTGCTGCCAGGCAGGAGGGGGCAGACCCCCTCCCTCCCCTGTATTAAATGTGACCAGTGCAGCCCCCCTCCCTCTATATTCATTGGTGGCCAGTGCGGCCCCCCTCCCTCCCCTGTATTAAATGTGACCAGTGCGCCCAACCCCCTCCCTCCCTCCCCTGTATTAAATGTGACCAGTGCGGCCCCCCTCCCTCCCCTGTATTAAATGTGACCAGTGCGGCCCCCCCCCCCCCCTCCCTCCCTCCCCTGTATTAAATGTGACCAGTGCGGCCCCCCCTCCCTCCCCTGTATTAAATGTGACCAGTGCGGGGCCCCCCCCCCCTCCCTCTCTCCCCTGTATTAAATGTGACCAGTGCGGCCCCCCTCCCTCTATATTCATTGGTGGCCAGTGCGGCCCCCCCCCCCTCCCTCCCTCCCCAGTATTAAATGTGACCAGTGCGGCCCCCCTTCCTCTATATTCATTGGTGGCCAGTGCGGCCCCCCTCCCTCCCCAGTATTAAATGTGACCAGTGCGGCCCCCCTCCCTCTATATTCATTGGTGGCCAGTGCGGATTCCCAGTATTAAATGTGGCCAGTGCGGCCTCCCCTTCCCCCCCTAATTAAAATCAAACACCCCCATCATTGGTGGCAGCGGAGAGTTCCGATCGGAGTCCCAGTTTAATCGCTGGGGTTCCGATCGGTTACCATGGCAGCCAAGACGCTATTGCAGTCTTGGCTGCCATGGTTACTTAGCAATAAATAGAAGCATTATACTTACCTGAGATGTCTGTGACCGGCCGGGAGCTCCTCCTACTGGTGTGAAAGGTCTGTGCGGCGCATTGCCTATAGCACAGACCTTTCACTTACATTAAGCTAAGGACACTTCTATAGATTCTGCACAGTAGAATGAAGTACAGGAACAACAAAGCCGAATGGATGAATCCACTGTATGAACGTGACCGAAAAACAGCACAGCCACTGTTTAATGCTGAGGCTGCGACAAACGAACAGCAAAACAGTTATCAGGAAAAAGGTAATTCATACATCAGAAACATTAAATACCGTATTTTTCGCTTTATAAGACACACCTAGGTTTTTGAGGAGGAAATTAAGAAAATAAAATATTTTGAACCAAATGGTGTGCTTTTGGTGGGTTTTGAACTAATGGCAGTCTGTGGATGGCACACCGTTATGGGGGATCTGTGGCTGACACTGTTATGGAGTGTATGCAGTTCAGCCCCTAGCATTAATGAAGTGGGCGGGGCTGAAGTCTGACTGACTGACTGAGTGAGTGACGTGCGCTACCGGACTGTCCACTGCGTGCATAGTGAGTACTGCTTACAGATAAGAGATTACTGGTAGTTTAGCAAAGAAGCACTGCTAGGTGCTGCTGCATACCCTGTACATGTGATGGCTGCTCTGAAAGGGGCGCAATGTAATGGGGCCCGGCACAGTCACTGAACTTTATTAAGCCAGGCCACTGCCACCAGTGCAGCAACTACTACCCCGATAGCGCCCTTGTCTACATGTCACTGGTACATCTCAGGCTGCTATGCCTATGCAGCACAGCACAAGCTGCGATGTGCTGGGCATGTAATATTGCTCTATTCGCTTTATAGGACTCACAGCCATTTTCCCCATAAGGGAGTCTTATACAGCAGAAGATACAGTAACATATATTGAGGAACATGAAATTAGATAAAATGGTCAACCGCATTAAGGCATGGGCTACATGGAGATCCTGCGTGTGATGGGTATCACATAACTAAGGCTACTTTCACACTAGCGTTGTTTAAATCCGGCGTTCAATTCCGACACCGGAACTGCCCGCCAGATCCGGAAAAACGTGTGAAAACATATTACATTTGAATCCTGATCAGGATTTTGATCACAATGAAAAAATGCATTTGAAAAAAACGGATCCGCCATTTATTAACTTTTTTTTCACATTTTTCAGGTTTAACATGCAAAAGCCGGATCCGGTTTGACTGAACACACGGCGCTGGATCCGGCGTTAATGCAAGTCAATGGGAAAAAGGCCTGATCCGGCGTTCAGTCAAAGTGTTCAGGATTTTTGGCCGGAGGTAAAAATACAACATGCTACGGTTTTCTGAAAAGCCTGATCAGTCAAAAAGACTGAACTGAAGACATCCTGATGCATCCTGAAGGATGGACTCTCTATTCAGAATGCATTAGGATAAAACTGATCAGTTCATTTCCGGATTTGAGCCCCTAGGACGGAACTCAGCGCCGGAAAAGAAAAACGCTAGTGTGAAAGTACCCTCAGGACTGCAATGTAGTAGTGCAGTCATAGAAACTAATAGGATTACGGCAACTTGCAAGTCACGCTGAGACCCCTTTCATTTCTAGGGCTGCACTGTTAGGGTCCATTCACACATCCGCAAATGGGTCCGCATCAGTTCCGCAATATCGGGAACGGGTGAGGACCCATTCATTCTCAATAGGGCAGAATGGGATGCGGAGGGAACAATATGTGCTATCCGCTTTTCCGGAGCACGGCCCCGAACTTCCAGGTGTATGGACCCTTACACTGCAATTCTTGCCAAAATAGCCATGTAGCTCCAACCTTAGGATTAGCAGATAATTTGACGGTGAAATTAGAGTCAGGTGTCGTCTTTAGCTAATTTCAGGACTGAAAAATCTGATGTCATTTTAGGTCAAATTTAGGCAAAGATATTGAACATTCTAAGGGTTCTCATACTTTAAACACCACTACATACATAGAGATTTTTGTATATCTGAAAAGGATCATTTAGACTATTTCCTGACAACAGTCATCGAGGAACATTTTACGCCTGTTTTTTGAGCGTAAAAATGTTGTTTTAGACAGTTTATTTTTTATAGTCACATTTACTACTGAAATTGCACCTCTGTTGGAGGCTTTTGCGCCTTGTTTGACTATTTTGAAGTTCTATCTATTTATGCAGGTGTGCCTTTTTTTACGCCTTTTTGTTTCAAAAACAGCTCTAATTTCTACTCCAGTCCAGGGCTGGCGTACTTTTCTTCATCAGTTTTGAGCTCATTTGCAAAAAAAATTTATGTGTATAATAATTAGTCCAGTCTAACTGAATATGAATCTGGCTAACTGAAAAATAACCACCAGAAGTCCGACTAAGGCCTCATGCACAAACGTATTTTCATTCCATGTCAGTTCCGTTTTTTTGCAGACCTTATACGGAACCATTAATTTTTTATGGATCCGCAAAAAAAAAAAAAAAAGAAAGGTACTCTGCTGTGTGCATTCCGTTTCCATATGTCCGTATTTCCGTTTCGCCAAAAATAGAACGTCCTATTGTTCGCATTACGGACAAGGATATGACTGTTCTATTAGGGGCCAGCTGTTCCATTTCGCAAAATATGGAATGTACACGGATGTCATCCATATTTTTTTTGTGCATGAGGCCTAATACCAATACATCTAGTCTAATTAATGAAGTACTGTGACAGCTCATCTTCCCAACCAGCCATCCCCACAATAGGTGAGTGATGCAACACAGTCTACACCAGCTCAGAGCCCGCCGTCACTCTCCCACGAGACTCCTGAAAATAAGGCAACCAGGACCGCTGGATCTTCCCCACATCCTTATGCGGCAGTTGCTAGCCCTGGTCCTGCTTTTCCCTCCTTATCCCGATATGCACCCACGTCCAGAGGCTCATGTTCCCAGCAAGGTGATTCCCCAGTCATGATCCTCAGGTCAGCACAGCCACCAGGCCTCAATGAACATAGTGATGGCTGGCACTGAAAGGCTCATCTTAAGGCCCTGCCTACAAAGTCTGAGCTGGACTCTATTTCTCTGCTTGGAGATCTCATATAGACATTGCACCAGGAAATTAAACATGTTGGTCAGAGGGTAGCTTAAATGGAGGATTTACAGGAGCAGGTGCTTACTGTTCTGGACTCACACCATATAGCCATAAACTATGACACTATGCAAATCAAGGACATTCTCGTCCATCTTGACGATATTAACAACAGAAACTAGAGGAATAACCTCCACATCCAGGGACTACCAGAATCTGTGTCTCATTCAGACTTAGAAACCTGGGCCCATGACTTCTTCGGCAAGTTGCTGAATCGGGATACTGACCACCCCATTGAGATTGACCAGATCCATAGTACACACTGTCCTAAATCAGGCGATCTATCCCATCCACACACAGTCGTTCGCAGAATTCATTTTTTCAATGACAAAGAGGCCAACCTCAAAGATTCCATAGAGGCAGGGGCAAACCTTGAAAAAAAATAAACTTCTTATTTTGCTTGAAATACAACTAGCAAATTCTAGCAGTTCTCCAGGACCACATAATTATCTATAGATGGGGCTAACCATTTAAAAAAAAAAAAAAAAAAGGGAAAACATTGATTTCTGATAAACCTGCAGAAACTACTAGACACCTTCAATCTTCCAACTCTTGACCTTCCAGATTGGCCAAGACCTCGTTCGGTCTTTGCAACAACTCTACATAACACACTTCTACGTCCAAGCCCCAGAGGCATAGAGGAGAACGCGTCCAGAAGCAGCATAAGTATTTTTATAGACAGCCTTGTATTGTCTTCATTTCCTTCCTAATGAAGGAAATGAAGACATCTGTTCTATTATGCCTAGATAAGATCATTTGTGGCGCTAGCGTATAGCACTGTCGTGCATTAGACTAACACCCCTTTTTTCGATTATTCTCTTTTTGATTTTTCGCTGTCCATTCAAAGGGAACACCCAGTGTTCTATATGCATCTGTCATGAGTTTTGTTTGTGTACTACTATGCCCTCTTGTATTTTGTACTTATTACGTATTGTTGCCAGAGATCAGTACGGCTGCCAACAATAGCCTTTGTCCTCTCCTTTCCTCACTTAGGGACTAAAGCACTTGTTGTCTGTGACTATGGTCAATGATATGTATTGCACTTGGCAGAATTTTCCCTTTTTTCCTTGTATACAAACTATTTCACAGTGTCAGTGTCCACCCCTACCCTCCATTTTTCCTCATTATGTTCCTTCCCTGTGTAATTGACCATGCAATGCTGCTAATGCCACTTTCTGTATACCCACCATAATGGCTGCCCTTTTGTTTCAAATACAATGCTAGAGGTCTTAAACAGGAGAAGCGTAGCCAGACACTACACCGATTCCATAAGAAAAGAGTTACGATAGCTATGTTTCAAGAAACACATTTTAGGGCGTCTTCTATTCCTAAATATTACAGTAAATATTATTCTACTTGGTTTTATCGGCTTAGCAGCGGGTAGCCGCTCTATTGCTTTTCATAAAAACGTACAACATACTGTCTTGTCGTCAGATATTGATATACTCAAGCTTTCTGTTGCTCATGTTTACTTTCCTAACCAGGGCCAGATAGCTAATTTTCTGAGGACTGCAGATCCAAATGCTAGGTTTGCAGATGGTTCCTCCATCATCGCTGGAGGAGACTTCAATTTTGTGATGGAACCCAATGTTGACTCCTCTATCTCCTCAGTGTCTCTACATTCTTTTAAGACTGTACTTGCCACGCTCAAATTAGTTGAGAGTGTCAGGGATTTTAGTTTCCATTCACAGGCCCATAACAGTTATGGTAGGCTAGATCATCTTTTTATTTCCCTTAAACTCTTACATTCTGATCCCTGCTGCTCCATGATACTTTCCTATGGTCAGACCATTGCCCAGTCTATGGTTTACTTTGCTCCAATAGCCAACCCCCATGCTTGCATACATGGAGGCTGAATGACAACCTCCCAAACTACTCAGTTTGCCTAGCAGATATACGCAAATCTATTTTAGACTTCACCCACCACCATCAACATGACAACAGCGGCTCTCTTGAAATGGGAAGCTCTCAAGTGCGTCCTCATTGGTTTATCTATCTCTCGCAGAGCTGGATTGAAAAAGGAGCGTGCTCGCAAATTCACCTCCCTTCTTTCAGACTTAGCCACTAAAGAGACCCTGAATAAGTCCTTTCCATCAGACCAGATCAAAGTGGACATCCCCTCCCTACGTCAGCAAATACTTAACATTTAAAAGTTTGTATCCTTAGGGAACAGGATCAAACGGGGTATAAGTATGGGATAAAAGCAGAAGGTGGTTAGCGAGGGCGCTACATCCACAGATACTTCAATTATATGTGTTGTCACAATACATCATCACGAAGACTCATACATGCCCCTTCTAAGATTGTATCTGAATTCAAGACGTATTACGCCAACTTTTACCACCTCAAGGTTGGGAGCGGCAACTTCAGAGGACATCCAACAGTATCTAGCTGAGTTTGGCCCTGAACCCATATTCACAACTTCATCTACTTGTCTAGGTGAAGATTTCACCTCACCTGAGCTCCTACACATCATTAAAAACCTTAAGACCAGGACTTGAGCCCCCGACTTTACAAGGTGTTAAGTGACATACCAGCCACCACCATTTTACAAGCCTTTAATTCTTAATTCATTACCGTTATAACCAAACCTGGTAAAGATCCTTCTTTATGCGTCAATTACCGACCCATTTCTCTACTTAATGTAGATTTAAAACTTTATGCCAAACTCTTTGCCCTGCGGCTGCATCCACACATGTATTCATAGAGAGCAAGTGCGGGACAACACTTTAAAGTCCATAGGTCCAATATCCTGTCCCCGAAAACTGAAGATATCCATGTGTCTTCTCTCTTCTCATGCAGAAAAGGCCTTTGATCAGGTAATTTGGAAGTTTCTAACAGAAATCCTCTCCTATCTGGGCCAGGCGACCAAGATGATGGAAAGGATTTTAGCATTATATACCAGCACAGGTTCGAGTTAATGGTTCACTATCTAACCCCTTCTCCATCCGCAACAGGACCCAACAAGGATGCCCCCCTCTCCCCTTCTTATATATCTTAGTCATGGAATCCCTAGCCAATGTCCTTAGAGCAAACCAGTCTATTAAGGGACTTTAAATCTGCCCAACTGAACTATCATTGTTTGCGAACACTCTCTGCCCCCAGAAAAGGATGACCCTCATCCTTCAGGAATTTGAGACCTTTGGGGTCTTGGTAACTTTAAAGTGAATGTACAGAAATCAGAACAATTAAAGGGGTTTCAAGGTTCAGAGCTGAACCAGGACATACCCCCGTTTTCACCCAGACAGCCCCCCTAATATGAGTATCGGAGCATTTCATGCTCCGATTCTCTCCCTTTGTTGGGCCATCTCCCAGTGTTGCTGGTGACGTCACCGGCTCTGATGGGCAGGCTTTAGCGCTGTCCTAGCCGTTTTACAGGCTAGGGCAGCACTAAAGCCCAGCCATTAATGCCGGTGACATCACAGGGCTCACCTGGGCAGAAGCCTCCGCCAAGCAGTCCTGGTATATCACCGGATCTCCTAAAAAAAAAAGCCTTTGCCCTGCGCGATTCAGTACAGGGCAAAGGAGAGCATCTGAGCATGAGATGTTCCAATGCTCATATTTGGGGTGCTGCCTGGGTGAAAACTGGGATATATGTCTGGGTTCAGCTCTGAACCTGGACAGCCCCTTTAAATATCACTCTCCCGTCTCAGGAAGTTACACATCTCAAA
This sequence comes from Bufo gargarizans, assembly GCF_014858855.1. NCBI lineage: Eukaryota > Metazoa > Chordata > Amphibia > Anura > Bufonidae > Bufo > Bufo gargarizans. Next base: position 150,284,109 of record NC_058084.1, read on the forward strand.
GGATCCTTCTCCTTTAAAAGGGCAAGTGAGTCCATTAGATATATGGGCATTCACTTAACTGCAAACCCTTCTCAACTTTTTGAATCTAATTATAAGCCCCCTATTGAGATCCATTTAATCTAGTCTTCAGAAATGGTCCTCGCTTCATATTTCTGGTTTGGCAAAATCAATGCCCTCAAGATGGACATCTTACACAGACTCATTACCTCTTTCACACAGTTCCATGCAAGAACCCACAGGTACAGTATTTTTTACCTGCCAAAGAGGATGGCATCTTACTTTATATGGAAGGGTTCTGATGTGAGGTTGAGCTATAGTTTGCTGACACGCCCAAAGCTTTCTGGGGAGCGGGCCTACCCAATTTCCTATTGAGTTATAAAGTTGCGATTTCCAAATGTGTCCTTGATCTTATACATAATCGAACTTCAAAACTATGGGTGGCGATTGAACATGAAATATCACCATCCCTGGCTTCTGAGGTTTTCTGGTTAGCACCTTCTATGTCTATGGTCAGGAGTTGCAGATCTCACCACCCACATATGTCTTAGGAAGTCCTGGTGCAAGTTTCCCACTATTTTATAATAGATCATCCTGATGTACCTTGAGGCCTAAAAAATACATTGACTTTTCAGCCCTCCTCAGGGAACTTAACAAGAGTCTGGTCTTTGTCCCCTTTGAGACCTCTCAAATATAATCCATTGCTCTCCGTGTAGCTGGTTTCGCCATTTCCAACTCTGCAATTTCCTTACCTCCCTGGCACCTGGACCACAGCTTTGTACGCCTCTTTCTAGCTTTAAAAAACTATGCATTGCCTACTCAGTGCCTAAACACACTCTTTGATTTACAACTTCTTGCTCACTGAGGAGATATGGGACGGGGCACTGAAATGTTACTCCAGTTTTCCTACTCCACCCTCCTACTTTTTTGTGACTTTTTAAAAAGTCTCATTAATAAATATAGAGTGAAACCCAAACATAGCTAACCATGCCCATTTTTAAAAACCTGAGTGAATAGTGTAAAAAGGAAAAAAAACTCAACATTTTTACATAAGTGATCTTAAAAAAAAAAAAATTTCCTACTTACCTGCAATAGGATTGGAGTGGATGGAGGCAGCAGGTGGACACTTCTGCATTTTTTCATAAAGTCTGGATGATTTTTCTATAAAGAAAACAGTGGCACAATTTGGCGGAATTCATGCACAACTGGCATACTTGCTTGGCATCAAAATTACAAAGTATTTTTGAATCGTCCTTTCCAGTAAGGCAGCATGTCTTAAGTTGCCACAGTGCGCACCACAAACGTGGTGCAAAATTCTGGCACAAAGTAAGCCAACTAACATGTGGTATAACTTAGACTGGACAGTACAGTATAAAGATGTGCAAAATTTGTCATCCAGCATCGGCCACTGTGATAAATTTGGCGCATCTTTAGAATGTCTTCTGCACGTTTCCACTGTCTAAATATTAGACTACTTGCACACATGCAAAAAAGGTATCCGTTAGGCTGCCAAAGTTCATTGTACCCGGCACAGCCAGAGAGGGTCCTGCACCTCTGGACTCCTTGACTATAGGATCCATCGTTATTCGCACTGGTTCTTGACTGACCGAAAGCCAGCGCTCATGCCAGAAACTGGCCGGATCCCATTATAGTCAACGGGACCTGGAGATGAACAGTAATATCCAGCTTGGCCAGATCCGTTGAATTCCTGTTCCTCTGCCGGATACCTTTACTGCGGGTGTGAAACTAGCCTAAATCCATGAGATTTGTCAATCAGGCTAAAAGTCTTTCTGGCTCCTGTTCCTATTATTCATTAGCTCGAAGATCCTCATATTAGTTTTAAAAATATTAAAACTTTATCTGTGTCTTTTTTATTAAGTAACCACAAGAACCCTCTTAAACTTGCCATACATGAGATTAAAGTTGGCCAAAATGGACTATTTCAGCAGACTAACTTTTGAAAAAGTAGGGACGGCAGATTCTTGTCTGCTGACAAAGTACTGGCATTGGCCACACTGCAAAATTCTGTCCGTTGTGAGTCGAAACTGTATATGGATAGGATGACTACCCAATCATTTCCCAATGTCCTCAAGATTTCTGTCTGAATGACGACAACAAGTGGGTGCACAACCCAAGATACATAAAAGCAAATCAATACTCATAATTACAACCTTTATATCACAAATTCATACCATGTCTAACAAACACCATAAAAACATTTGAAAATGAAACACACAATGGGGTTGCTATGATACATAGCCACCCACTCCCTATCCCCCAGAAACAAAGCCAATACAGATATCAGGTAAGCACAAGGATATACATGAGGCAAACTTGAGAAAACACCCTACGTGTATTGCCAGCAACCTGGTTTCATCAGGGGTGTGTGACTACTGAGCAATGGGACCCTTTTATACATGATAATTACATAAACCAATTAAGGAGAGAAAGATCACATGAAAAGAATTAGAAGTATATTTACCCGACTTGGCGTCCAGTACTCTGGCTGACATACCCAATACCATATGCACTGGGTTCGCAGCATGGCTCCCCAGCATGTTGCAGATTGCCGTGCGCATGCATATAGTACGTCACGGCTAGGGGCGGACATAAGATGTATCAAGTACTATAGGCTTATGGAGAAAGCGCAGGCACCCGCTGTGTCACAGATATATTGTGCCCTAAACAGTCATGCGCTTACATCCACAGGTGCCAGGAGTTAAAAGGAAGCAAGTACGCACACCTAGGGGGTAGCCCTTCCCTCACTCCGGGCTGTAACGCCCCTGCCCTAACCCCGCCTCTAAGTAGTGTAACTGACACCTGGCTCAGTCGCCGGGACCGCGCTTGTACAGGCGGCGCATGCGCCGTCGGACTCGAGCACGATCCTGTAACTGAATCGCGCGTGAGGAAGAGAAGACAGGCAGGCATCGGGGACGGCACATGCGCGATTCAGTTATAGGATCGCGCTCGAGTCCGACGGCGCATGCACCGCCTGTACAAGCGCGGTCCCGGCGACTGAGCCGGGTGTCAGTTACACTACTTAGAGGCGGGGTTAGGGCAGGGGCGTTACAGCCCGGAGTGAGGGAAGGGCTACCCCCTTGACTTTCTAGCGTGACTTCAGGAGCTGGATACGAGGACTTTATAAGTCGTTTTTTTCATGAATATCCATCCCAGGAAAGCGGCACAAGAATGCATTGAAACACAATGAGGATAATCTATAAGGTACTGGTAATAGTTTATTAAGTGAAACCCTGGTGAAAGGTTCGCTTTAAATCATAGTATACTATGATCATAGAATCAATAAGGGTTATGGTTATTCTATATCTTTTTGAATCATAGTGGCATAAGTTTTTAGGTGTCTCACTATTGTTATATATTGTGAACTAGGGAAGTTATTATTATTTTTTTGAACGCATGGTTTACCATAGGCAGACTAGTAGCCATTTCTGATGCCTTTTTCTTTCACTTCTTTTTAGACTTACCTAGAGATTTGGTGGCCGGTACTATAGACCATCATATGCTACATTATTTGCCCTTCCTTTATATGGAGTATGTGCTACAGCAACCTATTTGGTTAACTAGCACAAAAAGGTGTGGTGTTCTCAAATTCTGGCACTTTGGCACTTTGTGAGAATTTTTGGTAGGTTTCCTATGGTATTCGCTTATGTGTCTATCATTTGCATTTGCTGTATAGCCTCTTAATCATGTCTCAATGAAATAAGTGTTGCGGTTATGCTATTCTATATCCTTTCATAAGCTTTTAGGTGTTTCACTTTGAAATATTGTGTACTAGGGCACGTTTTAATTATTATTTTCTGAACACATATGATCATTAGAGTTGTAATTTTATGGTTTGCCATAGGCAGACTAGTAGACCTTTTTTCTAAAGACTGAGCAATTTATGGTTGTTGTTTCATGTAGACGCGATGCATCCCCTTCACCTGGCAAACCGCTGATGACAAATCTCTTTTGACTGTTACTGCCAGGCTCTATTCATGTGGTTGGCTTGGCACTTAATTTGATTTACATATTTAGCTTTACACACAACACCGATAGAGAAAATTAGCCCAAAAGACAGTGATGGCTGTGTGCTTGAGATTGAAGCCGAAAAAGCACCTATAAATATACAACATAGCCGTAAAGAATATACAGGGAGTGCAGAATTATTAGGCAAGTTGTATTTTTGAGGATTAATTTTATTATTGAACAACAACCATGTTCTCAATGAACCCAAAAAACTCATTAATATCAAAGCTGAATATTTTTGGAAGTAGTTTTTAGTTTGTTTTTAGTTTTAGCTATTTTAGGGGGATATGTGTGTGTGCAGGTGACTATTACTGTGCATAATTATTAGGCAACTTAACAAAAAACAAATATATACCCATTTCAATTATTTATTTTTACCAGTGAAACCAATATAACATCTCAACATTCACAAATGTACATTTCTGACATTCAAAAACAAAACAAAAACAAATCAGTGACCAATATAGCCACCTTTCTTTGCAAGGACACTCAAAAGCCTGCCATCCATGGATTCTGTCAGTGTTTTGATCTGTTCACCATCAACATTGCGTGCAGCAGCAACCACAGCCTCCCAGACACTGTTCAGAGAGGTGTACTGTTTTCCCTCCTTGTAAGGCTCCTTTCACACTAGCGTTCGCTGGTCCGCTCGTGAGCTCCGTTTGACGGGGCTCACGAGCGGACCCGAACGCAGCCATCCAGCCCTGATGCAGTCTGAATGGAGCGGATCCGCTCAGACTGCATCAGTCTGGCGGCGTTCAGCCTCCGCTCCGCTCGCCTCCGCACGGACAGGCGGACAGCTGAACGCTGCTTGCAGCGTTCGGGTGTCCGCCTGGCCGTGCGGAGGCGTGCGGATCCGTCCAGACTTACAATGTAAGTCAATGGGAACGGATCCGTTTGAAGATGCCACAATGTGGCTCAATCTTCAAGCGGATCCGTCCCCCATTGACTTTACATTGAAAGTCTGGACGGATCCGTCCGAGGCTATTTTCACACTTAGCTTTTTTTTTGCAATTTTAATGCAGACGGATCCGTTCTGAACGGAGCCTCCGTCTGCATTATTATGAGCGGATCCGTTCAGAACGGATCCGCCCGAACGCTAGTGTGAAAGTAGCCTAAATCTCACATTTGATGATGGACCACAGGTTCTCAATGGGGTTCAGATCAGGTGAACAAGGAGGCCATGTCATTAGTTTTTCTTCTTTTATACCCTTTCTTGCCAGCCACGCTGTGGAGTACTTGGACGCATGTGATGGAGCATTGTCCTGCATGAAAATCATGTTTTTCTTGAAGGATGCAGACTTCTTCCTGTACCACTGCTTGAAGAAGGTGTCTTCCAGAAACTGGCAGTAGGACTGGGAGTTGAGCTTGACTCCATCCTCAACCCGAAAAGGCCCCACAAGCTCATCTTTGATGATACCAGCCCAAACCAGTACTCCACCTCCACCTTGCTGGCGTCTGAGTCGGACTGGAGCTCTCTGCCCTTTACCAATCCAGCCACGGGCCCATCCATTTGGCCCATCAAGACTCACTCATTTCATCAGTCCATAAAACCTTAGAAAAATCAGTCTTGAGATATTTCTTGTCCCAGTCTTGACGTTTCAGCTTGTGTGTCTTGTTCAGTGGTGGTCGTCTTTCAGCCTTTCTTACCTTGGCCATGTCTCTGAGTATTGCACACCTTGTGCTTTTGGGCACTCCAGTGATGTTGCAGCTCTGAAATATGGCCAAACTGGTGGCAAGTGGCATCTTGGCAGCTGCACGCTTGACTTTTCTCAGTTCATGGGCAGTTATTTTGCGCCTTGGTTTTTCCACACGCTTCTTGCGACCCTGTTGACTATTTTGAATGAAACGCTTGATTGTTCGATGATCACGCTTCAGAAGCTTTGCAATTGTAAGAGTGCTGCATCCCTCTGCAAGATATCTCACTATTTTTGACTTTTCTGAGCCTGTCAAGTCCTTCTTTTGACCCATTTTGCCAAAGGAAAGGAAGTTGCCTAATAATTATGCACACCTGATATAGGGTGTTGATGTCATTAGACCACACCCCTTCTCATTACAGAGATGACATCACCTAATATGCTTAATTGGTAGTAGGCTTTCGAGCCTATACAGCTTGGAGTAAGACAACATGCATAAAGAGGATGATGTGGTCAAAATACTCATTTGCCTAATAATTCTGAACTCCCTGTAAGATCCAAAATCTTTATTGTTACAAAAACAACATATAAAAAAAAGACATATATATATATGTGGCAATACAGACACAAGAATGATAATAGACTATCAGTGGTATGTCAATACAGTAAATCCCATTTACCCCTGACAAGTACCAAAGAGATAAAAGCTCAATAGATCATAGTAAAGTGCAAAGTGCATTAGATAGGGATAAGCATGGGAGAGATAGCTGCCCAGTATATACAGACCAGATAGTCCTGACCCCGACGCGCATTTCGCTGTCGCTTCCTCATACTTTAGCTTTACCTGCCTGCTCTCTGATGTATAGCATACTTTTTTCTGGCGCCTGCACATCTTATTTAACTCTGCAACTTTGTGATAGTAGTGGGAGCAGGCACAGCGAGTCACGCGGCTCATGAGTGTGTGCTGGTCTCCTTTTAACTCCTGGCAGCTGATTGTGGATGCAGGCTCATGGCTATTTACGGCACAACATATCCATGTAACACAGCGGGCACCTGCGCGCTTAAGCTTTCTCCATGGGCCAATAGTACTTGGTACATCCCATGTCTGCCCCTAGCCGTGACGTACTATTTGCATGCACACAGCCATCTGCAACACTGCGACCCCAATGCATATGGTATTGGTTATGTTTGCAAGGGTACTGGCCGCCAAGTTGAGTAAATATACTTCTAATTCTGTGATCTTTCTCTCCTTAATTGGTTTATGTAAGTATCACATATAAAAGGATCCCATTGCTCAGTAGTCACACACCCCTGATGAAGACAGGTTGTTGGCGATACGCGTAGGGTGTTTACTCCCTCCCCTGGTTCAGGTTGCACTAATGGGCTTATTGTATTACAGGTTTATGCTGCACATTTTAGCATTTGCCTATAACGTATTTTACTCTATCAAGTTTGCCTCATGTATATCCTTGTGCTGACCTGATATCTGTATTGGCTTTGTTTCTGGGGGATAGGGAGTGTGTTCATTTTAAATGTTTTTACAGCTTTTTTTTTTATACATGGTATGTATTTGTGATATAATAAAGGTTGTAATTATTAGTATTAATTTCTGGTGTGTTCACCATTATTGCCTACCATCTGTTCTTTGGTGCTCTATAATTTCTGTCTGTATGGCAGGCTTTATTGATTTGATCGTGAACTGACCACAAGGAGTCTGAATTTTAGTCACCGTCGATCATATTGCCAGGGGAAGGCACAGGAGTGGCAATTACCAACCAAGTAATGCATGGTCGCACCAGGATATCTAGAGCCAATCTTTTCACAGTTTCTCTACTCTATTCCCTCCATTATGATACCCACATACCCGTAATTTTTGTATCATGGACATCATCTTCCTGCTTTAGGCTACATGCACACAACGTTTTTGCGGTCCGCAATTTGTGGAACGGAACGGGCGGGCTATTGTAGACATGCCTATTCTTGTCCGCAAAACGCACAAGAATAGGACATGCTATATTTTTTTTGCGGGGCCTCGGAACAGAGCAACAGATGCAGACAGCACACGGAGTGCTGTCCGCATCTTTTGCGGCCCCTTTGAAGTGAAGGGGGTCGCACCCGAGCAGCAAAAACTGCGGCTCGGATGCGGACCCGAAAAACGGTCATGTGCATGAGGCCTTAATCATAGGAAATTCACAAGTGGCAACAGCTATTGGCAACTCAGTATTAGGATGACATGTTTGACGTCTCACATTACTGCAAGGACAGTTTTACTACAACCACACTTTCAGGAAAATCTTACCATTCGGGAGCAATTGAGCTGACGAGAAACCTCAAGGATTTGATCTTCGGCTGCTTTACAGATTACACAGTCATCGCCCTCAAGAGCTACGCTATTTACCAACACAAAACTGGAATAAAGAAAACATAGTAACTGGTTACACAGTGATAAAATGAGTTTTCCACAACCTGAACAAAAGTCCACTGGGAAGTTTGAAGAAAATCAGTTTACTGCTCCCAAACCAGACAGAACTAAGTAATTCCAAATTAATATTAAAAGAAATGTAACAAGACATGACCCATAAGGCATTCAGTACTGTTCCATATAACACATCATATTCCATAGTGGAAACAATGAAAATGCTACTTTGTTAAATGCAATATCTTACAAGGCATCTAATGGCACATGTGGCATATTGAGAGAATGTTATCTTTCCTCATCGTCCTCGACAGCATCTAGGGTTGATTTATTCTACCTCTGTATAAGGACAAAACATACACAAACAACAACAATTAACCACAGTATAAAACCCCGCCTCCGGCACTAAACTCCAGTGACAATGTATTCTGTCCTTCCTGGGACAAGTAGCTGTGGCTACTTACAGCATGATACAATATGTCTTTATTCAGGTTATCTTGCTTGTTTATTTTTGTTATGTAAACTTTGCTTCCTCCATTAATCCTTTCACACCTGCAGCGGGCATCATGACCGGCATGTCTCTGCCGTTTCAAACAGCAGAGACATGCCGCTAATTACCGCGACCGGCAATAATGCAGATTGCGGTAATTAAAGGCTTTAGATGCTGCGATCAAGTGAGAATATGTCATCTAAATGGTCAAAAACACGAAAGCTCTCGCTTCCAGGCATTCCACTGACATCCCCTGCAGCCAATGGAACCCATCTCTATTAATAATTCTGATTCCTCTGACTCAGATGCTAAAGTCACAGTGGAAGACGTATGTAAACTTCTTAAAACTGTAAAAAGAATTGTTGAGGCAGAAGAAAACCAATTGGCATAGTTCCTCAAAGCAACCAATCAGATTCCTCCTTTCATTTTGCAAAGGAGCTGTCCAAAATGAAAGGTGGAATCTGATTAGTTGCTATGGGCAACTAAGCCAGTTTTACTTTACACCAGTTTGATAAATGACCCCCAAAGTGCCTAAAAGTGGGAGACAGAGCATTTTCTATTCACCCCTAGAACTTTTCCGCCACATCCTATAATCAAACAGCTTATGCAGAATAAGTGGAATAAACCTGAAAGTTCAGATTTAGGAGTAAGGTTCAAATCTATAGATAGAGTTGAAGATAACGATTTTGAAAATTGGGACACCCCTTCAAAAGTAGCAAAATTGTCTAGAAGATCAGTGTTTCCATCCGATGACTCTTCATTTTTAAGGAATACGATGGATAGGAAAGACGACACAGCACTTAAAAGAACCTTTACTAATGAAGCAGGCATTGCTAAAGCTTCAAGGGCAGCCATACCGGTGGAAAGACCATTAAGGATTTGCCTAAGTCAACTAGCAGAACAAATTGCAGCAGGTACCTCACGGGAAAAACTTCTTCTGATGATTCCCAAAAGTAAGCCATCTTCTGAATTTCTCAGCGATTATTCTGTGGATTTGTTACAGCTTTCATCCAGAACTATGGCGCTATGCAATTCTGCGTGTCGGGTGATCTGGTTAAAACCATGGAATGGTGACACCTCGATAAGGAATAACTTCATCTCCCTCCACTTTGAGCTGGGGTTTCTCTTTGGTGACCGTCTAACAAAGATCATGAAGAGCTTTAATGAAGAGAAAGTCATCTGTTTCCTACTACCTCTTCAACCAGAAATAAACATCCCAGCTGTGATGAGGGGACATCCTCTGCGTCTACAGGAAAGAAGGTTTGTACACAAACATAGAAGAGGATTCTTTACGGTAAGCGCAGTGAGACTATGTAACTCTCTGCCTGAGGAGGTGGGGATGGGGAATTCGCTAAAAGAGTTCAAGAGGGGCCTGGATGTATTTCTGAAGTGTAATATTACAGGTTATAGTTACTAGAGATGGGTTGTTGATCCAGGGAGTTATTCTGATTGGAGTCGGAAAATAATAATTTTCCCCTAAAATGAGGAAAATTGGCTTTACCTCACAGTTTGTTTGTTTTTTGCCTTCCTCTGGATCAACTTGCGGGATAACAGGATGGACAGATGTCTTTTTTCAGCCTTATAAACTATGTTACTATGTTAGCTTTAGAGGATATAGAAGATTTTCCCCCAAAAAAGGTTTTGGACGCCTTTTCGTCCCATGGAAGGAAAGGATCAAAGATTTAAAAGAAGACCAGATAGAGCCACGGGCCAGAACAAGCCCTTCTTCTAATACTAAACCAGAGTTTTGATGCCAGTTGTCTGGTGGGTGCCAGACTCCAAAACTTATACGCAAATTGGCTGGGAACCACCAGACTTGTGGTTCTTCTTAGCCATCAGGTGGGGATATCGCCTGGAGTTTACATCCACTCCTCCTTCTAGATTTTTAATAAACAAAGACAGAAATGCTCAGGCTGCACCACTCCTGTAAGAATTCCTCACAAAAGGTGCTCTGGAAAAAGTACCACTGAGCTCACAAGGGAAAGGCCTCTATTCCCCAGTTTTTGCCATCCCAAGCGAGAAAAGAAATAGCGTTTAAATAATAGACCCAAGAGTTCTCAACAATACACCACAAAAAAAGTCTGTCATCTCCTCGATTCAGCCAGGAGACTTCATGGCAAAATTAGATATGATGGATGCCTATCTTCATGTGCCTATTCCCAAACAACACAGAAGGTTTCTGCGAATTGCTCATATCAAAGATGGAGTAGTTCAACATAACCAATTCCTTTCAGCCTATCACCCGCTCCACCGGTATTTACCAAAATCACAGTTTTCTTAGCAGCCCATCTCAGACTGCAAGGTGTATGTTTGATCCCATATTTAGACGATTGGCTACTAAGGGCAAACTTCGAACATCTCCTGATCAAGTATATTCAGACCACCATACTGTGCCTTAAGAGTCACGGATTTCTAATCAACTCCGAAAAATCAGAACTCATGCCAGCACTCATCTCAAGTTTCTAGGACTAATTCTCGACTTCAGAACCATGTCTTTATAGCTAACTCATGAGAGGAGATTTCAGATTGTGACAGCTGCAATCCACTGATTCTGAAGCCAAGGCCAAACATCAGGAACATAATGAAGGTCCTGTTTTTTTTTTACTTCTGCTATAGGCCTCTTGCACACAACCGTATGGATTTTTCAGTATTTTGCAGTCCGCAAAAAAACGGATCCGCAAAAATACGGATGACGTTCGTGTGCATTCCATTTTTTGCGGAATAGAACAGCTGGACCCTAATAGAACAGTACTATCCTTGTCAGTTATGCGGACAATAATAGGACATGTTCTATCTGTGAACGGAACAGAAATACGTAGACGGAAGGCATATAGGATCCATTGAACTGCATGGTTCCGTATATGGAACGCAAAAAACGGAATGTAAACAGGAAAAAAAAGTTGGTGTGCAAGAGGCCATAGAAGCTTCTCCATAGGCGAAAGCTTATCTGAGGCCTTTACAATACTTTCTTCTGAAAATATGGAACAAAGAAGTGACCCGGTTGGACAAGTGGGTTCTTCTGCCCTCACATGTGACACAATCTCTGACCTGGTGGCTCTAGGAGAAGAATCTGTCTAGGGGAAAGTCATTTGCACTCAATCAACAAGTGGTTCTTCCGTTGGGGATGACCTTCCAGGATCAGCCGATCTAGGGACAATGGTCTCTGGAAGAGAGGACATTATCCTTGAATATGAGGACATTGAGAGCCAGGACTTTGTCACTTTTAAGAACACTTCCACAATGCCCATGTTCAGATCCAGTTGGACAATCTGGTGTCCGTTTGCTTTGTGAAAAAAGAAGTTGGAACCAGATTTATGATGCTGGAGCAGAAATGTGCAACGATCATGCATTGGGCAGAGAAGTTGGGAGTGGAAGTATTCAAATCTAATTGTTCAGAATTGGGGTCAGCCTCATCCTAATCGACCTAAAGGCAACCCAGCAGAATGACAAAGTGAAGTATTTCTACTCCTTGAGGAAACAGATCGACCACAGGGCCTGGATGCCCTCTCCCAATCTTGGAAAACAGGTCTCCAATACATATTTGTCCCATTACCAATAGTTGCCAGAGTTATGCAAAATCAAAATAGACCAAGCGGAAGTGATTGCCATAATTCCTTACTGGCCAGGAGGGCGTAGTTTACAGACTTATTTTTCGAAGGTAGAATTTTGGCATCTACGACTCAGGAAAGACCTCCTTCTACAGAAAGGACTTTATTATCCCAATCTATCTCGTCTCCACCTGATGGCTTGGAGGTTGAGAGGTTGAGATTAGCCAATCTCAGGTTGCCTGAAACAGTGGTGACCACTCTACTCTCCTCTCGCAGACCATCTACTAATAAGATATATGCTAGAGTTTGAAGAATTTTTGAGGACTGGTGTACACAGACACAAATAAGACCTATGGCAGCTGCTAAAATAATAAAGAAATTCAGACTCCAGCACTCACTTTTTTCTTGAAGTATCAAGTTCTCCGGCTTTATTTATCAAAAGTGCACAGGTATTACAGGGCTCAATTCTCTTAGGTGTAGGCTGTTGACGCGTTTCGAAAGTTCTTACTCGTAACAGAGAACTGTTACGAGTAAGAACTTTCGAAACGCGTCAACAGCCTACACCTAAGAGAATTGAGCCCTGTAATACCTGTGCACTTTTGATAAATAAAGCCGGAGAACTTGATACTTCAAGAAAAAAGTGAGTGCTGGAGTCTGAATTTCTTTATTATTTTTGTATACCTGCAAAGGAGTTTTGGAAAAAAACTAAGACACCGAGCACGCGGATACATATGCCATTTACAGAAATAATGAGACGGTATTTCTACTTACTATGGCAGCTGCTGTAGCAGATATTCTACTCTTCCTTCAACTTGAATTTGAAAAAGGGTTGAAGGTCAATACACTCAGAGTCCATTTTACCACACTCAATGCTTTCTTGGACTTCAAGTTTTCTCATTCTAAGTTGGTTAGAAGATTTTTTAAAGGACTAAAACTTTTAAGACCCAATATCCGTCATCCTCAGCCAATATGGGATCTAGCACTAGTCCTGAAGAGGTTAATCCTTCCTCCCTTCGAACCCTTAGAACTAGTAGATCTCAGATTTCTGTCTTGGAAAACTTTCTTTGTTGCAGTTTCCTCGGCAAAAAGGCTTGGAGAGTTACAAGCATTGTCAGGATCTCCGAATGTCGGGGGACAGGAAAATACCGCCCAGCGAAGTGAATACTAATGAGATGGGCGTGTCTAAGGATCCGGCAGTTGGGGCGCGGGCTGGGCACAAATGCGACACCAAGAACGCCCCTTGGGCAGAAAGGAGAGGTGATTATAAAGATGATTTTTCACGTTTAACAATGCGCACAGGGATAATACCTAGGGGGGCATATAAAGAGCTAATTATCCTCAGAAGGCCTGTCAGTGTCCCTTTAAACTACAAAACATGCAAATAATTAAATGTTACCATGTTTTTATTGAACACACCATGTAAACATTCACAGTGCATGTGGAAAAGGTATGTGAACCCCTAGACTAATGACATCTCCAAGAGCTAATTGGAGTGAGGTGTCAAGATTGGAGGTGTTTACAGCTGCCCTGCACTATAAAAAAAAACACACCAGTTCTGGGTTTGCTTTTCACAAGAAGCATTGCCTGATGTGAATGATACCTCGCACAAAAGAGCTCTCAGAAGACCTACGATTAAGAATTGTTGACTTGCATAAAGCTGGAAAGGGTTATAAAAGTATCTCCTAAAGCCTTGCTGTTCATCAGTCCACGGTAAGACAAATTGTCTATAAATGGAGAAAGTTCAGCACTGCTGCTACTCTCCCTAGGAGTGGCCGTCCTGTAAAGATGACTGCAAGAGCACAGTGCAGACTGCTCAATGAGGTGAAGAAGAATCCTAGCGTGTCAGCTAAAGACTTACAAAAGTCTCTGGCATATGCTAACATCCCCGTTAGCGAATCTACGATACGTAAAACACTAAACAAGAATGGATTTCATGGGACGATACCACAGAGGAAGCCACTGTTGTCCCAAAAAAAACCATTGCTGCACGTTTACAGTTTGCACAAAAGCACCTGGATGTTCCATAGCAGTAAATGGCAAAATATTCTGTGGACAGGTGAAACCAAAGTTGAGTTGTTTGGAAGAAACACACAACACTATGTGCGGAGAAAACGAGGCACAGCACACCAACATCAAAACCTCATCCCAACTGTGAAGTATGGTGGTGGGGGCATCATGGTTTGGGGCTGCTTTGCTGTGTCTGGGCCTGGACGGATTGCTATCATCGAAGTAAAAATGAATTCCCAAGTTTATAAAGACATTTTGCAGGAGAACTTAAAGAGGACCTTTCACCTGGAAAAACATTGTGAACTAAGTATCCTGACATATACCACGGCGCCCAGGGATCTCACTGCACTTACTATTATCCCTGGGCGCCGCTCCGTTCTCCCGTTATGTCCGGGGACTTGGTTATAGTATTTCGGGTAAATAGTCTGCAATTTAAAGGTCCACATTGCTTCCCTCCCTAGTAAATCTTTTTAGCAGTACATGTTCCTTTTTATTTACCAGACCTCAGTGCCAAAGGAAGAGCTTTATACTAAAATTTTCTTTGCATCGCCATTACGTTCCATCTGTGCTGTATGAGGGCTTGTTTTCTGAGGGACAAACTGTAGTTTTTATTGGCACCATTTTAAGGGTACTTATGACTTTTTGATCACTGTTATTACATTTTTAGGGGTGAATAAGAAGACCAAAACATTTTTTTTGTTTTTTTTTATAGTTCAGACATTTTCAGACGCAGCAATACCTGTTATATTTTTTTATTTTTTATTTTCAAATGTAAAAATTGGGAAAGGTGGGTAATTTGAACTTTTAACCACTTCCAGAAGGGCCATTTACCCCCTTCCTGACCAGGCCTAATTTAGAAAAGCTGACATGTGTCACTTTATGTGGTAATAACTTTGGAACGCTTTTACTTATCGAAGCCAATCAGATATTATTTTCTCGTGACACATTGTACTTCTTGTTAATGGTAAATTTGAGTCAGTATGTTTTTCCTTTACTTACAAAAAAATCCAAAAGTTAATGAAAATTTTAAAAAAATTCACTATTTTCTAAATTTGAATCTCTCTGCTTTCAAGACAGATAGCGATGCCCCATAAAATATTCATTAATTATCATTACCCATATATCTTTATGTTGGCATCATTTTGGTAATGTAATTTTATTTTTTTAGAATGTTAGAAGGTTTAGAAGCAATTTTTGAAATTTTTAAGACAATTTCCAAAGTCAACTTTTTTAAGGACCAGTTCAGTTCTGAAGTCACTTTGTGGGGCTTACATAATAGAACCAACCCATAAATGACCCCATTTTAGAAACGCCACCCCTCAAACTATTAAAAACTGGTTTTAGAAATGTTAACCCTTTAGGTATTCCATAGGAATTAAAGCAAAATAGAGGTGAAATTTAAAAATTTCACCTTTTTTTGCATCTTTTCCATTTTAATCAATTTTTTCCTCGAACACATCATCAAGGGTTAACAACAAAACAAACCTAAATATTTATTACCCCGATTCTGCAGAAATACCCCATATGTGGTCGTATACCACTGTTTGGGCACACGACAGGGCACAGAATGCAAATAGCGCCATATGGTTTTTGGAGGGCAGATTTTGCTGGAATGGTCTTTGGGCACCATGTTGCACTTGAAGAGACCCTGAGGTACCCCCACAGTGAAAACCCCCAAAAAGTGACCACATTTAGTAAACTACACCACCCAAGGAATTTTTAAGGGGTGTAGCGAGCATTTCACTCAACAGGTGTTTCATAGAATTTTAAATACTGAATGAAAAATATATGTTTTTTTTTTTACAAGAAAATTGTGCTTTAGGCCCAAACTTTCTTTTTCACAAAAGATAACAGGAGAATATCCTACCACAATTTGCTACCCAGTTTCTCCTGAATACAGTAAGACCCCCAACTGTGGTTGTAAACTGTTATTTGGGAATAAGCCAGATACGCGGGACAAGCTGTAATTTTTATTGGAACCATTTTGAGGTACATTTGGCTTTCTGGTTGCTTTTTATCTCATTTTTTGGGAGGTGAAGTCACAAAAAATCTGTTTGGTGTCATTTTTCTATTTCTTTTTTTTTTTATACTGTCTACTTGATGGGGCAGATCATGTGATATTTTTATAGATCCAGTCATTATGGATACAACGATACCAAATATTTTTTTTTTTTTTACGTTTTACACAATAAACATTTTCAGGGAAAAAAAATCATGTTCTTGTGTTGGAATTTTTTTCATTTTTCTGGATATAGTCTTGTGTTTGAAATCTCTTTTTATTGTTATATGAGCAATACAAGGCTCAACAAAAAGCTTGTGTCGCAGCACAGCGTTTATCACATCTTATTACAGAATATTACAGAATATGTTGAGTCCACCACTCATCAAGGATCCAGATTTTCTACATGTGTTTTCGAAGTCAATCTTTTGAATGAAGTCCCCATCAGTGTTCGGGTCCTCGGAGAGAGCAGCGAAGAAATCGGAGGAGATCCCCAATCTTTTAAGGTCTCCTAGTCTGTGATGCGACAAGGCTAACCAGATGCCAGACGGCCTATTAATGCGGGGGAACATTAATGAAGGAATGACAGATAAAGGAGCAAGGGGAGAGGCCTTGCCTAGAGCAGATGACAATGCCACAGACTTTTGGCAAGCCTGTAGCACCCCCCTAGTAAGCACACTGTCAATTCTAATCCCTTCTCCTGCTCTCCCCGGTGACCACAATCTGTGAAATAGTTCCCTACCCAATAAAGCTAACTCCAGGTCTATATGCATGTATTGTGTTTCTTGTCTAACTAGTGAGAGCCATCTCTCTAGATTAATGGCCTGCAAATACGCTGAAAGGTCAGGTAGGGAGACGCCCCCATCTCTTTTTCTACGGGAAAGGAGGCGGAGGGACATTCTAGGACGCCCTTTATCCCACAAATACCGTCTCATACTGGAGTTAAGTTTATCAAGAAAGCTAATTGGCACTTTGATTGGTAAAGCTCTAAAAGTATACATTAACAACGGCAGAATGTAAGTCGTAATAACATTTTTCCTGCCCAGCCAGGTGAGAAAGGGAGAGCTACTACCAGAGGTAACAGAATTAACTTTGGTAAGCAATGGGGGGAAATTGAGGCTAAACAGTAACTTGGGATCCTTCGGAATCATTACTCCCAGATATTTTATAGACTGCGTAGGCCATTTGAAGGGTGTGAGGGTTTTAACTCTATTGTATAAAGCAGCTGGTAGGGAAACACCAAGGGCCTCCGACTTATCAAAGTTTATCTTGAAATTTGACGCAGTCCCAAAAGACAAGAAAATCCGCATAACCTCCGGCAAGGCTTCCAGGGGATTCGTCAATAAAAGCAATAAATCGTCCGCGAAAGCAGCCATCTTATGTTCATATCTACCTAGTCTCACTCCTTTAATCTTGGGTGACTGACGAAGCTTAAGAAGGAGTGTCTCCAATGTGAGGACAAATAAGGTGGGGGATAACGGACAGCCCTGACGGGTACCATTTCTGATGTGGAAGGCGCTCGACAGGGTGCCGTTGACCATCACTCTCGCAGAGGGAGCAGAATACAGAGTGAAGATAGCCTTGATAAAGTCCGCCGGGAAACCAAAGGCAGATAAGGCTTTGCTCATATAGGCCCAACTCACCCTATCGAACGCCTTCTCCGCATCCGTCCCTAGAAGCACAAGAGGAGACTTATTTTTATTAGCGTAAGTTACCGCATGTATCACTCTACTAATATTATGTCTACCCTCTCTACCTGCGACAAACCCTACTTGTTCCTCACCCACAAGCCCAGGAAGCAGTTTAGTCATCCTATTGTTCAGAACCTTAGCCCACCATTTCAAGTCAGTGTTAAGAAGCGAGATAGGTCTGTAACTTCCACAAGCCTCTTTATCTTTACCCTCCTTGTGGATGATCGTGATATGTGCCTCCTGGGCTTGCGGGGTCAGAGAGCCACCCGCTAGGAGTAGATTGCATGTTGTAACAAAATGAGGTAATAAAATATCCTTAAACTTTTTATAGTAGGAAATTGGAAAGCCATCTGGCCCAGGGCACTTACCAGAGGGGATAGACATTAAAACCTTCTCCACTTCTTCCTCTGTGAATGTCTGCACTAACACACTCATGTCATCCTCTGAAAGTTTCGGGATCTCCATGGAGTTAAGAAATTCCGAAATATGTGACTCAAGCTGAGGACCATTCAGGGGAGACTATATAAGCTCGAGTAAAAAGAGCAGAATTCCTGAGCTATTGCCGGGGTGTTGATAAGTCGGAGGCCCGAGGGTGATCTGATAGCTTGGATAAAAGACTTATTCCTTTGGCTCTTGATTAGGCCGGAGACTAACTTGGAACCTCTGTTCCCATGCAGGTATTGTTTAAAACGTAAAGTCTTCAGGGCTCTAGCAGCTCGTACATTCAAAAGGTCCATGACCTTGTGCCTCAAACATTTAAGGGATGTCAGGACGTCATCCGTTTTGGTCCGTTTATGAAGAGTTTCTAGCGTGGATATCTGTTGAAGTAGGGAATCTAGTTGTTTCTGCCTAGCTTTCTTGGCCCTAGAGCCTAGACTTATGAGTTCTCCCCTAACAACTACTTTGTGAGCCTCCCAGAGCGATGTCTCACTAATGAGGTCCCTAGCATTCTCCATGAAATAATTTTTAAGGCACAGTTCTACGGCTTTCCTATGAGATTCCTCTTCTAAAAGTGTTTCATTCAGTCTCCAGATCCATGATCTCGGAGGTAGGGCGTGAAGACTCACATTAACACTCACTGGCGCATGATCAGAAATAATTATATTACTTATATTAGCCTCAGTGACCGAGGGTATTATATGGTTTGCAAGGAAAATGTAGTCCAGGCGTTGGTATGAATTATGCGTCCGTGAGTGAAAAGTATAGTCCCTGCCCTCAGGATGGAGAAGGCGCCAGACATCCGAGACACCAAGATCTCTAAGGGCTATAAGTAATCTCCTCAACTGTCTGCCTGAGACAGAACTGATCTTAGAAGTCGAGTCAGCTGACGGGTCAAGTGTAAGGTTAAGATCGCCTCCTATTATAAGAAATCCTTCTTTAAACGTTTTTAATATCTCCAGGGTGCGCAATAGCCAATTGATCTGCCCGCTGTTCGGAGCATATAAATTGACTATAGTATACAAAGTATTCGCCACTCTACCTTTTAAGAATAAATATCTACCCTCAGAGTCAGACAATTTCGCTTCCAAGGAGAAGGGGAAATTCTGACCTAGGGCTATGGAAACACCTCTGGCAGCTGAGGAGTAGGAGGCATGATGCCATACAGGAAAGCTCTTATTTATCGTTTTGGGTATATGCAGGTGCCTAAAATGTGTCTCCGGATATAGTCTTGTGTAAGGGCTTGTTTTTTGCAGGACAAAGTGACGTTTTTATTGCTACCATTTTGGGGTACATATGACTTTTTGACTGATTGATATTATATTTTTTGTGAGGTGACTAATAAAAGCAGTTTTTTGGGGGGGTTTTTACACCGTTGACTTGATGGGGTAGATCATGTGATATTTTTGTAGAGCCAATTGTTACGGATGCGGCAATACCAAATATGTATTTTTTATTTATTTTTTTTAAGTTTTACACAAGAGCATTTTTAGAAAACAAATCATGTTTTTGTGTTGCAATTTTCTTAGACACATTTTTTTAATTTTTCTGGCTATGGTCTTGTGTGAGGCAAATTTTTTGTGGGATGAGGTGATGTTTTTATTGCTACCATTTTGGGGTACATATCACTTTTTGATTGATTAACAGTTTTTGGGGAGGTGAGGCAACTAAAAAATCTGTTTTGACGCAATGTTTATTTATATTCTTTCACAGCATTCACCTGATGGGGTAGATCATATGATATTATAGAGCCGGTCGCGATGATACCAAATATGTCAATTTAATTTTTTTTCTTCCATTTTTTAACCACCTCCGGACCGCCTAACGCAGATGTGCGGTCCGGAGGTGGCAGCGCTGCGCACAGTCACGCATATACGCGTCATCTCGCGAGACGCGAGATGACGCGAATATGCGCGAGCGCATGCGCAGTTCGCGCCAGCATTTCGTAGAGGGGGGTCAGGTCACCAGCCTGTCAGCCAATGATCGTGGCTGGCAGGTTGCTGATTTTTAAAAAAGCCAATCAAAGTGCCAGATATCAGATCATATTAGTAAATATGATCTGATATATGGCTGCCTGCTCCTCTGCTGGTTCTTTTCGTCGGTTGGATCCAGCAGAGGAGCAGGCTTCACAGTGAGTACACCAAACAATACACTTTAGCCCCTGATCACCCCCCTGAACCCCAATTAACCCTTTGATCACCCCTGTCAATCACAAGTGAAAAGAAAAAAGTGATCAGTGCAAACTGTCACTTTTTTTTTTCACTGTTATTGACCGTTAGGTTTTAGGTATAGTTTAGGTCCCTTGGTTAGGTAGTTAGCGATCAGTTAGCGCCCAGCCCACCGCACCGCAGTCCGTTATTTGCTGATTAGCGTATCGCTAATCAGCATTTGTACTTTTATAGTATCTGGAAGTGATCAAAACTGATCACGGTCAGATCTATAATAGTACTAGTGTCACTTTAGTTCGCCCTCCACCCAAAACGCAGTGTTTGCCCGATCAGGCCTGATCGGTCGCCCACACGTGCGTTCGCCCACACCCGCCCCACCGCAGTGACAAAAAAAAATTTTTTTTTGATCACTGCACATTCACTTTACACGCACTGCGGCGATAAAAAAAATCAGTTTTGATATTTTTTATCAACCGCAGCGGCCTCCGGTACTTCGCTAGCCTCCCCTTTGTAAGACAGGCTTGCTTTTTTTTTTCTTGGGTAGTCTCAGGGAATACCCCTAAATTTAGTTGCCCACATGTCTAACAGGGGGTATTCTTCTGAAGAGGCCTACAGGCTTCTGACCCAGTCGGATGAGGAGTGGGAACCCTCATCTGATGAATCCAGCGGGTCAGAATACGAACCTGTAGAAAGCAGTGGCTCTCTGACCCAAAGTTCGGACGAGGAGGCTGAGGTCCCTGATACCACCAGGCGTACCCGGCCCCGTGTCGCTAGACCGCAGGTTGCGCAGGATCCGCTTCAAGAGCAGCAGAGTGGGGCTGGTGCTGTCGGATTACGTGGTGAGGCATACACCAGCAGCCCAGCCCTCCCTGGACCTAGTACCAGCACTGCCGTACAACCTGGTGAAGTAGCGAGCACCAGAAGGGCAGTTGAAGCTGGTACGGTGGCACGTGCAGTAGTGACCCCGTCGCAGCCACCGCAAAGACGTGCCCGTAGAGCCCCTAGAATCCCAGAGGTGCTGGCAAACCCTGATTGGCAGTCCCCAACTTCAGCCGCTCCTGTAGTTT
The DNA here is from genome assembly GCF_014858855.1 of Bufo gargarizans. NCBI lineage: Eukaryota > Metazoa > Chordata > Amphibia > Anura > Bufonidae > Bufo > Bufo gargarizans. The sequence continues at coordinate 150,305,590 of NC_058084.1, forward strand.
TCCCTTTCACTGCCCAGTCTGGAGTTCGGGTTGAGACAGCTCAGATCGGTTCGGCCCTGGGATTTTTTGAGCTGTTCTTGACTGCGGAGCTTTTAGACATAGTTGTGGCCGAAACAAACAGGTATGCCACACAATTTATCACCGCTAACCCGGGAAGCTTTTATGCCCAGCCTTTCCGGTGGAAACCAGTCCAAGTTTCCGAACTTAAAACTTTTCTGGGCCTCCTCCTCAACATGGGCCTGACAAAAAAGCATGAATTGCGGTCATATTGGTCCACGAACCCGATTCATCACATGCCCATGTTCTCTGCTGCCATGTCCAGGGCACGTTTTGAGGCCATCCTGCGGTTCCTGCACTTTAGTGACAACACCGCCTCCCGTCCCAGGGGCCACCCTGCTTTTGACCGGCTCCACAAAATTCGGCCCCTCATAGACCATTTCAACCAGAAATTTGCAGATATTTATACCCCAGAGCAAAACATCTGCATAGACGAGTCCCTGATACATTTTACCGGGCGCCTTGGCTTCAAACAATACATCCCAAGCAAGCGCGCCCGGTATGGGGTCAAATTGTATAAGCTCTGTGAAAGGGCCACAGGCTATACCCACAAATTTCGTGTCTATGAGGGAAAAGATCAGACCCTGGAGCCGGTCGGTTGCCCTGACTACCTGGGGAGCAGTGGGAAGACAGTTTGGGACTTGGTGTCACCCTTATTCGGCAAGGGGTACCATCTTTATGTGGACAATTTTTACACAAGTGTGGCCCTCTTTAGGCATTTGTTTCTAGAACGGATTGGCGCCTGTGGTACCGCGCGAACTAGTCGCGCGGGCTTCCCCCAACGGCTCGTTACCACCCGTCTTGCAAGGGGGCAGAGGGCCGCACTGTGTAACGAAGAACTGCTCGCGGTGAAATGGAGAGACAAGCGTGACGTTTACATGCTCTCCTCCATTCACGCAGACACGACAATACAAATTGAGCGAGCAACCCGTGTCATTGAAAAGCCCCTCTCAGTCCACGACTATAACCTCCACATGGGAGGGGTCGACTTCAATGACCAGATGTTGTCTCCGTATTTAGTTTCCCGACGCACCAGACGCTGGTATAAGAAGGTGTCTGTATATTTAATTCAATTGGCTCTGTACAATAGTTTTGTTCTCTACAGTAAGGCTGGGAGAACTGGATCCTTCCTCAAATTTCAGGAAGAGATCATCGAGAACCTCCTGTATCCAGGAGGTTCCGTGGCCCCAACCACCAGTGTAGTTAGCCGTCTACACGAGCGACATTTCCCCAATGTCGTTCCTGGTACCTCAACCCAACAGTCACCCCGAAAAAGATGTCGTGTCTGTAGCAGGAGTGGAATAAGGCGTGACACCCGCTATTTCTGTCCTGACTGTCCGGACCACCCTGCCCTATGCTTTGGAGAGTGTTTCCGGAAGTACCACTCACAGGTACACTATTAGCATAGGGATCATCTCACCAGGACAGGCACACAGGGCCATTAGGGCCCATTCACTCACTGCTGCTGCAAACGTCTCCTTTCACATGGGGCGATTTGCGCTTTGCACATTGACCCATGGGGAAGGAGAGGTTTGTTCTATAAAGGTAAAAAAACAAAAAAAAAAACAAAAAAAAAAAACACACCAGTAAGCAAACACGTTAATGTTCAGTTAAAAAAGTTAAAGTTTATATGTTCTGTTGCAAAGTTAATAAAATTATTGCGTTGCGGCCTGTTTTTTTTTTTTTTTTCTTTTTTTACCTTCCAGGTGGACCAACCGATCTACTAGCTGCAGCACCGATGTGCATTCTGACAGAAGCATTGCGCTGCTGTCAGATTACACGCAAGTCGGTGTATGCGGCGCTGCAAGACGGGATTTTCTCCTCTGCAGTGACAGATACGTTTGCCAAGGCATACGAGCTGAGGAGGAGGCGGCGTTCCTATGCTTTGGCAAACACTTTGTATATATATATAAAAAAAATTAAAAAAAATCCCGGCAATGATTTATTCATCCACATCGATTGATGTGAATGGAGAAATCTGGTTTGCCAGGGCATACGAGCTAAGTGGGTATGGATGTAGGGCGGAGCTCCTATGTCCTGGCAGACGCCTTTCCCCTCCATTTTTTTTTTTTGGCAGAGATTTTTTCATCCACATTGATCGATGCGAATGAAGAAATCTGTGCCGTTCATTTTTTTCTTTCAGCCCAGAGGCTGAACGGAAAAAAAAATCTCATTACCTGTATGCTCAATATAAGGAGAATAGCAGAAACTCCTAATGCTGGCCATACATGTAATGATTGCGGAGACCCTCAAATGCCAGGGCAGTACAAACACCCCACAACTGACCCCATTTAGGAAAGAAGACACCCCATGGTATTTGCTGAGGGGCATATTGAGTCCATGAAAGATTTACATTTTTGTCCTAAGTTAGCGGAAAGTGAGACTTTGTGAGAAAAAAAAAAAAAAAATATCAATTTCCGCTAACTTATGCAAAAAAAAAAATTTCGATGAACTTGCCAGGCCTCTCATTGGATACCTTGGGGTGTCTTCTTTCCAAAGTGGGGTCACATGTGGGGTATTTATACTGCCCTGGCTTTTTAGGGGCCCTAAAGCATGAGAAGAAGTCTGGGATCCAAATGTCTAAAAATGCCCTCCTAAAAGGAATTTGGGCCCCTTTGCGCATCTAGGCTGCAAAAAAGTGTCACACATCTGGTATCGCCGTACTCAGGAGAAGTTGGGCAATGTGTTTTGGGGTGTCATTTTACATATACCCATGCTGGGTGAGATAAACATCTTGATCAAATGCCAACTTTGTATAAAAAAATTGGAAAAGTTGTCTTTTGCCAGGATATTTCTCTCACCCAGCATGGGTATATGTAAAATGACACCCCAAAACACATTCCCCAACTTCTCCTGAGTACGGCGATACCAGATGTGTGACACTTTTTTGCAGACAAGGTGGGCAAAGGGGCACATATTCCAAAGTGCACCTTTTGGATTTCGCAGGCCATTTTTTACACATTTTGATTGCAAAGTACTTCTCACACATTTGGGCCCCTAAATTGCCAGGGCAGTATAACTACCCCAAAAGTGACCCCATTTTGGAAAGAAGACACCCCAAGGTATTCCGTGAGGGGCATGGCGAGTTCCTAGAATTTTTTTTTTTTTGTCGCAAGTTAGTGAAATATGAGACTTTGTAAGGAAAAAAGAGAAAAAAAAAATAAATCATCATTTTCCGCTAACTTGTGACAAAAAAAAAAAAAATTCTAGGAACTCGCAGTGCCCCTCACGGAATACCTTGGGGTGTCTTCTTTCCAAAATGGGGTCACTTGTGGCGTAGTTATACTGCCCTGGCAATTTAGGGGCCCAAATGTGTGAGAAGTACCTTGCAATCAAAATGTGTAAAAAATGGCCTGCAAAATCCGAAAGGTGCACTTTGGAATATGTGCCCCTTTGCCCACCTTGGCAGCAAAAAAGTGCGACACATCTGGTATCGCCGTACTCAGGAGAAATTGGGAGAATGTGTTTTGGGGTGTCATTTTACATATACCCATGCTGGGTGAGAGAAATATCTTGGCAAAAGACAACTTTTCCCATTTTTTTATACAAAGTTGGCATTTGACCAAGATATTTCTCTCACCCAGCATGGGTATATGTAAAATGACACCCCAAAACACATTCCCCAACTTCTCCTGAGTACGGCGATACCAGATGTGTCACACTTTTTTGCTGCCAAGGTGGGCAAAGGGGCACATATTCCAAAGTGCACCTTTTGGATTTCACCAGTCATTTTTTACACATTTTGATTGCAAAGTTCTTCTCACACATTTGGGCCCCTAAATTGCCAGGGCAGTATAACTACCCCACAAGTGACCCCATTTTGGAAAGAAGACACCCCAAGGTATTCTGTGAGGGGCATGGTGAGTTCCTAGAATTTTTTATTTTTTGTCGCAAGTTAGTGGAATATGAGACTTTGTAAGAAAAAAAAAAAAAATCATCATCATTTTCCGCTAACTTGTGACAAAAAATAAAAAGTTCTATGAACTCACTATGCCCATCAGCGAATACCTTAGGGTGTCTACTTTCTGAAATGGGGTCATTTGTGGGGGTTTTCTACTGTTCGGGCATTGTAGAACCTCAGGAATCATGACAGGTGCTCAGAAAGTCAGAGCTGTTTCAAAAAGCGGAAATTCACATTTTTGTACCATAGTTTGTAAATGCTATAACTTTTACCCAAACCATTTTTTTTTTTTGCCCAAACATTTTTTTTTTATCAAAGACATGTAGAACAATAAATTTGGCGAAAAATTTATATATGGATGTCGTTTTTTTTGCAAAGTTTTACAGCTGAAAGTGAAAAATGTCATTTTTTTGCAAAAAATTTGATTAATAACAAAAAAAAGTAAAAATGCCAGCAGCAATGAAATACCACCAAATGAAAGCTCTATTAGTGAGAAGAAAAGGAGGTAAAATTCATTTGTATGGTAAGTTGCATGACCGAGCGATAAACGGTGAAAGTAGTGTAGTGCAAAAAGTGCTCTGGTCATGAAGGGGGTTTCACCTAGCGGGGCTGAAGTGGTTAAATAACAGATTTGGGGAAAAAAAATATTTTTTATTTTTTTTTACACTTTGTGTCATACAACACCTCTGGAGGACATTTAACTAAATATATTTTTTTTTTTTACTATTGATTTCTCCTGTAACTTGGAAAATACACCCCCAGAGAGGCTGTACAACATTATACTATGCTGTACAGCCTCAATGCAGAGCTGATCGAGGTCTATGGAAGACCCGACGGCTCCTGCACTCCCCCGACCCTGGCGGTCAGATGACCACTGGGCCGGGACAGGAAGCGGCAGATCGCTTCCTCCGCTGTATACACAGCGCTTGTTAAGCGATCTAGAAGGCAGAGACACTCAGGAGTGGTCCCTGCCTTCTCTCTGGGGTGCCCTGCGGTCACTGACAGAAAACCCCCGTTTGGCAGCTGCACGAGAGCCCTGTGATATCAATGTTGGGGCTCCGATGGGAAGGCAGAGGGGAGCCACAATCCTCCTAAACTCACAGATGGTGCAATCGCTATTGAATGTGCCATTACCGATCCTGGTCATTGCAGCCAGATGCCTGCTTAATTATACAGCCAGCACCCACCTTGTATGGAGCAAGTTCAGCACAGCAGCCCGCTCCATACATTTCCTCAGCCACTATGATATACAGGTACTTCACGGCTGAAGGGGTTAATGGGTGTAACAAAATGTTGGGGGGATCAATAAAAATTTGAATAGAAAAATAAAATAAAAAATAAAAATGCAAAGTTAAAGTCAGACATGCTACTTACTTAATTCCTTTACGAGAAACTACTTTGCCAGAAGTGAGATTAAAAGCTTTCTCAAATCTATTAAGTTTGTGTTCAGTCATTCTGTGTAGAAAACAAACAAAAACATATTATGATATATGATTTCATCAATAATACAGGATGAAGACAAGTGTGCATGTCCCTAAAAATATATACCAGTTATCCTCAAACCTTGACTCTTCAACTGCTGCCATCTGTAGATACTACTGATCATGAATGACACCAAGGATGTCATTATCAACACTTAAAGGGAACCTGTCACCTGGGATTTTGTGTATAGAGCTGAGGACATGGGCTGCTAGATGGCCGTTAGTACATCCACAATATCCAGTCCCCATAGCTCTGTGTGCTTTTAATGTGTAAAAAAAAAAAAGATTTGATACATATGCAAATGAACCTTAGAGAAGTCCTGTCTCTGAGATGAGTCCAGCGTGAAGGAGCCTAGCACCGCCCGCATCTTCAGAATCTCCTACTTGCTCCCCGACGTCAGAAAGCTAGAGCGCTGTAATCTCGCGATGCATGAGCTAGCGCATGAAGTGCTGTCCGCATCTTTTGCGGCCCCATTGAAGTGAATGGGTCTGCATCCGAGCCGCCAAGCCGGCTCGGATGCGGACCAAAACAACGGCCGGGTGCATGAGGCCTAAAAGCACACAGAGCTATGGGGACTGGATATTGTGGATGTGCTAGCAGCCATCTAGCAACCCATATCCTCAGCTCTATACACAAAATCCTGGTGACAGTTTCCTTTTAACCTGTGCCACCAGGATCAGAAACATAGCAGTAGATAAAAGGCTCTAAACCATATCAATATCTTTACCACCAAAGAACTGGCACTCATATACAGCTTTGTTTCCACCTAGCAATTGGTTTTTACAGTGTTAAAAATGTAAAATATGATTTCTATAATATCTTTTTTTCCTTTAATACCAATCTTCACTTAAAGAAGCACTCTCACAAAAAATGTTATTCTTTGACCGGTTAGAAAGGCACATGATGTAAACTGTAGTGAGGATAATCTTCTTGCCAGTGACTATTTGTGAGTTTTAACCTTCCTGCTGATCCTTAGCTGTGTCATGTGACCAGCACTCTGACTCTCCAAATGACACAAGACAGGAAGTCAGTTACTTCTCTATTCATTCCTATGAGATGGACATTGGGGCTCCATAAGAATACATGGAGAAACTGGCTTGCTGTCCACACAAGATGATTTGTTATTTGGAGAGTCAGTGTGTTGGTCACATGACATAGCGGAGGATCAGAAGGGAGGTTATAACTCACAAATACAGTCTCTGGTAAGAAAAATTGGAATTTTGTTACTCACCGTAAAATCCTTTTCTCATCTTATTCATTGGGAGACACAGCAAAGACCTTGGGATGTTCTAGAGCAGCCTCTATGAGTGCTGTCAATGCACCTCTGCTTGCAGTACCCTGCAACCAAGAGCCGCACCCTATAGAATTTGCCATTCTGTCCAGATTGATTTTAAGTGCTCAGACCACATCCAAGATGTGGAGTGCTTCCTCTTTGGAGTGGGCCATGGCTGGACAGAAAGAAATAAGGAAGGGCTACCTCCTTGTCCATATAGAAAAGGAAGACTACCCTTGGCAGAAAGGGGGAAAGTGGTCTCAGGACGACCTTATCCTGATGCAGAGTCAGAAACGGGGGCTTAGCTGAAAGTCCCGCAAGCTCAGACACTCACCGTAACAATGTGAGGGTCACAAAAAAAGGCAACTTTCCGAGAAATAAGGCGGAGAGGAATTTCTGAGGGGTTCGAAGGGGAGCACTTGTCCAGAACTAAATTGAGGTCCCAGGGAGGAGTAGGCTGATAGTACGGAGGGGTACCAGTTGAGGAACTCCCTGGATAAACATATCAACAATTCCTTTCAAGAGCCACGGGGCGTTGAAAAGAAATGGAAATGGCCAACAACTGGCCATTGGCGTAGCTTAGAGCCAACCCTACAAGGCGAGGAATGGATAAGGCGAGGAATGGAACAACAAATAGGACAAAAGTGGGGGCCTTCCCACTATCAAAACAAAGACCTCCATGTACGACAGTATAATTTTGGAGAAAGTCAGCTTCCTAGCCCTCAGCATCAGTCGGATCACCAGATCCGAAAAACCGTGACCACCACGCCGTCAAACGAAGTGTGTCTGAATGCGGGTGGAAGATCCGACTTTGGGAAAGGGGATCTTCCCTGGAGGTAGTGGCCATGGGGCATCCGCTAGCAGAGTTACCAGATCGGCGTACCACGACCGTCTGGATCAATCCAGAGCGAAAACTATTGATGGGACGCCTTCTTCCTAGTGCTTCTTGAGAATCCTGCGGAGCAGCAGCAAGGGTGGGGGAAATACGTACAAGAGCTTGAACCTGTGCCAGGGAACCACCAGGGCGTCTCTTGCTACCGTTTGGGGGTCCCGGACCGGGCCACGAAGCATGACACCTTGTTGTTCAGCCTGGATGCCATCATGAAGACGTCTGGTGTCCCCCATCTGTTGCAGACTTTGTCAAAGGCGTCCGGATGTAGGGAACATTGTACATGGTTCAAGCGTTCACTGCTCAGACAGTCTGCTATCCAGTTGTCCACTCCCGGGATGTGGACCACTGATAGAACTGGAACAGTCTTCTCCACCCACTTTAAGATCTCTGTTTTCTATTGCATAGCGGCTTGGCTGCGAGTTCCTCTTTGGTGATTTAGGTAGGCCACCTCGAACTGTACTATGTGATTGAAGAAGACCCTCCCCCAACACATTCGACTCGCATTTGTTGTTAGAACTGGCCTATGAGAGGGAGGAAGCCCTGCCCATGGACCGTTTGGAGGGATGGGGCCACCAGTGGAGTGAGTGGTGAGATGCCGCTGAGAGGAGCGACCGGGGAGGGCATCGATTTGTCCCAAGACCTGAGGATTGACCCCAGTAGAGGACAGGTGTGGAACTGTGCACAAGCCATGGCCTCCCTTAATGCCACAATGACACCTATAATGACAGCACCAGTCTGGTGAGAGGGAGTAATGTAGGAAACTCACAGCATGTGAACTCGATAAGTAGGTCCACTACAGCTGAGCATCAGGACAATTACACAATTTCCCAAAAGGGGGCAATGAAGAACTGCGCACACCAGAAGTGAGTTGACTCTCAGCTACAGCATCCCATGCCATTGCAAATATCTGGTCTGTGCATGGAAGCAAATCAGTTATGGCCCAAGGGCCAGCATAAAGACGACACTAGTCACAGCTACGACATCTATTGGTAGCATAAAGTGAGGAGCACATCCACCTGAGAAGGAAAAGTAGACACAGAGTAGACACAGTCACCACAGCTAAGCCCAATGTAAAGGTTTCACCTATAGAAGAGGGAATGCGGTAGCAGCCACAGTATCCACTCCGTATGGAGTAGATTAATGTTAGAAACTATAGATCCAGCAGCCCAGTTCAAATCCTTCATGTGAGGAAGAAAGTTATACGATTGCCATCACTGCAATGAGAGTGAACTCAAACACTGCACCTGAGAGGGGGTTACCATTATACAGAAATAGTCACGACATCTAGGGCTAGCACAAAAGATACCATACAGTAGAAGCCACCCCATAGGCCCCTGGAGGAGGAGAACATATGGATACGAAAATTGTGGGCTGGACGGTGCAGCCTAGTAGGGCACAAAGCCAGGACCTCGAGTAGGAGTGGGGCTGACCAGAAGGACTTCCCACCAGAATGGGGCTCCGAGAGGGGAACGATGGAAGCCCGAGACAGCACACCAATGCCTGAAAGAGAAAACCAGCAGCCTCCCCAGGAGGAATGCGACAGCTGAAAACGCTCTGATAAGGAAGATGGTGGTGGTGCGATTGGATGCAATTCACTGACGGGAGAAGCCCAGGAAAAACTCCTGCAGTGGCTGGTGCAGCACCTCTCCCCGGTCTCAGGCTTGCCAGGGGCCTGTGGGGGTGCAGCATAGCTGCAGGGGGGACCGGGCTTGCTGAGGATAGTGGTGCCGCAGCACAGCTGTAGAAGGGACTGGGCTTTCTGGGGTCAGTAGTGCCAGCAGAAAAACAGAGGTGTGCGCAGGAAGGTAGGGGGGTTGGGGGTGCTCCCTTACTCACCCGATTCCCGTTCCCTGAAGGATGAGGCCCTGTCCAACCTTGGCCCCAGCAGGGTCCTTCAGCCTCCCAAGTTGCTCCCTTTGGTGGGGGAGGATCGGTGCCAGAAGTAGAGAAGGCCCAAGGCTGGCGGGTGGTAGAGTATTTAGTGGTCTGCCATACCACCTTTTCTTCTATCCTGGCTACTGTGCATGGTAGGGGTGCTATGTTCATATGTGCCCATATTGCTGAGAAAAATATTTGTAATATATGCAAATGAGTCTCTAGGAGCAACGAGGGCGTGGCCATTACACCTAGAGGCTCTGCTCTCTCTCTGCACCTTGACTGACAGGGCCAGGCATGGAAAATGTCAACACGTGTGGCTCTGGCAATCAAAGTGGAGAGGGTGCGGCAGTTGCAGAGAGAGCAGAGCCTCTACATTTTTTTCCCAACTACACCCCTTTTCTCTAGTTTCCAACTACATCATATGCAATATTAAATTGTGCCATTAGAAACTGCAAAAAAACAAGCATTCATAAGACTGTTTGAAATGAAAAAAAAAAAAAAAAAAAAAAAAAAAAAGTGATGGCTCCGAGAAGGCAGGTAGTAAAAAATGAAAACGCAAAATAGGTTTTCTAATTTGCGAACACTACACCCAAGTCAACACTTACTGGTAATGAAATCCAATGTCATGATTTCCAACAACAACTAGCAGCTCTGTATGAGGAGGGTGTCTGAACATAGACTGAAATCGGGTGAGATCATCCTCCCATGCCTGAGGGAAGAAAGAACATAAAAAGGAGTTAAAGAGGACCTTTCACTAGAATAAAAAATCTAAACTAAGCATAAAGACATGGAGAGCGGCGCCCAGGGATCTCCCTGCACGCCGCTCCGTTCTCCCGGTATAGGCTCCGGTATCTTCATATGTTCAGCTCAACTGGGAGGAGCCTGCCGGCGTCTCCTTCTTCCAGGCTGGAGTGCTGGCCAATTGCAGCGCTCCGCTCATAGCCTGAGAGAGAAAAAAAAAACTCTCAGGCTATGAGCTGAGCGCTGCGATTGGCCAGCGCTACAGCCTGGGAGAAGGAGACGCCGGCAGGCTCCACCCAGTTGAGCCGAACATATGAAGATACCGGTACCTATACCGGGAGAACGGAGCGGCGCCCAGGGATAATAGTAAGTGCAGAGAGATCCCTGGGCGCAGCTCTCCGTGTCTGTATGCTTAGTTTAGATTTTTTATTCTAGTGAAAGGTCCTCTTTAACTAATAGTATTCAATTTCGAGGCACTCTGTGGATGCAAAGATTACAATCTAGGGTCAATTATCAAACCAAGTATTCCGAGGTCAGTTTTAAGGCCTCTTTCACATGAGCAAGTTTCCCGTCAGGGTGTGATGAGTGAAACAAACGCGTAGCATCCGGACTGAATCCTGACCCATTCATTTCTATGGGTCTGTGCACAATTCTGCGTTCAGGAAAAATTGCAGCATATTCTACATCCTTTGTTTTTCACGCAGCTCTGATTCAATAGAAGCGAAGTTTTTCACTGATTATTGCTAGGAGATGTAGACTGTTATTCTTTATTCTATTTTATTTTTTTTCATGCGTGTGAAAAACACATCAAAAACTGATTGCACTCACGCGGAAAAAACTGAAACTGAACAGACCAAAGCCATCAGTTTTTTTTTCCTGAACAGACCCTGAGAGAATCCATAATGCTCGTGTGAAAGGGGCCTTAAGGTGGATTTACACGTACCAATAATCGTCCCATTTCCGATAATCTGGCCATCTAAATGTGCCACCACCTCCTGATAAATTAGCAAAACGCTTGTTCATCGGGCGATCCTATTGTCCATGCAGGCATCTGAATCATCGTTCCTGGGCAGCAGATCATTGCTGACAACCATTCTCAGGAATGAGCAATGATCTGCCTGTGTAATAGTGCCACCAATTACCTGATGAACTAGAAAACGCTTATTCATCAGGCAATTGCAATTTTTCAGCAAGTCTAAAAAATCATCGCTTGCCAGAGGCAGATCATGCTGTCTAATCACCATCTGCTGCCGGTGAACAATGATTCTGTATGGGTACAAGTGACGGCATTAACGATCACTCCTCCCCATACTGGGGAGGAGATCGCTCCATGTAATAGCATTGGTTCCTCTATTCACGAGCAAGCAATTCCCAGAAAGGAACCCTTCACAGTAATCAAACAACCTGATCCGCAATATGTGGAACACTACTAGCACCTGTCTGGCCCTGCTCTCCTGGTCCCCTGCTTACTGGAGCTGACATTCCCCTGACTGGCAGAGGAAGTGTCTGGCTTTAGCAGTGCTCTCCCTGAACTGACATCCCCCTCATCTGCCAACCTTGCAAACTTGTTGGGGGTGTGCCAGATCATGGCTAGCCTCCCTTGCTCTCTTCCCTCTACCCCGCTTTCGGACTGTTACTCAGCTTGCTTTCATACTACCACCCTCCCCCACATCTACCCCATAGAGTGCCTGCTCACTGAGCAAACTCTTTTCCAAATTGCCAACGCTTCTCAATGTCAAAATTCGCTCGTTTTGATACAAGATGTACGATTCCAAACGGGCAATTTGCACACATTTTGAACAAAGATTTGCACTCTTAAACGTCTGTTCCAGGACTGCATACATATGACAAGATGTGCACTGGACTGCGCGGTCAATAATGGAACACATATTAACCGCCTCCGGACCGCCTAACGCAGGATCGCGTTCCGGAGGCAGCTGTCCCAGGCAGAGTCACGCATCTATGCGTCATCTCGCGAGACGCACATAGGCGCGCACGTTCACAGGATCGGAAGGTAAGCAAGTAGATCCACAGCCTGCCAGCGGCGATCGTTCGCTGGCAGGCTGTAGATGCGATTTTTTGAACCCCTAACAGGTAAATTAGACGCTGTTTTGATAACAGTGTCTAATATACCTGCTACCTGGTCCTCTGGTGGTCCATTTTGCTTGGATCGACCAACAGAGGACACAGGCAGCTCTGTAATAAGTAGCACCAAGCACCACACTACACTACACCCCCCCGTTACGTATTAACCCCTTATGAACCCCTGATCACCCCATATAGACTCTCTGATCACACCCCTGTCATTAATCACCCCAATGTAAGGCTCCATTCAGATGTCCGTATGTGTTTTACGGACGTCTGAATGGAGCCTTACAGGGGGGTGATCAATGACAGCGTGGTGATCACCCCATATAGACTCCCTGATCACCCCCCTGTCATTGATCACCCCCCTGTAAGGCTCCATTCAGACATCCGTGTGTGTTTTACGGATCCACGCATCCATGGATCAGATCTGAAAAACACATACGGACGTCTGAATGGAAACTTACAGGGGGGTGATCAGGGAGTCTATATGGGATGATCACCCCCCTGTAAGGCTCCATTCAGATGTCCGTATGCGTTTTACGGATCCACGCATCCATGGATCGGATCCGCAAAACACATACGGACGTCTGAATGGAGCCTTACAGGGGGGTGATCAATGACAGGGTGGTGATCACCCCATATAGACTCCCTGATCACCCCCTGTTGTTGATCACCCCCCTGTCATTGATCATCCCCCTGTAAGGCTCCATTCAGATGTCCGTATGTGTTTTACGGATCCACGCATCCATGGATCGGATCCGCAAAACACATACGGACGTCTGAATGGAGCCTTACAGGGGGGTGATCACCCCATATAGACTCCCTGATCACCCCCTGTCATTGATCACCCCTCTGTAAGGCTCCATTCAGACGTCCGTATGTGTTTTGCGGATCCACGGATCCATGGATCGGATCCGCAAAACACATACGAACATCTGAATGGAGCCTTACAGGGGGGTGATCAATGACAGGGGGGTGATCAGGGAGTCTATATGGGATGATCACCCCACTGTCATTGATCACCCGCCGGTAAGGCTCCATTCAGACGTCCGTATGTGTTTTGCAGATCCGTGGATCCGCAAAACACGGACACCGCGGATCCGCAAAACACATACGGACATCTGAATGGAGCCTTACAGGGGAGTGATCAATGACAGGGTGGTGATCACCCCATATAGACTCCCTGATCACCCCCCTGTAAGGCTCCATTCAGACAGCGGAAATTGATTTTTTATTTATTTTTCTTACAAAGTCTCATATTCCACAAACTTTTGTCAAAAAATAAAATCTCACATGAACTCACCATACCCCTCACGGAATCCAAATGCGTAAAAGTTTTTAGACATTTATATTCCAGACTTCTTCTCACACTTTAGGGCCCCTAAAATGCCAGGGCAGTATAAATACCCCACATGTGACCCCATTTCGGACAGAAGACACCCCAAGGTATTCCGTGAGGGGCATATTGAGTCCATGAAAGATTGAAATTTCTGTCCCAAGTTAGCGGAAAGGGAGACTTTGTGAGAAAAAAAAAAAAAAAAAAACTTGTGCCAAAAAAAACTTCCATGAACTCACTCTGTCCATCATGTCATTTTACATATACCCATGCTGGGTGAGAGAAATATCTCAGCAAAAGACAACTTTTTCCATTTTTTTTATACAAAGTTGGCATTTGACCATGATATTTATCTCACCCAGCATGGGTATATGTAAAATAACACCCCAAAACACATTCCCCAACTTCTCCTGAGTACGGCGATACCACATGTGTGACACTTTTTTGCCGCCTATATGGGCCCACATTTCAAAGAGCACCTTTCGGATTTCACAGGCCATTTTTTACAGATTTTGATTTCAAACTACTTTGCACGCCTTTGGAAGTGAGTTCATGGAAGTTTTTATTTTTTGTCACAAGTTAGTGGAATATGAGACTTTGTAAGGAAAAAAATTAATAAAATAATTAATCATTTTCCGCTAACTTGTGACAAAAAATAAAAAGTTCTATGAACTCACTATGCCCATCAGCGAATACCTTAGGGTGTCTACTTTCCAAAATGGGGTCATTTGTGGGGTTTTTCTACTGTCTGGGCATTGTAGAACCTCAGGAAACATGACAGGTGCTCAGAAAGTCAGAGCTGCTTCAAAAAGCGGAAATTCACATTTTTGTACCATAGTTTGTAAACGCTATAACTTTTACCCAAACCATTTTTTTTTAATCAAAGACATGTAGAACAATAAATTTAGAGAAAAATTTATATATAGATGTTGTTTTAAAAAAAAAAAATACAACTGAAAGTGAAAAATGTCATTTTTTTGCAAAAATGTCAATAAATTTCGATTAATAACAAAAAAAGTAAAAATGTCAGCAGCAATGAAATACCATCAAATAAAAGCTCTATTAGTGAGAAGAAAAGGAGGTAAAATTAATTTGGGTGGTAAGTTGCATGACCGAGCAATAAACGGTGAAATTAGTGCAGTGCAGAATTTTAAAAAGTGGTCTGGTCATTAAGGGTGTTTAAGCTAGGGGGGCTGAGGTGGTTAATGGGCATTACACAAGAAAAAATACAATAATACTTCATACTAATGTGATGAACTATTACTTAATTTACTCCTGCTAGAAGTTATGACTAAATTGCTAACAGTCTGTGTTACCTGTTGTGGGGTTTGTCCCTGTGCAGCACTATCCAATGAGTGCTGCTAGTGTAGGACTGTGAAGGGTCCCCCCCAACTGGTAACAACCATCTGGACCTTCATTTAAAAAATGTTAGCAATAATAAAGGAATAGTACATCATAGAGTCATAAGAAAAGATGGTCCAGAATTATTATTACATCGGGAATGCAAGCAAACACGTCGGGAGCGGTGACAGGTCCTCTTTAAATGAGCACTGACTGATTGCTGTGGCCCTGCATTTGTTCTTCACGAAACAGAAAGCAAATAACGAATAGTCAACAAATCACTTTCTAGGATACAGAATAAAGCAAGAATGGCCTCCTGCCATTATGTCTTCTATAAAAATTAGAACGGGTGATATCATGGGGGGGGGGGGGGGGGTCAAGTGTCCGCAATCTTCTAGATGTATGTACCTGCCTCTGACAGACATGTTTACAAGATGATGGGACACTGAAAGAAAAAGCTGTAGCCTCATTACATTGACTGCTCAAAATGAGAGAAGGAAAGTGAACTCTGCCCTATTGAGATCTTGTATATTTTTAATTACTTGAACAGGACTATGGCAGATAAGACAAAGTGCATACCATCACTATGTCTCATGTATTTAATTTCAGAAGCGGAAAGAGGGGTCAAATGTACTAAACCTGTCTAAGAGACTGAGTAAACTGTGTAGAGGGAGCAGTCTAAAGATGGCTGGCCCTGTATGATACAGTCTGTGCATCTTGCAAGACTTGTCTAACTTTAACTTTACACCACCTGCAGGATTCAGAAATACGGTATGTGCATGCTGTCACATTTTGTCATGCCCCCTGAAGTGCGTATAGACAGTGAATCAGGGTGTGAGCACTTTATGGCAGCTGCAATGAATGGTCAGAAAAGTCTCAATAGACTGTTACAGTCTCCAGAAGGTGATGGAGTATAGCTCTCTCTCCGAGACCAGGGAGTGACAGGGGAGTAGGGTTGCAAGATCATCAGATCAATACCATTTCCATATACTTCTCGGTTCAGTACCGTCACTATTGTGCAGCTTAGTAGCATAGTGCGCGCACAACCTGCCGTGCGCCATGTTATGATCAGCGGCCTTTCGGCACCCACTGCCCTCCTTTTCCATCAGCGGCCACAGTGGGAAGTGAGGTATGCTTTCTTTATTCTCCACTGCTACCAATGATCAGGTGGAGCAGGCCGAGGGCAGTGTCAGGAAGGGAGAGTGGTGTGACGTGCAAGTGATGACACAAAGGGTCCTGCTTCATTATGACGACGTGCACTGCTTTGTGCCCAGGCTCGGACTGGCCCACAGGGGTACAGGGAATCCCCTGGTGGGCCCCTGAGCAAGGTGGGCCCCTAGTCTCCCACCCCCTGCACAAGTGGCACATAACACATTAGATTTACTGCACTACATACATTCAATGTACAGCTCCTCAACCAGCCAATGTTAATTAAAAAAAAACCTGTTAGATTATTTATTATATTGGAATGTATCCATACGGTGGGCCCCAAAATAAATTTTACTTGTTGGAATTGTGCCTCCATACGCGTGTCCCTGGCGCCATTCAGGGTTTAGCACAGTGATGCTAAATCAGATATTTAGCCAGTCTGACAGAAAGACACAGAAATATGGATGGTTAGCAGCCGGCAGCACAGAGGAGCATTGGGGTTAGTGCGACTCCCATTATCACCAGTGTTGCCATTATGTGAGATAATGGATGGGCTCACTTATTATTAGTGTGCGGCACATGGAGTTATTACCTTAGTACCTCACATTAATAGTAAAAGTGACCTCATAAAGTATCTCCTCACATAATAGGCAACATGGGGTTCGTCTGTGGGTACTTGATGAGGTTGCTTACTACTAATGTGGAGCACATGGAGGTTTAAAATTAATAACACTATGGGGGAGATTTATCAAACTGGTATAAAGTAGAACAGGCTTTGTTGCCCATAGCGACCAATCAGATTCCACCTTTCATTTTCCAAAGGAGCTGTGACAAATGAAAGGTGGAATCTGATTGGTTGCTATGGGCAACTAAGCCAGTTCTACTTAACACCAGTTTGACAAATCTCCCCCTGTGTGTCTTAAAGGGGTTAAAGGTGTTATTCAGGAAAATATATTTGACTTAGGGCTCAGGCACACGGCTGTGTTTCACGGCCGTGAGTGGTCCGTGGAACCACGGGCTGGATTCCTGCTGAGAGCAGGAGCGAACGGCGTCATTGGTTGCTATGATGCCGTGCGCTCCCTGCTGCCGCCGCAATACAGTAATACACTGTAATACACTGGTATGAGCCATTTTGCTGAACAAGACTTGTTTTACCCCAAAAAAACTACCAAGTTGTTAGATTTTCAAAGGGGACATTGTTTTATTGTTTTGGTATGATACTGCACTTGGTATCAGAATGAAAGTCCAAATTCTTTTATTGTGACAACCCTACAGGGAAGCTGCATAATGAGCCTCATTTGTGCTTATAGTGTTGTCACCCTGCCTTACGGTACATTCACACAACTGTGCTGTGTTTTGCGGTCCACAAATTGCAGATCCACAAAACACGGATACCGGCATTCTGCAGAACACCCAGGGACGGAGCGATGTAGAAAATTCCTATTCTTTTCTACGATTACGGACAAGAATAGGACATGCTCTATATGGCTCCGCACCCGTTCTGAAAAATTGCGGACATAGGGTCGTGTTAATGAGGCCTTATCTAGGCTTCCAGCAGGACAACAGATCCCCCATCTAGAAAGACATGAAGTGGTCAACCTATTGCATGCGGCCATTGCGAGGAGGAAAGAATAAAGGAAAAGGAGGAAGAAAGAAAGATAGATAGGGAGGGAGGGAGGGAAGGAAGGAAGGAAATATTTTTCACACAAGCTCATGTTTATTCCAACACAGTCAGTAGAAAGGTTACATATCTGTATGTATCTCACCTTAGAGTTACTCCATTTTCCTTCATCAAACAGATCCCCAAGGATAAAAACAATGTCCGGCTGCAGTAACCAAATGGCACTCTGGTAGGCCCGCTCCATCTGCCATTCCCTAACCAAAGAATACATGATATATTATGGGAAAGTTATTGTCTGTCATTTAGGCTTCATGCACATGGCCGTATCGTATTTCAGTCCGCAAACAGATGTGCACATTTTTCAAACTCCCTACAATAGAAAGGAATTATTCTCGTCCACTATACAGACCAGAATAATCCGCGGAACAGATACACGGATCCACTAAAAATGCAGATGTGTGCATGAGCCCATAGAAATAAATGGGTCAGTGTGAATAGTACACGGATAAAAATAACGGTCGTGCGCATGAAGCCTTAGTTTTACTGCTTGCTTTGCAGAAATATTGCACATAACTATTCCCGTTCTTCTCAGTGCTCACCTTCTTAATTTATCAAACCAGTGACCAGTGATTTCCCCAAGCAGATGAGTGTCTGATAAGAACATAGCCTTCAGTGGAGATGTTGGGTGCCGACTGGGAGTAGTCGCCAGATGTGGCCAGTGGCACTGGATTATAACAAGGTAGTACAGCAAGAACTCACAGAAAAAAATAACAACAAAAATGAAACCAAGGCACTTCAACAACAACACATTTCTCCTCCTAAGACGGGAGCTCTTTTCCGTGCCGAGTCCAGTCCTCACTACAGCCATTTTTCTGTATCTCACAGGGGCTCCGTAAACAGGTGACGTCCATGTGCTTTTCTCTGCATCCCAGGTGCCCTCTTGATGGTTGCAATCTGCCTGTCTACAGAAAAACAGTCACCGTCAGTCTAGCCAATCCACAGGATTCAGAAATCCAAATATACAAGTCTTTATGTTGTTTGCCTCTTTATGTGTGAAGGGGTTTCAGCAGGGTGTTCTCGCTAAACAAAACCACATAATGCTGGGTTCAATTACCATATTTACAATACACGGCCATGGATATGTTACATCATCATATATGTATTCAGCTTTTTTACTGTAAATACAGAGAAAAAGACTTTAACGGGGGTGTGCCAAGAGGATGTATTGTGTCATTAAAGAGCCTGTCTCACTTCAGCAAAGGGCATTTATGTGCAGGGCCCTTGAGAAACCTTTGGCAGTGGCTTAATAAAAGGGTCAAGCAGCTGAAATCCAACTGCCCAATCCATATGTCCCTGACATCTGCCACTACAGGAGAGATGGAACGCCCCTGCGGCCCCCATATACCTTAGGCCGATTTCACACAACCGTTTTCGATTTCTTTTTTTTCGTTTATGGGCCGTTTTTTGCGTTCCGTATATATAACCATTAAAAAAACGGAATGTACTCCGTATGCATTCCGTTTCTGTATTTCCGTTCTGTTGAAATACAGAACATGTCCTATTATTGCCCGCAAATCACGTTCCGTGGCTCTATTCAAGTCAACGGGTCCGCAAAAAAAAAAGGGAACACATACGGAAATGTATCCGTATGTCTTCCGTATCCGTTCCGTTTTTGCGGAACCATCTAGTTAAAATTTTATGCCCAGCCCAAATTTTTTCTATGTATACTGTATATGCCATACGGAAAAACGGAAACAAAAAGGAAACAAAAAAAACAAAAACAACGGATCCGTGAAAAACGGACTGCAAAACACTGAAAAAGCCATACGATCGTGTGAAAGAGGCATTAGGCTGATTTCACACCAGCGATGTGAATTCCAAAAGAGAACAGCCTGCCGGAATTCACCGGACCCAGCCCCATTAACCCCTTCAGGTCCCTGCCACCAGGCCATTTTTAGCAAATCTGACATGTGTCACTTTATGTGGTAATAACTTTAAAACACTTTTACATATCCAGGCTATTCTGAAATAGTTTTCTCGTCACATATTGTACTTCAAAACAATGGTAAAATGGAGTCAAAAAATGTAATTTTTATTTATAAAAAAATTGAAAAATTAGCAAATTTAAATTTCTCTACTTTTATAATAGATAGTATTACCTCCAAAAATAGTTATTACTTTACATTCCCCATATGTCTACTTCATGTTTGGATCATGTTGAAAATTAAATTTTATTTTTTAGGCACGTTAGAAGGCTTAGAAGTTTAGAAGCAAATCTTAAAATTTTTAAGAACATTTCCAAACCCCAATTTTTTCATGACCAGTTCAGTTATGAAGTCACTTTCTGGGGCTTACATATTAGAAACCACCCCATTTTAGAAACTACACCCCTCAAGCTATTCAAAACTGATTTTACAAACTTTGTTAACCCTTTACGTGCCCCACGAGAATTTAATGAAAACGGGAATGAAAGGCAGGCTTCAGAGTGGAAGGAGCACCATATGGCTTTTGGAGAGCGGATTTAGCTGGAATGGTAATTGGGAGCTATGTCGCATATGAAGACCCTACAGTGGAAACCCCCCAAAAGTGACCCAATTTTGGAAACCATGACCCTCAAGGAACATTTCAAGATGTGTAGTGAGAACTTTGTCCTCAAAAGGTGATTCATGGAATTGGCTGTGAAAATGAATTTTTTTTATTTTTTTCAGAAAAATTGACTTTAGGCCCAAGTTTTTCACCTTCACAAGGGGGAACTGGAGAAAATGCACCCCCTTATTTATTACCCATTTTCTCCTGATTACAGCAATACCCCATATGTGCTTGTAGACTGCTATATGGGTGTACCAAACGGGTCAGAAGGAAAGGAGCACCAAATGTCTTCTGGAAGGCAGATTTCTCAGGAATAATTGACAGGCGCCATCTTGCAATTGAACACACCCTGAGGTACCCCTAGAGTGGAAACCCCCAAAAAGTGACCCCATTCTGGAAATAATACCCCTCAAGGAATATTTTAAGGTGTGTAGTGAGCACTTTGACCCATCAGGTGTTTCACAGAATTAGGAAACGGTTGGCTGTGAAAATGAAATATTACAATTTATTCCATAAAAAGTTGCTTTACACCCACATATTACACATTCACAAGGGAAAACAGGACAAAACGTACCCCACATTTTGTTCCCCATTTCCTTCCGAATACGCCAATACCCCATATCTGCTAAAAAAATTTAGGTATGGGCGCGTGGCACGGTTCAAAAGGGAAGTAGCGCCATAAGGCTTTAGGACGACAGATTTTACAGGATTGGCTTTTGGGAACTATGTCGCATATGAAGACACCCTGTGGTACCCCAAGAGTGGAAACCCCCCAAAAGTGACCCCATTCTGGAAAATACACCCCTCAAGGAACATTTCAAGATGTGTAGCGAGAACTTTGTCCTTTAAAAAGGTGATTCATGGAATTGGCTGTGAAAATGAAAAATGTAAAAAAAAAAATTCCAGAAAAATAGAATTTAGGCCCAAATTTTTCACTTTCACAAGGGGTAACAGGACAAAATGCACCCCTCATTTTTTTTCCCCATTTCCCCCCGAATATGCCAACACCCCATATGTGCTCAGCAAATGATGTATAGCCACACGGCAGGCTTTAGAGTGGAAGGAGCACCATATGGCAGTTATGAGAGAGGATTTAGTGTCACCGCTACTTCTGTGAGAAGGTCTGTTAGATGTTCTTCTCCACCTGCATGAAGTTCTTTGTTTTGGTTTCACTTTGTCATCTACTTTCCTTCTCCCAGATGTCACCTATTTACACTAACTGTCTCCCTTTATATTACCTCCCATACTGCCTCACTTTTCGGTTTATACTTCTTCTTGGATTGTGTTCACTGCTGGATGCCGCTTCTGCCGATTCCTCAGATAAGTCTGTTTCCTTTATTTGTGTTTCCTTGCTGGCTTGATTCTAGGTGACCCTGACTCCGTCCGTATTAAGTGCACGGAGTCGGTGGTCGTGTCCCCTCACTATTATAGGGTTTTCAGGTGTCACATAGGATGAGGTACGTGGACATGCAATCGTCTACCAGAAAGACCTTTTCATGGGCATAGCAGTCAGGGAGAGCTCTAGGGGTTTTATAGGGCTCACCCATATGCTCCTTAGTTTGGGATCAAGCTAGTCGGATGTTTATTTATAAGTTCCAGCTTTCTGCAACACCATCCGTGACATTATAAACCGCCATAACCGTCTTAAGCATGGATCCGGTTTCAGCCTTGATTGACCGCATGCAGGGTCTTTCCGCTGGAGGTAGCAGATCTCCGTAAAACTGTGTCTCAGTTTCAGGTGACCAGTTCTGCTGGCGTTCATGGAGTTTGTTCCGAGCCTAAGATCTCTCTTCCGGATACGTTCTCCGGGGGTAGTGAGAATTTTGTTTGCTTTAGAGGGGCTTGCAAACTCCATTTTCGCCTACTTCCCCATTCCTCTGGTGATGAGGAGCAGAGGGTGGGGATCATCATCTCGGTGCTCAGGGATAACGCTCAGTCTTGAGCCTTTTCGCTGCCGGTCAGGGCACGGCCCCTCCAATCGGTGGATGAATTTTTTGTAGCTCTGGGGCAGATATATGATGACCCGGATCGTATTGCTCTGGCTGAATCTAAACTGCGTCTTTTATGCCAGGGTAAACAGTCCGCAGAGATATATTGTTTAGAATTTCGGAGATGGGCAGCTGATACTGGTTGGAATGATGCTGCACACCGAAGTCAATTTTGCCATGGTCTTTCGGAAAAATTTAAAGATGCATTTGCTTTTCATGAGAGACCAGCATCGTTAGAATCTGCCATGTCTCTAGCTGTTCGTATTGAAAGGCGTCTTAGAGAGAGAGAGGAGACTACTCCTTCCTGTCATATTCAGTCCAAGGACAGTGGGGCTGTCTCATTCAGTGCACAGGGGTCTCAGTCGGTCTCAATTCCCTCCGAGGAGGAGGCCAGCTGGGTTTGCTTGCCTCTTATAGTAGAGGATTCAGCTCTCAGAGGAGGGTTTGTTTCTGTTGTGGGGGGTATAAATCATTTGGCAAATGTTTGCCCCTCTAGAAGATTCATGGAGTTTTCTGAGGGTAATAAAAGAAAACTAAAAAGAAAAAAACCCTCTAAAAACTTTCCATTTGCTACTATTGGCAAGGTTGACGCGGAAATTGAAGGTTTGCCATTTACTTGTAGTTCCCGTTTTCTCCTACCTGCCAGGGTGGCGCTAGACAGCAAGAACATTGTTTGTGAGATTTTTGTAGATAGTGGAGCAGCTGTCAATAGGCATAGTTCACAATATCCATTTGACTGTGGGCTCATGTTAAGGATATGTCATGTTTCGTCTTAAGCAGATTACCTACTCCTCTAGTGTTGGGGCTACCCTGGCTCACTAAACATAACCCCACCATTGATTGGCAAGCAAGGCAAATAAATGGTTGGAGTGAGTTTTGCAGAGAGAATTGCTTCACGGCGTCTCTTTCAGAGGTTTCTACCAAGACTGTGCCATCTTTTCTCTCAGAATTTTCGGATGTGTTTTCCGAGAGTGGTGTCCAGGAGTTGCCCCTGCACCGGGAGTACGACTGTCCTATTAATCTCATCCCAGGCGCCAAACTGCCAAAATCACGTTTATACAATCTCTCCCAACCTAAAAGAGTCGCTATGCGTACTTATATCTCTGAGAGCCTGAGAAAGGGACACATGCGACCCTCGAAGTCACCTGTTGCCGCTGGGTTTTTTTTTTGTTAAGAAAAAAGATGGTTCCTTAAAGGGCTTCTGTCACCCCACTAAAGTCATTTTTTTTGGGGCTAGTTACATTCCTTATAGTGCGATATTTGCAAATAGAATGGTGTTACTTTCATTCAGCCGTTTCTTATAAAAACAAAGTTTTATAATATGTAAATCAGGTCTCTACCAGCAAGTAGGGCGTCTACTTGCTGGGAGCCGCCGCAAAAAAACGCCCCCTCGTCGTGTTGATTGACAGGGCCAGCCGCGATCTCCTCCTTCGGCCGGCCCTGTCAGCATTTTAAAAATCGCGCGCCTCTGTTCATTCGGCGCAGGCGCTCTGAGATGAGGAGGCTCGTCTCCTCAGAACTCCCTCGGTGCGCCTGTGCCGATGACGTCTTCTCTTTCGGTGATGTCATTGGCGCAGGCGCACTGAGGGAGTTCTGAGGAGACTAGCCTCCTCATCTCAGAGCGCCTGCGCCGAATGAACAGAGGCACGCGATTTACATATTATAAAACTTCGTTTTTATAATAAACGGCTGAATGAAAGCAAGTAACACCATTATATTTGCATATATCGCACTATAAGGAATGTAACTAGCCAAAAAAAAAATATGACTTTAGTGGGGTGACAGAAGCCCTTTAAGACCTTGTCTGGATTTCAGGGAGTTGAACTGTATCACGATTCGTGACCCATATCCGCTTCTTCTGATCCCGGACCTGTTTAACCAGATTGTTGGGGCTAAGGTTTTTTCTAAGTTGGATTTGAGAGGGGCATACAACCTGGTCAGGTAAGGGGACGAATGGAAGACGGCCTTCAATACCACTGAGGGTCATTTCGAGAATTTGGTTATGCCTTTTGGTTTGATGAATGCTCCGGCCGTCTTCCAACATTTAGTAAACAGCATTTTTCATCATTTAATGGGGAAATTTATACTGGTGTATCTGGATGACATTTTGATTTTTTTCTCCTGATTTCAAGACTTATCAAGACCACCTACGTCAGGTCTTGCTGATTCTGCGGGATAATAAATAGTACGCTAAACTGGAAAAATGTGTGTTTGCGGTTCCGGAGATTCAATTTCTTGGTTTTCTTCTCTCCGCTTCTGGTTTTTGCATGGACCCTGAGAAGGTCCGCGCTGTGCTCGATTCAGAGCTTCCTGAGAATCAGAAGGCGCTGATGCAGTTTTTGGGTTTTGCCAATTATTACAGAAAGTTCATTTTGAATTATTCCTCTGTTAAGCCACTCACTGATATGACTAAAAAGGGGGTAGATTTTTCTTTGTGGTCGGTAGATGCGCTTAAAGCCTTTTCTAGTATCAAAGAGTTTTGCTTCCGCTCCCATTTTAGTACAACCTGATGTCTCTCTACCTATCTCAGGGTCCCTCTCCTGCCAAATGGCGACAGTGTGCCTTTTTCGCAAGGAAACTCTCCTCTGCAGAGAGAAATTACGACGTGGGAGATAGGGAGTTGTTGGCCATCAAATTAGCTTTTGAGGAATGGCGCCATTGGTTAGAGGGAGCCAGACACCCTATTACCGTGTTTACAGACCATAAGAATCTGGCCTACTTGGAATCCGCCAAGCGTCTGAACCCGAGACAGGCCCGATGGTCTTTGTTCTTTTCTAGGTTTAATTTTGTTGTTACGTTCCGCCCTGGGGTTAAAAATGTGAAGGCGGATGCCTTGTCACGTTGTTTTCCGGGAGGGGGGAACTTTGAAGACCCAGGTCCCATTTTGGCTGAAGGGGTGGTCGTCTCTGCTCTTTATCCTGATTTGGAGGCAGAGGTTCAGGCAGCCCAGGCAGAGGCTCCTGATCTTTGTCCCCCTGGGAGGTCGTTTGTGCCTCTCGCTTTACGACACAAGCTTTTTAAAGAGCACCACGATACTGTCCTTGCTGGGCACCCAGGGAGCAGAGCCACAGTGGATCTCATTGCTCGGAGATTCTGGTGGCCGGCTCTTCGTAAGACGGTTGAGGGTTTTGTGGCAGCCTGCGAGACCTGCGCTCGTGCCAAGGTCACAGCCATTGGGTTCTGTCCATGGACTTCATTACAGACCTGCCTCGTTCCTCGGGGAAGACTGTGATTCTGGTAGTAGTGGACCGTTTTAGCAAAATGGCGCATTTCATTCCCTTTCCTGGGTTACCCAATGCTAAGACACTGGCGCAAGCGTTTGTTGATCACATTGTTAAATTGCATGGCATTCCTTCGGACATCGTCTCTGATAGGGGCACGCAATTTGTTTCCAGATTCTGGAAGGCCTTCTGTTCTGACTTGGGCGTTCGGTTGTCGTTCTCTTCTGCTTTTCACCCGCAGTCGAATGGTCAGACCGAACGCGTCAATCAGAATCTGGAGACATATCTGCGCTGTTTTGTGGCGGAGGATTGGTGTTCTTTTTTGTCCCTTGCTGAGTTTGCTTTGAATAACCTGTCATGCCCTGCTCTGACTATGTGCGGAGGTCGGCCAGAATAGCAGCATGTGTTTAGTGTTTGTTTTGGAGTCGTGCTAGATCCGCCTCCCATCAGGTGCACTGGGTGGGGTCATTAGTTTAAATGGCTCTCATTTCCAGTGCTCTGAGCGGGTTATAGAAATCAGTCTTGCCTTGGAAGTAAGGAAGGAAGGTTGTCTGTTCCAGCTCAGAAAGATAAGTGTGGTTTCAGTTTTTGTTGTTTGCTGTCTAAGTTGTTTGTGTCATCTCTCCCATCCAGGTTCTGTGCGAGCAGGCTGCTCCTATTTCCCCTTTTCACCATCTCAGGGAATCTAGGGTGTTCTACCCTAGGCACAGGGACACATCATTCCTACCACCAAGGTCTGAACGTGGGCTGAGCAGTGCAGGGAGAGAGGTCAGGGATTAGCTAGGAGGTGACCCTTCCCCTGCTTCTCGCCTAGTGCCTGGTTGTTGGTTTATCTGTGTGTCTGAGTGCTCGTCCACCGTGACATAACCGTCGCCAGGAGTCCTTTGATAAGTCACCATATTTTGGTGCATATGGGTTTCCTCCGCAGTTTGGGACATTCGCTGGAGAGGGGTCTTCTGGTTTACCTGATGAGTAGAGATTTTCCTTGTCTTTGTCATTTATTTGGCAAAAGATTCAGGGTAATCTGAAGAAGATGAGTGAGAGATATACGAGTGTGGAGGATAAGAGACGTGTGCCTGGTCCGGACCTGAATGTGGGTGATCTGGTGTGGTTGTCTACAAAGAATATCAAACTGAAGGTTCCCTCCTGGAAGTTGGGTCCTAAGTTTATTGGGCCTTACAAGATCTTGTCCATCATCAATCCCGTTGCCTTCCGTCTTGATCTTCCGTCTTGATCTTCCTCAGACTTGGAAGATCCATAATGTTTTTCACAGGTCCCTATTAAAACCTTATGTCCAACCCACTGTACCCTCCTCTTTGCCTCCTCCTCCGATTGTTCTTGATGGTAATCTTGAATTTCAGGTCCCTAGGATTGTGGATTCTCGCATTATCCGCGGTTCTCTCCAGTACCTCGTTCATTGGGAGGGTTATGGTCCTGAGGAGAGAATGTGGGTCCCAGTGGCAGACATTAAGGCCACTCGTCTTATCAGGGCTTTCCAAAGGTCTCATCCTGAGAAGGTGGGCTCTGAGTGTCCAGAGTCCACCTGTAGAGGGAGGGGTACTGTCACTGCCACTTCTGTGAGAAGGTCTGTTAGATGTTCTTCTCTACCTGCATGAAGTTCTTTGTTTTGGTTTCACTTTGTCATCTCCTTTCCTTCTCCCAGCTGTCACCTATTTACACTAATTATGCCCTTTATATTCCCTCCCATAGTGCATCACTTTGCGGTTTATACTTCTTCTTGGATTGTGTTCACTGCTGGATGCTGCTTCTGCCGATTCCTCAGATAAGTCTGTTTCCTTTATTTGTGTTTCCTTGCTGGCTTGATTCTAGGTAACCCTGACTCCGTCCGTATTAAGTTCAGGGAGCCGGTGGTCGTGTCCCCTCACTATTATAGGGTTTTCAGGTGTCACATAGTATGAGGTACGTGGACATGCAATCGTTTACCATAAAGACCTTTGCATGGGCATAGCAGTCAGGGAGAGCTCTAGGGATTTTATAGGGCTCACCCATATGCTCCTTAGTTTGGGATCAAGCCAGTCGGATGTTTATTTATAAGTTCCAGCTTTCTGCAACACCATCCGTGACATTTAGCTGGAATGGTAATTGGGAGCTATGTCGCATATGAAGACACCCTAAGGTGACCCTAGAGTGGAAACCCCCCAAAAAAGTCACCCCATTCCTTAAACTACACCCCTCAAGGAATATTTTAAAAGGTGTGTAGTGAGTATTTTGACCCATTAGGTGTTTCACAGAATTAGGAAACTCTTGGCTGTGAAAATGAAAAATGTTTTTTTTTCCAGAAAAAGTTGCTTTATACCCAAATTCTTCACTTTCACAAGGGGTAACAGGACAAAATGCACCCCACATTTTGTCCCCCATTTCCCCCCAAATATGCCACCATATGTGCTAAAAAATGATGTATGGGCACATGGCAGGGCTCTAGAGTCAAACAGCTAAATATGGATTTTGCTGACCTGAATTGGGGGGTTCAAGTGAACGGCGCTTAGCCCCGCCCAGGCCAGTTGATACTAGTCGTGACGTCACTGGGCCAGCGGTAAACAGTGAAAAGGCCGCGGCGCTGCTGCCTTCTCAAACAGCTGATCGGCGGGGGTCCAGGACCATTTTTATTTTATTGGGGTATTTTGCGTGAAATGTGTAAAATTTTATTTAGTATGGGGTGTGTATGTAGTGTTTTCACAGGTGATGGGGCTTGTTAAATAATTTAATATTTTTCGCCGTATAAGACGCACCGGCGTATAAGACGCACCTAGGTTTTTGGGGAGGAAAATAAGAAAAAAAATATTTTGAACTAATTGTGGTCTGTGGGTGATGCACTGTTATGGGGATCTGTGGATGACGCACTGTTATGGGGGATCTGTGGATGACGCACTGTTATGGGGGATCTGTGGATGACACTTATAGGGGATCCTCTCTGGATGGCGCTGTTATGAGGATCTGTGTATGACAGTTATGGTGGGGATCTGTGGATGACACATATATAGCATCTTATGCTATGTGTCATCCACAGATCCCCTCCATAAGTGTGGGGGTCGCATTTGCTTTTATAATGGGGGTGGGGGTCGCATCTGCATTTATAATGACAGCGGGGCCCGTGCAGTGACTGTATTCTACTACACGGGCCCCGCTTACTGTACAATCATATCCCTAATACCGTAGTTAATTGTTGTGTGCACTGCATGTAAAAGCATAATGAGCGATGATGAGCGCTATTACTTACAATTAGAAGCGCTTGCCGTTCGGAGCAGGGAGGAGGGAGGAGGCAGGAGGCAGGCCGGGAGGACGGGCGCTGGCAGTGTGAGTCATCCGTCATGCGCCCACGCCGCCTGCTTCATTCATGAAGCAGGCGGCGCAGGCGCGTGACGTATGACTCACACTGCCAGCGCCCGTCCTCCCGGCCTGCCTCCTGCCTCCTCCCTCCTCCCTGCTCCGAACGGCAAGCGCTTCTAATTGTAAGTAATAGCGCTCATCATCGCTCATTATGCTTTTACATGCAGTGCACACAACAATTAACTACGGTATTAGGGATATGATTGTACAGTAAGCGGGGCCCGTGTAGTAGAATACAGTCACTGCACGGGCCCCGCTGTCATTATAAATGCAGACGCCGGCCCCCAGCCCCTCCTCCCTCACAGCTGATATACCCGCCGCACGGCATCGCGGCGGGTGTATCATTGAAAACTAAGCAAAATCGGCTACATTCGCCGTATAAGACGCACTGCTATTTCCCCCCCACTTTTGGGGGGGAAAAAGTGCGTCTTATACGGCGAAAAATACGGTATTTGGGGGGAAATCTGCACAGTAAACTGAGCAGAACGATCAGAAAAATTGATGTTTCTGATCAGCGCTCAGCAGGTGCAGGACGCACGCACACATATTATGTAGGTGCAAAAATCTACACTAATACTATCTAACTAAAATTGATTTCTATCGAACACTAAAAGTACTTTTTAGACCAAAAAAATAAATAAAAGAACTGAGCACAAAAGTGACCAGTAAAAGACCAGTAAAAAAAATAAAAAATGGTACTTATTGGTGCTCACGCTTGGTGCATTCGTGCAGACACTGCAGTATAAAAATTTACTGCAGATACAAAAAAAAAAAAAAAAAAAAAAGAACACTAGCTAAAAATTAACTTATATACAGTGGATATAAAAAGTCTACACACCCCTGTCAGGTTTCTGTGATGTAAAAAAATGAGACAAAGATAAATCATTTCAGAACTTTTTCAACCTTTAATGTGACCTATAAACTCAACTGAAAAACAAACTGAAATCTTTTAAGTGGAGGGAAGAAAAAAATATAAAAATAAAACAATATGGTTGCATAAGTGTGCACACCCTTAACCACTTCAGCCCCGCTAGCTAAAACCCCCTTCATGACCAGGCCACTTTTTACACTTCTGCACTACACTACTTTCACCGTTTATCGCTCGGTCATGCAACTTACCACCCAAATGAATTTTACCTCCTTTTCTTCTCACTAATAGAGCTTTCATTTGGTGGTATTTCATTGCTGCTGACATTTTTACTTTTTTTGTTATTAATCAAAATGTAACGATTTTTTTGCAAAACAAAATGACATTTTTCACTTTCAGCTGTAAAATTTTGCAAAAAAAACGACATCCATATATACATTTTTCGCTAAATTTATAGTTCTACATGTCTTTGATAAAAAAAAAATGTTTGGGCAAAAAAAAAAAAAAATGGTTTGGGTAAAAGTTATAGCGTTTACAAACTATGGTACAAAAATGTGAATTTCCGCTTTTTGAAGCAGCTCTGACTTTCTGAGCACCTGTCATGATTCCTGAGGTTCTACAATGCCCAGACAGTACAAACACCCCACAAATGACCCCATTTCGGAAAGTAGGCACCCTAAGGTATTCGCTGATGGGCATAGTGAGTTCATAGAACTTTTTATTTTTTGTCACAAGTTAGCGGAAAATGATGATTTTTATTTTATTTTTTTCTTACAAAGTCTCATATTCCACTAACTTGCGACAAAAAATAAAAAATTCTAGGAACTCGCCATGCCCCTCACAGAATACCTTGGGGTGTCTTCTTTCCAAAATGGGGTCACTTGTGGGGTAGTTATACTGCCCTGGCAATTTAGGGGCCCAAATGTGTGAGAAGTACTTTGCAATCAAAATGTGTAAAAAATGGCCTGCGAAATCCGAAAGGTGCACTTTGGAATATGTGCCCCTTTGCCCACCTTGGCTGCAAAAAAGTGTCACACATCTGGTATCGCCGTACTCAGGAGAAGTTGGGGAATGTGTTTTGGGGTGTCATTTTACATATACCCATGCTGGGTGAGAGAAATATCTTGGCAAAAGACAACTTTTCCAATTTTTTTATACAAAGTTGTCTTTTGCCAAGATATTTCTCTCACCCAGCATGGGTATATGTAAAATCACACCCCAAAACACATTGCCCAACTTCTCCTGAGTACGGCGATACCAGATGTGTGACACTTTTTTGCAGCCTAGATGCGCAAAGGTGCCCAAATTCCTTTTAGGAGGGCATTTTTAGACATTTGGATCCCAGACTTCTTCTCACACTTTCGGGCCCCTAAAAAGCCAGGGCAGTATAAATACCCCACATGTGACCCCACTTTGGAAAGAAGACACCCCAAGGTATTCAATGAGGGGCCTGGCGAGTTCATAGAATTTTTTATTTTTTTTTGCATAAGTTAGCGGAAATTGATTTTTTTTTAGTTTTTTTCTCACAAAGTCTCACTTTCCGCTAACTTAGGACAAAAATTTCAATCTTTCATGGACTCAATATGCCCCTCACGGAATACCTTGGGGTGTCTTCTTTCCGAAATGGGGTCACATGTGGGATATTTATACTGCCCTGGCTTTTTAGGGGCCCTAAAGCGTGAGAAGAAGTCTGGAATATAAATGTCTAAAAATGTTTACGCATTTGGATTCCGTGAGGGGTATGGTGAGTTCATGTGAGATTTTATTTTTTGACACAAGTTAGGCTACTTTCACACTAGCGTTCGGGCGGATCCGTTCAGAACGGATCCGCCCATAATAATGCAGACGGAGGCTCCGTTCAGTACGGATCCGTCTGCATTATTTTAGCAAAAAAAAGCTAAGTGTGGAAATAGCCTGGGACGGATCCGTCCAGACTTTCAATGTAAAGTCAATGGGGGACGGATCCGCTTGAAGATTGAGCCACATTGTGGCATCTTCAAACGGATCCGTCCCCATTGACTTACATTGTAAGTCTGGACGGATCCGCACGCCTCCGCACGGCCAGGCGGACACCCGAACGCTGCAAGCAGCGTTCAGCTGTCCGCCTGTCCGTGCGGAGGCGAGCGGAGCGGAGGCTGAACGCCACCAGACTGATGCAGTCTGAGCGGATCCGCCTCCATTCAGACTGCATCAGGGGTGGACGGCTGCGTTCGGGTCCGCTCGTGAGCTCCTTCAAACGGAGCTCACGAACGGAATACCGAACGCTAGTGTGAAAGCAGCCTTAGTGGAATATGAGACTTTGTAAGAAAAAACTAACAAAAAAATAAATATATTTCCGCTAACTTGGGCCAAAAAAATGTCTGAATGGAGCCTTACAGGGGGGGTGATCAATGACAGGGGGGTGATCACCCATATAGACTCCCTGATCACCCCCCTGTCATTGATCACCCCCCTGGTAAGGCTCCATTCAGACGTCCGTATGATTTTTACGGATCCATGGATCGGATCCGCAAAACACATGCGGACGTCTGAATGGAGCCTTACAGGGAGGTGATCAATGACAGGGGGTGATCAGGGAGTGTATATGGGTGATCACCCCCCGTCATTGATCACCCCCCTGGTAAGGCTCCATTCAGACGTCCGTATGATTTTTACGGATCCATGGATACATGGATCGGATCCGCAAAACACATGCGGATGTCTGAATGGAGCCTTACAGGGGGGTGATCAATGACAGGGGGTGATCAGGGAGTGTATATGGGTGATCACCCCCCTGTCATTGATCACCCCCCTGGTAAGGCTCCATTCAGACGTCCGTATGATTTTTACGGATCCATGGATCGGATCCGCAAAATACATGCGGACGTCTGAATGGAGCCTTACAGGGGGGTGATCAATGACAGGGGGTGATCAGGGAGTGTATATGGGATGATCACCCCCCTGTAAGGCTCCATTCAGACGTCCGCATGTGTTTTGCGGATCCGATCCATGTATCCATGGATCCGTAAAAATCATACGGACGTCTGAATGGAGCCTTACAGGGGGGGGTGATCAATGACAGGGGGGTGATCAATGACAGGGGGTGATCAGGGAATCTATATGGGTGATCACCCGCCTGTCATTGATCATCCCCCTGTAAGGCTCCATTCAGACGTCCGCATGTGTTTTGCGGATCCGATCCATGTATCTGTGGATCCGTAAAAATCATACGGACGTCTGAACGGAGCCTGACAGGGGGGTGATCAATGACAGGGGGGTGATCAATGACAGGGGGGGTGATCAGGGAGTTTATATGGGGTGATCAGGGGTTTATAAGGGGTTAATAAGTGACGGGAGGGGGGGGGTGTAGTGTAGTGTAGTGTTTGGTTCTACTTTACACATCTACCTGTGTCCTCTGGTGGTCGATCCTAATAAAAGGGACCACCAGAGGACCAGGTAGTAGGTATATTAGACGCTGTTATCAAAACAGCGTCTAATATACCTGTTAGGGGTTAAAAAAAAAATCACATCTCCAGCCTGCCAGCGAGCGATCGCCGCTGGCAGGCTGGAGATCCACTCGCCTACCTTCTGTTCCTGTGAGCGCGCGCGCCTGCGTGCGTTCACAGGAAATCTCGGGTATCGCGAGATGACGCGCCAATACGTCCAGGAGAAATAGATCAACCACCTCCCGGACGCATCGGCGCGTTAGGCGGTCGGGAGGTGGTTAAACTAATACTTTGTTAAAGCACATTTTGATTTTATTACAGTCTTTTCGGGTATGAGTCTATCAGCATGGCACATTTCGGCTCTTCTTGGCAAAAACACTCCAAATCTGTCAGATTGCGAGGGCATCTCCTGTGCACAGCCCTCTTCAGATCACCCCACAGATTTTCAATCGCATTCAGGTCTGGGCTCTGGCTGGGCCATTCCAAAACTTTAATCTTCTGGTAAAGCCATTCCTTTGTTGATTTGGATGTATGCTTTGGGTCGTTGTCATGCTGAAAGATGAAGTTCCTCTTTATGTTCATCTTTCTAGCAGAAGCCTGAAGGTTTTGTGCCAATATTGACTGGTATTTGTAACGGTTCATAATTCCGTCTAGCTTAACTAAGGCCCCAGTTCCAGCTGAAGAATAACAGCCCCCAAAGCATGATGCTGCCACCACCATGCTTCACTGTGGGTATAGTGTTCTTTTGGTGATGTGCAGTGTTGTTTTTGCGCCAAACATATCTTTTGGAATTATGGCCCAAAAATTTTACCTTTGTTTCATCAGACCATAACACCTTTTCCCACATGCTTTTTGGGAGACTTCAGATGTGTTTTTACTAAATGTAGCTTGGCTTGGATGTTTTTCTTCGTAAGAAAAGGCTTTTGAACCTCTCGGCATGCAGTCACCAGCTAGGATGGCTGCATACAAGGAGGTTCTGCCCTTTGGCTGTAACAATGCTCCAGCCCATGGCACAGGAATCGCAGCACTGGCAGGGGACCGAAAACACTGGTGTCCCATGCCTCACCTCGGAGGTGACCGGTGCTGACCAGTTCAGCACCGGCCACCTCCCCCTGAACTCCATCCGACCCGCAGCTTACATGTGCTTCTGGACCTGCGATGGCCGATCAGTGAAGACGGCACAATCGCAGCGCATGTAGCTGCAGGGGGGCCGAAATAGCCGATTCTGCCCTTACCCGGCATGGCTTCCAGTTGATAAGAGCAGCCATCGCGCTCCGGTCCCCCCACGAGTTTCATCTAGAGCCTGGCAGACCTTGCGCCGTACATGTACGGCGCTGGTCCTTAAATCACGTCCGGTAGCGCCGTACATGTACAGCGCAGGTCCTCTACGGGTTAAAGAACACATGATATATTATGTATATTATGATACATTAAGTATAATGGGGTCCAGCTTGCAAGCGGAGAACCCCCCGAACACAAACCGCTGCATGATGTGGTTTGTGTCTGGCCTGCTGGAACAGCGTGCTGGATTGTAGCCACTGCTGTGAAGGTAGCCTAAGATGACTAGTTGGTCGCACCAAAATCAGGGGATTCAGCTGACATTTGTCTAAGGCCTCATGCACAGGACCGTATGTATTTTGCAGTCCGCAAAAAACGGGGCCGCAAAACATACGGATGCCATCCGTGTGCATTCCGTATTTTGCGGAACGGAACAGCTGGCCCCTAATAGAACAGTATTATCCTTGTCCGTAATGCGGACAATAATAGGACATGTTCTATTTTTTTTTTTGCGGAACGGAAATACAGACATACGAAAACGGAATGCACACGGAGTAACTTCCATTTTTTTGCGGACCCATTGAAATGAATGGTTCAGTATATGGTCTGCAAAATAAAAAAAAAATAAAAAAAACGGAACGGACACTAAAAGAAAAAAAGACACTAAAAGTGTGCATGAGGCCTAAGGCTGGGTTCAAATCATGTTTTCCCCATCCGGTTAACGTATACAAAAAAAAGTATATGTTAAACGGATGCCTCATACTGATGCCATTCATCAAAAAATTAAAAAGGTGAGTTTTGTATCTTTTTTTTTTTCCTCTAACATATAAGTCAAATGGACCAGAAAATGTTGTGTGGACCCACCCTAAGGGCTCATGCACACAAACGCATTTTCTTTCCGTGTCCGTTCTGGGTTTTTTTTTGTGGACTGTATGCGGAACCATTCACTTCAATGGAACTGCAAAAAAAAAAGTTATTCCGGGTGCATTCCGTTTCCGTATGTCTGTATTTCCGTTCGGCCCAAAAATTTAACATGTCCTATTATTGTGCACATTGCGGACATAGTACAGTTCTATAAAGGGCCAGCTGTTCCATTCCGCAAAATACGGAATGCACACGGATGTCATCCGTATTTTTTGCGTATCCGTTTTTTTGGAGGACCGCAAAATACATACGGTCATGTGCACGAGCCCTAATGTGTATGACCAGGTTTAAAAATAGTGAACTACTGTGATTTTTCTATTTGTGCTGTCATTATACTGAAGACTTCTGGAATGGCTGTGCTGAAATACCAGCTCTACTAGTTTTAGGAATGTAAGAATCTATAGACGGAACATCGCCCACTAATCTGTTTATACAACCACAATGATTCATTTGTATATTGTGTATTATTTTAGCTTTCACAAATTAGGGTGGGTTCACATCTGCGTTCTGGATTCCGTTACGGCTTCCAGTTATAACATGGTTATAACAGAAGATAACCGAACCCATAAGACGGAAGGATGGATCAGTTATGCTGCCCATAGACTTGTATTATGACGGAATGCTATACAGAAGCCTTTAGAAGGCATTCCGTCTTAAAACGAACCTTTCATCAACTTTATGCAGCCCACACTAACAGCAGAATAAAGTAGAGACAGGTGAGTTGATTTCAGCGATCTGTCATTTATAAGTTAACAGTAAGAGGTTGCCGAGAACCAACATGACAATCATTGCAGACTGGGCCTGGAAAAGAGTCCCGTCCCCCTGAGAAGAGTCCTGGTTATTCATGACTTCCTGCTCTCCTGCCCACCTGCTGATGACTGACAGTCTTCTACCTGGTTTTCTCCCTTTTTCTCTGCCAGTCATCAGCAGATGGGTGAGAGAGCAGGAGATTATGGATAACTATGACTCTTCTCAGGGAGATTTGACTCTTTCCAAGGCCTGGGCTGCAATGATTATGATGCTGGTTCTCAGCCACCACTTACTTTTAGCTCATGGTGACACACCGCTGACATCAGCATTTGTCACTATTTTCCTCAGTAAGGTCAGCATAAAGCTGATGACAGGTTCCCTTTAATAGAAGTCTATGGGAATCATAACAGATCCGTCCCGTTTCCGTTATGGAAAACGGAGAAAAAAGTCCTGTCAACAGGATCTGCATAACGGGAACCAGACAGATCCGTTATGATTCCCATAGACTTCAATTAAGACTTCTGTCTTATAGATTCCGTTATTTTCCTTTATAACCAGGATATAATGGAATCCATAACACTGATGTGAACCCATCCTTACAAGATCATGCAGAGTCAGGATCTAGAACACTAGCTCCTAAGGAACGACTTAGGCTACTTTCACACTTGCGTTTGGAGCGGATCCGTCTGGTATCTGCACAGACGGATCCGCACCTATAATGCAAACGCTTAGATCCGTTCGCATTACCATGAAAAAAAAAATATATATATATATATTTTTTTTTTCCTTCATGGTAATGCAAACGGATCCGTTTTGACTTTACATTGAAAGTCAATGGGGGACGGATCCGTTTGAAAATTGAGCCATATAGTGTCAAATTCAAACGGATCCGTCCCCATTGACTTCCATTGTAAGTCTAGACCAGGGGTGCACAACCTTTTCTGGTTGGGGGCCACATTGTCAACCTGAAACAATTCCAAGGGCCGAAAATAATCTTTAAAGGGGTATTACCAAGTGAAATACCCTATTTATGGCATATTGAACATACAGTATATATTCTAAATGTCTAGTTACACTTCTAGTACTCCCATCTAATGGGACAATACATGAAAGATTCATGTAAGCAGCCACAAGACACAGACATACATGTCTGCTACCAGATGGCTGGGGCCGCATAGAATGGTATTGAGGGCCGCATGTGGCCCCCGGGCCGCAGGTTGTGCACCCCTGGTCTAGACGGATCCGTTTGCCTCTGCACAGCCAGGCGGACACCCGAACGCTGCAAGCAGCGTTCAGGTGTCCGCCTGCTGAGTGGAGCGGAGGACAGACGGAGCCAGACTGATGCATTCTGAGCGGATCCGCGTCCACTCAGAATGCATTAGGGCTGGACGGATCCGTTCGGGGCCACTTGTGAGAGCCTTTAAACGGAACTCACAAGCGGACACCCGAACGCTAGTGTGAAAGTAGCCTAAGGGTCCATTCACACGTCCGTTGTTTCTTTCCTGATCTGTTCCGTTTTTTGCGGAACAGATCTGGACCAGATCTGGACCCATTCATTTTCAATGGGTCCTGGAAAAAAATCTGACATTGTGCTGTCCGATTTTTTTCAGGACCCATTGAAAATGAATGGGTCCAGATCTGTTCCGCAAAAAACGGAACAGATCAGGAAAGAAACAACGGACGTGTGAATGGACCCTAATGCAGAACAAACTTTATCAAAATGCATCAAATCCTAGTGCACATAGGACAAAGGATCATAATAGCGTTAGTAAAAAACATAAACCAACCAAGAAAGAACACTGGAAACCCCACTCAAATACGTGATAAACACCCAAACAAACAATCATTATAATCCCTCTAAGAAGCAGATTACTTCTATACAAAAAAAATACACATTTTTTTTTCAAGGTCCTTTTTTTTTTTTAAGCAGTAAAACACAAGAAAAATGACACAAATGTGGTATCGCTGTAATCGCACTAACCCGGAGAATAAAACTAACAGGTCAGTTTTACCGCATACTGAACGCCATAAATACAAAACCCAGAAAAATGAGGGGGAATTGAATTTTCTTCCAGCTCCCCATTACATCATATGCAATATTAAACTTCTGCTGAAAAAAAGCCCTCATAACGCTACGTGAATGGAATAATTTATGGCCCTGGAAAGACAGGGAGTGAAAAACGAAAATGCAAAAATGAAAAACCCTTCCAAGGTGAAATTGATATACAAATAAAACTCGGATAACCCCTTAAAATTTAGATCATATTACTGAGCCATACTGAAAAGCTAACAATTGCATTCTGGTACTAACACATTTCTGCACCATGCCTACGTAAACATTTCTATACAGATAACCTAACCTTCTGACAAAGCAAATATATAAAGAGCCCTTCAGCTACGTCCATTTGTGAGCACCTTAGGCCAAGTTCACACTTCAGTTATTTGATCAGGTATTTCCATCAGTAATTGTAAGCCAATACCAGTAGTGAAGCCTCAGAGATAAGGTATAATGGAAACATCTGCACCTGGTTCTGGCTCACAATCACTGATGGAAATAACTGTAGTGTGAACTTGGCCTTATCTGAAGGCTCCTCACTCCATTCTTCAGTGGGGCTGGGTCTGACCAACCTAGACTAGGAAATAGTATGCAGCAAGTAACAGAGTGAAAGGTCATTGCTATAAAGGGAGAAGTTTTAGAAACAAGCAGCAGCTTTGTATACACAAGGGTACGACCACGCTGCCATGTCACGGATGAGGCCTGGTGCACACGGCTGTTGCCCGGCCGTGGCCGTATTATGGCCCACAAACAGCGAGTCCGCAGTATGCAGGCATCGGCCGTGTGCTCCCCGCAATACGGATGTGGAACCATTCACTTGATGGGTCCACAATCCAGAGCTGCGGAACCCCACAGAAGTACTACTGAGTGTTTCCGTGGTGTTTCTGTCCGTGCACCCGCGAAAAAATAGAACATGTTCTATTTTTTTACAGTGCGGACAGATCACAGACCCATTCAAGTTGAATGGGTCTCGATCTGTCCCGGCCACCACATGTATGTTGCCCGTGCATTGGGGACTGCAAATTGCGGCCGTGTGCATGAGGCCTTATGCTGTGGATTTGCACAGGTTTCATTTAAAGGGAATTGGAACCCACCACATCAGCCCCCAACCACCACAAGTACCTTGTAGTGTTCCTGATCAGGTCTCAATTCATGTCAATCGTAAATGTCTTTTTTAATTTTACAGAAAAATGTTTTTAAATACCCCAAGCGCTGTATGCGAATTGTGGCTCTGAAGTCGAGGGGGTGGCGGAGTTCACGCTACAAGTCCAGCTTGCCGCGTCCCCAGACAGCCTCTTTCCTGGTAAATGACATCTGTAAACCAGCAGACATCTGACACGATGTGCCCTAGATCCTGCAAAAGCGCCATTAGCTATTCTTCTCTATGCCTGTGCAATTTGGCTTAGGGGCTCACTGTGCTGGCGCCTTATGTCAGGACCACGTGTGCCCTGCAACGTGGCGCCTGCGCAGTGAGCCTCTGAAACCAAAGAGACTACATCTGCACAGGTGTCGAGAAGAAGAGCTAATGGCTCTTGCGCTGGATTTTCGAGTGATGATGTCAATCACCAGTGAAGAGGCTGCCTAAGGCTGGGTTCACACCTGAGCGTTTTACAGCGCGTTCCTACGCACTGTAAAACGCTCAACAGGCAAGAACCAATGATTCCCTATGGGAATGGTTCTCACCTGAGCGTTTTACAGTGCGTACGATCGCGCTGTAAAACGCCCGACGCCCCGAGAAGTACATGTGCTTCTTTGGGGCGTCTTGTCGCGCGTTCCCGTACATAGACTTTAGCGGGAACCCGCGACAATGGGCGTTCGCTTGTCTCTGTATGCGCGATTGCAAACGCCCGTACAATCGCGCATACAGAGCGCTCCATCGCGACCGCTCAGGTCTGAACCCAGCGTTAGGGTGAAGCCTGACTTGCAGCGTGAGCTCCAAAGCCCTCTTGACTTGACAATTTGCAAACGGTGCTTAGAGTATATAATAAAAATTTTCTACAAAATGAAAATAACTGGAGATTTAGGCTAGGTCTACATGACTACATTTGTTGCGCGACAATTTTTATAATGGCGGTCTATGGTGTTGCACTGCAACATGGGACAGTCGCAGAAAAATACATCTCAAATGGATTTTTTTTACTGTCGCAGTCGCCGCATGTTGCAGTGCAACACCATAGACTGCCATTATAGACTGCCATTATAAAAATTATCGCGCGACATTGGTGCGACAAAATGTCATGTAGACCTAGCCTTACAGTTAACATTAATAGAGAGTTAATGAAGAAAACTATAAGGTGCTTATGGTGGTGTCAGGTGCCCTTTAAGATCCACATCGTAGGACAATTTACACTGGGGATCCACTTTGCTGGAGCTGGACAAGGCTGTGGACCCGAACCAAGCTTCTCAGCCCAATTATTGTATCTGTTTTGTTCTTCATTTATTTGTTTAGTGAAATACTAACCTTATCCCCAGGTCATATTTCATCTCCTCTATTCCCCAGGATACAATGTTATGCATTTGTTTTGCTACTTGAAACTCTCATCATCTTCTTGTTTGCTAATAAAGGCTGGTGATGCACAGAAAATCTTTCCATGTGACAACAGTTTAGGCATGCATGCAGTACTTTCGTCTCCGCTCCAAAATCATCTTCTGAGCGTAAACCTAACGGACCCCATTATAGTCTATGGGGTCCGTAGGCTCCGCTCGCCTCAGTTATGTGCCCAATCCGTCCTTTCCGTTCTCCTGCTCCTATAACGGAGCAGGAGAACGGAAAGGCTGAACGCTGATGTGAACGAGGCCTTAGTGGCAGTTACATGTGACTACTGACTACAACACAACTCACGCAGTTAGGCCTCATGCACACAGCCATTGCCTGGCCGTGGCCATAT
Organism: Bufo gargarizans; assembly: GCF_014858855.1. Lineage (NCBI taxonomy): Eukaryota > Metazoa > Chordata > Amphibia > Anura > Bufonidae > Bufo > Bufo gargarizans. The sequence goes on from NC_058084.1 coordinate 150,346,684, forward strand.
CGCGGCCCGCAATATGCGGGCACTGCCCGTGTGCTCCCCGCATCACGGATGTGGACCCATTCACTTGAATGGGTCTGCAATCCGGAGCTGAGGTGCTTCCATAGTGTTTCTGTCCGTGCCTCCGCACCGCAAAAAAATAGAACATGCTCTATTTTTTTACGGTGTGGACGGATCACGGACTCGTTGCACGGACAGTGTGCATGAGGTCTTAAAGAGGACCTTTCACGGGTCCTGACATTATCATATAACTAGCGGGTTGTATAGGGCATACTAATGGCATGTTACAGCGCTTTCTAGTTTCACTATGCACTGCTCTGTTCGCCCGCTGTGCCCCTCATATTGGTTTCCTGCCTGGTATGTAAATTCATAGCATCAGTACAGGGAGGAGGAGACAGCTAACCTTCTGGCTGTGACGCTCTCTGTTGCGATTGGACAGCTCACAGCCAGGGAGAAGGAGGCGCCCACTGAAAAAAGCTGGTGTCTCCTCCCTGTACCGATGGTGTGAATTTACATACCAGGCGGGAAACCAATACAGTGGGCACAGCAGGCAAACGGAGCGGCGCAAAGAGAAAATAGTAAGCGCTGTAACATGACTATGTCCTACACAACCCGCTAGTTATATGATAACGTCCAGACCACGGAAAGGTCCTCTTTAAAAGTAAGTTCATATGTGGCAGATAGGCTTCAGATTTCCGTGTGCCGAATCCTCAGCATAAGGCCTCATGCACACGACAGTATTTTTTCACGGTCCGCAAAACGGGGTTCCGTTGTTCCGTGTCAGTTTTTTCTTCCGTGGGTCTTCCTTGATTTTTGGAGGATCCACGGGCATGAAAAATGAAAAAAAAATCTAAGTCACGTTTGCCTTTGAAATGATAGGAAAAAACGGACACGGATCACGGACACGGATGACAATCTTGTGTGCATCCGTGATTTTTCACGGACCCATTGACTTGAATGGGTCCGTGAACCGTTGGCCGTGAAAAAAATAGGACAGGTCATATTTTTTTCACGGCCAGGAAACACGGATCACGGATGCGGCTGCCAAACGGTGCATTTTCCGATTTTTCCACTGACCCATTGAAAGTCAATGGGTCAGTGAAAAAAAACGGAAAACGGCACAACGGCCACGGATGCACACAACGGTCGTGTGCACGAGGCCTTAGGCTACATGCACACGACCGTATGTGTTTTGCAGTCCGCAAATTGCGGATCCGCAAAAAAATTTAAAAAAAGGATGACGTTCCGTATGGCATCAGTTTTTTTTGCGGATCCATTGTAATAATGCCTATCCTTGTCCGCAAACAAGAAAAAAAAAAAAAAATAGGACATGCACTATTCATTGAAATGAATGGGTCCGCATCCTATACGCACAAAAAAAAAAAAAAAAAAAAAAAAATGGACCTTACACGGAAACAAAATACGATCGTGTGCATGAGGCCTAAGGCCTCTTTCACACTACTGTTTTTTGTTTCCGTTTTGCGGGCCGTTTTTTGCGTTCCGTATACGGAACCATTCATTTCAATGGTTCCGCAAAAAAAACGGGATGTACTCCGTATGCATTCCGTTTCCGTATTTCTGTTTTTCCGTTCCGTTGAAAGATAGAACATGTCCTATTATTGCCCGCAAATCACGTTCCGTGGCTCCATTCAAGTCAATGGGTCCGCCCAAAAAACCGTTCTGTTTTGTCTGAACCATCTATTAAAAATGTTATGCCCAGCCCAATTTTTTCTATGTAATTACTGTATACTGTATATGCCATACGGAAAAACGGAACAGAAACACAACGGAAACAAAACAACGGATCCGTGAAAAACGGACCGCAAAACACTGAAATAGCCATACGGTAGTGTGAAAGAGGTCTTATACAGTACCAGCAAATGAAGATGAGATTTTAGGAAATCTCATTCACATACTGCCTGAAAAAAATCAGCAGTTTAAATTGACCTGCGGTGCAGATTTGAGATCTACGGCATTGCAATTCATGTTGCAGACCGACCCCATGGATTTTACCTTTTTGCCATTTCTGCTGCAAAAACCACATGTAATGCACGCTGTTGTGCCGCAGCGTGTTGCGTTTTTTTGCTGCACATGATCTGCAGCAGACTTTTCCCTGTATTTACCATCACGTGTGGATGTATGTACCCTTAGGGCTCATGTACATGAACAAACAGCGAGGCCAGTTTTTTATATAAAAAAAAAGGAAGTTACTTTGTGTGCTTTCCGTTTCTGTATGTCCGTATGTTCATTCAGCAAAAAAATAGAACATGTCCTATTATTGTCCGCATTACGGACAAGGAAAGGACTGTTCTATTAGGGGCCGGCTGCAAAATACAAAATGCACACAGATGTCATCCGTATTTTTTGTGGATGCGTTTTTTGCGGACCGCAAAATACATACAGTCGTGTGCATGAGATCTTGTGCAGTTTTTTTTTTTTACTTGGAAAAAGTGGAATAGGTGCTTTATAATAGTGCGCTCAATCTTACCATATTCCTCAATCTAAAACTGGCTGCCTGCACCCACCACTAGAGGGAGCTCAATGCATAAGATTGTATACAGTTACCAGCAATAACACTAAAAAAAACTATAAATAATTTATTTGCACTAAGCTCCCCCTGGTAGTGAATGCTGGAAAATTCTGTAAATCTATGTCAATAACAGGAGCAGTTCAGGGCAGGGACACCCTCTCCATCAGTCCCCACAGCAGTCGCTTAGGCTACTATCACACTAGCGTTTTCAATTCCGCTATTGAGATCCATCAAGGCTATGTTGCAGATAATACAACCGGATCCGTTCATGACGGATGCATGCAGTTATATTATTGTAACTGAAGCATTTTTGCAGATCTATGACGGATCCGCAAAAAACGCTAGTGTGAAAGTAGCCTTAGGCTACATGCACACAACCTTATGTGTTTTGCGGTGCGCAAATTGCAGATCCGCCAAAAAATAAAACCGGAAGACATCTGTATGCCATCCGTTTTTTGGTTTTTTTTGCGGATCCATTGTAACAATGCCTAAAACGGACTAGAATAGGACATGTTCTATTTTTTTGCAGGGCTACAGAACGGACATTCGGATGCAGGTAGCACGGACACGGAAACAAAATACGTTCGTGCGCATGAGGCCTAAGGCTACTTTCACACTGGCGTTTCTGGGTCCGCTTGTGAGATCCGTTTCAGGGCTCTCACAAGCGGTCCAAAACGGATCAGTTAAGCCCCAATGCATTCTAAATGGATAAGGATCCGTTCAGAATGCATCAGTTTGGCTGCATTTGGTCTCCATTGCGTTTTTTAGGCGGTCACTAAAACACAGCTTGCAGCGTTTTGGTGTCCGTCTGACGATGCAGAGCCAAACGGATCCGTCCTGACTTACAATGTAAGTCAATGGGGACGGATTCGTTTTTCACTGACACAATATGGTGCAATTGAAAACGGATCCGTCCCCCATTGACTTTCAGTGTAAGTCAAGACGGATCCGTTTTGACTTAGACTTTTTTTGGATGAATAATGTAAACGGATCCGTTCTGAACAGATACAAGCGTTTGCATTATTGGTGCGGATCCGTCTGTGCAGATACAAGACGGATCCGCACCCAACGCCAGTGTGAAAGTAGCCTTAGCCTGCCTCCATGGTGCACCCTCATAGTGGCTGTCAGGTTTCTATCACAGTGCCCTGTATTTTACCATTAAAAACCTCAGTTATGGCAGAATCTGCAACAAAGGCTCCCACAGAATTCGAGGCAGGTGTAAACAGCAGCCTTAGGCCCCCTGCACACGAACGTCTGCGCCCAGTGGTCGTGGTGCGATCCGCTAAAAATGCGGGCCGCAATGCACGAGCACAGTCTGTGGTGCAGCCACAGCGGATCGCGGACCCATTCACTTGAATGGGTCAGTGATCTGGCTGTACCGCAAAAAGATAGAACATGTCCTATCTTTTTGCGGAACGGAAGTACGGGAGGAAACCCCACGGAAGCACTCCGTAGGGTTCCGTTCCATGCTTCCAGTCCGCATCTCCAGATTTGCGGACCCATTCAAGTGAATGGGTCCACATCCGTGATGCGGAATGCCCACAGAACGGCACCCGTGTATTGCAGATCCGCAAGTGCAGTCCGCAATACGGCAACGGGAAGCACACGTTCGTGTGCAGGGGGCCTTAAAGGGTTTGTACACCTCCTGAGGCAATTTATGTTTACGATTGCATTTTACTAATTTTTGGCTAAAAATCATATTTTCAATCGGCCTTTATTAAAATATTGAGCAATTCTGTCACAAAGGGTTAACTGTGTGACTGGAACTTTCATTTTCACTTTGTGCAAGTCATGTAATAAACCTCATCTCTAAGGCCCCTTTCACATGAGTGTGACAGATTAAATACAGATGCGTTCAGTGAAACTCGCACCATTTTGCAAGCAAGTTCAGTCAGTTTTGTCTGCGATTGCGTTCAGGTTTTTTCCGCACATGTGCAATGCGTTTTGATGCGTTTTTAAGGCGCGTGATAAAAAAACTGAAGGTTTACAAACATCTCTTAGCAACCATCAGTGAAAAACGCATCGCATCCGCACTTGCTTCCGGATGCGATGCGTTTTTCACAGAAGCCCCATTCACTTCTATGGGGCTAGGACTGCGTGAAAAATGCTGAATATAGAAAATGCTGCGTTTTTCACACAACGCAGAAGTGATGTGTGAAAATCCAAGCTCATGTGCACAGACCCATTGGGTCAGGATTCAGTGCGGGTGCTACCAAGAGAGTAGTGGATGCATGGAATATAGTGTTGAGCGAACTTGTGTTTTAAGTTCGGCGTCTAAAGTTCGGGTTATCTAAGTATCCTGTTATGGATTCCACTACCACGGACCATAACAGAATTTAGAATCCATAACGGGATACTTCGATAACCTGAAATCGAACTTTAGACGCCAAAATTAAAACACAAGTTCGCTCAACACTAACCCTGGGTTCACACCTGAGCGTTTCTGAGACGCGCGTATTTGTCGCGCGTTTTTTGCAATAGTAAACGCGCGTTTGTGTGATTGACTGCAGTGTTGTCCAATGAGTCTATGGCCAAAACGTGCGACAAACGCCCCCAAAAAAAGCTCAAGAACTTGTAAAACGCCCGACGCATTAACAGCGCGTTCAAACGTGCTGTGAAACGCTCAAGTGTGAACCAGGGCCATAGGGAAGCATTAGTTTTCACGTGTTGAGCGTTTTACAGCGCGTTTTACAGCGCGTTTAAACGCGCTGTAAAACGCTCAGGTGTGAACTTAGGGTAATGGAATAGCTTCCTGCAGAAGTGGTAGCTGCAAATACAGTGAAGGAGTTTAAGCATGCATGGGATAGGCATAAGCCGATCCTTCATATAAGATAGGGCCAGGGGCTATCCATAGTATTTAGTATATTGGGCAGACTAGATGGGCCAAATGGTTCTTATCTGCCGACACATTCTATGTTTCACGTCACGCATTGCACCCGCGCTGAAAACTCGCTCGTGTGAAAGGGGCCTAACTAGGTCATAAACACTTATATAATCAGTAACATAAGAGCAGAGATAAGGAGTCCTTCAGCTCCCCATCTGATGGAAAATCCACAGGTTGCTACTACAGCATCCCCGCTATGTACACAAAAAAAGACTCCATATTTTTAATAAAGAACAATTGAAAAAAAACAACAACATTTTAGCTCAAATTAAGTACATAAATTACTATACTTACATAAAGTAGTATAATAATTACATAAATTACTCTAATTCAAAAAAAATCACCCCAAAAGTGTACATAGCCATTAAAGGGGTTATCCAAGACTTATAGTGCCCCAGCCCCTCACACAGATTGTACTTACCTCGCTCCCTGACACCCGCGTTGAGACTCCCTAGCCTCACAGGTGACACTAGGGAGGCTTGTTCCCATAATAACCTGCTATCGGCTGCCCACCATCCATGTCTTGATCCGTGTGGCAGAAGCGAGACAGGTGCCAATCCGTGTGAGGGGTTCAGGCATATGGGGGGCATTATGGGTCTTGGATAACCCCTTTAAATGTGCCTGCTGGTTAATGAAGCCGTGGGGCATGCCTTCTGTGGTACTTTATGTAGTGAAAGCAAAAGCTGGGCTTCCCCTTTTGCAGCTTTGAGTGAGAACAGCCTGAGAGGCTCAGTTAAAAACCGCATGTAAAAATGAAACGCACTTGCAGTTGTGACTAATGGGAAACAGGCAGAGAGATAGGGAGTAAAGCAGCAGCCGACCTATGTCCCCGGTCACTACCACAACAGGACCCCCATTCAACACCACATAACCGCGCCCCCTAGCGTCCCGTCCACACTGGCGCCCGTTAAAGACGCATACAATTAGAGATTGAAAATCCTACCCGACAACCTACCGCTGTAAGGTCACTTCACGAGCGCTACCTGCAGCATCAGCGGCCGGCGATACCGGCAGCAGAGTGTAGGCGTCGCTCTCCTCCTACACTACAGGTCCAGGCGTGGGCGGGGCTAGTGAAACCGCCTGCGTTGATTGGCTGAAGGGAGCTTTTAACGTTAGAGGCACGGCCGCGTTCTTCACTGGGGTCAGGATAGGATTTGGGGATACGCTATGCGCTCATTTGCATAGCCTCCTTCTGGTGCTCGGACTGTGAGGGGAGCGCGGCTACTCTTCGGTTAGGGAGGAGGGAGACTCCCGCACACAGTGGAGGAATGCGCACAGGCTGCCTTCTGGCCTACTGTGTCTTCTGTGAAAGTTCATCCCTGGTGCCTTAAAGGGGAAATCCAGTTGTAACGTTGGAGTTGGTAGAACCAGGGCTTGGATTCAAATTTTCAATAACCGGTTCCCTACCTCGCTAAAGTTTGCTTACAAGACCCCTGCGTCACAGACAGTTACCCCCTAAATAAAACCATTACAATTACCCCAAAAACATATGAACCCCTTCATGACCTGGCAATTTTATTTTTTATTTTTTCGTTTTTCATTCCCAGCCTTCCCAAAGCCAAAACTTTTTTATTTTTCCATTCACATAGCCACATGAGACCTGTGTGAAGTTGGCACCCCATGTTCTTAAATTTCAAAAAGAAATACACCATTCGTTTGTGCTGGTTTGTGCTGCAAAAATGAACGTTTGTGCCGGTTCGGTTCCTGAGATATTGCGCGTTAGATTTTTATGAAACCCCGCCCATTTTCCACCCCATGTTCTTAAATTTCAAAAAGAAATACACCATTCGTTTGTGCTGCGTTTGTGCTGCAAAAATGAACGTTTGTGCCGCTTTGGTTTCCGAGATATTGCGCACTTGATTTTCTGAAACCCCGCCCATTTTCCACCCCATGTTCTTAAATTTTAAAAATAAATACACCATTCGTTTGTGCTGCGTTTGTGCTGGTTTGTGCTGCAAAAATGAACGCTTGCGCCGCTTTGGTTTCCGAGATATTGCGCGCTTGATTCGCTGAAACCCCGCCCACTTTCCACCCCATGTTTTTAAATTTCAAAAAGAAATACACCATTCGTTTGTGCTGCGTTTGTGCTGGTTTGTGCTGCATAAATGAACGTTTGTGCCGGTTCGGTTCCTGAGTTATTGCGCGTTAGATTTTTATGAAGCCCCGCCCATTTTCCACCCCATGTTCTTAAATTTCAAAAAGAAATACACCATTCGTTTGTGCTGCGTTTGTGCTGGTTTGTGCAGCAAAAATTAACGTTTACGCTGCTTTGGTTTCCGAGATATTGCGCGCTCGATTTGCTGAAACCCCGCTCACTTTCCACCCCATGTTCTTAAATTTCAAAAATAAATACACCGTTCGTTTGTGCTGCGTTTGTGCTGGTTTGTGCTGCAAAAATTAACGTTTGCGCCGCTTTGGTTTCCGAGATATTGCGCGCTTGATTTGCTGAAACACCGCCCACTTTCCACCCCATGTTTTTAAATTTAAAAAAGCAATACACCATTCGTTTGTGCTACGTTTGTGCTGGTTTGTGCTGCAAAAATTAACATTTGCGCCGCTTTGGTTTCCGAGATATTGCGCGCTCGATTTGCTGAAACCCCGCCCACTTTCCACCCCATGTCTTTAAATTTCAAAAAGAAATACACCATTCGTTTGTGCTGCGTTTGTGCTGGTTTGTGCAGCAAAAATTAATGTTTGCGCCGCTTTGGTTTCCGAGATATTGCGCTCGATTTGCTGAAACCCCGCCCACTTTCCACCCCATATTCTTACATTTCAAAAATAAATACACCATTCGTTTGTGCTGCGTTTGTGCTGGTTTGTGCTGCAAAAATTAACGTTTGCGCCGCTTTCGTTTCCGAGATATTGCGCGCTTGATTTGCTGAAACCCCGCCCACTTTCCACCCCATGTTTTAAAATTTCAAAAAGAAATACACCATTCGTTTGTGCTGCGTTTGTGCTGGTTTGTGCTGCAAAAATTAACGTTTGCGCCGCTTTGGTTTCCGAGATATTGTGCGCTTGATTTGCTGAAACCCCGCCCACTTTCCACCCCATGTTTTTAAATTTCAAAAAGAAATACACCGTTCGTTTGTGCTGCAAAAATGAACGTTTGCGCCGCTTTGGTTTCCGAGATATTGCGTGCTTGATTTGATTAAACCCCTCCCACTTTCCACCCCATGTTTTTAACCCTGACTCTAGACCCCCCAGGTGTCCTGCAGCTTGCCCCCCTCCCGCCCCCTTTCACAACTTTTTTTGGGGCACAAGCATATTTTTATTTTTTTGCGTACACTGACTGTGGCCGGGACTCTTAGCGTCACTGTTAGCGCATCGCACGCCCCACCGCTGATCAACTTCGGACGGTTGATCAGCGAGTTTGAATAAAAAAAAAAATCACATTTTTGGGCCTTTTTTTTATTTTTTTGTCTGTAAGGTTTAGGGTAAGTTCCCGAACACCCGTCCCCCCACACACACGCACACCAAATAAAGTTTATCACACACACACACTCCCCTATGGCCTGCCGGATGTTCTAGGCGGCATATGCCCAGCTTGCCTCCGAGTCCGAGAGCCCCAGTGAGGACGAGGATAACCCCTCTTTCCTTTTGTCATCCGCGTCCTCCTCATCATCTAGCAATGATGATGAGACCCCAAGGCGGCGGAGACGCCGCCAGGTGGAGCAAGGAGACCGCCATGCTAGGGACCCTGTGGCCCACACTAGTACGAGAAGCTCTGGGGCTCGTACTAGTTTTCCGGCCCACCAGTTAAGACCACCGGAGCCCCCTACCGGTGAACTTGTCTGGTATACCCCAGAGCGTTTTGAGCCTGTGATTCCTGATTTTGTAGGCCAACCAGGAATCCAGATTTCCACAGTGGGCTTCACTGAATGCGACTACTTTAGTCTTTTTCTCAGTGACCCCTTTGTGAATCTGATGTTGGAGCAGACGAACCTGTACGCCCCACAGTTCATTGCTCAACATCCGGGCTCCTTTTTGGCTAGGCCCGGTGGCTGGACTCCGGTCTGTGTAGCCAAGATGAGGACGTTTTGGGGCCTCGTGCTGCATATGGGCCTAGTCAAGAAACCTAGTGTCAGGCATTACTGGAGTGGGGACGTCCTATACCAGACCCCACTTTACAATTATGCAGATAATGCAGCATGTCCCCCCCAAGGTGATCCTGCCTATGACCGCCTGTACCAAATCAAGTCGGTCATCGATCACTTTGGGGCCAAATTTGTGCAGGTTTATGTACCTGGAAGGGAAGTCGCGGTTGATCATTGCTTTCAAGGGGAGACTCATTATCCGCCAGTATGTTCCCTCTAAGCGGGCGAGGTATGGCGTGAAGCTGTACAAACTTTGTGAGAGTACCTCAGGGTGCACTTACAAGTTTTGTGTGTACGAGGGGCGAGATTCCCGTATTCAACCCCCAGAATATCCCCCCACTCTGGGTGTTAGCGGGAAACTTGTGTGGGACCTTATGCACCCACTGCTAGATAAGGGTTACCGCCAGATCCACGTTCGCTTGTGGGACTGTGCGGAAAAATCAACGCGGCCTCCCTGCCCACCCTCTCCAGGTACCTATCCCTAGGGGTGCGACCCATGCACTTACCAGTGGAAACCTGTTGCTGGTCAGGTATAAGGACAAGAGGGATGTCCTTATGCTGTCCACAATTCACGGTAACGGCATCACCCCTGTCCCTGTGCGAGGTACCGCAGCAGCGGTCCTCAAGCCTGATTGCATCGTCGACTACAATCGGTATATGGGAGGAGTTGATCTCCCTGATCAAGTCCTCAAGCCATATAACGCCATGCGCAAAACCCGGGCATGGTATAAAAAAGTTGCGGTCTGCTTGGTGCAGGTTGCCTTGTACAACTCTTTTGTGCTGTCCCAGAGTGCTGGCAGCACAGGGACATTCCTTCTGTTCTATGAGGCAGTCCTCAAGGACCTGATCTTTTCTGACCGGGAAAGAGCAGGCCAGAGTACCTCGGGAACTGGAGGCGCCCGGATCGTCCCTGGCCAACACTTTCCAGGTGTGGTCCCCCATACTGGAAAGAAGGGCGGACCCAAAAAAGGTGCAGAGTGTGTCACAAGAGGGGGATACGGAAGGACACCACTACTCAGTGTGACACGTGCCCCGATCATCCGGGCCTCTGCATTATTGGTTGCTTCAAGGAGTACCACACTTCCATGGAGTACTAAATTTATGTTCCCCTTCCCCATTTTAGCCACTGACAATCGGATATAAAACTATGGGGATACTAGTATAAAAGTTATCCACGTGCAGGTGGTAGCCCTTATCTAGCAGTGGGTGCATAAGGTCCCACACAAGTTTCCCGCTAACACCCAGAGTGGGGGAACCTTCTGGGGGTTAAATACGGGAATCTCGCCCCTCGGACACACGAAATTTGTAAGTGCACCCTGAGGTACTCTCACAAAGTTTGTACAGCTTCACGCCATACCTCCTCCGCTTAGAGGGAACATACTGGCGGATAATGAGTCTCCCCTTGAAAGCAATGAGAGACTCATCAATCGCGACTTCCCTTCCAGGTACATAGACCTACACAAATTTGGCCCCAAAGTGATCGATGACCGGCCTGATTTTGTACAGGCGGTCATAGGCAGGATCACCTTGGGGGGGGGACATGCTGCATTATCTGCATAATTGTAAAGTGGGTTCTGGTAGAGGACGTCCCCACTCCAGTAATGCCTGACACTAGGTTTCTTGACTAGGCCCATATGCAGCACGAGGCCCCAAAACGTCCTCATCTTGGCTGCACTGACCGGCGTCCAGCCACCGGGCCTAGCCAAAAAGGAGCCCGGATGTTGAGCAATGAACTGTGGGGCGTACAGGTTCGTCTGCTCCAACATCAGATTCACAAAGGGGTCACTAAAAAAAAGACTAAAGTAGTCGCATTCAGTGAAGCCCACTGTGGAAATCTGGATTCCTGGTTGGCCTACAAAATCAGGAATCACAGGCTCAAAACGCTCTGGGGTATACCAGACAAGTTCACCGGTAGGGGGCTCCGGTGGTCTTAACTGGTGGGCCGGAAAACTAGTACGAGCCCCAGAGCTTCTCGTACTAGTGTGGGCCACAGGGTCCCTAGCATGGCGGTCTCCTTGCTCCACCTGGCGGCGTCTCCGCCGCCTTGGGGTCTCATCATCATTGCTAGATGATGAGGAGGACGCGGATGACAAAAGGAAAGAGGGGTTATCCTCGTCCTCACTGGGGCTCTCGGACTCGGAGGCAAGCTGGGCATATGCCGCCTAGAACATCCGGCAGGCCATAGGGGAGTGTGTGTGTGTGATAAACTTTATTTGGTGTGCGTGTGTGTGGGGGGACGGGTGTTCGGGAACTTACCCTAAACCTTACAGACAAAAAAATAAAAAAAGGCCCAAAAATGTGATTTTTTTTTTTATTCAAACCCGCTGATCAACCGTCCGAAGTTGATCAGCGGTGGGGCGTGCGATGCGCTAACAGTGACGCTAAGAGTCCCGGCCACAGTCAGTGTATGCAGAAAAAAAAAAAATATATGCTTGTGCCCCAAAAAAAGTTGTGAAAGGGGGCGGGAGGGGGGCAAGCTGCAGGACACCTGGGGGGTCTAGAGTCAGGGTTAAAAACATGGGGTGGAAAGTGGGAGGGGTTTTAATCAAATCAAGCATGCAATATCTCGGAAACCAAAGCGGCGCAAACGTTCATTTTTGCAGCACAAACCAGCACAAACGCAGCACAAACGAACGGTGTATTTCTTTTTGAAATTTTCAAACATGGGGTGGAAAGTGGGCGGGGTTTCAGCAAATCAAGTGGCAATATCTCGGAAACCAAAGCGGCGCAAACGTTCATTTTTGTGGCACCAGCGCAGCACAAACGAATGGTGTATTGCTTTTTGAAATTTAAAACATGGGGTGGAAAGTGGGCGGGGTTTCAGCAAATCAAGCGCGCAATATCTCGGAAACGAAAGCGGCGCAAACGTTCATTTTTGCGGCACAAACCAGCACCAGCGCAGCACAAACGAACGGTGTATTGCTTTTTGAAATTTAAAAACATGGAGTGGAAAGTGGGCGGGGTTTTAGCAAATCAAGCGCACAATATCTCGGAAACCAAAGCGGCGCAAACGTTAATTTTTGCAGCACAAACCAGCACAAACGCAGCACAAACGAACGGTGTATTTATTTTTGAAATGTAAGAACATGGGGTGGAAAGTGGGCGGGGTTTCAGCAAATCGAGCGCAATAGCTCAGAAACCAAAGCGGCGCAAACATTAATTTTTGCGGCACAAACGCAGCACAAACGAATGGTGTATTTATTTTTGAAATTAAAAACATGGGGTGGAAAGTGGGTGGGGTTTCAGCAAATCAAGCGCGCAATATCTCGGAAATGAAAGCGGCGCAAACGTTCATTTTTGCAGCGCAAACCAGCACAAACGCAGCACAAACGAACGGTGTATTTATTTTTGAAATTTAAGAACATGGGGTGGAAAGTGGGCGGGGTTTCAGCAAATCGAGCGCAATATCTCGGAAACCAAAGCGGCGTAAACGTTCATTTTTGCAGCACAAACGCAGCACAAACGAATGGTGTATTGCATTTTGAAATTTAAGAACATGGGGTGGAAAATGGGCGGGGCTTCATAAAAATCTAACGCGCAATATCTCAGGAACCGAACCGTCACAAACGTTCAATTTTGTGGCACAAACCAGCACAAACGCAGCACAAACGAATGGTGTATTTCTTTTTGAAATTTAAGAACATGGGGTGGAAAATGGGCGGGGTTTCAGCAAATCAAGCGCGCAATATCTCGGAAACCAAAGCGGCGCAAACGTTCATTTTTGCAGCACAAACCAGCACAAACGCAGCACAAACGAATGGTGTATTTCTTTTTGAAATTTAAGAACATGGGGTGGAAAATGGGCGGGGCTTCATAAAAATCAAGCGCGCAATATCTCAGGAACCGAACCGGCACAAACGTTCATTTTTGCGGCACAAACCAGCACAAACGCAGCACAAACGAATGGTGTATTTCTTTTTGAAATTTAAGAACATGGGGTGCCAACTTCACACAGGTCCACATGAGGGCTTGTTTTTCGCGGGACAAGTACTTTCTAGTGGCACCACCATTTACAGTTGCATACGATGTAGTGGGAAGCGGGGGGGGGGGGATCCAAATGGGGAGGAATAATAAAAAAAATACACAATTCCGCTGCAGTTTTATAGGTTTTGTTTTTACAGCATTTCCTATGGAGTAAAACCGACCTATTATTTTTATTCTCTGGGTCAGTATGATGACAACATTACCACATATGTATAGTTTTTCTTGCGTTTTAAGGGCTTGTGCACACAAACGTATTTTTGGTCTGTGTCTGTTCCGTTATAGACAAGGATAGGACTATTCTAATAGTGGCCGGCCAGAAAACACTAACGGTCATGTGCATGAGTCCCAATACTGAAAAAAAAAAGTAAAAACTGGGAAAAAATAAAATAAAAAATTCTTTGCATCGTTATATTCTGACCCCGATAACTGTTTTATTTTTGTGTGTACAGAGCTGTTGGGGCTTATTGTTTGTGGGGCAATCTACTATTCATTGATATTGTGGAATGTGTATGACTTTTTGATCACTTTTTATTAAATTTTTTGTGAGAGGTGAAGCTCCAAAAAAAACAGCAAATCAGCCATTTTTTTATTTTTTTTCTGTTTCGCCGTTTGCCATAAATGTTTTATATTTTAATAGTACGGTCATTTTCACACACGGTGATACCAAAGATGTTTATTTTTTACTTGGTTATGTATTTTTATTTTCCTTCTTTACTGTAGCCCAGCCACGCTGGTGTTGATGTATGCTCTACCAGCAAAGGCCAACAGAGGGTCCTTTTGAACTCCATTGGTCCTGTTATTGGAGTTTTTTTTTTTACGCTGTATGGAATTAACAGTCTGCTTAGCTATTTCATTCAGAGGCATTAAAGGGGTTGACCAGGTTCAGAGTTGAACCCGGACATACCAATATTTTCACCCAGGCAGCCCCCCTGATATTGGCGTCAGAGCATCTCATGCTTCGATGCGCTTCCTTGACCTGTGCTAGATCGCGCAGGGCACGGGCTCTTTTGTTTACAACAACACGCTGCTGGGCAGAAGCTTCCGCCCAGCAGTGTGTTCGGTGACGTCACCAGCTCTTATGGGAGTGCTTTAGTGCTGCCCTAGCCGTTTTACTGGCTAGGGCAGCGCTAAAGCCCGTCCATCAGTGCCTGTGATGTCACCATGTTTCCTGGCAGCCCCATGGAGAGCCCCGGTACCGGAACTCCTAAAAATGCCTTTGCCCTGCGCAACTAAGCGCAGGGCAAAGGAGAGCATCAGAGCATGAACTGCTCCGATGCTCAAGTCAGGGGGGCTGCCTGGGTGAAAATTGAGGTATGTCGAACCCGGACAACCCCCTTAAGTAAAAAAAAAAAAACATATACTGTGCAGTATGGTTTTTTCCTAACATGGGAGTGTATGCATATACAATGCGTTAAGAAAGTCTTCAGACCCTTTCACTTTTTTCACATTTTGTTATGGTGCAGCCTTGTGCTAAACTAAGAAGAAATTGTCCACCCATCAATCTGCTCTCAATATCCCATAAAGAGAAAGTAAAAACATAATTTTAGAAATGTTTGCAAATGTATTAAAAAGGAAAAACTGAAATTTTGCATGAAAATAAGTATTCAGACAAAAATTTTGGGACCCTTTTCTTGATCATGTTTGAGAGTTATACACCTTGTTTGGAGTCCACCAGTGGTAAATTCAGTTGACTATGATTTGGACAGAAACAACCCTGTGTATATAACCCTGTCTCTTTTTTTTTTATTTTTTTAAGAAAAACCACCTGTCTGCTGACATACTGGGTAACTTCTGTCACTGTGAGATAGAGAGCATCCTGACCAACTATGTTACAGTTTGGTATGGGAATTGCTCTGTTGCTGACCGCAAGGCACTGCAGTGGGTGGTGAAAACCGCCCACTTCCTGCCATTGAGGATGTTCACAAGAAGAGATGTCTACGTCGGGCACCCATCATTCTTAGGGACTCCTCTCATCCTGCCAATAAACTCTTCCAGTTACTTCCTTTAAGAAGGCGCTACAGGAACCTTCAGACTAAAACCAGCAGATTTAGGAACAGTTTCTTCCCCACAGCTGTCAGCCTACTGAACTCAGTCCCCTTCTGAACCTTTTCATCCACACTCACTTAACCCTCTACACTCCTCCTCTCCTCCATTCTTCTCAATGACCATGATCATGACGGTCATTCATTCTCAACATTCACTGTATGTTCACATTGGTTACTGCTATAGTTAGGACACTGTCATAGCATCAGTCTCTGTTATAGCACGTACTTGCACTTATAGTACGTACACTTACATTGGTCACTATTATAGTCTGTTCATAGTGCTATTCTTCCACTTCTGGAGCTATATTCATAGCATTCTGCAGATCTGTTTACCATACATCTGTAAATTTGTATATACGTAGCACATCTGTATACTTGTTCATAGTAAATCTGTATATTTGCCATCTGTATAGCAATACAGGGAGTGCAGAATTATTAGGCAAGTTGTATTTTTGAGGATTAATTTTATTATTGAACAACAACCATGTTCTCAATGAACCCAAAAAACTCATTAATATCAAAGCTGAATATTTTTGGAAGTAGTTTTTAGTTTGTTTTTAGTTTGTTTTTAGTTTTAGCTATTTTAGGGGGATATCTGTGTGTGCAGGTGACTATTACTGTGCATAATTATTAGGCAACTTAACAAAAAACAAATATATACCCATTTCAATTATTTATTTTTACCAGTGAAACCAATATAACATCTCAACATTCACAAATATACATTTCTGACATTCAAAAACAAAACAAAAACAAATCAGTGACCAATATAGCCACCTTTCTTTGCAAGGACACTCAAAAGCCTGCCATCCATGGATTCTGTCAGTGTTTTGATCTGTTCACCATCAACATTGCGTGCAGCAGCAACCACAGCCTCCCAGACACTGTTCAGAGAGGTGTACTGTTTCCCCTCCTTGTAAATCTCACATTTGATGATGGACCACAGGTTCTCAATGGGGTTCAGATCAGGTGAACAAGGAGGCCATGTCATTAGATTTTCTTCTTTTATACCCTTTATTGCCAGCCACGCTGTGGAGTACTTGGACGCGTGTGATGGAGCATTGTCCTGCATGAAAATCATGTTTTTCTTGAAGGATGCAGACTTCATCCTGTACCACTGCTTGAAGAAGGTGTCTTCCAGAAACTGGCAGTAGGACTGGGAGTTGAGCTTGACTCCATCCTCAACCCGAAAAGGCCCCACAAGCTCATCTTTGATGATACCAGCCCAAACCAGTACTCTACCTCCACCTTGCTGGTGTCTGAGTCGGACTGGAGCTCTCTGCCCTTTACCAATCCAGCCACGGGCCCATCCATCTGGCCCATCAAGACTCACTCTCATTTCATCAGTCCATAAAACCTTAGAAAAATCAGTCTTGAGATATTTCTTGGCCCAGTCTTGACGTTTCAGCTTGTGTGTCTTGTTCAGTGGTGGTCGTCTTTCAGCCTTTCTTACCTTGGCCATGTCTCTGAGTATTGCACACCTTGTGCTTTTGGGCACTCCAGTGATGTTGCAGCTCTGAAATATGGCCAAACTGGTGGCAAGGGGCATCTTGGCAGCTGCACGCTTGACTTTTCTCAGTTCATGGGCAGTTATTTTGCGCCTTGGTTTTTCCACACGCTTCTTGCGACCCTGTTGACTATTTTAAATGAAACGCTTGATTGTTCGATGATCACGCCTCAGAAGCTTTGCAATTTTAAGAGTGCTGCATCCCTCTGCAAGATATCTCACTATTTTTGCCTTTTCTGAGCCTGTCAAGTCCTTCTTTTGACCCATTTTGCCAAAGGAAAGGAAGTTGCCTAATAATTATGCACACCTGATATAGGGTGTTGATGTCATTAGACCACACCCCTTCTCATTACAGAGATGCTAATGCTAAGAGATCACCTAATATGCTTAATTGGTAGTAGGCTTTCGAGCCTATACAGCTTGGAGTAAGACAACATGCATAAAGAGGATGATGTGGTCAAAATACTCATTTGCCTAATAATTCTGCACTCCCTGTATAGAACAGTTCATCTGTATATATGTATACGGATGTAGTAGAGTTAACACACATGCTTTATGAGACGTGTTTTCTAAACTAAATGCGTTAAGCAAACACCTTTAGGCTGGTTTCACACGGGCGTTGCGGAAAAATGTGCGGGTGCGTTGCGGAAACACCCGCGATTTTTCCGCGCGAAACATTGTAATGCGTTTTGCACTCGCGTGAGAAAAATCGCGCATGTTTGGTACCCAAACCCGAACTTCTTCACAGAAGTTCGGGCTTGGGATTGATGTTCTGAAGATTCTATTATTTTCCCTTATAACATGGTTATAAGGGAAAATAATAGCATTCTGAATACAGAATGCTTAGTATAATAGCGCTGGAAGGGTTAAAAAAAATAAAAAAGTTAACTTACCTTATCCCCATGATCGTGTAGATCCCGGTCTGTTCTTTAGCTGTGGGCTGAATGACCTTTGGTGATGTCAGATCACATGCTCCAATCACATGGTCCATCACCATGGTGATGGAGCATGTGATCTGACATCACCACAGGTCCTTTAGCCACAGCTAAAGAACAGACTGACCGGGAACTAGGCGATCATGGGGATAAGGCGAGTTAACTTTTTTTTTTTTTTTAACCCTCCCAGCAATATTATACTATGCATTCTGTAGTCAGAATGCTATTATTTTCCCTTATAACCATGTTATAAGGGAAAATAATACAGTAAATAGACTGTCACCTAGAACCCATGCGTGGAAATCGCACCGCATCCGCACTTGCTTGCGGATGCTTGCGATTTTCACGCAACCCCATTCATTTCTATAGGGCCTGCGTTACGTGAAAAACGCAGAATATAGAACATGCTGCGATTTTCACGCAACGCATAAGTGATGCGTGAAAATCACAGCTCATGTGCACAGCCCCATAGAAATAAATGGGTCAGGATTCAGTGCGGGTGCAGTGCGTTCAACTCACGCATCGCACCCGCGCGGAAATCTCGCCCGTGTGAAAGGGGCCTTAATTGCTTTTTAATGGCTTTTGTTTCAAGATTACGCGATGAGTTAAGAAATTTGAGTTGAGTTTGTGTGTTAACCCTGCTATATCTGTACATCAGCACATCTGCATATATGTATACATCAGTACATCTGTATATTTGCTCTCTATATAGCAATATAAACACCTGTATACTTAACTTATTTGTACATAATATGCACATGACTATTCCTACTTTCTACACTCTCCTTATCTGTATATAATTTGTTTTTTTTTATTGCACTTGCTGCTCTTTGCACTTCTGATTAGATGCAAACTGTATTTCGTTACCCTGTATTTATACATGTGTAATGACAATAAAGTTGAATCAAATCAAATCAAATAGGATCTTACAGCTGCAATGTATAACAGAGCAAAAACCAAGCCATCAAGAGGAAAGACCTGCCTGTAGAGATCAGAAACAGGATTGTGTGGAGGCACAAATCTGGAGAAGGGTAGAAAAAAAATTCTACCCCACGGAAAGTTCCCATAATTCTTAAGTGGAAGAAGTTTGGAACAACCAGGACTCTTTCTAGAGCTGGCTTCCCAACAAAGTAATCGGGGGAAACAGCCTTGGTAAGAGAGGCGACAAAGAACCCAATGGTCAGTCTAGCTGAGCTCCAAAGATCCTGCGTGCAGATGGAAGAAACTTACAGAAGGTCAACATCACTACAGCACTCCACCAGTCTTGGCCAGAAAGAAGCCTCTCTTCGGTAAAAGGCATATGAAAGTTTGCAAAAAAGCACATAAAGGACTCTCAGACTGTAAGAAACAGATTCCTTGTTCTGAGGATGCAGTACCTCTGGAATAGGGTACTTGCAAACTGTTCTAATGTAATGTAATGTAATATGTTATAACGTACCTGCATATCTTTGTATGAATAAGCCGGGATTTATAACCGTGAGTGTTGGACTTTGTGTTGGACCCGCCTCTATTTCACTCCAGTGATAGTGGAGGAAGTGAGAGGAAGCTACATGTGCTCACTCCTCGGAGAACTAGACCTTCATCCCTGAGAGATATACGGAGAGAAAATCATCTATACTTCACAATACTCTAGGAAAAGAAAAAAGAATGAACTAGAAGCTCCAGAATCTGCCAACTGACTTGCTGCCAGAAACAACCTTCCCTGCGCTTCTCTGTTAGTAAGTACAGGGGAGAGCAGGAATCAGGGCTTCTGATGCTTAGCACATACAGTTAGGTCCATATATATTTGGACAGAGACAAAATGTTTCTAATTTTTGTTCTGTACATTACCACTATGGATTTTGAACAAAACAATTCAGATGCAGTTGAAGTTCAGATTTTCAGCTTTAATTCCATGGGTTGAACAAAATGATTGCATAAAAATGTGAGGCACTAAAGCATTTTTTAAACTTAATCCCTTCATTTCAGGGGCTCAAAAGTAATTGAACAAATTAAATAATTGTAATTAAAATGTTTGGTTGAAAACCCTTTGTTGGCAATAACTGCCTGAAGTCTTGAACTCATGGACATCACCAGACGCTGGGTTTCCTCCTTTTAATGCTCTGCCAGGCCTTTACTGCAGCGGTTTTCAGTTGCTGTTTGTTTGTTGGCCTTTCTGTCTGAAGTTTCGTCTTTAACAAGTGAAATGCTCTATTGGGTTCAGATCAGGGGACTGACTTGGCCATTCAAGAATATTCCACTTCTTTGCTTTAATAAACTCCTGGGTTGCTTTGGCTTTATGTTTTGTGTCATTGTTCATCTGTATTAAGAAACGCTGACCAATCAGTTTGGCTGGATTTGAGCACACAGTATGTCTCTGAAAACCCCAGAATTCATCCGGATGCTTCTGTCCTGTGTCACATCATCAATAAACACTAAGGACCCAGTGCCACTGGCAGCCATGCATGCGCAAGCCATCACACTGCCTGCACCGTATTTTACAGATGATGTGGTATGCTTTGGATCATGAGCTATACCATGCCTTCGCCATACTTTTTTCTTTCCATCATTCTGGTAGAGGTTGATCTTGGGTTCATCTGTCCAAAGAATGTTCTTCCAGAAGTGTGCTGGTTTATTAAGATGTTTTTTTTTCAATCTAGTCCGATCTAGCCTTCTTATTCTTGAGGCTTATGAGTGGCTTGCACCATGCAGTAAACCCTCTGTCTTCTCTTTATGGTAGATTTGGATATTGATACGCCTATATCCTTGAGAGTGTTGTTTACTTGGTTGGCTGTTGTGAAGGGGTTTCTCTTCACCATGAGTATTATTCTGTGATCATCCATGTTGTCTTCTGTGGGCGTCCAGGTCTTTTTGCATTGTTGAGGTCACCAGTGCTTTCTTTCTCAGGATGTACCAAACTGTAGATTTTGCCACTCCTAATAGTGTAGCAATTTCTCGGATGGTTTTTTTCTGTTTTCACAGATAAAGGATGGCTTGTTTAACCTGCATGGAGAGCAACTTTGACCGCATCTTTACTTCTCAGCATAATCTTCAAAATGCAAGCACCACACCTCAAATCAGCTCCAGGCCTTTTATATGCTTAATTGAAAATAAAATAATGAAGGAATTGCCCACACCTGCCCATGAAACAGCCTTTGAGTCAATTGTCCGATTACTTTTGGTCCCTCTAAAAACAGGGTACCACATGTAAAGGAGCTGAAACTCCTAAACCCTTCATCCAATTTTAATGTGGATACCCTCAAATGAAAGCTAAAAGTCTGGACTTTATGTCCATGTCCATTATACTGTATAACTATAACTTAAATATGTTTTAGTAAACAGGTAATAAAAACAAAATTTGTGTCAGTGTCCAAATATATATGGACCTAACTGTATACTGTCATCGCAGAACTTCAACCCTGCTCCTCTCCCCATCTTCCCAGAGTGTTTTTAAAAGAAGACCTATCACCACTCCTGAGATTCCTTTTTTTATTTATAATTTTTTTGTATAATTGTCTTTTTATTGAAGAATGGTACAATAATAAAAGAAGACATGCACATTCTATCATGTAATCATATGACAATCAAATAATCAGAAAGAAAAAAGTGACAGAATTGACAATGCAAATAAAGCACCTAAATGCGCATCATATCAATCCCGATCTATTAATATAATTTTGTATTAAACCCGGTAACCGGGAAAATAACTCACATATTCTATCGTGTTATTTAACACTATAATAGAAACAAATAAGGGACAAGACAAGACACAGGAGGATGGACATAGGAAAAGGGGAAGGGAATTCTATTCAGCAGTATCGAAAAATGTATCCCAAGGCTGCCATACCTTATTAAATGTATCTACCGTGTTATTAATGAGTGCTGTTAAATACTCCATCCTTCTGACCTCCGTGCTACTAGAAAACGGGTCTAGTTTAGTAGGTATGTCCCGTCTCTTCCAAAACTTAGCTATTAGGCTACTTTCACACTAGCGTTCGGGGCTCCGCTTGTGAGTTCCGTTTGAAGGCTCTCACAAGCGGCCCCGAATGGATCCATCCAGCCCTAATGCATTCTAAGTGGATGCGGGTCCGCTCAGAATGCATCAGTCTGGCACCGTTTGTCCTCCGCTCCGCTCAGCAGGCGGACACCTGAACGCTGCTTGCAGCGTTCGGGTGTCCGCCTGGCCGTGCGGAGGCAAACGGATCCGTCCAGAGTTACAATGTAAGTCAATGGGGACGGATCCGTTTGAAGTTGACACAGTATGGCTCAATTTTCAAACGGATCCGTCCCCCATTGACTTTCAATGTAAAGTCAAAACGGATCCGTTTGCACTATCATGAACAAAAAAAAATATAATTTTTTTTGTTTTTTTTGTTCATGGTAATGCAAACGGATCTGTTCTGAACGGATCTAAGCGTTTGCATTATAGGTGCGGATCCGTCTGTGCAGATACCAGACGGATCCGCTCTGAACGCAAGTGTGAAAGTAGCCTTAGGCGTTTTGTCGCCGACAAGACATGAAATACTAAGCAAAGTACTGGCTTCTTTAATACTGTTGGAGGCATGTTCAGTAGAAACATATATGGGTCCAATGAAAATTCTGTATTGAAAAGCTGCAATAAAAGGTGTTGGACTTCTTTCCATAATGGGAAAATGGCTGGACAGTCCCAAAAAATGTGAAACAGAGACCCCTGACCAGAATCACACCTCCAACAAGTACCAGAAACAGTAGGGTTCAAGTGTCTAAGCATCTGGGGTGTATAGTACCAGAACAGTAATAGCTTGTAGGAGTTCTCCCTGAAGGTCACATAGGTGGATGACATTGCGGCCCTACGCCATATAAGCTGCCACTCACTTGGCAATATTTCTTTTTCTAAGTATCTCTCCCATTTAGACATGTATGCATGCCTTAATACCTGAGGGGACTCCGGGGTTGAGAGGAGGGCATAAATATCCGATATAAGACCCTTAGTGGAGGTCGAAAGTTTGCATAATCTTTCAAACTGCGTTGGAGTAGATACCTTTGTATCACGGAATATGGATCTAAGCAAGTGTTGTATTTGCAAGTGCTGCCATCTAGAGGACTCGGGCAAATTATATCTCTCCTTAAGCAAATCGAATGATATGATCTCAAGAGTCCTATATTCCACTATATCGGCAAATCTAAACAGCTTATTAGAAAACCATGGCTTAAAAGACGTACCCTGCATCCCTAATGGGAACACAGGATTGAATAAAAACGAGGCCAAGGAGGGCCTATCTGATGCCAACGGAAATTTCTGCTTGCAACTTTTCCAAACAGTATACGTACAGTGGGATGCGAAAGTTTGGGCAACCTTGTTAATCGTCATGATTTTCCTGTATAAATCGTTGGTTGTTACAATAAAAAATGTCAGTTAAATCTATCATATAGGAGACACACACAGTGATATTTGAGAAGTGAAATTAAGTTTATTGGATTTACAGAAAGTGTGCTATAAATGTTTAAACAAAATTAGGCAGGTGCATAAATTTGGGCACTGTTGTCATTTTATTGATTCCAAAATCTTTTGAACTAATTATTAGAATTCAAATTGGCTTGGTAAGCTCAGTGACCCCTGACCGACATACACAGGTGAATCCAATTATGAGAAAGAGTATTTAGGGGGTCAATTGTAAGTTTCCCTCCTCTTTTAATTTTCTCTGAAGAGTAGCAACATGAAGGTCTCAAAACAACTCTCAAATGACCTGAAGACAAAGATTGTTCACCATCATGGTTTAGGGGAAGGATACAGAAAGCTGTCTCAGAGATTTCAGCTGTCTCTTTCCACAGTTAGGAACATATTTAGGAAATGGAAGACCACAGGCTCAGTTCAAGTTAAGGCTCGAAGTGGCAGACCAAGAAAAATCTCAGATAGACAGAAGCGACGAATGGTGAGAACAGTCAGAGTCAACCCACAGACCAGCACAAAGGACCTACAACATCATCTTACTGCAGATGGAGTCACTGTGCATCGTTCAACCATTCGGCGCACTTTACACAAGGAGATGCTGTATGCGAGAGTGATGCAGAGGAAGCCTTTTCTCCGCCCACAGCACAAAAAGTGCCGCTTGAGGTGGGCTAAAGCACATTTGGACAAGCCAGCTTCATTTTGGAATAAGGTGCTGTGGACTGATGAAACTAAAATTGAGTTATTTGGCCATAACAAGAGGCGTTATGCATGGAGAAAAAAGAACACAGCATTCCAAGAAAAACACCTGCTACCTACAGTAAAATATGGTGGTGGTTCCATCATGCTGTGGGGCTGTGTGGCCAGTGCAGGGACTGGGAATCTCGTCAAAGTTGAGGGACGCATGGATTCCACTCAGTATCAGCAGATTCTGGAGACCAATGTCCAGGAATCAGTGACAAAGCTGAAGCTGCATCGGGGCTGGATCTTTCAACAAGACAACGACCCTAAACACTCCTCAAAATCCACTAAGGCATTTATGCAGAGGAACAAGTACAACATTCTGGAATGGCCATCTCAGTCCCCAGACCTGAATATAATTGAAAATCTGTAGTGTGACTTAAAGAGAGCTGTCCATGCTCGGAAGCCATCAAACCTGAATGAACTAAAGATGAACTAAAGATGATTTTGTAAAGAGGAATGGTCCAAAATACCTTCAACCAGAATCCAGACTCTCATTGGAACCTACAGTAAGCGTTGAGAGGCTGTAACTTCTGCAAAAGGAGGATCTACTAAATATTGATTTCATTTCTTTTTTGTGGTGCCCAAATTTATGCACCTGCCTAATTTTGTTTAAACAATTATAGCACACTTTCTGTAAATTCAATAAACTTCATTTCACTTCTCAAATATCACTGTGTTTGTCTCCTATATGATATATTTAACTGACATTTTTTATCGTAACAACCAACGATTTATACAGAAAAATCATGACGATTAATAAGGTTGCCCAAACTTTCGCATCCCACTGTATGTGACATAGGGCCCAACAGTTGGGCAGTGCAATCAGCTGGTAAAGGTGACCATAGGAGGGCATTGGGATGAATAGGGGCCAACCATAGCTTCTCAATTTCCATCCATCTAGAGAATGCTTGAAGGGAAGACCATGCCGGGATATGACGCAAATGCGTCGCCAAATAATATTTCAGTATATCGGGGAGCCCCAGACCACCCTGTGATTTAAGGGCAGTAGGAGTACTGCAGGAAATTCTATGCCTCTTTCCATTCCAGACAAACCTAAGGATGGAAGATTGTAACGCTCTCAGATCTCATTTAGGTATCGGGACTGGAATAGTCTCCATCACATATAGTAACTTGGGCAATATGGTCATTTTGACCGCTGCAATGCGCCCCAATAAAGAGATTGGTAAGGGCATCCATTTAGCCATAAGTGTATTAAGCTCCTGAAAAAGTGGAACAGAATTATGAGTATATAGGTTACCATACGTTTTTGTTAATTTCACTCCCAGATATTTAAGGGTGGTGTCGTTCCATCTAAAATGGTAGTTACTTTGCAAAGTGCTCAATATGTCTGGGGGAAGATTAATAGGCAGTGCCTCTGTTTTCGACGTATTGATCCTATACCCAGATAGCCTACTATATTCCCCTATCGTCTGGAATAAATTCGGCAGCGAGATATGTAAATTTGTCAGTGTCAGAAGAATGTCATCCGCAAAGAGTGACAGTTTGAAGGCCACTTTATTAACTTCCACACCTTGAATATCAGGGTGGGCCCGTATCTGCGCCGCCAGCGGCTCTATGCAAAGAACAAAGAGTAAGGGGGATAACGGGCAGCCCTGCCTCATACCATTATGAATAGATATCCTGTTCGACTGGGCATATGTCGTTTTCACAAAGGCCGTGGGGTGAGTGTAAAGGGCTCGTATAACATTCAAGAAGGGCCCCCCTATACCAAAACACCTCAATGTGGAAAACATAAACGGCCAACTCTTGCGATCAAAGGCCTTTTCTGCATCTAGGCCTAATACCAGTGCTTGCTGTTTCCTCCTATTAATAACATCTATTAGATCTATAGTTCTCCTTGTATTATCACCTGCTTGGCGGTGCAACACAAAGCCAACCTGGTCTTTGTGAATCAAACTCGGAAGCAGACTAACAAGTCTGTTTGCCAAGAGTTTCGTAAATATCTTCAAGTCTGAGTTAAGGAGGGCTATAGGACGATAGTTTGCACAGTCCATATGATCCTTATCTGGTTTAGGTATGAGGGTGCTAAAAGATTGCAGCATCGTGTCAGGTAAAGGAGAGCCCTCCAAGAAGGAGTTAAAGACCTTAACCATGGAGGGGAGGAGAGTGTCTATATATTTCTTATAATAAAGGTACGGCAGACCATCCGGCCCAGGGGACTTACGATTTGGCAGATTATTTATCACTTCCGATATTTCTTCTGCTGTAATCTGAATGTTAAGAGTAGCTGCTAGGTCACTAGATAATTTAGGTAGCCTACATTTTTTAAGGAAGGAAGAGAACTGTTCCTGCTGCCGTACAGGATCCCTCGAGACCTGCAGGGGAAGAGAGTACAGATTTTCATAATATTTCTGGAAAATGGCCATAATTTTATTGGGATCATAAGTGACAGTGCCATCGGCCTGTCTCAAGGCCGTCGGGGTGTTTGCTAAAGTGGAATCCCGTAGTTGCTTCGCCAAGAGCGTGTCGACTTATTCCCCCATGCATAATAACGCTGCCTGGAATATAAGAGTAACTTATCAGTTTTTACCAATGCCAAATCTCTCAACTTAGCTCTCAGCATAATTATGCGCCTTAAAAGGTGGCGAGAACTACAGGATCCCAGCTGACCCTCCAGAGTTTCCAGATCTTTTTTGATAGAGCAATACTGCATGTTTCTATCCCTCTTTAATTTGGAGCCAATGGCTATACAACTACCTCTGAAGACAGCCTTATGCGCCTCCCATAGGGTGGAATCAGAGGAAACTGATTGCTGGTTCAAACTGGTTCCTTATGAGTTTTGAAATCAGGAGCAAAAATCAAAATGTCATCTAGATACACTAATACAAATTTCCCCATTAAATGATAAAAAAATGCTGTTCACAAAATGCTGAAAGACGGCTGGAGCATTCATCAAACCAAAAGGCATAACCAAATTCTCAAAATGGCCCTCAGGGGTATTGAAGGCCGTCTTCCATTCGTCTCCTTCTCTGACCCTGACCAGGTTGTATGCCCCTCTTAGATCCAACTTGGAAAAAACTTTAGCCCCAACAATCTGGTTAAACAGGTCCGGGATCAGAGGAAGCGGATAAGGGTCACGAATTGTGATACTGTTCAGCTCCCTGAAATCCAGACATGGTCTTAAAGAACCATCTTTTTTCTTCACAAAGAAAAAACCAGCGGCAACAGGTGACTTCGAGGGTCGTATGTGTCCCTTTCTATGACTCTCAGAGATATAAGCACGCATAGCGACCCTTTCAGGTTGAGAGAGATTTTATAAACGAGATTTAGGCAGCTTGGCGCCTGGGGTGAGATTAATAGGGCAATCGTACTCCCTGTGCGGGGGCAAGTCCTGAACACCACTCTCAGAGAAGACATCTGAAAATTCTGAGAGAAAAGATGGTACAGTCTTAGTAGAAACCTCAGAAACAGATGTCGTGAGGCAATTCTCTCTGCAAAAGTCACTCCAACCATTTATTTGCCTTGCTTGCCAATCAATGGTGGGGTTATGTTTAGTGAGCCAGGGTAGCCCCAACACAAGAGGAGTAGGCAACCCGCTAAGGACGAAACATGACACATCCTCAACATGAGCATCACTCACAATCAAACGGATATTGTGAACTATGCCTTTTAATGATTTCTGAGAAAGTAGAGCGGAATCAATAGCAAAAACAGGTATATCCTTTCCCAAAGTAAGTGCATACCTGGAAACCATGAGTTATAGCAAATTGATTATCAATAAGATTGACAGCTGCTCCACTATCTACAAAAATCTCACAAAAAATGTTCTTGCTCTCAAGCGCCAGGTAGGACAAAACGGGAATTACAAGCAAACGGAAAACCTTCAATTTCCGCATCAACCTTGCCAATGGTAACAGATGGAACATTTTTAAAGGATTTTTTTCTTTTAGTTTCTTTATTACTCTCAAAAGACTGTCTGAATCTCCCCCACAACAGAAACAAACCTTCCTATGAGGACTGAATCTTCCACTGTCAGAGGCAATCAAACCGAGCTGCATGGGCTCCTGCTCAGAAGGGATTGAGAGCGACTGAGACCCCTGTGCACTGAATGCGACCGCCGCATTGTCCTGGGACTGAGTATGACAGGAAGGAGTGATCTCTCCTCTCTCTCTCTAAGACGCCTGTCAATACGAACGGCCCGAGACATGGCAGAGTCTAAGGAGGTAGGTCTCTCATGAAAGGCAAATGCATCTTTCAATCCCTCTGAAAGACCATGGCAAAATTGACTTCGGAGTGCAGCATCATTCCAACCATTATCAGCTGCCCATCTCCGAAATTCTGAGCAGTATATCTCTGCGGATTGTTTACCCTGACATAAAAGACGTAGTCTAGACTCAGCCAGAGCAATACGATCCGGATCATCATATATCTGACCCAGGGCTAAAAAGAATTTATCCACTGAACGGAGAGGCCGTGCCCCTACCGGCAGCGAAAAGGCCGAGGACTGAGCGTTATCCCTGAGCAGCGAGATGATGATCCCCACCCTCCGTTCCTCATCACCAGAGGAATGGGGAAGTAGGCGAAAATGGAGTTTGCAAGCCTCTCTAAAACGAACAAAATTCTCACTACCCCCGGAGAACGTATCCGGGAGCGAGATCTTAGGCTCAGAACAAACTCCATGAACGCAAGCTGAACCGGTCACCTGAAACTGAGAAAGAGTCTTACGGAGATCTGCTACTTCCAATGAAAGACCCTGCATGCGTTCAGTCAAAAGTGAAACCGGATCCATGCTTGAGATGGTTTTGGCGGTTTATAATGTCACGGAAGGTGTACAGGAAACTAGAAGACACAAAATGAATATCCGACTCACTGGATCCAAAACTAAGGAACAAAAGGGAGAGCCCTGCATCAGACCTGGCTCTCTCCCTGACTGCTCAGCCTATGCGAAAATCCCAATGGTAGATGATCGCATATCCTCGTACCTCGACTGTATAACACCTGAACACCCTATAATAGTGAGGGGACACGGCCACCGGCTCCCTACACTTGATACGGAGGGAGTCAGGGTCACCTGGGATCCAGCAAACAGAAAAACACAAATGAATGAACAAAACTTATCTGTAGAAGACTCAGAAGTAGGATCAGCATGCACACACTCCAGGAAAGAATATAAACCGAAGCAGTCTGGGAAGGGATTTAAAGGGATGCAATCAGTGCAACTACATGACAGCTGAGAGAGGCTAACGAGATGAGAAAATGAAAGCAAAACAAAAGGAAGCTCAAGGAGGAGGTTCTGAAAGACATCTGTCAGAGCTTCTGTGACAGACCCGCATTGCACAGGCCTTAGGCTACTTTCACACTAGCGTTGTTTAAATCCGGCGTTCAATTCATTTGAATCCTGATCAGGATTTTGATCACAATGAAAAAATGCATTGGAAAAAACGGATCCGCCATTTATGGACTTTAACTTTTTATTTCACATTTCTCGGATTTAACATGCAAAAGCTGGATCCGGTTTGACTGAACACACAGTCAATGGGAAAAAGGCCTGATCCGGCGTTCAGTCAAAGTGTTCAGGATTTTTGGCCGGAGGTAAAAATACAACATGCTACGGTTTTCTGAAAAGCCTGATCAGTCAAAAAGACTGAACTGAAGACATCCTGATGCATCCTGAAGGATGGACTCTCTATTCAGAATGCATTAGGATAAAACTGATCAGTTCTTTTCCGGATTTGAGCCCCTAGGACAGAATTTAGCGCCGGAAAAGAAAAACGCTAGTGTGAAAGTACCCTTAGCCATTATAGCTTCTTTCAACTGGAAATCTGTGACGCGGCAAATGACATCTCGGGGTTGCGCAGACACATTTTTGGGGCGTAAGGCCCTATGAGCGCGATCCATCTTAGTAACGTGAGTCGACGGGGCCTCCAATATAGAGTTAAATAACTCATTCAGGACCTCATGCAGATTTTCCTCAGAGTCCGGTTCAGGCAGGCCCCGCACTCTAATATTATGTCTGCGACCCCTGTTATCAAGGTCCTCCAAGTGTCTGGTGTTATCACGTACCACCTGGGAACATCTCGCTACAGTAGATTGGAGATGAGCAATGTATGTGCGTGTAGTGTCATGCTCAGTTTCCAGAGAATCCACCCTGGCTGTGATTTGTTGGAAGTCCTGGCGCAAGGACGAAATTTCAGCCTTAACCCCTTAGGGACACAGCCTTATTTCACCTTTAGGACCAGGCCATTTTTTGCAAATCTGACCAGTGTCACTTTAAGTGGTGATAACTTTAAAACACTTTGAGTTATCCAGGCCATTCTGAGATAGTTTTTTCGTCACATATTGTACTTCATGACACTGCTAAAATTGGGTCAAAAAAGTTAATTTTTTTGCATAAAAAAATACCTATTTTACCCAAAAATGGGAAAAATTTGCAAATTTCAAAGTTTCAGTTTCTCTACTTCTGTAATACATAGTAATACCCCCAAAAATTGTGATGACTTTACATTCCCCATATGTTTACTTCATGTTTGAATTATTTTGGGAATGATATTTTATTTTTTGGGGATGTTACAAGGCTTAGAAGTTTAGAAGAAAATCTTGAAATTTTTCAGAAATTTACAAAAACCCAATTTTTAAGGACCAGTTCAGGTCAGAAGTCACTTTGCAAGGCTTACATAATATAAACCGCCCAAAAATGACCCCATTCTATAAACTCAAAACTGATTTTACAAACTTTGTTAACCCTTTAGGTGTTGCACAAGATTTAATGGAAAATAGAGATACAATTTCAAAAATTCACTTTTTTGGCAGATTTTCCATTTTAATATTTTTTTTCCAGTTACAAAGCAAGGGTTAACAGCCAAACAAAACTCATTATTTATGGCCCTGATTCTGTAGTTTACAGAAACACCCCATATGTGGTCGTAAACTGCTGTACGGGCACATGGCAGGGCGCAGAAGGAAAGGAATGCCATACGGTTTTTGGAAGGCAGATTTTGCTGGACTGTTTTTTTGACACCATGTCCCATTTGAAGCCCCCCTGATGCACCCCTAGAGTAGAAACTCCAAAAAAGTGACCCCATTTTAGAAAGTACGGAATAGGGTGGCAGTATTGTTGGTACTAGTTTAGGGTACATATGATTTTTGGTTGCTCTATATTACACTTTTTGTGCGGCAAGGTAACAAGAAATAGCTTTTTTGGCACGTTTTTTTGTTGTTATTTACAACATTCATCTGACAGGTTAGATCATGTGGTAATTTTATAGAGCAGGTTGTCACGGACGCGGCGATACCTAATATATATACAATTGTATTTATTTATGTAAGTTTTATACAATAACTTCATTTTTAAAACCAAAAAAATGTTTTAGTGTCTCCATAGTCTAAGAGCCATAGTTTTTTCAGTTTTTGGGCGATTATCTTGAGTAGGGTCTCATTTTTGGCAGGATGAGATGACGGTTTGATTGGCACTATTTTGATCGCTTGCTATTACACTTTTTGTGACGCAAGATGGCAAAAAATTGCTTTTTTTACACAGTTTTTTTTTTTTTTTTACGGTGGTCACCTGAGGGGTTAGGTCATGGGATATTTTTATAGAGCCGGTCGATACGGACGCGGCGATACCTAATATGTGTAGTGTATTTTTTTTTATTTTTTTTTATTCAGTGATAAATGTTTTTTTTAATCTTAACTTTTTCCACTTTTTTTTACATTTTTTTGACCCAGACCCACTTGGTTCTTGAATATCCAGTGGGTCTGATGTCAGTATAATACAGTACAGAACCCTATATAGGGTTCTGTACTGTATTTTACTTACACTGAACAGATCTATGCTTTTAGCACAGATGTCAGCCGTTTATACCAGGGTCTCAGCAATGTACTGGCACCCTGGTATAACCCACTAGAAGCCAACGAATCTTCAAGGGGAGGCGGGCGGGGGATCGCGACCCCGTCTGCCGCACCGCCCGCCTCCCGCACTCCCGTCTTTTCCTGTAATGGCTCCCGCTGAAGTTTCGCGCCTCAGGCCCCCAGAGACAGACAGAGCGGCGGTCCAGGTAAGTGGCTATGCCTTCAGTCTTCAGGAGGGGTGCCGGGTTTCCTCTAGATCTTTTTGAGGGTAGCGATTTCCCCATGGGACCTGGGCACCGTGCTAGTGAAGCTCCTGTGATGTGTCTGGGCAGCGGAGCTCCTGTCTCACACAGCCATCTTGCCGAACGGCCAAGCCACGCCCCCCGAGATGCCTTTTTTAACAGCTACATGCATTCCTCATGTAACCGTTCTGGGGCATCTTTTCTTATGACTCTTTGGTGTACCATTCCTTTATTATTTCTGCTAGAAGTTTGTAAATGATTTGCTAGCAGTCTGCAGTAAGGGTACAGAGGGGTGGTAACCAGTTGGGGGGGGGGGGTCCAAGCACAGCCTGACAATTCCAGCTCTGACTGGTTAGAGTCAGACTGTGGAGAGACGCACCTCCAACTTAGTACCACCCCTGTGTACCCTTTATGCAGACTGCTAGCAAGTCATTCATAACTTCTAGTAAAAAAAATAAAGAAATGGCACAACATAGAGCCATAAGAACAGATGTTCCAAAACTGTTATTACATGGGGAACTCTTCTAGCTATTAAAACAGGCATGTCAGGAGTGGTGACAGGTTCTCTTTAAAGTGTAACTGTCATTTTAATTGTTTCAAAGCTGTAACTGAGCGTTACTAAGGGAGATCTGTCTTCAGCACATTACTGAGCACTAAAGATGCCTGTGTCTAACAAGTCAGATAGGCAGAGTGACAGACAGTGATAGTTAGGACATATGTCGATAGGGGCTGAGATAGTGTCAAGAGGCGGCTGAAAGCCTCCGTATATTGCACACAGGTGTCTTCTGCAGACTGAAATTGTTAGACAGATTCAGCAGCGCTGTTAGAGCTTGGCTATGAAGACTCCTTACACCATGTTTTCTAGCAGAAAGAAACCACTTTTTTACATTACAAAACTGCTTTTAACATCCCTCTCCCTATACAATATTAAAAATAAACCGAAACAACAGTTACACCTTAAAGAAGCACTCATACAGTACATAGAGAAACTGGCTTTCTGTCCACATATAAGATGCTGTGTTATGTGAAGAGTCAGTTTTGGTCACATAACACAACTGAGGATCGAAGGGAGGTTATAACTCACAAATACAGTCACTGGTAAGAAGATTGCCTTCACTAAAGTTTACATTATGTGCCATTCTAACAGGAGAGAGAATACAAATTTTTGTGAAGGTACTTCTGTAAGCACTGGGAAAATAGGAAGAGGAGTGGGGCTGCAGCATTCTGCACTGACAGTAAGTGAACTCTTTTACAGTACTCTTATTGCCCTTGCTAAGCACTGGCAGTGTAGATCCCTGCTCTCTTCCCTGTGCTTACTAAGAAAGTATTGTAGGGAAGAGAGCTAAACTAGCAGAGTTGCCTGTGGTAAGTGCTAGCAGCAAGCAGGGGTTCACTACCAATGAGGCTCAGGTAGGGGCAAGAGGGGCAAGAGGGGGAAGGACCATGGGAAATGAACGCTTCCATTGTGGAAACGCTCATCTCTACATATTCAACTGTATCGCTGTACTCAGGACAGTAGGGCACGGGAGCGATGTCTCCCTGGCCCACCGTTTCCTCTGATAGGCTTTAGTCCTAGTTCCTGTTGCCTATCAGAGGCCAGTGTCATCATTATCGCACTACCTGAGCCGGGCTGCATAGAGCTCAGGGCACAGACTAAAAGAGGTCTGTGTCTTGCACTGCACCGCTGACAGCAAAATGGTTAAGTATTTGGAGAAAGCACTACGGGCACACATTATAATGGGGCCACTATGGGAACATCCGCTCTACTGGGGGCACTAAAAGGGGGTAGTTTTTTGTACTGACACATGTTATAAGGGAGCATTTTTTGTACTTGGCACACATTTTAGCATTTTTGTACTGGCACACATTCTGAGGTGGCCACTATGAGGACATTTGTTGTACAGGAGGCACTAAAATGTTTTATTTTTTTTTGTACTGGCATGCGTTACAAGGAAGAATTTTTTGTATTGGCAAACATTGCGATGGGGAATTATTTGTACAGGCACACACTTCAGTTTTCGCTTTAGGCAGCAGAAAGGCTAGGTGCACCCCTGGCAGCAAGTCAGTTAGGCAGGGACACAGCAGAGATAGGGCACAGGGTAGGGACAAGAGGCAGACTGGAAGGTGTCTCCATATGTTGCACATAAGCGTTTTCAGCGCTCAGCAGAATGCCGAAGGCTGAGTCTCCCTAGCAATGCTCAGTGTTGATAAGGAGACTCTTTACACCCTGTTTTCTGTTAAAAAGAAATAACTTTCTCCAGATGTGGACTGAGAACCTAAAGTGGCCCTGAAAAAAAAGAAGGTGGGTCCAAATTGACAGAAGGTGGGGCAACACAAATAGGCAGGCCCAGCATTACCATGGCACAATACACTGTCCCAGCAGAAACACATACCACAGAGCAGCACAATATACTGCCCCAAAAGCTGTCCTTCTGTTGTGGCCATCATTAGATGCCATTTTCTGTCCTTTTGCCAGTTGTCTCTGCTTAAGATATGGAGCAGGGGGCTTAGGAGGCGAGGTGGGGGCCACAACAGTTGCATTCAGGAGGGCATGTGTTGTCGCTGGCCGGGTACATGAGTTACCCAATTCTCACAGCGTTAATTACCGCGGTCCGCTGAGTGCTTATGATGTACCTGGCCAGCGGCAGAGAGGAGGACTTGGTGGCCCCATGTGCATCGGGCCACTGGGAAATCCGCCCCTGACTTTCTCTAATAAAGTGTATTATAAAACTGTCCTTACACAATATTGAAAATAAACCTAAACAGCAGTTACCCTTTAAGCCTTGTGAACATCCTTAGGGTTCACGATGTTCATGCAGTCCTTCTTTGGCACCACACTACCTAGGTGTTCACCTCTAGAAGCAATAATTTTAGGAGATAATACCACCATAATGAGTTTATTTTCTGGCAGTTCCCGAATGAGAAAGAAAGCCCAAAGCTTGTATGTAGCACTACTGTGTCTGTGTGTATGAGCTCGTGAAGATGCACCTAAATAAATCAATACTAGTAAATAATAGAATTGTACCCTAGACATTTTCGCTTGTCTGGAATGTGGCCTGTTATGCTGACATCTAGTGGTCACTAAATGTTTCACTATTTATGGATAGACATGGAGAGGAAACAACAAAGCATTGTCAAGTGAAAAAATGCAAATAACAGAAAATGCACTTTGCAAATTTATATAAAAAAATATTTTACATTCTGATCATAATCTATTCAATGTATATGCCTTCATTGGATGGGAAATGTTCTGCTCTTATATATTTGCATACAAATAGTTTTTTGCATCATGCGGTCTGGTTACAGCCTTTCCAGATACAACTTTCTTTTACTTATTGTTTCTTCTAATTGTCTAATTCTGTTTACAGTCCTACTAGGATGAGGCCAGACATGCATAGCAGGGGTCTAATGTGACCATACATAATCTCTTGATACGATTAACAGTGTCCTCATAAGGTCTTAATGGTGTTTTCAAAGATTTGTATAATACTAAGGGTACTTTTACACTAGCGTTTTTCTTTTCAGGTGTTGAGTTCCGTCACAGGAGCTCAATACCGGGAAAAAACTGATCAGTTTTAGGCCTCATGCACAAGACCGTTGTTGTGTTCCGTCCTGAAAAATGGGGTTCCATTGTTCCGTGATCCGTTTCCGTTTTTGTTTCCGTGTGGCTTACTTTATTTTTGGAGGATCACCAGACATGAAGAAAAGTAAAAAAAAGTCTAAGTCAAGTTTGCCATGCAAATGATAGGGAAAAAACGGACGCGGATAACAATCTTGTGTGCCTCCGCGTTTTTTCACGGACCCATTGACTTGAATAAGTGCGCAAACCTTTTTTCGTGAACAAAATAGGACAGGTTATATTTTTTTGACGGACTGGAACCACGGATCACGGACGCGGATGACAAATGGTG
Source organism: Bufo gargarizans (assembly GCF_014858855.1). Taxonomy (NCBI): domain Eukaryota; kingdom Metazoa; phylum Chordata; class Amphibia; order Anura; family Bufonidae; genus Bufo; species Bufo gargarizans. Next base: position 150,382,773 of record NC_058084.1, read on the forward strand.
CATTAGCCGACTTTTCAACTGACCCATTGAAAGTCAATTGGTCCGCAGAAAATCACGAAAAACTGAACAACGGACACGGAATGAAACAACGGTTGTGTGCATGAGACCTTATCCTAATGCATTCTGAATGGAGAGCATTCCGTTCAGGATGTATCAGTTCAGTCCCTCTTACGTTTTTTGGCCGGAGAAAATACCGCAGCATGCTGCAGTTTTCTCTCTGGCTAAAAATCCTGAACACTTGGCAGAATGCTGGATCCGGCATTCATTTCCATTGAAATGTATTAGTGCCGGATCCGGCATTTAAGTGTTCCGGCAAAACAGATCCGGTTTTCCGGTCTGCGCATGCACAGACCTTTAAAAATGCAAAAAATAAATAAATACCGGATCCATTTTCCAGATGACACGGATCCGGTATATCAATGCATTTGTCAGACGGATCTGCATCTGGATCCGTCTGACAAATGCCATCCGTTTGCGTCTGGATTGCTGGAATCCTTTGCCGCAAGTGTGAAAGTACCCTAACAGTAACCTGGATAGTGTTTTTATCTAATCAAAGTAGCTGGGCAAAAAATCAAAATACAAAAATAGAGACACAAGGTTTTTGATGGAGAACAGCAGTTTTTAATACAAAAATATTACAAAGGGATTGATGCAATATATATATATATTATTTTTTTTAAAGGTAAAACCAAGGCTGGGTCCTAAATATTAGCAACAGTTATTATTATTATTTCCATACAGTTAGCTAAGATCTTGGCAAATAGTTTAACATCAGAATTCAATCGAGAAATGGGCCTATAACTAGATAATGATGCTAATATGGGCTTCTAGGGCTTGTGGTGGGATTACCGAACCTCTTAAGAGACTATTAAAGTAAAGAGTAAGGTGGGGGCCTAAGAAAGGGAAAAAATCTTAAAATATGTGATAGGTAGTCCATCTGGGCCGGGGGTTTTACCCATAGGGACGTGAAGGCATCCTTACTTTGTGCTGTCTTGGGCCCCTTGCAGACGAGCGTGTCCGGATTAGGTCCGGATGCGTTCACTGAAAAATGCGTGATTTCGCAGGCAAAGTCATTAAGTTTTGCCTGCGATCGCGTTCAGTTTTTATTGCGCGGGTGCAATGCGTTTTATTGTGTTTTGCACGCACGTGATAAAAAACTGAATGTATACAAACAACATCTCTTAGCAACCATCCGTGAAAAACGCATCGCATCCACACTTGTTTGCGGATGCGATTTTCACGCAGCTCCATTCACTTCTATGGGGCCAGCGTTGCGTGAAAAATGACAGAATATAGAACATGCAGCGATTTTCACACAACGCACAAGTGATGCGTGAAAACCAATGCACGTGTACACAGCCCTATTGAAATAAATGGGTCCGGATTCCGTGCGGGCGCAATGCGTTCGCATCACGCATTGCACCTCCGTGGGTGGCCTGAGAGTTGGGGGTTGAGTTTCCAAGTCCATTTAGGAGAGCTCTCATGGGATAGCTGTAGTATTAAGTGTATTGGAGCACTATCAGAGACTGTGATCATACCTATAAATGCTTTTTGCATTGTAGGTATAACTCGATTAGAGACCAGGAAGTAGTCTAGTCTACCTGTGGGAGTGACAAGTAGATGAAGTAGTCTTTTTATTGGTGGGTTGCAACAGCCTCCAAACATCAACAACCCCAAGATCCTCCATAGTTCGGTGTAATCCACCTTATGCTCTGAGGGAGAAGGGGCTCCTAGCGGAAGACGAATCCACAATACGGTTTAGAATGACATTCAGATTGCCCCCCAATCCGGAGGAGCCCATCTCGAAATAGGGAAATGTTTTGGAAGGTCTGTTTACGCCAATTAACAGTGCCAGTATTGGGGGCATAAATATTACAAATGGTATAAACCTTAGATCCTATAGAACCCTTTAAGAGAAGGTATCTGCCCTGTGCATCGGCTACCATATCCCTCAACTTAAAAGGAACTTTACTATAAAAGCTTATATAGCTTTTATATATATATATATATATATATATATAACTCCTTTGGATGCTCTGCTGAGACTAGGTGGTGGTACCATAACCTGTAGCAGCCACGGGAGAGGGAGGGCACATGTCTCGCACGGAAGTGCGTTTCCTGTAGCATCAGGATGTCAGCCTTATCTTTTCTCATTAAAGAAAATATTTGACTCCTTTTATCAGGAGAGTTGCCCCTTTTTATATTTAAGGACATACAATGCAGCTCATGTAATGCCATAAAGGCACATCAATGTCGAAAGCGCAAACGGCATAGCAGCTCCAAATTATAGATAGAACCCAGATAATAAACTAAAATGAAAAAAATATACAAATAATAAAACAGGAATACGACAAGTGTATCCATTTTGTTTAGGATCTCGTGAAAGATCAGGGGGAGATTCAATTGGTGGTATATTAGTCCTGATCAGAGAACGCCTCGTGGCAACAATTTAAACTGTAAACCCCCATGAAACTATTTGAGAATACAAGGTAAGAAGGGACGGACGACAAGCACTACCCAAGCAGAAAGACTTCGAGTGCGGGCGACCCAACACTTAAAGGTCATGTCGCAGTACTAGGCCACACTTGCCATCCGCCCCCCTAGTCAAAGATACATAAAGAGAAAAGGCAGTTAATAAAGAATCACTTCAGTGGATCTAGAGTCTGTTGACTCTTTGGCCTGGCAGATCTTTGTTTCTTAACTTGAGACCATGTTTCTGGTTGCGGTAGTTCGGGTAAGTCAAGGATTTCTGAGACGGCATCCACGAGTCAATGACTATTGGATCCACCTGCAGAAGCGACTATACAGGTTTCAGCTCCTCCAGCTTTCGGATGGTAAGTCTTTTCCCATTAAAAACAAACTATAGGCCAAACGAGAAGATCCATCGATATGGTGTTTTCGTAGTGCGCAATAGGTCTGTGAGTGGCTTAAGTATGTGTCTCCTCTGTAGAGTAGACAGAGTGAGATCTTGTAAAAACTGAACTTAGGCACCTTGATACTGAAAGTCCGGGTGGGAGAGAGCAGCAGTGAGAATGGCATTAGTGTCCAAGTAACTCAATAGCCCACATATGATATCTCTGGGTGGCTCACCTTGAGAGGGCTTAGGCTTGAGAGCTCTGTGTGCCCATTCTATAACAAACTTAGCCACTAGCTCCGGGCCTAGTAAGTCCTCAAATAAACGTTTCATCGTCTCCGGTATAGTGTCAGCACTCTCCGATTTGGGATTCCCGTGATTGCAAAGAGATAAGAACGCTTGGTTTAATTGTGTATGGTGTAGGGCTAACTTCTCAACGGTAGGTAGATTCAGCGTCATATGCAGATCTCATAGGGCCCTATAGCGAATCTTAGTATGGGTCCCCCTGCCCCACCCAATTCCCCAGTACACATATACAACAAATCACTTCCAGGCAACGCAAAGCGCAACACTCAGATTTCTGACAAAGTTATGTTTTTTTTTAATTAAGTGGAAGAAAATGTAATTAAAAAAATGAAACGTGTCTGGCAAGCTATCTGTGGTCAAGCTACTTATAAGCATCCAGTATCACTGTGTATCTGCCATGATTGATTACCGTGAAAGAAAACCAGACTGCTGAGCTCCTACCAAGCATTTGTTGCACAGGAGCAGTGTTCAGCCCAGACGCCGAGCAAAGACCATGCTGCCATCATACAGCATTAGAAATAATCTGAAAAAACCCTCAATAGACGAATACTTTACAAGTGGGAAGGGCCACACTGCGCTAGTGAATTAGATATCTCCATTCCAGGTTGTGGTGGATATATTTACAATATGGTGATATTGGTGAATCATTCAATGTGAAAAGAGACTTGGATTTCTGTTTCTAGAGAAAATATATTATTATTTTTTTTTTTTTTTGCCATTTTACCCAATTATGAACTGGGACTTAACAATCATTATGGTGGTGTGTGATGCATATTACATACAAATGGCGGATGCACAGTCTGAAAAGAGACTAACCAACAATTATCATTGTGATTTGGAAACACAGTTTGATATATATACACCAGGGATCAGCAACCTCCGGCACTCCAGATGTTGTGAAACTACAACTCCCAGCATGCTCCATTCACTTCTGTGGGAGTCCCAAGACCAGCCTAACAAATTTGCATGCTCGGATTTGTAGTTCCACAACAGCTGGAGTGCTGGAGGTTGCTGACCCGCGATATACAGTGTGGATGCATAGTCTGAATAGAGACTAAGCAATAACCTTCATTGTAGTTTGGAAATTTGCAATATGATATATAGTACTCACAAAAAGTTAGGAATATTTGGCTTCCGGGTGAAATTTATAGAAAACTTATAGAAAACTTTAAAAAGTTCACACTACAGTGATAATATATCATGAAAGTAGGGCATTTAAGTAAAAGCGTGCAATGGTGATTGAATCAAAAGCCAACAACAGTGGTGGGCATACCCCCACAAAAAATGTCAGTCTCAATAACTTGAATAACTTAAATGAAAAAATAGAAGCTCTTTGGGCACATTTTTGATCAAACGTGTGTCGGGCCCATCTACCAGGCGTCAAGGTGGCTTCCGTAGATGGGTACCTAACACTAATATACTGCCTCTCTTGGACTTACCTAACCCCACAAATTTCAGGGCAGTACAGGAACCAGCTACATTTATATTCAAAGAGCTTCTATTTTTTCATTTATAGTAGGTATAATACCACTTTAATCTAGAATGATCCCCATTTCTCAATTCTATTGTTTGCATGTGAAATGTTGCGCAGCCATTTTTTTTTTTATCAACCATGTTTGCTTGATGGTTATGCAGCTGTGATTATATTTATGAATGTGCAAGTCTAAATTTTCTTGTAGTATATATTGAGGGTAGCGCCTCGATTTAGACTAAGCAATGCCCATCTGCCTGGGGCTTCTGAGCAGAGTATAAATGTAGCTGGTTCCTGCACTGCCCTGAAATTTGTAGGCTTAGGTAAGTCCAAGAGAGGCGGTATATTAGTGTTAGGTATCCATCTGCGGAAGCCACCTTGACGCTCTGGTAGATGGGCCTGACACAAGTTTGATCAAAAATGTGCGCAAAGAGCTTCTATTTTTTCATTTATAGTAGGTATAATACCACTTTAATCTAGAATGATCCCCATTTCTCAATTCTATTGTTTGCATGTGAAATGTTGTGCAGCCATTTTTTATCAACCATGTTTGCTTGATTGATATGCACCTGTGATTATGAATGTGCTAGTGTAATATTTCTTGTAGTCTCAATAACTTGTCATGTGGCCTTGAGCATCAATTACAGCTTGACTTATTGTCCGCTGAGGCATGGCATCCCACTCTTCTTGAAGGGCGACCCTCAGGTCATTCAGGTTCTGGGGGACAGAGTTACAAGTCTCTACATGGCGACTCCAATAGGTTTTCAAAAACATATTTTTTTCTCCACTGTATTCACTGAGGAAAATAAACTGTCAGATGAAATGCAGAATGTAAAAGTAAATTCCCCATTAAAAGTGCCCTGTCTGACCCAGGAAGAAGTACAACAGCGACTTAAAAAGATTAAAATAGACAAATCGCCAGGGCCAGATGGCATACAACCCCGTATCCTAAGAGAATTAAGTAATGTCATAGCCAGACCTTTATTTCTGATATTAACAGACTCTATACTGACAGGGAGTTGTCATGGAACCATGAACCAGACGTACAACAGAGATAGGTGGAATAAGAAGGCTTTATTGAAAATCAAGCCGTAGCTAAAGTCCAAACGGATGGCTAAACTGAAGCAGGGTCTTGCGTAGACGGAGGTCAGGAACCAGGAGGGTAGTCAGACGTAGCCAGGATCAGGAACCAACGGGGTAGTCAGACGAAGCCAGGATCGGGAACCAACGGGGTAGTCAGACGAGGCCAGGATCAGGAACCAGAAGCAGCAGCAGTCTTTGAAGCATGTGCACACAGGAGGACCAAGCAAGGAACTGAAGCCACAGACCTTCTATATATATGAGCTAGGCATCCAGCTCCTCCCAGTGGGAAGGAGGAGCCGCAGGGTGGGAGGCTACAAGAAACCCAGAAACCAAGATGGCCGCCAGCACATGTCAAACGAAGGAGAACAGTGAGAAGGTAAGACCATGACAGTACCTCCCCCTCAAGGGCCCCTCCTCCGCGGAGTAAGGAACGGTTTCAGAGGGAAGCGTGCGTGGAAGGCTCGGAGCAACGCAGGAGCATGGACATCTGTGGAGGGAACCCAGGAACGCTCCTCTGGACCATAACCACGCCAATGGACCAAAAACTGCAACCGACCGCGGACCAGGCGTGAGTCCAGGATATTGCTCACCTCATATTCCTCACGATTGCCCACTTGGACCGGACGGGACCGAGGAACCGAGGAAGTGAAACGATTACACACCAATGGCTTCAACAGGGAGACATGAAACACGTTGGAGATCCGCATGCCAGGAGGAAGCGCAAGGGCATAGGCTACCGGGTTTACCCTGTGAAGCACTCGGAAGGGACCAACAAAGCGAGGCGCCAGCTTGGGAGTGGGCACTCGAAGGTTGAGGTTGCGGGTGGACAACCATACACGGTCTCCGACCTGGTAGGAAGGAGCGGGCGCTCGTCTGCGATTAGCCTGGAGTCTCTGGCGTTGCGCAGAGACCTCAAGGGACCTCTGGATCTGTACCCAAGAAGTACGTAGGACGGAAAGGTGATCCTCCACAGCCGGAGTATCCTGGGGAGAGAATACCTCCGGTAACACGGCAGGTTGGAACCCATAATTGGCCATGAAGGGAGACGTCCCAGAGGAAGAGTTCACCGCCGTGTTCCTGGCAAACTCAGCCCAAGGCAGGAGGTCAACCCAATTGTCTTGGTGATCGGAGACATAGCAACGAAGGAATTGCTCCAAGGCCTGATTGGATCGTTCTGCGGCCCCATTGGACTGAGGGTGGTAGGCCGAGGAGAAAGAGAGATGAATCCCCAACTGGGAGCAAAAGGCGCGCCAGAACCTGGACACAAACTGACTCCCCCGATCCGACACAATCTCCTTGGGCAAACCGTGCAACCGGAAGACCTCCCTGGCAAAAATCGAGGCCAACTCTTGTGCAGAGGGTAACTTCTTGAGAGGAACACAGTGGCACATTTTGGAAAACCGATCCACAATCATGAGAACGACCGTATGGCCTCGGGATGCAGGAAGGTCCACAATGAAATCCATCCCCAGGTGTGACCATGGACGCTCCCCGGTGGCTATGGGTTGCAAAAGGCCCAACGGAAGGTGCCGAGGGGACTTACTCTGGGCACAAAACATCTGCCGTTGGGTCTCCCAGAGGGAGCACCAGATTGAGCCGCCAAAATCTGCTCACCCAGAGGAGAGGTCAGGCTGGTGCGAATAGCAGCCAGGATCTGATTCGGGGGTATGACCGTAGTCGGAATCGACTCCTCCCCGGACAGCTCGGAGTACTGCCGTGATAAGGCATCCGCTCTGATGTTCTTGGAGCCGGGTAGGTAGGAGACCACGTAATTAAAACGTGACAAGAACAGAGCCCATCTGGCCTGACGTGGTGTCAATCTCTTGGCCTCAGAGAGGTAGGTCAGATTCTTGTGGTCCGTCAGGATGAGAACCGGAACCACCGAGCCCTCGAGCAAGTGCCTCCATTCTTTAAGGGCCTGCACGATGGCCAATAACTCCCTGTCACCAATCTGATAGTTGCACTCCGCGGAAGACAGTTTCCGGGAGTAAAACCCACAAGGAAGCAGAGGACCCTCTGGTGTTCTACGCTGAGACAGGAGGGCGCCTACTCCCGTCTCAGACGCGTCCACCTCGAGGACAAAAGGCAACCCAGGGTTGGGATGCGACAGAATCGGAGCCGACACAAAGGCGGACTTTAGAGCCTCAAAAGCTCGGATGGCCTCGAGCGGCCAGACCTGAGGATTACTGCCCTTCCTGGTCAGATCCGTGAGAGGCTTCGCTAGCATGGAAAAGTCCCTGATGAACTTCCGATAATAATTGGCGAAGCCCAAAAAGCGCTGCAGGGCACGAAGCCCACTGGGCTGGGGCCACTGTAAGACAGCCGAAACCTTCTCAGGATCCATGGAGAACCCCTCAGCGGAAATGATGTAACCTAAGAAGGTTACCTGGGATCGGTGAAATTCGCATTTCTCAAGCTTACCGAACAGCTTGTTCTCTCGTAAGCGTTGCAACACTCGTCTGACATCCAGAATGTGGGCCTCCATGGATGCAGAATATACCAAGATGTCATCCAAATAGACCACCACACACTGCTGCAACAGGTCACGGAAAACATCGTTGATGAATTCCTGGAAGACTGCGGGCGCATTGCACAACCCAAAGGGCATAACCAAGGATTCATAATGACCGGTCCTGGTGTTAAACGCGGTCTTCCACTCATCGCCCGCCTTGATCCTTACCAGGTTATATGCCGCCCTCAGGTCGAGTTTGGTAAAGACCGTGGCCCCTTTGAGGCGATCGAACAGCTCGGAAATCAAGGGTATCGGGTAAGCGTTCTTGATCGTGATGCGATTGAGACCCCTGTAGTCGATGCAAGGCCTCAACTCACCGCCCTTCTTTTTCACAAAGAAAAATCCAGCCCCTGCCGGGGACGAGGATTTGCGAATGTGTCCGCGTGAAAGCGCCTCCCTCACGTACTCCTCCATGGCCTCATTCTCCGCTACCGACAGTGGATAGACTTTGCCACGAGGAGGAACGGCACCAGATTGTAACTCTATGGCACAATCGTATGGGCGGTGCGGAGGTAGGGCAACCGCACGCACCTTATCGAATACATCCCGGTACTCCTCGTATTCAGGAGGCAACAGAGAGTCCGAGGAAGTACACAGCAACTTGACAGGCCCATGGATGCAACTAGCCCCACACTGCGGTGACCACGAGAGGATCTCGGCTGATCTCCAATCGAAAGTCGGATTATGCTTCTGGAGCCAGGGGTACCCCAAGACCACCGAGTAGTGTGGAGACGAAATAACCTGGAGACAGACCGACTCTCTGTGAATGGCACCAATGGCCATCCCCACTGGAAGGGTCTCCTGAGTCACGTGTGGCGGCAGAAGGGGTCTGCCGTCTATCGCCTCAAGAGCCAGTGGGGAACCTCGAGGCTGCAGAGGAATGGAATTGGCGGCGGCGAACACACTATCAATGAACAAGCCACCAGCACCAGAGTCCACCAACGCCTGGGTCGTCACCGAGCCCCCGACCCAGGAGAGGACAACAGTAATCAGTGGTTTGTCAACACGGGAAACCGGGGACGAGGAGACTCCACCCAAGATCTGCCCCCGACAGGATCTCAGGTGCGAGCGTTTCCCGGACGGTTCGGGCATGCCAACCGAAAATGCCCACCGAGACCACAGTACATGCATCGGCCCTCGCGTCTCCGGAGTACCCTCTCCCCCTCGGACAGGCGAGCAACCCCCAGCTGCATGGGTTGACCCCCAGACCAGTCATCCCCAGGAGGCGTGGGAGGAGAGGGAGGCACGGGTGGGACAGCAAACGTAGGCGCCAATCTGTTAGAAGGCCTCCGCAGGCTCTCCTTAAAGGAAGGTCTCTCCCTGAGTCTGGTGTCAATCAAAATCAGGAAAGAAATAAGGGACTCGAGCTCCACTGGTAGGTCCTTGGCTGCAATCTCATCCTTCAAGGCATCCGAGAGACCATGAGAGAAAGCAGCGACCAGAGCCTCATTATTCCAGCCCACCTCTGCTGCCAGGGTACGAAACTCAATGGCGTATTCAGCTACGGATCGTGAACCCTGTCTGATGGACATAAGGAGCTTCGCAGCAGAGGCAGCACGAGCCGGCACATCGAATACCTTCCGAAGAGAAGCAACAAAACCGGAAAACTCGGCAACCACCGGATTGTTGTTCTCCCATAAAGGGCTGGCCCAGGCCAAGGCCTTGTCCGAGAGCAGCGAGATCAAGAAGCCCACCTTTGATCTCTCAGTAGGAAAGGCATGTGGCAGCAACTCGAAATAAATGGCCACCTGGTTAAGGAAACCTCGGCACTGAGTTGGCTCTCCCCCAAAGCGCTGTGGAAGGGGGGCAGAACCGGTCATACCCCGAAACACCGCAGGTGCAGCAACAGGTGTCGGGGTAGACTCTGGCGCAACAACCGGAGCGGCAGTAGGAGCGGGCCCAGGAGCGACAACCGACCCATCGGCAACGGAAGCTAAATGAGCCGTGCGTTCAAGCAGGGTTTGTAACGCCACAGCGAACCGACCCAACAGGTGATCCTGCTGATCAAGTCTGGCAACCAGCGTAGGTAGCGAGGATGGCCCTGTACCGTCAGAATTCATGGCTTGGTCCTAATGTCATGGAACCATGAACCAGACGTACAACAGAGATAGGTGGAATAAGAAGGCTTTATTGAAAATCAAGCCGTAGCTAAAGTCCAAACGGATGGCTAAACTGAAGCAGGGTCTTGCGTAGACGGAGGTCAGGAACCAGGAGGGTAGTCAGACGTAGCCAGGATCAGGAACCAACGGGGTAGTCAGACGAAGCCAGGATCGGGAACCAACGGGGTAGTCAGACGAGGCCAGGATCAGGAACCAGAAGCAGCAGCAGTCTTTGAAGCATGTGCACACAGGAGGACCAAGCAAGGAACTGAAGCCACAGACCTTCTATATATATGAGCTAGGCATCCAGCTCCTCCCAGTGGGAAGGAGGAGCCGCAGGGTGGGAGGCTACAAGAAACCCAGAAACCAAGATGGCCGCCAGCACATGTCAAACGAAGGAGAACAGTGAGAAGGTAAGACCATGACAGGAGTGTTCCACAGGATTGGCGAAGAGCAAATGTGGTGCCAATATTCAAAAAGGGTGCAAAAACAGACCCCGGAAACTATAGGCTGGTAAGTTTCTGTTGTGGGTAAACTGTTTGAAGGTTTTCTAAGAGATGCTATCTTGGAGGATCTCAATGAAAACAAGCAAATAACATCATATCAGCATGGCTTCATGAGGGATCGGTCATGTCAAACTAATTTAATCGGTTTCTATGCACATAAGCTACTGCAATGCCGTGCCAGCAATGGGCATCACAGTGCGCATGCCCCGACCAAGGAAGTCAGCGAGTAGGCGCGGGATCTTGCTGAGAGGGAGAGAAAACAGATGGGCGGGCAGAGGAAGAGGCTGGGCGGGGATAAGAGCCGAAGAGGCAGAGCTGCCTGGGCACCAACGCGGTGGACGCCGCCCTGGGCACTTGCGAGCCCTCATTTACATATGCATCAAAGTTCGTTTTTGGAAGTTTTACAAGTCCACAAAAGCATATAAAGGTACCGTTTTAATCATCTGTGTTGCGGCTACAGCGCTATGGGAACTGTTAAAAAGGGGTAAATGTGCTGACAGACTCCCTTTAACACTGTACCACATAAAAGGTTAGTATATAAAATGAGAATGCTCGGACTGGGAGAAAACATCTGTATGTGGGTAAGTAACTGGCTCAGTGATAGAAAACACAGGATGGTTATTAATGGTATACACTCAGATTGGGTCACTGTCACTAGTGGGGTACCTCAGGGGTCAGTATTGGGCCCTATTCTCTTCAATATATTTATTAATGATCTTGTAGAAGGCTTGCACAGTAAAATATGCAAGAGTCATTTCATTTTTTTTGCAGCCCCATTAAAGTGAATGGTTCTTAATACGGGCCACAAAAGAAATGGAACAGACACATTAAAAAAAACAATTTGTGTGCATGAGCCCACGGGGTGATCTTGTTTAGCCCATGATAATTGATACATTGCCTAAATTCTATCCCACAATCCTGCCCCGATGTCTCTGACCCCTGTGCTAACCATATGGACAATATTCTAGGACACGGGTGTCAAACACAAGGCCCGCGGGCCGAATCCGGCCCGCCAGACCTCGTCATGTGGCCCGCGTAGCCGCCGCCGGCCGCCAGCCTTCACCTTTTATTCTCGCTTTTTATTTTTTTTTGACACAAGAAAGCCGCCTCTTCAGCGCATGCGCGGCAGCCTACAAGCCAGAGTGTAGTGTCCCACTAGGTAGGAGTGGGCACTACACAAGGGTCAATTGGGTAGCGTGTACTTCTGCTCACAAGGGACAGTGATATTGTATTGATCTATGCATTTAATGTAATTTACTGTGTGTTTTATATGCAATGGTTTTCCCTGTTATATGCTTTGCAGGCCTAGTGGGGTGTAATTTAGCATTCCAGACACTAGAGGGAGATAGAGAGCCCCTAGTATAAATGTCCAGGCCCAGACAGGGAGGGGTTAGGTCATAGTCAGGAGTCTGTGAAGACAAAAGTGAGAAGGCACCAGCCCAAGATATGCTGAGGGCCTCCTCCTGACATGCAGCTGGATAGTCCTGGTTTCTAGCTGCACCAAGGGGCTAGATGGAGTACAACCTGCTTGGAGACCGAGTGTATTCCAGGGGACTAGAGGAGTTACCTCGTCAGCCTGAAGCTCCTGAGGCTAAGGATAGCTCAGTTGAGACACCCCAGTAGTAGGACAGCACCTCCTGGGAGCAACCTGCAGCCACCTGTCACCTCAAGAAGCAGAGAGACAGCTAGGAAACAAAGGTATTGTAACCTTAAGCAAGTGCCAATACTGGAGGAAGGAATTCATACCAAGGATTTAAGCCAGCGAATAGGCATCCGGGCCTTGGGATCCAGCCAGCTAGAATAGCTGTGGGGATAGAGCAGCATTGCACTGCCAAGCGTTAACTATATATACCCTCCAAGTATCTTGCAAGATTGAAACCTGCTGTGATAAACCTGCTGTGCTTTTGGAACTGTAAAGGATTGCATTAACCTCTTCTGTACTGCATGTATAAAGTTGGACTGTTATAAGTAAAGCAACATTTGGTTCACCATACCATCCGTGTACCTCACTTATTGCTACTGAAAACCGGTGTGCCACCGTTACAGGCACTGGCGTCACAAGCCTTAAAGGGACCTTGCCTCAGGCACTCTAAACACCTGCACCAACCAGGGCACCTCACCCAACATCAGGCCAGGTCTCTACACTCAGAGTGTGCCCCAGAGGAACTAGTGTCTGCCTCTCATTCACTGCTACATGCCTGCCCAGGATCCTCCAAAAAGTGAGTAACCCTCGATTGCCCATACCGTGATCTCACTGTCGCTATACCCTGCAGGTCTGGCGTGTTGCAAGAGAACGTCTGCCCTCTAACGGCGCCGGCCGTTCTACCCAGGAAACCTCCACTTTCAGGGGGTGTGGAATTCCTATCGCCCGACGCCCGGGACATGCAGTTCCGGGTGCCGGGCAAGTAGTTTGAACAGTTGTTTAGCCCTGTGCGGGCAAGTAGCAGGGACATGTCGGTTGGGCAGTAATAGGAGCGGTCATATGCTAGCCACGAGCTGACCGCTCCTACATCTATGTCAGCCTGCCCCTGCATCGTGCATATGAGTACCGTACATATCACTTCCTGCAGGCGGCCCCCGGTCCTTCCGGCTCCTGTATCGAAGTCTCCGCCTACCTGCCAGCACAGGAGTGCACAGTAAGTCAGCACACCGTCTCCAGAGACTGAGTAATTGCAGGCCAAGATGGGAGAAGAGGAGTGAGAGACCCCACGGCCCCCTGCAGATGAGCGTTCCTCCCGGAGCCTGTCCACATCGCAGCTCCCGGCCTGACCTGCAAGCGCTGACTGGGGTCACATAGCATTATACTGATTTATGATGCTATGTAACCCTTACAGTTCTGGAATGTGTTGTATAACACTGACAGCATTATGTCAGTGTTATCCAACACATTCCAGAACTGTAAGGGTTACATAGCATCATAAATCAGTATAATGCTATGTGACCCCAGTCAGCGCTTGCAGGTCAGGCCGGGAGCTGCGATGTGGACAGGCTCCGGGAGGAACGCTCATCTGCAGGGGTGTCAGAAATAAAGGTTCTGCTGTCTGTCTTCTGAGGCTCTGGCCCTGCCTGCAATCTGCACTGCACGTGGCACTTGATAAACTATAATGTCTCCCTGTTGCCCCCATACAGTATAACGTCTCCTTGTGGCTGCCCCCATACAGTATAACGTCTCCTTGTGGCCCCCATACAGTATAACGTCACCTTGGGGCTGCCCTAGTGCCCCATACAGTATAACGTCACCAAGCGGCTGCCCCCGCACAGTATAACGTCACCCTGTGGCCCCTGCCCCCATACAGTATACAACCGTATACATCCTACAGATACAACCGGCCCTTTGAGGGTGACCAAACTGCTGATGCGGCCCCCGATGAATTTGAGTTTGACACCCCTGTTCTAGGAGGTAGCGTCCTGGGGGCTCTCCTGCAGTGAAGTCCTCAGCCCTGTAGGGGTTAGGGTACTTTCACACTAGCGTTTTTCTTTTCCGACATAGAGTTCTGTCACAGGGGCTCTATACCGGAAAATAACTGATCAGGCATATCCCCATGCATTCTGAATGGAGAGTAATCGGTTCAAGATGCATCAGGATGTCTTCAGTTCAGTCATTTTGACTGATCAGGCAAAAGATAAAACCGTAGCATTTTTTTCCATAGGAGTGTATTAGTGCTGTATCCGGCATTCAAAATACCGGAATGCCTGATCCGTCCTTTCAGTCTGCGCATGCGTAGACCGAAAAAAAGGTGAAAAAAGTAAATGCCAGATCCGTTTTGCCGGATGACACTGAAAATACGGATCCGGCATTTCAATGCATTCTTTTGACTGATCAGGCATTTTTAAGACTGATCATGATCCTGATCAGTCTTAGGGCTCTTTCACACTTGCTTTCTTTTCTTCCGGCATAGAGTTCCGTCGTCGGGGCTCTATGCCGGAAGAATCCTGATCAGTTTTATCCTAATGCATTCTGAATGGTGAGAAATCCGTTCAGGATGCATCAGGATGTCTTCAGTTCAGGACCGGAACGTTTTTTGGCCGGATAAAATACCGCAGCATGTTGCGCTTTTTGCTCCGGCCAAAAATCCTGAACACTTGCCGCAAGGCCGGATCCGGAATTAATGCCCATTGAAAGGCATTAATCCGGATCCGGCCTTAAGCTAAACGTCGTTTCGGCGCATTGCCGGATCCGAAGTTTAGCTTTGTCTGAATGGTTACCATGGCTGCCGGGACGCTAAAGTCCTGGCAGCCATGGTAAAGTGTAGTGGGGAGTGGGGGAGCAGTATACTTACCGTCTGTGCGGCTCCCGGGGCGCTCCAGAGTGACGTCAGGGCGCCCCACGCGCATGGATGACGTGATCGCATGGACACGTCATCCATGCGCATGGGGTGCTCTGACGTCATTCTGGAGCGCCCCGGGAGCCGCACGGACTGTAAGTATACCGCTCCCCCGCTCCTACTATGGCAACCAGGACTTTAATAGCGTCCTGGCTGCCATAGTAACACTGAACGTATTTTGAAGACGGTTCCGTCTTCAAATGCTTTCAGTTCACTTGCGTTTTTCCGGATCCGGCGTGTAATTCCGGCAAATGGAGTACACGCCGGATCCGGACAACGCAAGTGTGAAAGAGCCCTTACTAATGCTATCAGGTGGCATACGTTTTGCCGGATCCGGCAGGCAGTTCCGGCGACGGAACTGCTTGTTGAATCTCTCTGCCGCAAGTGTGAAAGTAGCCTTAAAGAGGACCTTTCACCGATTATTACAATGTAAACTAAGTATACAGATACAAATATTTTGCCTTTTGGTCTTCCAGTTCACACTTGAATAGGATGGAGCCGTCCCATTGAAGTAAATGGGACAGCTTGGGTGTAATTACACCTGCTCACTGCTGTGGTTGCGATGGCGAGCAGGTAAACAATGAAAAGAAGGCAGCGCTCGCCGCTCGCTGAAGTGCAGCCTTCTCTTCAAACAGCTGATCAGCGTGGGTGCTGGGAGTTGGCCGCTGCCAATCTGATATTGATGACCTATCCTGAGGATAGGTCATTAATATGAATAAAGTGGACAACCCCTTTAAAGCTTCTTTCTTTGTTGCTTAACCACTTTACGTCCGCCCATAGGATATAAACGTCCTATGGGTGGACCTCTATTTCTGAAAGCACGTTTTAAAACGTCCTTTCAGAAACAGCAGCTGCACGCTAATCGTGCAGCTGCTGATCGGGTTGCCCGCTGTCAGTGACAGCAGGGCAACCCAGAGATAAGGCAGGGACAGTTCCCAGGTGTCCCTGCCTTCCGGATCGCTGCAGACACAGCGCTCACCTGTTCCGCTGTGCGCTTCCTGTTCCGGCCCGGCGGTCATGTGACCGCCGGGACCGGAGAGTGCAGGAGCTGTGTGAGGTCTTTCAGAGACCTCGATCAGCCCTGCTCTGAGGCTGTACAGCGCAGTAATGCGCTGTACAGCCTCTCTGGGGGTTCCATTTCTTCTGTAACTGGGGCTACTATGTCATCCCCAGTTACAGGAGAAATCAACAGTGGAAAAAAAAAAAAAGAAAAAGTGAAGCAAATGTCCCCCAGAGGTCTTGTATGACCTTATGGGAGACGAAAAGTGTAAAAAAATAAATAAATAAATAAAGGGTTGAAAAAATAAAATAAAAAAAAGTTTCACATGTAAAAAAAAAAAGTCCCCCAGTAAGAAATAAAAAAAAATTAAAAATAGAAAAAATTAAATAAAATAGACATATTTGGTATTGCCACGTCCGTAAAAACCAGCTCTATAAAAATATCACATGACCTAACCCCTCGGGTGAACACCGTAAAAAAAAAAAAAAAAACTGTGTCAAAACAAGTAATTTTTGTCACCTTGCATCACAAAAGGTGCAACACCAAGTGATCAAAAACGCGTATGTCCCACAAAATGGTACCAATAAAACCGTCACCTCATCCCGCAAAAAATGAGCCCCATCATAAGAAAATCTCTCAAAAAATAAAAAAAACTATAGCTCTTAGAACATGGAGACACTAAAACATAATTTTTTGGTTTCAAAAATGCTATTATTGTGTTAAAGTAAAACAAATAAAAAAAAGTATACATATTAGGTATTGCCGCGTCCATAAAAACCAGCTCTATAAAAATATCACATGAGCTAAGCCCATAGATGAACACCGTAAAAAAAAAAAAACCTGTGTCAAAACAAGCAATTTTTGTCACCTTGCATCACAAAAGGTGCAACACCAAGTGATCAAAAACGCGTATGTCCCACAAAATGGTACCAATAAAACAGTCACCTCATCCCGCAAAAAATGAGCCCCTACATAAGAAAATCTCTCTAAAAATAGAACATGGACACATTAAAACATAATTTTTTGGTTTCAAAAATGCTATTATTGTGTAAAACTTTAATAAATGAGAAAAAGTATACATATTAGGTATCGCCACGTCCGTAACAATCTGCTGTATAAAAATGTCACTTGACTGAACCCCTCAGGTGAACGCTGTAAAAATAAATAAATAGAAACTATGCTAAAACAACCAATTTTTTGGTCACCTTGCCCCATAAAGTGTTATAATGAATGATCAAAAAATCATATGTACCCAAAAATAGTACTAATAAAACTGGCACCTTATCCCCTAGTTTCCAAAATGGGGTCACTTCTTGGGAGTTTCTACTGTAAGGGTGCATCAGGGGGCTTCAAATGGGACATGGCATCTAAAAACCATGTGGAGTTCCTTTTCTTCTGCGCCCTGCCGTGTGCCCATACAGCAGTTTATGACCACATGTGGGGTGTTTCTGTAAACCGCAGAATCTGGGTAATAAATATTGAGTTTTGTTTGGCTGTTAACCATCGATGTGTTAAAGAAAAAATTGGATTAAAATGGAAAATCTGCCAAAAAAGTGAAATTTAAAAATGTGATCTCCATTTTCCTTTAATTCTTGTAGAACGCATAAAGGGTTAACAAAGTTTGTAAAATCGGTTTTGAATACCTTGAGGGGTGTAGATTCTACAATGGGGTCATTTATGGGGGTATCCACTATGTAGGCCCCACAAAGTGACTTCAGACCTGAACTGGTCCTTATAAAGTGGGTTTTGGCAATTTTCTTAAAAATTTGAAGAATTTCTTCTAAACTTCTAAGCCTTCTAACGTCCTAAAAAAATAAAATGACATTTCCAAAATGATGCCAACATAAAGTAGACATATGGGGAATGTTAAGTAATAAATATTTTATGAGGTATCACTTTCTGTTTTAAAAGCAGAGAAATAGAAATTTAGAAAATTGCGAATTTTTCAAATTTTGGGGTAAATTTGGGATTTTTTCATAAATAAAGGTGAAATATTTTGACTCAAATTTATGACTATCATGAAGTACAATGTGTCACGAGAAAACAATCTCTGAATGACTTGGATAAATAAAGGCGTTCCAAAGTTATTACCTCATAAAGTGAGATATGTCAGTTTTGCAAAATTAGGCCTGGTCAGGAAGGGGGCAAATGGCCCAGATGGGAAGTGGTTAAAAGGGGTTGTTCTACTTATTAAACTAAATGGTTGTCTCACTTCAGCAAATTGTAAAGGGGTTCTTTACCTTTTTTTGAGTGATGATCTAGCCTTTGGATAGGTTATCAGCATCTAATCGGCGTTGGTCCAACACTGAGGACCCCTGTCGATCAGCTGCTTGAGAAGGCAGCAGCTCTCATAGTAGCGCCGTGGCATTCTCGCTGCTTCCCGCAGATCAGTGAAGTCATGACTATGTCACATAGCCTGGGAGCAGCTCAGCCCCATTCACCGCTGCCTTCTCAAACAGCTGATCAGCGGGGGTCTCGGGTGTCTGACCCCGGCCAATCATATGTTGATGACCTATCTAAAGGATATATCATGAGTAAAAGAAAGGTAAAGAACCCCCTTAATAAATGCACTTTCCTTTTTTCAATTGCATCATACACTGCTCATTTCCAGCAGTGGTCGTGCTTGCACACTACAGGAGAAAGCGCTGGCCTCTCTGGTGGCCAGGACAGTGAGAGTGCGCACAGGCACACATAAGCAGCAGCTCTCATCACGGCCACCTCATATCTGCTCTGCAGTGGTGGCCGTAACCCCTGGAAACAAGTGTGTAATGTGATGGAAAAATGAATCCAGCCAGCAAAGGAGACAATATGGACAATCCCAATACATTAGTAAGTGCCCTATATTAACTTCCTGTACATGATAAATACATTTGCTGAAATGAGACATCCCCTTTAAATAATGCATACTCACCCATTTCATCCCCTGTTGCTTCAAGTGCCATCGCTCCAGTCCTCTCTGCCGCTGTAACTATTAAATCATCTACTTGGCTACAGTAATGACATGTCCATATACACTGGACACAAGACCGCTGAGACTAGTGATTGGCTGCCTTAGTCATGTGGAGTATACGGGAATGTCATCAACGCAGCCAAACAAAGCCTGGCAGGGAGGGTCGGAGCACCAGTGCTGGAGGTGGCAGGGGATAAACTGGTTGAGTATGCATTTTTTTATTATCTTATAACAGTTGCTTGGAGATAATTGCAATGGCCAAAAGTGGGTAAAATGGTTACTGTCACGAGGGTGTCAAGAACCACGCCTGACTCCGTTATACCCGGGGTCAGGAAGTCGCAGCGGTTGGCTGCGCGCTCTATGTAGAAAGATAGGGCTGTTTCTTTATGGTAGCTTTCTGGGTTTGCTTTGCAATCCTTTTTGGCTCACTCAGGGATCCGTAGCTCCTTCTCCTCAGCTGTTCCTTGTCCAGCTTTCCCAACCTCCTTATATTCCCCTCTCTCACTTCTCTGGTTGCCAGATATAGAGCTTTCTGCCTGGACTTCTATACTGACTCACTGGAGCTGTGTTGTTGGGCCTTTGTGGTCTGCTGTTGTCGCCCACCTGGGATTATATGTTTGTCTGTATTGTCTGTCCTCTCCTTGGTGTTTTCCTCTTAGTGTCAGTGGTGCGGACTAGTGATCCCACCGCCCCGTTCACTACCTAGGGCTCATCTTAGGGAAAGCCAGGGTTTAGGCACATGATCGGCGTACGGGTGAGGAACCCGTCTAGGGATGTCAGGGCAGTCAGGTGACAGCCTCAAGGTGAGTCAGGGGTCACCACCTTTCCCTCTCCCTTGGGCAGGGCCTTCCCTTTTCCCTCCCTTTGCGTGACGCCGGTCATTACAGTTACATGATTAAACACAATCCTATTTCCACTATCCTTACATAAGCAATCTAAATTAAAAATTAAAGCTATATGGCAGATAAAGCTCAATCGGCTGTAAATGGCATTCTTGTTGTGAGGGACATTGGGGGGTTTTCGGGTGGCAACTAAAAATAGTTAGGACTATTATATACAAGAAACAACTGCCCTTTTCGATAAATAGTGCTCTCTCCGCTGCTGACAGTTTCACGAAGGCACGTGGTATTTGTTATTTGCCAGTGTCTTTTCTTCAGTTTAACAAATTAAGCAAAATTCTTTCAGCTAAGAAGAGTTGCCAAACGCCCACCTTGTACAAAATGTCAACCCAAGATGAACACAATAGACAAAACACAATACCTGTCAGCTGGTTATGAAAAATCAGGCATTTATAACACAGCAGCATAAGTGCACTGCAAAACTACCAACACATGGCACTGCCAGCTGAGCTTGCCCACCTTTATATGTATTGTTCATGATATTCGTTTCTGGAGTCAGCATATCCCTCAATACTCTACACCCAAATGGAGCCATATACAAATTGTAATATAACAAAAACCACTAATTCTACTACTAAAAAAACTCATTTTATGTGTTTGGCTTAAAGGATTTGACCACCTCCAGGGGCAATTTTATATAATTGCATTTTACTCATTTTGGGCAAAAAATCTTTTTTTATTTGGCCTTTATTAAACATTTTCCACAGGTTCTGTTCTACAGTCTTCAGTTTAAGTATATCTGCAGTATATTTTATTTTCTATTTTACAGGGAATGCATCAGGCAGCTGTTCTGGTGGCTGTATACGAAGTCCTCATCTTTTTTTAATTATTGCATTGTACTGATTTTGAGCTAAAAATTATTTTTTTCAATTGGTCTTTATAAAAAAAATTGAAACCCCTTTCTCTGTACTGCTTTGAGATTCTCTAGTAGCAGGCTCTGTACTTTTACTGTTTCCCGTCAGGCAGCTCAGCTGATGGCTGAATATTTTTAATAAAGAGCAATTGAAAAAATTATTTTTAGCCCAAAATGAGTGAAAGGCAATCATAAAAATTGCCCCTAAAGATGTACATAAAAGTTAAGCTAAACTCTTATCAAACTGATGGATTCTCTATAAAACAGAAAGCAAGATAGTCTACAGATACAGTGAAACTGAAGGCTGTAGAACAGAAACTGTTGAAATTTTTTAATAAAGGCCAATTGAAAAAATTATTTGTAGTCCAAAATGAGTAGTAAAATGTCTCCAAGGTTATTCATGTACTTTAATACCGGGGCTGCAGAGTCAGAGTTGAGTCAGCTGTTAAAGATCAGAGCGTGTGGACTCACTGTGCCACAGGGATCTGGACTTTACTGCAGGGGAGCAACGCTACCACTACCTCCTGGGATAGTACCAGTGTGGTTGCTGGCTGACCCACTGGGGTCAAGGACTCCCGTGCAAGCACCAGGAACTCAGGATACAGAAAAGATACAAGACCCCAGGAAAACCATAGGAGCAGTCTGAACAGTCACTAAGGCTAAATGCAGGTTATAAGATCAGGACTGAACACAGATAATATAGAAGAATGGAGACAGGATAAACCATCAGGCTGGGTGACAATGAAGACAGGTAGGGTTGGCAGGCTGGGTACTCCACAGAAACACAAACAAGGAACAGGCATAGTTAACTTAAACACAAACAGAACTGTAGCAAACAGGCAGGGCAGTTACAGGGCTGAAGCACAGACAGGAAAAACCCAGGAGAATTCCAAAAGCACTAGACTTCAACATCTTTGCTGGACTCTAGGAACCTTAAAGCTCAGACAACCTCTGTCTGGAGAGGGTGCCGTAAATACCCAAGGATTTGGCTGGGCAAGGATTTGGAAGTATGTGAACTGGCGCCCTAATGAGACAGAGGCCGGATCACTAGGCAGAAACATGGAGGCAGCAGCACAGTGAGTAGTACCCACACAGGGAGTAGGGCAGTGGCGGCCATGGACCGCTGTCCTAACATCAGCTTGGGCAGCATGGTGGCTCGGTGGTTAGCAATAGTACCTTGCAGCGCTAAGGTCCTAGGTTGGAATCCGACGAAGGGTACCATCTGTATGGAGTTTGTATAGTCTCCTCAAGTTTGCATGGGTTTCCTATGTTTTGTGATAGCAAATATAGGATTGTGAGCCCCACCGGGGACAGTGTGATGCTAATACTGTATCTGTAAAGTGCTATGGAATATGTCAGTGCTATATAAATCAGTAAAATACTTTTCTTTCAATGGAATTTAGGAAAGTGTAAAAATTTTAACCATATAAATATGTGTTATTTTCTATCAATCCTTGGACCCTATTTATAAAAAACAGTGATTACTAACAGGGCTGCGGAGTCAGTTTTAAGTGACTGGGGTGCATTCAGAGTCAGAAGTGTGGCTTACCAACTCAGATCTTGATAACTTTTGGTAGAGGTTACTATTAACAGTTTCTATGACATATAGTAACTTCATAACATAGCAGCAGGGGCATAACTACCACCGTAGCGGCCACTATGGGACCCACACCAGCAGGGGCCAGGCCACTAGGCCCGGGGTATGGTGAGCAGCCAGGCAGCGCACTAGGATCGTTCATACAGGATCTGCCACCTGAGGCAGCAGGGGCCCAGCCCCGACATACTACAGTCTAACTCCTCTGTCCAGTGCTGTGCTAAACAGAGGAGTCTATTGATAATTGCAAGAGCCTTGCAGTGGTCAGGTCAGGCCCCAAAGGCCCCTTCTTCACTGAGGCCCCCAATCATCTATGCAGTTGCAACTTATAATGGAGATGGAGCTCTGGCCACAGTCATAGGAAGCTCAAATCCTGAAGTGAGGAGTCATTAGCCTGACAAGTAACATTACTACCTATACTCAGTTATTACTGTGCTATCTGTGGTGTTACATAGGACTGCAGGTGACATCTACTACGCTATCTGTATTCAGAATTATCATTGTGCTATCTGTGGTGTTACACAGGACTGCAGGTGACATCTACTACATTACCTGTACCCAGAGAGTTATTACAGTGTTATCTGTGGTGTTACATAGAACTGCGGGTGACATCTACTACATTATCTGTATCCTGAGAGTTATCACCATGTTATCTGTGGTGTTACATAGGACTGTGGTTTACATCTACTACATTACCTGTACCCAGAGAGTTATTACAGTGTTATCTGTGGTGTTACATAGGACTGCAGGTGACATCTACTACATTATCTGTATCCTGAGAGTTATCACCATGTTATCTGTGGTGTTACATAGGACTGTGGTTTACATCTACTACATTATTTGTACTAAGAGAGCGATCACTGTGCTATCTGTGGTGTTACATAGGACTGCCGTTTACATCTACTACATTACCTGTACCCAGAGAGTTATTACAGTATTATCTGTGGTGTTACATAGGACTGCAGGTGACATCTACTACATTATCTGTATCCTGAGAGTTATCACCATGTTATCTGTGGTGTTACATAGGACTGTGGTTTACATCTACTACATTATTAGTACTAAGAGAGCGATCACTGTGTTATCTGTGGTGTTACATAGGACTGCGGTTTACATCTACTACATTATCTGTACCCAGAGAGTTATTACAGTGTTATCTGTGGTGTTACATAGGACTGCAGGTGACATCTACTACATTACCTGTACCCAGAGAGTTATTACAGTGTTATCTGTGGTGTTACATAGGACTGCAGGTGACATCTACTACATTACCTGTACCCAGAGAGTTATTACAGTGTTATCTGTGGTGTTAGATAGGACTGCAGGTTACATCTACTTCATTCTCACTTAAAGAGGACCTTTAACCAAAATATGCAATACGATCTGACAGCCCCATGTTATAGAGCAGGAGGAGCTGAGCAGATTGATTCAGAGTTGAGACTTGGAACACTGGATGCATGAGGCGCTAACAAATCGTAAATCAAACGCTTTTTATTGGTGTTTCTTTTGCTGACCAGATGATGGGGCTTACCCTATAGACCTGGAAAGGAGGTTGGGAAAAGGGGCCTATGATGAATCCCTGCTGCAACTCGGCCTGCAGAAGAGAATCCACAGAGGCCTGGTCGTCCATGGCTGACAGGAGGTTGGCTGCTTCCCATGAACCCCGGGGCAAGGTGACGAGACCGGTGTGGAAGCCTACAGAAAACCCGGACTGCAGGAATTTGATGAAGCCGGGGTTGTGGTGGGTTTTGAGGAGGGAGACAAGAAGGGGGACATTGATGTTGGCTAGTCAGCTTTTTGCAGCGCGCTGGGAGCAGGAGGATTGAGGATGGGCCCGAAAGCAGGTGGAACAGATGTGGAGCGCCTTACACTTGTTGTAATTGCAGAAGGTAGCGTTGTAATTGTTGCACAATTGATTTTTTCCTAGGAATACTATGGGGCGGCCTAATTTATCCAGGAGCGGACCTGGCTTTTGGGAAGCTGAAGTGCTGGGCTGCTGTTTTAGCTGGGAGGTGCCGTGTGAGTTTGGGCACCAGTCGGACGCGTGCAGTACTGACTGGCAGTTGGAGCAATACGGGGACCCGAGACCGGCAAAATGTCTACAGAAAAGCTCCATATCTAAGGATGCCCAATTGGTGACATGTTGAAACTGGGCGAGGGCTGCGGCTGCCTTCGCCGAGAATGGTCTATGGTAGTCGTAGTGGGTGAATCCTCCATATTTGTACCCGAGCTCCGTGACCCTGTATAGGTATGCGTCAAGCTCCTCCCTTCTGGCTGGCTGCGCCGAGCAGATGATGTCCCTATACAGTCTGAACGCAAGCACAAACTCTGGGATTGAGAGTTTTTTGTTAAGGCGAGTGTCTTTGGCCTTCAGTACCACAGACACATCACTGCATGCGATGGTCCTGTTTTCCACGGTATCATGAGTAGAAATGAGGACCGCCGCCAAATTGACATCCTTGCCTGCAAGTATATTTCTGTGCAAGTTTTCGGGAACAAAAAAGGAAGGAGCAATCTCGGTGGCCCCGAAAAACCTACCTGGGGAAGAAGGTCGGGAAGTGGAAGGACCTGGGGAGGGACTGCTGGGAGCGGAAGGTGACGCGTCCCTACTTTCGACTGCCTGGAGTCTGGTATTTATGTCGCAGATGGAAATGGACAGGTTGTTGATGGTGGCGTGTAGTTGCGTTAGGGACAACTGGATGGTCGACATGGAGACTTGCTCTGTGGACGCCTTGGATGGCTCTGGAAACAAAAGGCGATACAGTTCGGCCTTACGGGCTGTGGCCGAATGGCGTATCCCTCGCTTGTTTAGCTTGGCGATCATCTTGGGGATTGTCCAAGTCCGCTAGGATGAACGGCTTGCTCGCTCCGACACGCGGACTCTATGGTTGACAGAGCGTCCTCGAGGTCGGAAACGTGAGTCATGTTTTGAGCTGAAAAAACAAAAAGGGACATGACGGAAGCTGGAGGGGGATAATTGTGGGATGGGCGCGGGCGGTGCTGCCGGAGAACGTAGCAAGGTGGGGGGGTCTTACACCTGGCTGGTGACCTGAGGAGGCGTAGTCCCCTTGCTCGGCATGATTGTCAACTTACCTTAATTCACCGGAGCCGTTTGCGCCGAGATTTAAAGGGACTTCACCTGAAAAGAATGGAATATGTTGCCACGATTGGCTATGCCGGGAGGCCGAAATAACGAATCGTGCTTTCTACTTACCTGGAAAAAGACAAATTCTAACGGGTACCCACGGGTTAGCTTAGCGCCTAAAAGAACAAGACCGTACATGTTGACTTCATGAACCGTGACTGGGACGCGACCAGATGTTCATGGGATATGACAGTACTGGTGCCAGAAACGAAATGTGTGACTGCAGTGGAGGCGGGCACGGCGTGGGGGATGCATGGAATGAGCAGAACTGGCAGCATGGAGGGGG
Source organism: Bufo gargarizans (assembly GCF_014858855.1). Classification (NCBI taxonomy): domain Eukaryota; kingdom Metazoa; phylum Chordata; class Amphibia; order Anura; family Bufonidae; genus Bufo; species Bufo gargarizans. The sequence goes on from NC_058084.1 coordinate 150,408,656, forward strand.
TAATGGAGCACGGACCATGAACCATTGACTGATGGAAAGACTAGCAACAAGGGGTCTGCTGAGTGAAACGTTTACCAGGGCGATCCTGGGAGCCGGAGCCGGAGCCATGTGAACAAGGGCAAGGAACGGTCCAGGGCGTACCTGGTAAGGATGACTGTTGGGAAACGTGGGGCCTGGGCGTACCAGGCCAGGAGGTTGGTGTGAGAATGCGTGGTGCGGTGCACCAGCGTGAAAAGACATGGGTTGCGTGACCCGAGGAGAAGACAAAGAGAGAGGGATAGGACACAGGAAAAATAGAAATGGCATATGGAAAGGAGGGAATACAGGGCGTACCTGTGGTCAGATGAGGGAAAGACCCCTGACAAATGGGGCGGGGGGGTGGAACCTGAGCGACGCAGGCGGGCGGGATTCAACATACAAGGAAGAGAGAGGAAAGTAGTGTGAAGAAAGCAGGGCGTACCTGAGGACAGGAGAATATGAAAGATGGACGTATTGGAAACCTGAGCGTGTTTTTTTTTTTTTGGGACAGGTCTGCTGTGCTGAAATAAACACGAGGTTGAAAGTTGCTAATCAGCTGTGCTGGCCAGGCTGGGACAAGAATGCTCATGGCAGGCATCCTGCGCATGATCATTCCGTAAGGAAATGATATGATGCAGAGCTCTTGGCAGGACTGCTGTACCAGTTTTGAGACAGAGCGAAAATCTTGTCGCGGCTGTAGCGGAACCTTTAAGCTGCTAGAGACTTCCCTCTGTCACAAAAGCATGGCGGCCACCACTCAACCAAAATGAGTGATGGCAGCCATGCGGGCGCTTGCCGTGACAGCGGATGGCCGGGCAAGATCCAGAGTTGGTGTGAGGATGCGACAACTCTGAACTGGCGCCTGGCAGCGGGCTAAATGGGATGGAATACAACTGTTTATTAAGGCAGTAAGACACACTGTATAGCACCCACGATCCTGGCGCAACTACCAACCACTGGAACAAATGTCACACAAAAGGGGGTTCTCATGGACCATGAAGACAGGCGCCCCCCTCAATCAACGCCCCGCCCGTCCACGGGTCGCATGCAGTACCGGCAGTGCGGCGGCAGGACAGGTGTGAGTTATGGACGAGCGTCGGCCCCCCGAGGAGCTGCCGGCACCCATGACCCCGGACAACCCGGCAGATGGGGCACCATAAGTGTATACAGCTGGTGAACAGAATCAAATGATGGAACAGCACGGTTAATGGCCTCCTGAAAGGCAACTGTCACGCTGATGCAGCTAAATAGGTTAAGCTGCTGGACATAGCAGAGCTGTGTGTGTGCCGCCCCCCAGCGCCATCACCCCAGCTGCGCGGCCCGACGCGGGGGAGTGCCGGCGCCGGGTGGCACCGGCACCGCCGGGGGTGACGTGCTCGGCTGCATGGACGCAGGCAGGAGCCGGGGTCCCGCGCATGGAGGGCGGAGCTGCATGGCGTGGGGGATTCGTGTCTTGATGGGGGATCTGTGGTGACGACGCAGGGGACACCGGGAAGGGATGAACTGTGCCTAAACTTCCGAGGTACAGGAAGTACACCCAGAGACAGTTGAGGCGGATACCGCCGACTTCCGGCTCGCCGCGGTCACGTGATGCGCTCCACGCTGGAGCGCATGACGGCGAGACGGAAGCGGCGGGAGAGGCAGACCGAGCGAGCTGCGGAGGTACTGTCTGCTGGGTGGATAGGACGGGAGCCGGAGGGGGTTGAATAAGACACCGGATGGAGAGGCGGACTTACCTTGAAAGCGGTGGGTTCTAGCGCACAGAATCGCCGCACATGCAGGCAGCTTGCGGGCCGGAAGTGAGAATGAAAGGTGCGACTCCTCCTACCCTGGAACGCAAGGCAAGAAGCCCACAACGCCCCTCCCACAAAAGCAGGCTGAAATTCAGCCTGCTGGATATATCTTTATTGAGATGGTGAGATGGAACTACTTACTACCGTCTGTGTGCCTTCCACAATTTGCGGAACGGAACTGCGGCCCATTATTGAAATGCCTATTCTTGTCCGCAAAACGGACAAGAATAGGACATGATCTATAATTTTTGTTGGGCCACGGAACGAAGCAACGGATGCAGAAATCACACGGAGTGCTGTCCGCATCTTTTGCGGCCCCATTGAAGTAAATGGGTCCGGACCTGTGCTGCAAAAAATGCGGATGCAGAACCAAACCACGGTCGTGTGAATGAGCCCTTAGGGTGAATGGGACAAGGGATCAAAAGATCCCAGGTTCTAGACCCCTAGGGGGGTTAAAAGTTATTATTATAAAAGTTAAATTATTAATAATAATTGAAAAAAATGAAAAAAAAAAAAAAAAAAAAGTTAAGTTTTAATTACCCCCTTTCCCAATTTTACATATAAAAATTGTGGGGTTTCGTTCTGGTATATAGGGTAAGCGGACGCAGTACAGAGGCAAAAGACAAGTTCTTAACGCAAAACGTCAGTGTTTATTCACACTTGAGGCAAATGCACAAAACAATGCATTACTTTGCAGTCTTGGCGCTTACTTCACACACAAAGTACATCTTGGTGTTACTTCACACAAATTGGAAAGTTCATATATGACAAGTCACCTTGATGTCAGTTCTGCCTCCAGCAGTCCACAGCAGGCTTTAGGGGGCCTGTTTCCTTGGCCCCTCGGTCTCAGCCCTCCAAACTAGCACCAAGACTCAGATCCCAAAACAGAGATCCTGCTGCTGAGCCCAGTAGCCAATTTAAGGACAGCTAGGTGCTACCAAAAACCCGGATCGGCAATTAAAATCCAGTCCGGTCTTTGACCCCACCTGGCTGCAAATCAGCACAGCAGCACACGCTTGTTTTCCCAAACCATTCCCCTCACTGTGTTACATTCCCCCCCCCCCCTTTTGTTCAACCCCTGAGGGGGTGAACACTCGCCAATGTACTTGGGACAGGGCATCCGCGTTTCCCTGCAACCGGCCTGCCCTGTGTTCCACTGTAAATTTAAAGTTCTGTAGGGAAAGGAACCATCTGGTGACCCGGGCATTTCTGTCTTTAGCCTGGCTCATCCACTTGAGAGGGGAGTGGTCGGTCACCAGGCAGAATTTTCTCCCCAACAAATAATAACAGAAAGACTTGAGTGCCCACTTAATAAGCAGGCACTCTCTCTCCACTATACTGTACCTGGTCTCGACTGGGGTGAGCTTACCGCTGAGGAACACAACGGGATGCTCCTCCCCGTTTACTTCCTGAGACAGTACAGCACAGAGGCCTACTTCGGAGGCATCGGTCTGTACTATAAATTCCAAAACTGGGGACCTGCACAGGGCCAACTTCAAAGCAGAGAAAGACTCTTCCGCCTGATCAGAGACTTGCGTCTCTTCAAGAGCACTGTCAATGGCGCGGCCACCGTAGCAAAGTGTGGAACAAACCTTATGTAATAGCCCACTATTCCCAGGAATTACTTTATTTGCCTAATGGTGACAGGTCGGGGCCAATTCCGTATCGCCTCTATTTTGTTAACTTGGGGTTTGATGACTCCGCACACAATGACATACCCTAGGTATTTAGTCTCCTCTAACCCTATCGCACATTTTTTTGAGTTAGCGGTTAGTCTAGAACCTCTTTAGGGAGCACCACTCGGGAAAACATCTCCATTAACTCTTTAGCTATAAGTTTGGCCGATATATGTCGCAGTGGCACCGCCTCCGGATACCGAGTGGCGTAATCTAGGGCGACCAAGATTTGTTGGTGTCCTCTAGCGGACTTCGGTACTGGGCCTATGAGGTCCATAGCGATTCGCTCAAATGGTACCTCGATGATCTGGAGAGGTACTAAGGGACTGCAGAAAAGGTGCTGCGGGCTAGTTGTTTGGCAGGTCGGGCAAGAATTCGTCCACCTCTCTAAACACACTGGGCCAGTAAAACCGTTGTTATATCTGGTCCTGTGTTTTCTGCATTCCCAGATGACCCCCGAGAACATGTTGGTGGGCTAACTCCAACACGGGTTTGCGATAAGCCTGGGGTACCACCAACTGTTCAATACGTTCACCCTGCAGCTGTTTACCCGATACAGCAGGTTGTTGTGGTTCACCATCAATTATTACCACATTCTCCCAGGTTCGGGATAGGGTTGGGTCCCAGTGTTGCTGGTTAGCCTCCACAAGAGCCTTCATTGTGGCCTCCATTTTGTCGAGGGTCACGTGTTGAAATTTAGCGGGTTTAATGCAAGACATACAACCATGCCCGGAGCAAAAATGTAAAACAACAATACTTAGGCGATCATGCCTGCCTCACTGCACTTGCCCACATCCTCCACCAATTCTGGGGTTTCGCTCTGGTAGATATGGTAAGCTGACGCTGTACAGATGCAAAAGACAAGTTCTTAACGCAAAACTTCAGTGTTTATTCACACTTGAGGCAAATGCACAAAACAATGCGTTACTTTGCAGTCTTGGTGTTTACTTCACACACACACAATAGAAAGTACTTCTTGGTGTTATCGCACACAAATTGGAAAGTTCATATAAGACAAGTCACCTTTATGTCAGTTCTGCCTCCAGCAGTCCACAGCAGGCTTTAGGGGGCCTGTTTCCTCGGCCCATGGGTCTCAGCCCTCCAACCTGGCACCAAGCCTCAGATCCCAACACAGAGATCCTGCTGCTGAGTCCAGCTGCCAATTTAAGGACAGCCAGCTGCTGTCAAAAACCTGGACCGGCGATTAAAATCCGGTCTTTGACCCCACCTGGCTGCAAATCAGTACAGCAGCACACGCTGGGATGAAAATATCTGTTTTCCCAGACCATTCCTCTCACTGTGCTACAAAATATAGAAACAATAAAAAATAAACATATCAGGTATCTCCTCGTCCAAAAATGTCTGAACTATTAACGTTTATTTAAAAAATTTCTGTGCGGTGAACGCGGAAACGGTAAAAATTTGAAAAACACACGATTCGCTCTTTTTTAGTCACCCCCACTAGGAAAATTGAATAACAGTGATCAAAAACTCGTATGTACCACAAAAATGGTACCAATAAAAACTACAGTTCGTCCCGCATAAAACAAGTTCTGTGGACAGAAAATATAAAAAAAGTTATGGCTGTTAGAAAATTGCAATGCAAAGAAAATTTTGATGTTTTTTAAAGGTTTTTATTATTTTAAAGTAGTAAAAAAAAACTATACAAGTTTGGCATTGCTGTAATACTATTGAGCTGCAGAATAAGTACCGTATTTTTCGCCCTATAAGACACACCAGCCCATAAGACGCACCTAGGTTTTTGAGGAGGAAAATAAGAAAAAAATATGTTTTAACCAAAAACCTTGGAGGAATTGTTTTTTTTTTTTTTTTCAATTCAACTGCACAAAAGGTGGGTTTGAACTAATGGCGGTCTGTGCATGACACTATTATGGGGGATCTGTGGATGATGCACTGTTATGGGGTGGGGGATTTGTGGATGGCACTGTTATGTGGGGGATCTGTGGATGTCATTGTTATGGGGGGAGCTGTGGATGGCACTATGATGGTGGGGGGATCTGTGGATGGCATTATAATGGTGGGGGGGATCTGTGGATGGCATTATGATGGTGGGGGGGATCTGTGGATGGCATTATGATGGTGGGGGGGATCTGTGGATGGCATTATGATGGTGGGGGGGATCTGTGGATGGCATTATGATGGTGGGGGGATCTGTGGATGGCATTATGATGGTGGTGGGGATTTGTGGATGGCATTATGATGGTGGGGGGGGGATCTGTGGATGGCATTATGATGGTGGGGGGATCTGTGGATGGTATTATGATGGTGGGGGGATCTGTGGATGGCACTGTTATGGGGTGGTGGATCTGTGGATGACACTGCTATATGTGTCATCCACAGATCCCCCATAACAGTCTCATCCACAGATCCCCCTATCATAATGCCATCCACAGCCCCCCCCCCCCACTGTACTCTGGCCCCGCCGCTCAGTATGTACTGTATTATACGTAGTGTTAATCATCAGATCTAAACTAAATATTAATGATGCGCTCCCCCTGCTCCCCATGTGCTTACCGGTACACACATGTCACGCTCCTATAGTAAGCACTAGCAGCTAGCAGGCAGGCCGGGCGGCCGTAACTCACGGAGGTCACGTGCCTGCTCCGCCTGCTTCATTCATAAAGTAGGCGGAGAAGGTACGTCATGTCATTTTAGTGCACAGTGAACGCCGTGATGTCAAAAATCTCAAAAACCTTGGAGGAATTGTGTTTTTTTTTTTTTCAATTCAACTGCACAATTTTTTTTTCCCCATTTTCCAATAACAGCAATAGTAAAATAAATAGTGCCCTTAAAAAATACAACTTATCCTGCAAAAATAAGCCCTTATACGGCTATACGAACAGAAAATTAAATAAGTTATATTTATTGGAAGGTGGGGAGGAAAAAATGAAAATGCAAAACCAAAAATGGGTCTGGTACTTAACCGCCTCCGGACCGCCTAACGCAGATGTGCGGTCCGGAGGCGGCAGCCCTGCGCACAACGACGCATATACGCATCATCTCGCTCGGGCCGGGATTTCCTGTGAACGCGCGCACACAGGCGCGCGCGCTCACAGGAACGGAAGGTAAGCGAGTGGATCTCCAGCCTGCCAGCGGCGATCGCTCGCTGGCAGGCTGGAGATCTGATTTTTTTAACCCCTAACAGGTATATTAGATGCTGTTTTGATAACAGCGTCTAATATACCTGCTACCTGGTCCTCTGGTGGTCCCTTTTGTTAGGATCGACCACCAGAGGACACAGGTAGGTCAGTAAAGTCGCACCAAACACCACACTACACTACACCCCCCCCCGTCACTTATTAACCCCTTATGAACCCCTGATCACCCATGATCACCCCATATAAACTCCCTGAACCCCCCCCTGTCATTGATCACCCCCCTGTCATTGATCACCCCCCTGTCAGGCTCCGTTCAGACGTCCGTATGATTTTTACGGATCCATGGATCGGATCAGCAAAACACATGCGGACGTCTGAATGGAGCCTTACAGGGGGGTTATCAATGACAGGGGGTGATCAGGGAGTGTATATGGGTGATCACCCGCCTGTCATTGATAACCCCCCTGTAAGGCTCCATTCAGACGTCCGCATGTGTTTTGCGGATCCGATCCATGTATCCATGTATCCGTAAAAATCATACGGACGTCTGAATGGAGCCTTACAGGGAGGGTGATCAATGACAGGGGGGTGATCACCCTGATCACCCCCTGTCATTGATCACCCCCCTGTAAGGCTCCATTCAGACGTCCGCATGTGTTTTGCGGATCCGATCCATGTCTTACAGGGGGGGTGATCAATGACAGGGGGGTGATCACCCTGATCACCCCCTGTAAGGCTCCATTCAGACGTCCGCATGTGTTTTGCGGATCCGATCCATGTATCCATGTATCCGTAAAAATCATACGGACGTCTGAATGGAGCCTTACAGGGGGGGTGATCAATGACAGGGGGGTGATCACCCTGATCACCCCCTGTCATTGATCACCCCCCTGTAAGGCTCCATTCAGACGTCCGCATGTGTTTTGCGGATCCAATCCATGTATCCATGGATCCGTAAAAATCATACGGACGTCTGAATGGAGCCTTACAGGGGGGGTGATCAATGACAGGGGGGTGATCACCCCCTGTCATTGATCACCCCCCTGTAAGGCTCCATTCAGACGTCCGCATGTGTTTTGCGGATCCGATCCATGGATCCGTAAAAATCATACGGACGTCTGAATGGAGCCTTACAGGGGGGGGTGATCAATGACAGGGGGGTGATCACCCTGATCACTCCCTGTCATTGATCACCCCCCTGTAAGGCTCCATTCAGACGTCCGCATGTGTTTTGCGGATCCGATCCATGTATCCGTAAAAATCATACGGACGTCTGAATGGAGCCTTACAGGGGGGTGATCAATGACAGGGGGGTGATCAGGGAGTCTATATGGGTGATCACCCCCCTGTCATTGATCACCCCCCTGTCATTGATCACCCCCCCCTGTAAGGCTCCATTCAGACTTACTTAGGACTAACTTAGGACAAAAATTTCAATCTTTCATGGACTCAATATGCCCCTCACGGAATACCTTGGGGTGTCTTCTTTCCAAAGTGGGGTCACATGTGGGGTATTTATACTGCCCTGGCTTTTTAGGGGCCCGAAAGTGTGAGAAGAAGTCTGGGATCCAAATGTCTAAAAATGCCCTCCTAAAAGGAATTTGGGCACCTTTGCGCATCTAGGCTGCAAAAAAGTGTCACACATCTGGTATCGCCGTACTCAGGAGAAGTTGGGGAATGTGTTTTGGGGTGTCATTTTACATATACCCATGCTGGGTGAGATAATATCTTGGTCAAATGCCAACTTTGTATAAAAAAATGGGAAAAGTTATCTTTTGCCAAGATATTTCTCTCACCCAGCATGGTTATATGTAAAATGACACCCCAAAACACATTCCCCAACTTCTCCTGAGTACGGCGATACCAGATGTGTGACACTTTTTTGCAGCCTAGGTGGGCAAAAGGGCACATATTCCAAAGTGCACCTTTCGGATTTCACAGGCCATTTTTTACAGATTTTGATTGCAACGTACTTCTCACACATTTGGGCCCCTAAATTGCCAGGGCAGTATAACTACGCCACAAGTGACCCCATTTTGGAAAGAAGACACCCCAAGGTATTCCGTGAGGGGCATGGCGAGTTCCTAGAATTTTTTATCACAAGTTAGCGGAAAATTATGATTTTTCTTTTTTTTTCTTTTTTCCTTACAAAGTCATATATTCCACTAACTTGCGACAAAAAATAAAAAAATTCTAGGAACTCGCCGTGCCCCTCACGGAATACCTTGGGGTGTCTTCTTTCCAAAATGGGGTCACTTGTGGCGTAGTTATACTGCCCTGGCAATTTAGGGGCCCAAATGTGTGAGAAGAACTTTGCAATCAAAATGTGTAAAAAATGGCCTGCGAAATCCGAAAGGTGCACTTTGGAATATGTGCCCCTTTGCCCACCTTGGCTGCAAAAAAGTGTCACACATCTGGTATCGCCGTACTCAGGAGAAGTTGGGGAATGTGTTTTGGGGTGTCATTTTACATATACCCATGCTGGGTGAGAAAAATATCTTGGTCAAATGCCAACTTTGTATAAAAAAATTGGAAAAGTTGTCTTTTGCCAAGATATTTCTCTCACCCAGCATGGGTATATGTAAAATGACACCCCAAAACACATTCCCCAACTTCTCCTGAGTACGGCGATACCAGATGTGTGACACTTTTTTGCAGCCAAGGTGGGCAAAGGGGCACATATTCCAAAGTGCACCTTTCGGATTTCGCAGGCCATTTTTTACACATTTTGATTGCAAACTACTTCTCACACATTTGGGCCCCTAAATTGCCAGGGCAGTATAACTACCCCACAAGTGACCCCATTTTGGAAAGAAGACACCCTAAGGTATTCCGTGAGGGGCATGGCGAGTTCCTAGAATTTTTTATTTTTTGTCGCAAGTTAGTGGAATATGAGACTTTGTAAGGAAAAAATTTTTTTGAAATAAAATCATCATTTTCCGCTAACTTGTGACAAAAAATAAAAAGTTCTATGAACTCACTATGCCCATCAGCGAATACCTTAGGGTGTCTACTTTCCGAAATGGGGTCATTTGTGGGGTTTTTCTACTGTCTGGGCATTGTAGAACCTCAGGAAACATGACAGGTGCTCAGAAAGTCAGAGCTGCTTCAAAAAGCGGAAATTCACATTTTTTTACCATACAGTCGTGGCCAAAAGTTTTGAGAATTACATAAATATTGGAAATTGGAAAAGTTGCTGCTTAAGTTTTTATAATAGCAATTTGCATATACTCCAGAATGTTATGAAGAGTGATCAGATGAATTGCATAGGTCTTCTTTGACATGAAAATTAACTTAATCCCCCAAAAACTTTTCCACTGCATTGCATTGCTGTCATTAAAGGACCTGCTGAGATAATTTCAGTAATCGTCTTGTTAACTCAGGTGAGAATGTTGAAGAGCACAAGGCTGGAGATCATTATGTCAGGCTGATTGGGTTAGAATGGCAGACTTGACCTGTTAAAAGGAGGGTGATGCTTGAAATCATTGTTCTTCCATTGTTAACCATGGTGACCTGCAAAGAAACGCGTGCAGCCATCATTGCGTTGCATAAAAATGACTTCACAGACAAGGATGTTGTGGCTACTAAGATTGCACCTCAATCAACAATTTATAGGATCATCAAGAACTTTAAGGAAAAAGGTTAAATTCTTGTTAAGAAGGCTTCAGGGCATCCAAGAAAGTCCAGCAAGCGCCAGGATCGTCTCCTAAAGAGTATTCAGCTGTGGGATCGGAGTGCCACCAGTGCAGAGCTTGCTTAGAAATGGCAGCAGGCAGGTGTGAGCGCATCTGCACGCACAGTGAGGCGAAGACTTTTGGAAGATGGCCTGGTGTCAAGAAGGGCAGCAAAGAAGCCACTTCTCTCCCAAAAAAAATCAGGGACAGATTGATCTTCTGCAGAAAATATGGTGAATGGTCTGCTGAGGACTGGGGAAAAGTCATATTCTCCGATGAAGCCTCTTTCCGATTGTTTGGGGCATCAGGAAAAATGCTTGTCCAGAGAAGAAAAGGTGAGCGCTACCATCAGTCCTGTGTCATGCCAACAGTAAAGCATCCTGACACCATTCATGTGTGGGGTTGCTTCTCATCCAAGGGAGTGGGCTCACTCACAATTTTGCCCAAAAACACACCCATGAATAAAGAATGGTACCAAAACACCCTCCAACAGCAACTTCTTCCAATAATCCAACAACAGTATGGTGGAGAACAATGCATTTTCCAGCACGATGGAGCACCGTGCCATAAGGCAAAAGTGATAATTAAGTGGCTCGGGGACCAAAACGTTTACATTTTGGGTCCATGGCCTGGAAACTCCCCATATCTTAATCCCATTGAGAACTTGTGGTCAAGAAGTGATTATGAAAGAATGGGTTGCTATCAGTCAGGAATTGGCCCAGAAGTTGATTGAGAGCATGCCCAGTCTTATTGTAGAGGTCCTGAAAAAGAAGGGCCAACACTGCAAATACTGACTCTTTGCATAAATGTCAGGTAATTGTCGATAAAAGCCTTTGAAACGTATGAAGTGCGTGTAATTATATTTCTCTACATCACAGAACCAACTGAAACAAAGATCTAAAAGCAGTTTAGCAGCAAACTTTGTGAAAACTAATATTTGTGTCATTCTCAAAACTTTTGGCCACGACTGTAGTTTGTAAACGCTATAACTTTTACCCAAACCATTTTTTTTTTTGCCCAAACATATTTTTTTTTATCAAAGACATGTAGAACAATAAATTTAGCGAAAAATTTATATATGGATGTCGTTTTTTTTGCAAAATTTTACAGCTGAAAGTGAAAAATGTCATTTTTTTGCAAAAAAATCGTTACATTTTGATTATTAACAAAAAAAGTAAAAATGTCAGCAGCAATTAAATACCACCAAATGAAAGCTCTATTAGTGAGAAGAAAAGGAGGTAAAATTCATTTGGGTGGTAAGTTGCATGACCGAGCGATAAACGGTGAAAGTAGTGTAGTGCAGAAGTGTCAAAAGTGGCCTGGTCATGAAGGGGGTTTTAGCTAGCGGGGCTGAAGTGGTTAAAGGGGCTCTATAGTTTGTTTTAACTGATAATCTATCCTCTGGATAGATCATCAGCATCTGATCGACGGGGGTCTGACACCCGGGACCCCCGCCAATCAGCTGTTTGAGAAGGCAGCAGCGCTCCAGCAGTGCCGCTGCCTTCTCACTGTTTACCGCAGGCCCAGTGACGTCATGACTAGTATCACTGGCCTGGGCTGGGTTAGCTCCATTCAAATGAACAAGGCTTAGCCGCGCCCAGGCTAGTTGATACTAGTCGTGGCGTCCCTGGGCCAAAAGGTAAACAGTGAGCACCGCTGCCTTCTCAAACAGCTGATCGGCGGGGGTCCCGGGTGTTGGACCCCCGTCGATCAGATGCTGATGATCTATCCAGAGGATAAATTTATAAGTTAAAACAAAGTGCAGAACCCCTTTAAGAGGTTAATACTCACATAAGTGATCGAATTTATAGTATGTATGACTAGTAGCAATAATGCCTCCATGTTTTTGAAAATAGAAAGGAACAACACAACTACAAAGTCAAACCTGGCAAACAAACACATACATTTAAAAACAAGAGGTTGGAAGGTCAGGCTATTTTCACACTAGCGTTTTAGTTTTCTGGCATTGAGATCAGTCATAGGGGCTCCGTCCCGGAAAAGAACGCTTCAGTTTTGCCCACATTCATTGTCAGAACTAAACTGAACAGAACAGAATGCACTCCGCTCCATTTAGTTGCGTTCTCATACCAGAGAGCAAACCGCAACATGTTGTATTTTGCTTTCCGTCCTGGAATGCGGAGCAAGACGGATCCGGCATGTCCCCCAATGCAAGTCAATGGGGATGGATCAGTTTTCTCTGCCACAATAGAAAACGGATCCGTCCTCTATTGACTTTCAATGGAGTTCATGACGGATCCATCTTGGCTATGTTAAAGATAATACAACCGAACCCGTTCATAATGGATGCAGATGGTTGTATTATCAGTAACGGAAGCGTTTTGGCTGAACCCTGCCAGATCCAGTAAAAACGCAAGTGTGAAAGTAGCCTAAAAGGAGCCTCTATGCTTGAACCTGCTACCCAACATATGGATTACCTGAAAGAGATTAATATGCAGACCTTCTAGCCCCAGTTAACAGACACCCAATTAATTGCTCAAGTCTCCAGAATCTCTAAAAGTCATCCAGAAAAACAAAGTGCATGTGAATTTATGACTCAGGTCATATGAGTGAACCAAAGGTTGTACCATGGGCACGATATTATGAAGACACTCAATAAATTCCCCAGCTGAAGAGGAGATTGGGGATCTCCAGAATCTGGGAATGACCTGCTTTGCAGCACACAAAACATGTCTCAATAGGCCTCTCTTGAAGCTAGTTACTGAACCATGTGAATGGGACAAAAGTACTGACCCTAAAGATGTGGTCAATGAGGATGAGCAAACAGTATTACATAAAAGAATTACCTTTTCCCAGAAGCTTTGGATGACCTGTAAAGACCACCAAATATGGTTCCCACAGCCTGACTGCACCTCCAGCACATAGGATCAACAGAAGGGAACATCTTATTCAACAGGACTGGAAATCGATGACTTCTGAACAAGCTGGAAGATCCTGGACCACTCGTCCCCCGATAAGGTCCTACCTATGTCTCCCTCTCGTCTGGCAATATGGGACAGCACATAATCCTTGTAAGAACTATCTCTCGAAAGGTTGTATATCAAAGAAACCGTGTGCACAGACTGTACCTCTGTGGTGCAAAGTGAGGGCTCTGTTCAACGAGTACTAATAGTTCAGAGAAATGCCAGTCCCTTGGACTTAAAAGGGTTCTCCTGGCATTTTGAAAAAATTTGGAAGGAAATTTTTTCATAAGTACTTATCTGTCCCTTACTCCGCTGATGCTGGTGTCCCTGCTGCAAACTCTTCTGTTCAGGTCCCAACCAGATGCGTGCACTTCTTTCCTGTTCAGCTGCATACTAGTAAGGGTCCATTCACACGTCCGTAGTGTATTGCAGATCGGGCAAATTGCGGATCAACAATACACCCGGCCGGCACCCCCATAGAACTCCCTATTCTTGTCTGCAAGACTAGACAAGAATAGGACATGTTCTATTTTTTTCCTGGAGCTGCGGACCGTAAGTTACGCTGGCGTGCTCTGGAAATGCGGATGCAAACAGCACACTGTGTGCTGTCGGCATCCATTCCTGCCCCATAGAGAATGAATGGGTCCGCACCCGCTCCGTAAATTGCGGAACGGATGTGGACATGTTCACGGACGTGTGAATGGAAAGAACGCAGGCCATCCTCTGATCCAAGACTTTTGGTGGACCATTTAAAGCTCAGCATAGATGCTAGGAGACAACATATATTTCTGGGAATATATTAGTGCCAGATCCGTCCTTCCGGTCTGCGCATGCACAGGCTGGTAAAAATGTGAAAAAAATATATAAAGGATCCGTTTCTCCGGATGACATCCGCAGAGACAGATGCGTTCTTGCAATGCATTTGTAAGACGGATCCGCCTACAATTGCTGTCCGTTTGCATGCAGATTGCCGGATCCGGCAGGCAGTTCCGGTGACAGAACTGCTTGCCGGATCACTCTGCCGCAAGTGTCAAAGTAGCCTTAGATGAGCTGCAGTAGAGTAAGAGGCATGCAGGAATTTAAAATCTTCGATGGCCCAGGAAACATCAGCGGAAAAAATTTATCCTGAAGCAAGCGTTCAAACTTCCAGGCGAATTCTGTATGGGAAGCACCTGAAAATGTTAGTGTACTCAAACTGGGCATGTGGACAGACCACTGGGTAGATCCCACGTGTGCTGTAGGCGAATAATCTAATAAATAAAAAAAAGATGCAAATATGAAATCTATCCTGCTATAAGAAATATAAATGAGAGATAAAAAACAAATCCCATTCACTTGAATGAGACTGAACTGCGCAAACATCATGTGACTGATTAACGTGATGTCACCGGCCTAGGAAGAGGCCCCAGCACTCACTGGAGTGCTGTGGCCTCTTCAAACAGCTGATTAGTGGGGGTACTGGGATTCGGGCCCCCATCAATCAGGTATCGATGAACTATTCTGGAGATAGGTCATCAATGTAAGAGTTGTCGGTAAAACCTAGATCTTGCAGTCTTTACTCTCCAAGTGCCTGAAATCCAAGGGCAGTTCACAGGGGTGCACCTAGTGTTTCTGCTGCCTGAGGTGAAAACTGAAACAGTGCCCCCCCTCCCCCAATGCCAATTTCTTAACCTAACCCCTTCCCTTCAGCTCATGACCCTTCGGCTGCCCCCTCTTGCCCCTACCTGGTGCTACCTGAGGCAATCGCCTCACCTGGCCTCATTGGTGGTGCACCCCTGGCTGTTCATCTCCTGCCAGAATGACAGTGGGAAGCTGGCCGCCTGGGCTGGAGATGGAGGATGAGATGCACCTGCCGGCGCCACCATCTTAGGACTTCCCGCTTGGTCAGAGGTCAGTGACCTAAAAACATCCTAATGGTGCCGTTTTCAGGGTCAGAAGGAGCCGGTGACCATTTCCCCACAGCGAGTGGTTAGAAATCACCGAGGAGATGAGTGAGGCGCCATCCAGACGAGCTGCTCTCTCTGTCCTCTAATTTGGAGCATTTTCCCTTAGTACATTCACTGGAAAGTCTAATATACACCAGCCTCCATACAGATCTGTGCTATCATTTACACCAGTTTCTGCCATGACTTCCAGTATATTTGGCAGATCCTATGCAAATACTTGACAAGAAAAAAAAAAAATAGATGAAAGACATTCACCCCAGAGCAGCAGGAGAAAACCTGGGACAAAGGACCGTTATCCAGAGCAACCAATCAGATCACTGCTTCCACTTTCTAACCTGCACTGTGAAAAAAAAGCTGGCTTTTCATTGGCTGCCTTTCTTTTACCTGTGAGAGCGACCTGCCCCCAGATGACCAGTGGGTGACCTTGTGAGTGCGCAGATAGGGGGCGCTGCTGTAGTGCGGCCGCACAGGAGGGGGAGGAGACCAGTTAATAACAGGAGTGGTGAGGGAGGATGAGAGGTGCGGGCATCTAGGAGGGGGAGGAGGCAGACGGGATAACACTGAGGTTCAGCCCCATGATAGCTGCTCCTGCCATTACCGAGCAGAGTACAGAGGAGACATGAAGCCGTGTGAGGCAGCCTGCAACAAGCAGCACGGAGCGGCCGGGGACACCGGGGACCCCTGGAAGCAGTGCATGGACACCGCTGTGCAGCTGGCGCTCAAGGCCGGCCAGGTGAGCTTTTCATATAGCTGACTACTCCACCGTCCACCCCATCCATTCCGCAGGTTGTCAGGTCTTCGAGTCACTGACTACGTGAGAACTGCCTTCACCAAAATGTCCTCCAGGAGCTTCTTCATCTCCTTCATGCCTGGTGGTGTAGGTCAGGTAGTCTGAACCTGTGAAGCCACGCCCATTTACTGACCTTGTGTGTCAGTAAACGCCGGAGCCTTTGTTTTTTATGCAGTTGATCTCTCTTAATTTAACCCCCTTTTATGACACAGACCCTGGACCCCCTTTTATGACACAGACCCTGGACCCCCTTTTATGACACAGACCCTGGACCCCCTTTTATGACACAGACCCTGGACCCCCTTTTATGACACAGACCCTGGACCCCCTTTTATGACACAGACCCTGGACCCCCTTTTATGACACAGACCCTGGACACCCCTTGTCACCCTCAAGATGCCTGAAACAAGGAGCATTTGGAGCTGATCTTGGTCTAGATGAGATTTTCGGTCTCTGCCTGTGACTACCTCATCAGAAGTAGGCATGAAGTAGGTGGCTGAAAGGGGTGGGGGGAGGGGTGACTTGCCAAAAATGTTCCACTCCCTTCAGTGTATGTAAAAATAAGCTTATGTAAGTCGCCTTGGCATCTGAAGAGGCATAGTGAACATAACCAGTATCAAAATAGGGCACATGTATCAGGCCTCGCGTGTCTGCTGCAGCCTGATTCAGGATGGATGATTCCCTGTGCCCCATGAATAGCGCTGGCACAGTGGTGTTGTACATGCACCCCATGCCAGGTAACCAGTCCTGTAATGAGAACTGCAGTAAGATACCTCAGCGACCACCGCTGATCAGATATTGATGGCCTAGCCTCAGAATGAACATCCCCTTTAAGCCGGCTGCTGTTTTCATGGCTCCGTGTGAACTGTAGGTTCTGTTTTTACAGTTGTTTAAAGCTTTCATTCTTTACATTTTCTTCCACCACCATTCGCTATCTGTGGATCACCCTACATGCTGACGGCCTCCATTTCAGTCAGTTTATACCGTCATAATGTACGATGTGAGAATGGCTTGCCCTAGGTATTTCCACATCAGCTGGGGCAGTCACCAGAAGCCATATAAACGCCATTGCCTAGTACAGGGATCGCCAGCTGTTGCAAAACTACAACGCCCAGACAGCCTATAGCAGGGCATGGTGGGAATTGTAGTTTTAAAGCAGCTGGTAAGCCGCAGGTTGGCCAGCCCCGGCCTAGTAATTCCCTCTACATATTATGGAAGAGGTGAGGCATAGGAACATCTCTGTTTGAATCTTTATTTCTAAGTTTCTCTTACCACGTGGCCCATGATCGGCGCCGTCCTCCAGGAAGTGAAGGCCACAGTGACTCCACGACTCCAGCGCAGCCTAGGATGCAGGGCCATTTGCCTTTGAACATTTGGGGACGTAGCGTTTTGCTCCACTACATCTATATTCATGTGACTGAGCTTTTATTACTTTGATACAAAGTATCTTCCTGTAGTAGTGTTTTCTATCAGATTCTCAGCATCCTTCCACTTCCTGTCACAAAATAAATTTTCACCACAGAAACCTAATACCGTCAGCATGTTCTCCGTCATTGTCTTCGTCTAAAGGGGTGGTCTCACTTCAGTAAGTGGCATTTGTCATGTGGAGAAAGTTACCACAAGGCACTTACTATGTATTATTATTATCCATATTGTCTCCTTTGCTGGCTGGATTCATTTTTCCATCACATTATAAACTACTAGTTTCCATGGTTATGTCCACCCTGCAATCCATCCTCTGTGCCGTGCTTGCACACTAGCGTGTGTAAGTATGACCACCACTGCTGGATTACAGGGTGGTCATAACCATGGAAGCGAGCAGCGTATAATGTAATGGAAAAATGAATCCAGCCAGCAAAGGAAGCAATATGGGCAATCCCAATACATTAGCAAGTGTCTTTTATTAACTTTCTACATGATAAATGCAATTTTCTGAAGTGAGACAACCCCTTTAAATAACCTGCTCCAGACTGGCATCAGTCCATTGATCCGTTACATGCTAGGTTAAGCGATACTGTGCATTTTTATACTGATACTTTTCTGTAGCACAAACATGTTACATGTAAAATGATAGAGAATCGCATTTCTAATTCTGGAGCTACCTCAGAACAGCTGGTTGGCAGTGATGTCGGACCCTCAGTTATCTGATATTTCTGGCCGGTACTGAGCATGTATAAAATTGGGCTGATTGGGTGGAACGAGTCCCTTCGCTCTCTCTAACCACTTAGATGCTGCGATCAGCAGTGAACGCAGTAAATCTGCAGCAGTGAGGGCAAGATGCCAGCTGTATTACTCCTGAGCCAGCCCCATCACATTGCTGTTATGTTGCCTGACTTTGCAGTGGTGTCCCGAGAGTTGTTCCCGGTCTTCAGGCTGGGTATAACTGCTGATCGTTGGAGGTCCGACCATTGGAGCCCCCACTGATTGTGAGAACAGGGAGCCAGTGTTTCCCGTTTTATTGGGGCGGCCATCACGCAGGTGCGCCACCACTCTATAGTCCAAACACTGGGCTATCTCCAGCTGTCCCATAAAGATGAATGGAGAGGCAGCATGCATGTATGACTGCTGTTCATTTCAAGTAGGGAACACTGGGTCCCTGTTCACATGATCAGTGGTCAGACACTTATCCCCTGTCCAAAGCTGTTGTATTGGGTACACCCCTTTAATGAGCCAGTCCATGTTAAAGGTCCTCGTACACGGACCAATGTTTTATGGAATTATCTGGAATGAAACAAACGTTCCTGGTCATCAGAGGAAATGAGGGCTTCATTTTTCCTGCATCTCCGCTGTATGAGGACAGGTGACCGCTACAGGACCATTGGGTATATCTGTCCCTTTATGCAGTGTACTTGAAAGGACCCTTTTACGTTGGCTGACAAGTGAACGGTTATTGGGGGGCCAACATTCATGCAAAAGCCTCTGCCCATTAAGTGTCCTGTGGACGGGCTGCTGGTCACTGGATGGTCGAGCGTTGGGTGGTCACATCTTTTAGTCCTGTGTAAACCGGGACCTGCCACCCACAAGATGTGTATGGGGACTAGTGACTGCAGTAGCCGCAGGTCGTCCCCATACAGAGGGGATGATTGCTGCATGTAACCGCTGCTCTACTGCAATGGTGTTCCCGATCATTGCCCATGTATGAGCCCCGTCCATTAGAGAGAGTTTCCATGTTTAGATTGAAATGACTGGGATGTGTCCAGTCCCAGGAGGTTGCATGCTACAAAGGATTTCCTGAGTGGTTACACACTTTCGGCTGGGACGCAGTTGCAGCAATACATTACCAAACGGCAGTGTGAAATGTACATGAGCCCAGGCTACAGGTTACAGCGTGGAGCTCCACGTCTTTCTCCATGGCTCGCATTCAGCCAACATGCAATTGTTTACAGGCGCTCTTATTTTTGGCAGGTGGTCAGGAAAGCTCTAACAGAAGAAAAAAGGGTGTCCACTAAAACTTCAGTGGTCGATCTTGTGACCGAAACCGACCATTTTGTGGAAGAGCTGATCATTTCTGCCCTGAGAGAAAAGTTTCCTTCGCACAGGTACAGTATTAAAATGGGGGAGGGGGGCTGGAATATACAATATGTATGGGTGCCATTTATGTACATACACTCCCAATATATTTTAGATCTTTTTGCAAGCCCCTCAGACCAAAACGGTACTTATTAAAATATGTATGATAAATTCTAAATAGATTATATTAGTACAGTTTGCTAATAATTGTCTGGTTAGTGAAGCCCAAACTACGTTGATGGTTCCATGTCTTCTGGAAATCTTTGAGGGGTAAATATCATTGACTGGATTGTCTGACGGAAGCTTCACACTGTGCAATGGTTAGACTCCTAAGTAGGTCAGCAGCTTGCTCTGCCGCATCTCACTTCACATGATCACCACCCTATTGCTGGATATTTCTAACCAACATGTAATGCACTAAAAAGGCTCCCGTCAGATCAGATGCATAGATGTGTGAAGATCTGATGTATTCCCCATAAAATCCTGGAAACAGAAATGCATGCAGAAACTGCTAAGTGCCATCCCTTATGTTGATGAGGCCTGGCCACACACCCCTTCTGGCATGGACCAACTGATGCTGACCATGTCAGTTTTCTGGATGTCAATAGTACAGGCGTCTGTTGGTAAACAGAAAAGAGAGGCGCATCCTAGGGTAAACACGTATACGAAAGGGCTCCAAATAGGAGGCTCGCCTTAAGGAGCTGTGCAAACCTTAGGCACAACTCTAGAAGAAGCTTGTCTGAGTGGTAGAGAGTGGGGCAGTCTGCAGCCACGGATGTTACTCTTCTTATCTGGGATGCCTGGTTCCCCGAGAATACTTGGAAGTAAACACGTTCAGGGACCAGCCGGAAGATCCAGATTGATGTAGGTTGTCAGTAGTTTATTAAGCAGAAAAATACAACGCGTTTCAGGGAGTTGTCTCCCCTTCATCAGGTAAAAACTGCACGTATAATGTTTTGTGGATGTGCCTTAAAGGGATTGTCTCATCATGGACAATGGGGGCATATCACTAGGACCACCGCTGGGACCCGCACCTATATCGAGAACGGAGCCCCGCAAGGTGGTGGCTGGAGGACTCCGGTCCGGCTACCACCAAGCTGGCTCCCCATAGAAGTGAATTGGAGCATACCGCACATGCGCGGCCCCTGCTTCCATTCATTTCTATGGGGCTGACTTAAATAGCCGAGCCAGCGCTGGACTATTTTCACCAGAAAATGAATAGAGAGCGGATGCGCAGTGCGCCCTCCATCACTTGCGGGGCTCCGTTCTCGATATAGGTGCGTGTCACAGCGGTGGTATCTGCACCTATAAGACAATGGAGGCATATCCTAGCGATATGCCCCAATTGTGCATGATGAGACAACCCCTTTAATGACAGTGAGGAAGAGTGACCTCCAGTTGCCAGGTATGTGCTGGTATATATTTACATGAGGAAAAATGGAGAAACCATACTTGTAGAGTTCTGAAATAAATTTTGCCCAGAATTGTTATATGGGAATTGGAAGATTTAAATCAAGTGATCTCCATAGACAAGCACAGGTAATAGTATGTATCCTACTGAAGAACCCCATGGGACACATTTATCAAGACTGGCGTTCCCGTGCGCCAGTCTTGATCTTGATCCCTGTGCACCAGAGATGTGCCTAATTTATTGACGGGCAGATGCCTCTTAATTTAGTCGCATATCTGGCAGCCCATGCACCAGAAATGGAAGTCTAGACTTCAGTTATGACTTACGCCAGCTTCTGCTGTAAACTGTAGTAAATCCGGTGGGCCTTACTAAACCATGCCCCTCCCATTAAGCCCACCCTTTGTTTTAACACTTTCACACCTGCGCTTTTCCTTTCCGGTATTGAGATCAGTCATGGGATCTCAATACTGAAGGAAAACGCTTCGGTTTTGTCCCCATTCATTGCCAATGGGAACAAAATGCAACGCAGTGTTTCAGTGCGTCATGGGATGCGGACCAAGACACAAAAGAAAACTGATCTGTTTCCCATTGACTTACAGTGGTTTTAGAGGCGGATCCGTCTTGGTCATTTTTGGAGATGATACAATCAGATCCGTTCATAACGGATGCAGCCAGTTGTATTATGCTAACGGATACGTTTTTGCTGATCCATGATGGTCCAGATTATAGCGTAAACATGGCATGTGCCATAATTTTCAACTTAACACCACAGTAGTGACCTAAACACCTTAGCAAATGCCCCTCCATAACGTTATGCAATGCCACCCTTGCCATAAGTTAGTTCATGAAATTTCTGATCGGATTCCCATTTGAGTGGCAGCCTACAACCACCATGTGAAATTCCAGACTTGATCAGTGTAAAGATCACATCTTTAAATTTTAGATAACTTTGTGCTTCCCACTTTATTAAGACCATTTTAGGACCTCTGGCACCCTGTGTAAGAAGCGAGGACCACAGAGACATGGTTTGAGCAACTGGGTGTGGAGGGACTAGTGAGCTGCACACAGGTTGCCAACTGTCCAACAGTCTCCTAAGTAGGGAACTTTTTCCAGTTTTGAAAAAAATATTTAATTCACTCCAGTTTTCCAGTGTGTCCATAAACTGTTAGTTGTCTGATTTGATACGTTGTCTTGTAACAAAATGGTTGGCAACCCTGCCTGCAGCAAAACCTAGCCTCCATGCCATCCTCTACTATTTGTAACCCAGACCTTCTTGTGTCTGACCTTACAAATACTTTTGGTTGAATGGCTGCAGAATGGACAATCACTATACAGGAGTAAGTGCCTTGTATTAACTTTCTCCTCTTGATAAATTATATTTGCTGCAGTGAGACAACCCCTTTAAGGGGGTATTTATATGCAAAAAAAAAAGTATTTTTCCTCATCTAGTTCTTTTAGAGCATTTTCAGCCCAGCAGATTTTTCTTTGAGGCTAGAATAACCTTTTAATATATATTTGACCAGTTATCAACAAGTTGTTATGGGTGCGAAGGTCAGGTGTCTGCATACTTTTTAATCTGTCTATCTAGTCTATCTTTAACATTAAGAGTTCACCAGGCTATGGATACGGAGGACCTATCCTCAGGAAAGGATATTAAAGGGAATCTGTCCCTGTCCAGCTGTGGTGCGCCTGAGTAAAGTGCTGCTTTTCTTTTGATGATTTGAGGCTCCATTCCAGAGTAGTGATATTTTTTAGTAATAGGCAGATTAGGCCTTTGGTGCAATGAGGGGGTCACAATTGCTCTTGTTGCACCCATGCTCCACTCCTTTCTGTGGCCAGCCCCCTCCCTGGCTGCTTTCATTGAAATGGACAGGCATGCCATGTGTCTATGCAAACAGTTGGATACAGAGGGCACTGGTGAAAGATGCCCGTTATTATCAGATTATGGGGTTTGGGCAGCCTGCTCCCTCACTGTTCAGCTGTTTTGGCTGCCACTTTACCTGTAACTAACAGTGTATGGATCGGAAGCAGAAGGCTTTGAAAAAGTACAAATGGCCAAATCGGATCCGGTATTATTAGATATCATCTGCAGACCTTTATGCATTAAATGTCAAAAATGAAATCAAACCAAGCAGTAAGTTCTAGCAAAACCTGGTAATATAGTTTAACAGACTAAAGTTTTATTGTTCATCTCTAGATTTATTGGTGAAGAATCTACCTCAGCAGGTTCCAAATGTCTTCTGACGGACAGCCCAACCTGGATTATTGACCCCATCGATGGAACCTGCAACTTTGTACACAGGTATAAATAATGGGGATTATTGCTTGGGACCCATGTTCATGACAAAGAAAAAATCCATTGTAACAGTTGTGCAAAAAAAGCTAAAATGGGAAACATTTTTTCTCTTTGCCTTGCTAGATTTTGAGCCCCATAGCTTTTATTCTTATTTTTTTATTTGAGTCTACATTGCTGTGTGAGTATGTGTGTGTATATATATATATATATATATATATATATATATATATATATATATATATATATATTTTTATTTTTATTTTTATTTTTTTCCCCGGGATGATCTGTGGTTTTTATTGATTATTCTACAGTGTTAGAATTTTTGAAGACTTTTGTTCAGTTTTAAAATGGGGAAAGTGGATTATTAGAGGGTTTTTATTTATTTTTATTTATAATTTATTTTATTTTTTACTTTTACCACTTAGATGCCAATCACGGATCAGGCTGTTATGGTGCCCACTCAGCTTCTGAGCGAGTACCATGTTTAAAGTCCAGATTCTCGCTGTATATGTACAGCAGCAGTCGGGAAAAGGTTAAACAACTTCCACATGCTGCCTAAAAAATCTGCAGGGGAAACTAGACCGTAGTGCAGACTTTAACCGTTTCACGACAAGTCATTTTTCACCTTCCTGACCGCACCTATTTTTGCACATCTGACATGTCCCTTCATGTGGTAATAACTTTAGAACGCTTTTACTTATCCAAGCGATTCGGAGTTCTTCTCATAACAATATACTTTATGTTAAAGGTAAATTTGAGTCCATATTTTATTTACCTTTTTTATAAAAAATTAAAAAAAATCTTAAACTCGCAATTTTCTAAAGTGAGTGATAACTCATAAAATGGTTAACATTCTCCATATGTTTACTTTGTTAGCATCATTTTATTTATTTTTATTTTTTTGGACTCTAATGCTTAAAAATTTGAAGAATTGCTTCTAAAATTCTAAATTTCCAAAATCCACTCACAAATGACTCGGTTTTAAAAACTAAAGTTATTCAAAACTGATTTTACAAACCCTTTACATGTTTCACAAGAAAAATGGAGGCAAAATGTACCTTTTTTTTTGCACTGTGGAACATCAGCTTTTGGGGTGATTTGATTCACTCTACAATGCATTTTAATGCATTGTCTGTCAGTGCATTACACTGACAGTGCCTATGAGACCCAGCCATAGGCTTCCATAGCTGGTGGGCTATGGAAACCTATGACATCGGCCTGCCATACCAGCCATTGGGTGACCACAGAGCAGGACCCGATGGGGTCGGAGAAGGAGACCCTTTCCTCCGCAAATTTTGTGCATGCAGCGCTCAGCGTTGACCGCGGCATATGAGGGGTTAAAGCGCCAACATCAGTGTTTTCACCTATGCTGTCAGATGCAGCAGGGGCTCTGCCACTGATCAAGCGGGTGCAGTTTCTGCACCCGCCCCATCAAAGCGCCGTACATGTACGGTGGCTGTCGGGAAGTCACTTCCAGCAGTCCTGTACATGTACGGCGTATTACGGGGAAGGGGTTAAATCCACAGTGTTTCAATATATGCAGGAGATTTTGCTCTTTACAATGCATAAGGTGAAATCTGAGACCAATCCACAACAAAATTTCCACAAAAGAAATTCTGTTGCGGAAAATCTAAATCCTTTCCATTTCAGTTTGTCTAACAGGTCAGTGAGGTCTGTATGTATTCCTTTTTAACTGTGAACTATTTCGTATTTTTTTATTTGTGGTATGAAGGGCAATTACAGGGCCATTCCACAATAGTTTATTTTTTTTTTTTTTTTTCATCATTGATTCAGTAATTTTTTTATTTTTTAAATCAACAATCTGTTTAAATAATGCCATATTTTTGTAGATTAATGACCCGATGCCGACACATTAACCCCTGCACATCCGCGATCAGCGCTGACTGCGGCACGCGCGGTGTCCGTGCAGGGATAAAGCAGCCATTGGGTCCCCTCGCTGCTGTGACGGGGACCCGATGGAATGGAAGACGGCACGATGCCTTCCTTAGGCATCGTGGCTGAGTTCTGGGAGAGCCTGTGAGATCCAGCCTCTTGGATCTCATAGGCAGGAAGCTGTAAGTGTATTACACACTGTAATACACTTACAGCCAATGCATGACAATACAGAAGTATTGTCATGCATTGTAAAGGGATCAGACCCCCAAAAGTTGAAGTCCCAGAGTGGGACAAAAAATAAACACATTAGGTATCGTCTCATCCGTAGCGACCGGCTCTATAACACTATCACATGACCTAACCCCCTCAGGTGACCACAGTAAAAAATAAAAAGCTGTCAAAAAGCCATTTTTATTTTTCTCCTTGCATCACAAAAAGTGTAATGGCAAACGATCAAAAAGTCATATACACCCCAAAATATTGCCAGTCATCTCATCCTGCAAAAAATGATACCCTACCTAAGACAGTCTCCCAAAAACTGAAAAAACTATGGCTCTCAGAATATGGAGACACTAAAACATCATATATTTATTTTATATTTTTTGTTTGTTTCAAAAATATTTTTGTGTATTAAAAAAAAAAAAAAAAAGTCAAGCCTTTTTTTTTTTTTTTTCTCGCCTTACATTGCAAAAAGTGTAATGGCAAGTGATCAAAAAGTCATATGCACCCTATAATAGTACCAATCAAACCGTCATATCATCCCGAAAAAATGAGCCCCCTACACAAGACAGTCGCCCAAAAACAATTTAAAAAAATTACGGCTTTCAGAATGTGGAGACACTAAAAAAAAAACATTTTCAAAAATGCTTTATGTAAAACTGACACAAACGACAACAAAAAAGTAATCATATTTGGTATTGTCTTGTCCGTAACAACCTGCTCTATAAAAATACCACATGATCTAACCTGTCAGATGAATGTTAATAAAAAAAAACTGTGCCAAAACAGCTATTTTATGTTACCTTGCCACACAGTGTAATATAGAGCAACCAAAAATCATATGTACCCTAAACTAGTACCAACAAAACGGCCATCTTATCCCGTAGTTTCCAAAATGGGGTCACTTTTTTTGGAGTTTCTATTCTAGCGGTGCATCAGGGAGTCTTAAAATTATCCCAGTGAAATCTGCCTTCCAAAAACCATATGGCATTCCTTTCCTTCTGCGCCCCGCTGTGTGCCCGTACAGAAGTTTACGACCACATATAGGGTGTTTCTGTAAACTACAGAATCAGGGCCATAAATATTGAGGTTTTTTTGGCTGTTAAACCTTGCTTTGTTAATGGAAAATAATTTATTTAAAATAGAAAATCTGCCAAAAAGTGAAATTCTGAAATTTCTTCTCCATTTTCCATTAATTCCCCTCCATTAATAGGGTCAACAAAGTTTGTAAAATCAGTTTTGAATACCTTGAGGGGTGTAGTTTCTAAAATGAGGTCATTTTTGGGTGTTTTCTATTATGCAAGCCTTTCAAAGTGACTTCAGATCTGAACTGGCCCTTTTAAAAAGTGGGTTTTGGAAATTTTCTGAAAAATTTTCAAGATTTGCCTCTAAACTTCTAAGCCTTCTAACTTCCCCCAAAAATAAAATGGCATTCACAAAATGATCCAGACATGTGGTCGACATATGGGGAATGTAAAGTAATAACTATTTTGGAGGTATTATTATCTATTATAAAAGTAGAGAAATAGAAATTTGGAAATTTGCACATTTTCCCCATTTTTTTTATTTATTTATTTTGTCCATTTGTGTTTTTATAATTACTCAATTTTACCACTGTCATGAAGTACAATATGTAACAAGAAAACAATTTCAGAATGGCCTGAATAAGTAAAAGCGTTTTAAAGTTATATCCACATATAGTGACGCATGTCAGATTTGCAAAAAATGACCTGGTCCTGAAGGTGAAATATGTCAGGGTCCTTAAGGGGTTAAAATTGAATTTCTATAGTTCTGTAGTGTGTTCAGAATATTCAGCTAATAGTGTTTTGAGTCATATCTGTAACTTGTGCCTTTACTACAAAGTAAAAAAGCTAGGTGAACCTCCTCTGTGTGCTTATTCTATTTTTGTCATGCGTTGTAAGTTTCTATTACTGCTGCTTTGCTTACTTATGACTCCACTATTTATTTCTGGCCACATGCACCCTGAAATTGGGTTATTTACTTCCGCAGGTTTCCTCTGGTGGCAGTCAGCATTGGATTTGCTGTCAATCGAGAGGTATTAAAAGTGTTCTGTAAGTTGGTAACCTGAGATTCCTAATGGTATCTCATAGGGGAAGGGTAAGAGGTTGTTTTCTTTTTAAATGACTATAAAGGGACATTGTGGCAGATTTACTAATACTGCCTGTAGACAGTCTAAGACAGTGATGGCTAACCTTGGCACTCCAGCTGTGGTGAAACTACGACTCCCAGCATGCTCCATTTATTTCTATAGAGTTCTGAGAGCAGCCAACTCTTGAGAGTTGTAGTTTTACCACAGCTGGAGTGCCAAGGTTAGCCATCACTGTTCTAAGGCCTCATGCACATGAACGTATTTTCTTTGTGTCCGTTCCTTTTATTATTATTTTTTTTTTTCAGTTTCCGTTTTCCGTTCTGCAAAAAAAATAGAACATGTCCGATTTATTGTCTGCATTACGAACAAGGATAGTGCTGTTCCGTTCTGCAAAATCTGGAATGCACACTGACATCATCTGTATTTTTTGCGGATCAAAAAAAACAAGGTTGTGTGTGAGGCCTAAAACTGTGCCAGATTTATCACAGTAGCTGATGTCTACGCTACATTTACACCACCTATTGGCTGGCTTACTTTACACCAACATTTTGGTGTGTTCTTAAAGCACATTGTCACATCTTAAGGCCCCATGCACACGGCCGTGTGCTGGCCGTGGAACCGCGGCCTGGATCCCTCCCGAGAGCAGGAGCGCACTGCGTCACTGGTTGCTATGACGCCGTGCGCTCCCTGCTGCCGGCACAGTACAGTAATACACTGGTATGATCTATACCAGTGTGTTACTGTACTGTGCCGGCAGCAGGGAGCGCACGGCGTCATAGCAACCAGTGACGCCGTGCGCTCCTGCTCTCGGGAGGGATCCAGGCCGCGGTTCCACGGCCGTGTGCATGGGGCCTAAGCCATGCACCCTTAGGCCCCTTGCAGACGAGCGTGAGTGGATAAGGTCTGGTTGCGTTGCGAATGCATTCGGTGAAAAATGCGTGATTTCGTAAGCAAGGGCGTTCAGTTTTTTATCGCGCAGGTGCAATGCGGTTTAATGCGTTTTGCAGGCGCGTGATAAAAAAAACTAAAGGTATACAAACAACCTCTCTTAGCAACCATCTGTGAAAAAAACGCAAGCAAGTGCAGATGCGATTTTTCATGCATCCCCATTCGCTTCTATGGGGCCAGCTGAAAATTGTAGAATATAGAACATGCTGCGATTTTTCACGCAATGCACAAGTGATGGGTGAAAATCAAAAATCATGTACACAAACCCATTGAAATGAATGGGTCCGGATTCCGTGCTGGAACAATGTGTTTGCATCACGCATTGCACTCGCGTGGAATACTTGCTTGTGTGAAAGGGCCAGCTTTTTGGCGCAAAATACACCAAATTCGTACCACATTTTGATTAGTAAATCATCCCCACTATTGCTAAATAGAAGTAAAAGGGCCATTGACTTTTTTCTTTTTTTTTTTTTTTTAACTTTCATATGTCATAGAGAACATATAAGAAATTTTGATCGGTGCTGTGACCCCCACCGACTGCTAGAATGAGGAGAGAGAAGTGCTGGCATATCACACTTTCATCTCCTCTCTGCAGAGGATGAATTGTGATAAGCCCATAGACTTCTGTGGAGTCTGTCTCTTGCAGTGAGGAGAGCCGGCTCCTTATACTTATCTCTCCTCGAACTAGCAATCTGTAGGGGTCTCGGCACAGACCCCCACTGATTAACACACCGACCCTTTAAGTCCAACAATTTCTTGAGTTTCTATAGACAGAGCAATATTCATTTAGCTTTGGTAGTGGTGCTTATAAATGACATGTCTGCATGGAAATATTTGGATTCCCTGTCACTATTACAGATCCTCTTTAAATGTCCCCCTCACATCCCGCAGGCTCCATATAGTATACAAGTATCTTATATCATCTGTCACTTTGTATCCAGTAGAGTATTTTAATGTCTGGGGCTGATTGCATATAAAGCCTTTACCATGTATCTGACATCTGTCAGCATTGCACTGCCTCCATTTAATATGATTTAAAGGGGCACTCCAGCCTTGCGCTGCCCCAGCTGCGTATTGTACCTATTAAAAAATACAAATTTGAAATAATACTGTAATACAGCTTCCTGTGTCCCTTCCACGGTTTTCCATTTTCCAGCCTGTAAAATTTCAGATGGGATTGTGTGCTCTGTTTCAGCCAATGACAGGCCTCAGTGGCGATATGTCCCCTACTCATGACATGCTGCTGGAGCTTGTCAAAAAAGCCCCAAATGCTTGTAAATCCCTTCAATGTACATTTGGTGACTGGTACCAAATATGCTGTCATGTTTCAGAACTGTATTATTATACATCTTCTCAAATGAAGACAAGAACAACTTTTACTTGTTAGATCGTTGTCACTGAGACAGGAAAGCCCAGGAAGACTTCATTTAGTAAAGGTTGCCGGTGGAAATCTATACATTGCTTTGGTGAAACTAGATTACCCCCCACTCTTTAACCCTGCTTTCACACCTGAGCGTTTCTCAAACGCGCGTTTTTGTCGCGCGTTTTTATGCGCGTTTTTTGTAATAGTAAACGCGCGTTTGACACGCGTTTGT
The DNA here is from genome assembly GCF_014858855.1 of Bufo gargarizans. Lineage (NCBI taxonomy): Eukaryota > Metazoa > Chordata > Amphibia > Anura > Bufonidae > Bufo > Bufo gargarizans. The sequence goes on from NC_058084.1 coordinate 150,438,578, forward strand.
GTCATTGACTGCAGTGTCCTATGGCCACAAACGCGCGTCAAAACGCACCAAAGAAGCTCAAGTACTTGATTATGCGTCGGGCGTTTTACAGCGCGATCGTACGCGCTGTAAAGCGCCCAGGTGAGAACCATTCCCATAGGGAATCATTGGTTTTCATGTGTTGAGCGTTTTACAGCGCGTTAGAACGCGCTGTAAAACGCTCAGGTGTGAACTTAGGGTTAGGTTACTTGTGTTTTTGGGAGGCAGATACAGAAACGGTGTTTTTTTTTTTTTTTTTCTTTCTCTTACAGCTTGAATTTGGTGTAATATACCATTGCATTGATGAAAAAATGTACACTGCAAGAAAAGGGCGAGGAGCATTTTGCAATCAAGAAAGGCTTCATGTAACAAAAGAAACAGGTCAGTATGAAAACATTTTGAGGCCATCCACTGTTTAACCACTTTAAGACTGCGTCATTTATCCTTCTTCCTGCCCAAATGCATTTTTTGAGCCTTTGAAAGCTGTAACTTTTTTTTGCTTGTGTGTCTTTTTTTAATTTTTTTGTTTTTCCGGTTTACATTTTCTTTTTTTTTTTTTTTTTTATAGCTCAAAGTGTAACTACAATATAAAAAAAAAGTATAATTCTCCTTTCCATAATGGTCATTTTGATATAGGAGAATATATAGTTGCATAGCAAAGTATTTTAGTGGTTCTTTCTCCTTTTAATTCCTTGTAATGTTGGTTAATGGTAACCAACTGCGTTCCTCGGGTCTGAAGTGACTGTATATACATGCTGGACACTGAAGACCTTTACCCTGGGTTCACACCTGAGCGTTTTACAGCGCGTACGATAGCGCTGTAAAATGCCCGACGCCCCAAGAAGTACAGGAGCTTCTTTGGGGCGTCTTGTCGCGCGTTCCCGTACATAGACTTTCGGAAACGCGCGACAATGGGCGTTCGCTTGTCTCTGTATGCGCAATTGCAAACGCCGGTACAATCGCGCATACAGAGCGCTCCTTTCAGAACGCTCAGGTCTAAACTCAGCGTTAGGAGGGGTCAGAAAGCTAGAAAACATCTAGCCATGTAGCACAGCTCCGCTCCATTGAGGACTTCATCAGGCTATGGGCTCGTGCTCGCATCTCAATTAACAATAGTCGCTCCACCGGTGATTCCACCTTGTTGTGTGTGTGTGTCCCCTTCCCCCATGAACGTTGTTAACCCCTTTCCAACGGAAAACCTATCGCAACAACCAATGGGGGCCACATAAAGCAATATAAATATACAATCTATAATACTTGATGTGTTAGCCCAAGTAATAAATCATCACCAAACAATTGGTATAAATCTAAGTTTATTCATGACAACATTTAAAAGTAAATATACATAATGGATACAAGTTATGGTCCATAAAATCCAAGGGGGAACAAATAACAAGTGAGGGGGCAAAAAGTACTAACAATAGGGCATATCAAATCTTTGTTAGACCGTATATATGATATTATAAACAAGTCAAGTGCATAGCCCAAATATAGCAACATCACATGGTAAGTTAATAAAACAAGCAGACACCAAGCTACCCACCTTCCAATTGCCCCCACACTTACCCTACGTGTATCGCCACCAGGCTTTCGTATAAGTAGTTTATGCAATTATGTATTCATATAGTTTGCAGTGCCAGTTTGCCTTCCCTTCCCAGGCATTTTTTCCCCCCTCACTTGTTTGTTGCCCCTTGGATTTTATGTACCATAACTTGTATCCATTATGTATATTGACTTTTAAATGTCATGTATAAACTTATGTTTATACCAATTGTTCGGTTATGACCCTTTGCAACGGAGGGGAAGGAATGGGCGCCCGACGTCTACAACGGAGAGACCAACCACCATCTGAGGGCCCAGCGAACCTGGGCAGGGAGACGCATGGGCCAATCCAGAGAGGCTGGGGAGCGGTCCCAGCTGGACAGAATGGCTCGCTGAAGCGTTCTGGTATGGAATTGCGCATAGGGAACTGCTTCGGAGACCATGTGACCCAGAGCCTGCATGCAGTGACAAATTGGAACCTGACCTGGCCTTAACAAGGGGAGAATCTGAAGACTGGGAGCGGATAACTTCTCTGGAGGCAAGAACACCGTGGCCTGAAATGTGTCGAGTACCATGCCCGGATAAGTCAACCGCTGCGATGGATAAAGACAAGACTTCTGCCTGTTCAGGATCCATCCGAAGCGCTCCAGGGTGTCTAACAATGGTCAGGCTGTCGGCCGTCACCCGGAATGACTGACTCTTTACCAGGATGTCGTCTAAGGGATCGTTACGATTCCCCCTGGCATGGAGCAGGGCCATGACTGCCGCCAGAACTTTCGTAAAGACCCTGGGAGCCGTGGCCAGGCCAAACGGGAGGGCTACAAACTGGTAGTGAAATGGACCCACTGCGAAACAAACCTGACTGACTCAGATGGGCACGTGAAGAAAACTGTTGAGCGCTGACTGTCCCCTCTTTTTTGGGGGGATCACAAAGACATTGGAGTAAAACCCCCTGAAAACAGTCTTGCGCAGAAACTGGAACAACCGCATCTTGCTGCAGAAAAAAAAGGGACTGAGGGGACTTGGAAACCAGCTTATGATCTCCCACACCCACACATCCTCCTGGAGGGCCCAGAAACTTGGGGAGGGGAGAGTATTGGAAGGGGGAGCACTTTGGGGCCAATTTCCTTTCCTCCTCTTATATAAATATATACTCGCCTGTCCAGCGTCTTCTGCCCCCTGTGTTCAGTGGGATCACCCCCTTTTGGTGTGCGGCCCCTTGGGGAGGGACGCTAAACCGGAACAGAGGGGACTTGCGGTGGACAGCTGTGGTGATCCGAACGCTGGCAGGAAACAGAGGCTTTGAAGGAACCTCTGGTCCTCCTTTTGCTTCTGGAGAACTGGAAGGAGCAGGGGTTTTGTCCCTGTAGGAAGGCTATAGCTGATGAGGGTAGAGCTTACACTGTGTGCTTATACCCAAGATCAAGCCTGTGTCCCCAAATGATACGGATGAGAAATTAGATTTATGTTCATTTAATCGTACCCTTATTTCTTTCTTTTTTTTTTTGTTTGTCCAATGTACCATAAACATGGGAAACGTATGCCATAAATCACTTTTTTCTACACGTTTGATAAAAAAAAAAAAAAAAAAATGTTGCATTGGATTCATATATCCTTGCTTTGGATGATTGATATAATCTCCTTTTTATGATGGAGTTACAATTTAAACAGGAGAAGCACGGGAAGGTCCCTCTTTTTCTAGCAGATAAAAACTTTTTTTTTTTTTTTTTCTTTAACTCTAATCACCTTTTTAATCATCGTATTCCCTATAGTTTTTACTCTGCGGTAGGAAACTAGGTTTTTCTTTAAATAGTCCACCGTATTTCTTATCGTGTTTTAGTAGCTCGCAACATTTGCAGATGGTCTTTTTATTTTTTATTTTTTATTAAAGGGGCATGTCTATCATGGGTACCTATATACATATAGCGCTCGTGCTCACATCACCGTTAGCTTTCCGTTCTTCTGATCTGCAAGAACAGAAAAATTACTAATCTGTTTGTCACTTCTGTCTGGTCAGTTATTTTTGATGGGAGAAAAAGACCTGCATGCAGCACTTTTTCTTCTGTCAAAAATAACTGACGAAAGTGATGCAAACTTGTCTTACCAATATTTTTTTTTTTTTTTTTTTTTTTTTTTTTTTTTTTTTGAGCATCAGTTTATTTTCTTAGTGCAAACTGAGCACAACTGATGCTTAAAATAACTGATCTGTTTGTTTTTTTTCTTTTTAAGAATCACAATGCTGCCTCCACATCTTTGTACTGTATGGGTGTTAGCCAGGCGCCATGTTGAGAACTGGCCATTGGGGAGCTGGCTCATTTTGTTCATGTCTTTGGTGACTCTTACTTTTTCTACTTTGTATGTTATCTTTTGTTATCCATTATATCTATCTAATCTAATCTTTTATCATAGTCTAGTAAACTTTTACGTACTTCCCAGAATCTCATAGTAATACAATAGTTTAGAGACACAGGGGACAGCTGCATTGTGCATGTGATGCATTGTTTAATTTTTACACTTTATGCCTCCGTTTTGTATATCTTAATACTGTTTTAACCAACCACGGTTTTTACCTAGCAACCAGTCTGTCTCCGAATATTCAGAAAACTATCATGTAACTGATCAGCGACAGATCAGAGTTTGCCTGAAGTTATTGGTCTTCTCTTACTGCCACTTTAAACATAATTTTTATAGAAAAATTTGTTAAGGTTGTTTTCTGTAACTTTAACTAAATTTGCTTGTAATTTACCAGGTATCAAGAACTCTCTTGTTTTAACTGAAATTGGTCCTAAACGTGATCCAGCGACTTTAAAATTGTTTTTGGGCAATATGGAGAGATTACTAACATTTCAAGCCCATGGGTAAGTAGTTGTCCAAACACTACGGTCTTTTAAAATCTCAATAGGTTGCCCAGATTTAACTATTAATTGTCATGAAATGAGAACACCTACTTAAAGCATACCCATAGTTTCAAGTAAGTGTTAAAATTTTACGGAGACATTCCTGGGAAACCCTTGCTGTGTGTGTGGATGAGCATTTATCCTGCTGAAAAATGCCAGTTGAAAGCCTTGCCATGATGGACTACACATGTGACCACAGGATGTCCTGCACATATTGCTGAGTTGTTAATATCCCTCAGATCACTACTAAGGGTGACCGACAGACCCTATGCAGGGGCTCCCCAGATCATCACACCAGCAGTTTGAGCCGTGCGCTGCTCCACAACAAAGGCAGGATCAAAGTGCTCCCCACAAGGTCTACTCATCTCGAACCTGACCATTGTTGTATACCAAACCTAACCTGGATTCATCGCCGAAGACTATATGGTTTGTCCATAGCAGTCCAAGCTTCTTGTTCATGACGCTACTGCATACAAAGGCGATGGTGGCTGGTTGTCAATGGCAGGACATATAATGGGTACTATGATAGCAAATTTTCTAAGTGTCTGGGAAGAGTTGTAAGTGTGTAATGAAGGTGGCACCTGTGTCTGGATGGTGGGTAAACTGTAGGAGCTGCTCATGCTTGTTGACGGATCAAATGATCCTCTCTACTGGTCACCTGTCTGGGCTGTCTGGCCCCTGATTACCACATGTGCACGTAACCACTGCTCCCAACACCACCTAGGTCAGAACGGCCTAGAAGGCAGGCAGTTTCCCAATTGACCATCCTGCTTCTCTCAATCCAATGATGGTGCCCCTGTTCAGAGTCTGTCAACTGAGCAAAGTGTCTGTGTGTTGTAAAGTCATGTCTAGCAGTCTATGAACGCTCACTACTCAAAGGGCCTCTGAGCCTTTTCATAGGACAGTGGGGGAAGGTTTTATGCCCTTGTGACAATACCCAGTAAATTATGTATCTGCCTGACACATAACTGCATCCCAAGTTTTGCAGCAATCTGACAATTCTATATGGATATTTTTTTTTGTCAGTGAGGGTCAGATATATATATGTATGTATGTATGTACATACAATTATATGACTTGTATCTGGCTTTTTTTTTTTTTTTTTTTCCCCGGTTTTCCTTTCTGCAGGCTACTACTGTAGTTCGCAGTTGACCCTGAGCTGGTGGGCGTAGACCATCTAGTACAGTCCTGATCAACAGTTTAAGACCATTTGAAAAATGGCAAAAAATCATATTTAGCATGGCTGGATCTTAACCAGGTTTCAAGTAGCGCTTCAACATGCAACAAGAAGAAATGGGAGTGAGAGAACATTTTTTTTGAGCGTTCAATTTAATGAAAACAACGAATAAACTGAAACGGGCTGTTTTTCAGCTGATCAAAAGTTTAGGACCACACCTCCAAAATATTTCTCCAAGTGGTGAAGACGGCCGCACGAAGACCATCTACTGTCTGGAACTGTTGTTCATTTTTGTAAACTTCCCTTGCCATCCATCCCGAAAGGTTCTCCATTAGATTTAGATCAGGGGAACACGCAGGATGGGCCAAAAGGGTGATGTTGTTCTCCTGGAAGAAGTCCCTTGTCCTGTGGGCATTGTGTACTGTAGCGTTGTCCTGTTGAAAAACCCAGTCGTTACCACACAGACGAGGGCCCTCCGTCATGAGGAATGCTCTCTGCAACATCTGGACATAGCCAGCGGCCATTTGATGCCCCTGCACTTCCTGAAGCTCCATTGTTCACTGAAGTGAAAAGCACTCCAGACCATTATGGCGCCCCCTCCGCTGTGGCCCGCGCCAGGTGGGATCTGCTTTTCATGCCAGTAACGTTGGAAACCATCAGGACCATTTAAGGTTAAAAAAAATAAAATAATTCTCATCAGAGAATAAAACTTTCTTCCTTTTCAATGTCCCATGTTTGGTGCTCTCCTGCAAAGTCCAAACGAGCAGTTCTGTGACGTTCAAGGAGACGAGGTCTTTGAAGATGTTTTTGTTTTTGAAGCCCTTCAGTCTCAGATACCGTCTGATGGTTATGGGGCTGCAGTCAGCACCAGTAAGGGCCTTAATTTGGGTCGAGGATCGTCCAGTGTCTTGCCAGCCAGCCAATTGGATCCTCCGGCTCAGTGCATTTTTTTGGGGTCTTCCACTTGACTGTCTTACTGCGTCCCACCTCAGCACCGATGGTGCGCTGTGAGAGACCCTGCTTGTGCAGTTCAACAACCTGACCACGGTCAAAAAGGAGAGTTTTATTGCCTTTGCCATCACAATGTGTGACTACCTGACAGAAAATGACAATGAATCCACATCTTTGCACAGATTTGGCCTTTTAAATGCATGTGGTCCTAAAATTTTTCGAAAAACTGCCAGTTTCAGTTTAATTATTTTTTATTAATTGAATGCTCAAAAAATGTTTTGTCTCTCTCTCATTTCTTCTTGAATGTCTAAGCTCTACTTGGAACCTTGTTAAGATCCAACAATGTAAAATGTCGCTTTTGTTTTGTTTTGTTTTTTGTTAGTTTTTTGCCATTTTTCAAGTGGTCTTAAACTTTTGATCAGGACTGTATCTTGTCTGCCCATAGACTATACATGGAGACAGCAGATTCTGTTCCCGAACGCTCTCACTTTAGTCTCCATTTAGGACATAAGTACTAAGCAGTAGAAATGTGACTAAAGCACTTGGGATGCTAAATGGGGTCTGTCTCTTTGGCTGCTTGTTTCTCTCTGCAATTCCTCTCTCCCCCCACCCCTCTCTCCATAGACTACAATGGGATTATGTAATCTTGGTTTAAACAAGCTGGATTTATCACAAATTTCAGAGAGAACATTCATTTAGTAAAGGTTGGCTGTAGGAAATGTCTGATACCTGGAGAATAAACCATATGTTACATAGTTTGTTATATGTACCTGTACTACTTATGCAGAGCTGTATGAAACTACAGTGACGTTTTTTTTTAAAGTTAAACCCATCCATAAATGCTCTACTCACCCATGATACTCGGTCAGCTTCGCAGTGAGCCTTCTCATTGTTGGATTGTAAAACAGTGGGCAAGGATTCCTTCATATTGCAATGCCTGAACTGATTGGGTGGTGCGAAGAATGTAGCTTGTGTGTGTGGTGACAACTTAATTCTATATACAGAAGGCTTGATATTTATTTTTATTTTGTGCAACTACTAAAAATCAGAGCAAATTCTAAAAAAAATTATTCATTTTTTCTCCCTTTTTTTCTTTTCTGTTCACAGTATTCGAGTGATTGGCAGTGCCACATTAGCCTTGTGCCACATGGCATCAGGTGCTGCTGATGCCTTTTACCAATTCGGACTGCACTGCTGGGATTTGGCAGCAGCCACTGTGATAATTCGGGAAGCTGGAGGCTTTGTGATAGATACATCAGGTAGGTGGTAACTCTTCCTGTAACGCATTGCCCGCTTGTTAGATAGTTTACCTGCGGCATTCATCAGCCTGTATGAAGATTCATGATTTAGTACAATCGTTCGTCCCAATCCCATAGTTTGTGGTGTGTGTGTTTTTTGGGGGATTTTTTGTTAGTTTTTTTTTGCCGCCCTAAATGATCAGATCATCCAGCAAACTAGAATTTTCTTTTTAAATGTTTTATTAGATCAACAGTAGTATGCATATATAATAACCAAACAAAGCAATACAAGACGAGAAAGCCCTATGTTTCCTACACCAATAAATTAATATTTTTAAGAATATCATACATTTAAATTTTCCAACTTTTTTTTTCCCCCTCTATTAATCAGATAATTTTTTATTAATATTTTTAAACATGATGTATAACAAAAAATAAAAAGCAGAAACCTCTCCACCCCTTATACAAAAGTGAAGGGGGGATGGATGCAATTCCGCCACTTTTTTTTTTTTTTTTTTCGTTTTTATGACGTTCCCTTCGTTAGGCTACATGCACACGAATGTGCCTTTTTTTTGCGCCCCGCCGATCTGCAAAAAACGGAAGCCGTCTGTGTGCCTTCCGCAATTTACAGAACGGGCGGCCCATTGTAGACATGCCTATTGTCCGTAAAACGGACAAGAATAGGACATGCAATTTTATTTTATTTTGTGGGGCCACGGAACGGTGCAACGGATGCGGAACCAAACAACGGCTGTGTGCATGAGGCCTTAGTACGATTTAGTCATACCACATTTAGACTACATTCACACAAACTTATTTTGTTTCCATGTCCGTTCTGTTATTTAAATTTTTTTTTTTTTTCTTGCGGATTGGATGAATACCCATTCATTTCAATGGGTCTGCAAAAAATGAGGACAGCACACCTTGTGCTATCCGCATCCGTATGTCCGTTGTGTAGCCCCGCAAAAAAACAATAGAACATGTCCTAGTCTTGTCTGTTTTGCGGACAATAGTAGGCATTGTTACAATGGATCCGCAAAACGTCATCAGTTTTTTGTGGGCCGCAAATCGCATACGGTCGTGTGAATGTAGCCTTATATTCATGTATTCAAAAAAAATAACTTCAAAAGAAGCTGAAGCGTTTTTTTTTTGTTTGTTTTTTTCCTTTGCATTGCCACATTTGACCCCCATAACGTGTGTGTGTGTGTGTGGCTTTGATCACTTTTTTTTTTTTTTTTTTTTTTTTTTTTTTTTTTTTTTTTTTACTTTCATTTTTTAAAGTCTCTTTAGGGGACTTGAATATTCAATCATATGATCCCTTCTCCCATAGACTTCTGTGAATTACTATTGCAGTCTATGGGAGATTTGCTGTGTGCTAAATAGGAACATAGCTGTGGCAGGCCTCAGATCCTAAGGCTGCCACAGACACCGATTGGCTCCCTCTATCTTGGGGCGAGCACAACTCTCTGGGGTTTTTTTACAGCTCATATGCCACAGTGACAATTGACCTCAGCATCAGTGGTGGTCGTGCTTGCACATTTTAGGGAAAGGCACTAGCCGATCTGCACTCCCACGCTCCTTGCCACCAGAGAGGACAGCGCTTTTCTGGTTTGCAGGGTGGTCTTAACAATCGGAATGAGCAGTGTATAATGTGATGGGAAAAATGAATCCAGCCAGCAAAGGAGGCAATATGATCATATTAGTAAGTGCCTTGTATTAACTTTCTCTACATAATAAATGCCATTTGCTGAAGTGAGACATACACTTTTTTTTTAAAGGGTTTCTACCACCTCATTTTGACCGAATTAGGTTTCAGACACTAGCGATATGCTAGTGTCTGATCTCCATAACCATGCAATTCTCAGACCTTTGTGTGGAGCCGTTTCATTAAAAAACTAACTTTTATTCCTATGCAAATGAGCCTCTAGGTGCTATGTGGGCGTCTTTTCAGCACCTAGAGGCTCGGTCTACTCACCCTATATTCTGCCCCGCTCGTCCGCCAAGCCCGCCCATCTTGTCTTGAATGCCTGCCTCCATCTCAGCCATCGGACGAATTCTTGCGCCTGCGCCGTTCACTTCGGTCTTCGGCACAGGCAAAATTTGAGTTTAGTCCAAGTTAATTATTTTAAAGCGTTTTTTTTTTTTTTTCTTTTCTTTGCGGATGACCTAGATCCTTCAGTGAATGTCAGTTTTAACACCACTCGAGCATGAGTGTATCTATAGAATCACAATGAGCAACCAACCAGGGGATAATAATGTGCACTGTACTAAGTGGTAAATCGTACACTAGATACTTTAAACTCATTTTATTGAAAAAAATAAAATAAAGAGCAAACCTGAATGTGGTTTTGTTGCATACATGACTGATTAGCAATGTAAATTACAAGACTGGACAGAAATTGGGTAGCATGGTAAACAATGTATAATCATCTGGATCTATGGAACAGTACTTGGGTAAATGATAACCAGAAGACCATTGCATTATTTTATACTTTAGGGTACTTTCACACTGCCGTTGTCTGAATCCGGAGGGCAATTCCGTCGCCGGAACTGCCTGTCGGATCCGGGAAAGACATGTGAAAACTGATTACATTTTTTGGGTTTAACATGCAAAAGCTGGATCCAGTTTGACGGAACACACAGCGATGGATCAATGGGAAAAATGCCGGATTTCAGTCAGTGTTCCGAATTTTTGTCCGGAGGTAAAAATACAACATTCTACGGTTTTCTGAAAAGCCTGATCAGTAAAAAAAGACTGAACTCTATGCATCTTGAACAGAATGCTCTCCATTCAGAATGCATGAGGATAAAACTGATCAGCTCTTTTCCAGATTTGAGCCCCTAGGACGGAACTCGGCACCTGAAAAGAAAAAACGCTAGTGTGAAAGTACCCTTAAGGGCTGTTTCACACGAGCGGATGCCGTGCGTGACGTGCGTGACATCCGCTCCGTGAAAGAGTGCCAAGACCCGATGCAGACTGCAGAGGCACGGAGCATTAACATGACTGATGATGCTCCGTGCCTCTCTGTGATCTCTTTACTACGAAAGCACAGTTGTCATTCTGATTTCGTAGTAAAGAGGTCACAGAGAGGCATGGTTTTTTCACAATCCTGAAAATGAGCGGGACGGTGGAGAGGCTGAGCTGCAATACGAAGCACAGCTGCTATACAGTGTATGGTGCTGTGCTTGGAAAGCTGCTGGGTGCCCATAGTGCTTCCCAGAGCTCTGGCGAACACAGCGGCTCCCTGAAACGGCTGATTGGCGGGAGTGCGCTAGCGGCTCCCTGAAACGGCTGATTGGCGGGAGTGCTGGCACTCGGACCCCTGCCTATGTGACAACGATGACCTATCCAGAGGATGGGTCATCATTCTTTTCTGGGAAAACCACTTTGAAAACCGTTCGGATGAACTGTGCACAGTCGAGCAAATGTCTGCCAAATGCAGCTAGCATGTCCGAATGCACAACACGTTGTTCCTTGGCACAGATGGGCAGTAGGTGCAGACTACCAGTTCAAGTGCCATTGCTGTCTAAGGCTTCTTTTAAATCACCGGTTCTCCTTTCCACCAGTTCTCCTTTCCGTTCTCCGGCTCCATTGAGGAGCAGGAGTACGAAAAGGACTGAGTCTGCAGATAACTGAGACCTAACTGAGCGGAGCCTAAATACCCCATAGACTATAATTGGGTCCGCTCAGAATATGATTTTTGAGCACCGAACGGACCCCATTATAGTCTATGGGGTCTTTAGGCTCCGTTACGCTCAGTTAGGTCTTGGTTATCTGCAGAATCCGTCCTTTCTGTTCTCCTGCTCCTCAACTGAGCCGGAATACAGAAAGGAGAAACTGTGATGTGAAAGAAGCCAAGGCTAGACTCCAGTGGGCAAGAGTGCAAAAATTTTGTGAGCAATGATAAAGTTGCTCAGATGAATCCATGCTGATGGGAGGGTCAGAATTTGGTGTAAGCATCAAGAATCTTTCCTGTCATGTGGCAACAGTTCATTCTTATGGGGGTAATAAGATAAGTAATGATTTGTGGAATGTCTCTTCTTGGCACCCCCTGGGTGATACCTGTGGATGGACATTTTGGGCAGTAGGGCTTACCCTTACCTAAGCATTGTGGCCGACTATATTCATCCTTCATGGCAGCTGTTTACTTTATAGCAGAAGAACTCTTTCAAGAGTCCAATGCACCATGCCACAAGGATCGTATAGTCATGGATTGGTTCCAGATGTTGTGACACTACAACTGCCCTCATGCATGGTTGCTTGACTAGTCTTGGAACTCCTATAGAATTTAAGAGTATGCTGGGAATTGTAGTCTCACAGCAGCTGGACTGCCAAAGATGCAGCTCCCTATAGAGTATCCTATAGAAATGGATGGGCTGTTGAGGACATCAGTACCTCAATCTAATTTGCAGCAACAGCCATTCTGTCTGCATGAGCCATTATTCTTGCAGAATGATTAACACCTCGCGGAATCTATAAATTACTTAGGGCACTCACTCATATGCTGTCCACTTATTGATTTTTATTTTTTTGCATGTCCTGACAACTGTTGGTACATAGGAGCTGAATTATTGTTAATGAAAATCTGTTTTTCTCTAGGTGGACCTCTGGACCTAATGTCTTGCCGTGTGGTTGCGGCCGGTACAATGGAGTTGGCACAGAGTATAGCTCAGGAATTGCAGACTATTGATTATGGAAGAGATGACTGAAACCTCTTATGTTGGCATACATAAGACTGGGCATACACACAAGCTTACCTTGGCATATAAGTGTACAGGCAGACTCGCCAAAATACTACTGTTCAAATGAATTGTGTGTATTGTTTCGTGTTTTTCCAAAATGAGTAGAGCATTGTAAGTTTTAATATTCCACTTGTGTTTGTTACTATTATTTTTAGTCACTTTGATTTGTTAACTAGGAGTTTTTCTTTTTAAACTGTGCTGGTAAATTGCCAGAATATAAACCGGTATTTTACACTTGTCCTATCGTTTTAATCCCAGATGTTATGTGAATTATACAACTAAGATTAAACTTTATTTTTTCACAATAACTTTCTCGGGTAACTGGTCTTTTACATTTCAGCTGAACATCAATGCTTCACATTTATGTGTCACTGGGCACATGGTGCACATTTTATATAATAGGAAGACACAATTGGATCCCTTCTGTGGAGCACATCTATAGACTATTTTGAAGGTTTGTGGATTCAAGCATTTTATTTTTTATTTTTTTTGCGGTGCTGATAGTCTTGCGGATCACGGACCCATTCAAGTCAATGGATCTGCATCGGCAAACAGCCTGCATATGGACAGTGCCTGTACATTGCAGTCCGCCGCACGGGGCACACACGCTTGTGTGCATAAGCCCTTAGGCCTTTTGCACCCGAACGCATTTTCTTTCCGTGTCCGTTCTGTGTTTTGGTTTTTTTTTTATTAGGGGCCGGCTGTCCCGTTCCGCAAAATACGGAATGCACACTGACATCATCTGTGTCTTTCGCGAATCAGTTTTTTTTTAAGACTGCAAAATAGTCGTGTGCAGGAGGCCTTAGAATGTTCAAGGTAGATAGCAGCTGATTCACCATTCACAAAGGGTGTGATGTACCCACCCGCAATGTACAGAAAATTAAATTAAAATGTACAATCTGAAATGAATACAAGAAAAAATATTTCACAATCGGTTTTTACCTAAAAGAAATGTAACGCAATCTATGTAACCCACTCTGTATCTGATTAGAACTAGAGATGAGTGAATCTATTCACTGGCTTGATTGACGGGGCTGGACATCTTGGCTGAGACCCTGACAATTTCACACCTGTGCCACTGCTTCCGCTACTGGGTAAGTGACTGTTCATGCACCCCTAAACTTCCAGGTAGCGGTGCATGAACAGCTGCTGCTCCGGAAGCAGAGCTTCTGCACTTGTGAATCGTACAAATTGATTCTCTCATCTCTACTTTTCTCAGAATAAAAGTTTGTCCAGAAGCTGATATACCATATGTACCCATGACTAAAATATATAAACATGCATTATGGTAAATTTTAACAAAGGGACAGTGATACATCTGAAATGCTTATCCTGTATAATCGATGATGGTGCTGTACCCAGTGTGTACACTAGGGGCAGCTGAAATGGGTGGAACTGCAATGTTGGTGACAACCTGGCAGCACTATGTGCATATAAACAGACTTTGAAAGGTGATTTAACTTAACTGCAAGGACAATTTTCAAATTTTAACAAACCTAAAAAATAAAACAAATGGTATAATACCCCCACCCACTTGACAATTATGGGATAAATCATGCAACTTGCCATCAGAATTCAGGTTTGTGGCTAAAGGGAGGAATCAAACAGAGCTGGAGATGCAGAACGCCTCCTAAGAATAATATTAAGACCTGCAGTGTTTGTTTCTGCATGCTCATATCTCGCATATTCATCAGACCAGACTCTCCATTATTAGATGCCATAAACCTGAGTCAGAGTTAAAAAAAAAATCCTGATTACATACAGGGGTGAATATGTGTACTTGCTGATCTTTTCGCACCCTTGGTTAAAAAAATAAAAATAAAAAATAAGACCAACCCACCTAAATGTAACAGACAACAGATCCTCTCTTAATGGCAGCAGGGTGATAACATGAAGAAAAGCCCCTGTATCTCTTTTCCCCTGAGACACTGGAGTGTGCACACAGAGAGATGACTGTAACAGATTGAGATCTTCCTGATGTCACTTGTAGTCGCTTACTACTCATTTACATAGACAGAAGGCAAGAAAGTCAAACTTTTCTTTGTATATACCAAATACTGAATTTAGTATATTGAGCAGTTATCATTTGAAAGCTATTATGCTGGGCTTCTATCTTTCTTATATTAGGGCCATATAGTGGCTTTAAAGTCATGAATGTTCCATGTCCTTGTCAGTAAAAGTTTGAATTTGTGAATTCATCCATTTCCATGAATTTCCCTTTCTCTACTGTGTGATGCATATACACAGTCGAGTCACATTAAGACCACCAGCTAATATCCAGGGTAACCGCCGTGTGCAGCATGGACAGCAGCTAGATGGGCTGGAAGTGACGTCCTGGTAGGTTGCTGGTAGTATCTGGAACTATGATGACTGCTGGAGGCTGCGTGGGGGAGGATCCACAGAGCAAACACTGATTGAGGTGATCCCACAGATGCTCAATTGGGTTCAAGTCTAGGGAATTGGGGTGGTACGTGGAAGTCTTTGTCATTCTTTTCCAACTATTGTCATGTGGGAATATCCTATCCACCCCAAGGAAGACTATCGGCATGTATAAGTGTATGTGATTTGCAAGGATGGATTCGTAACCAAATCTGTTAAGAATGTCTTCCAAATGGACGAGTGGGCCCAGAGGATACCACAAAAACATTCCCCAGGCCATAATGCTGCCACCAACAGCTTCCAGCAATGGTTGCAGGGTGTTTGTTCTGTGATGTTTCCCACCCACCAATGTCTATTTATTCAATGAAGCAGAAATCATGACTTATTGGAGAAGGCAACCCTTTGCCAGCAGAGGTCCAATTCTGATACTGCTGCAAAAATAAAAACCTTTTCTCGCCCAGTTTCCTTGGGGGACACAGAAGACCTTGGGTATAGCTCATCTCCCTAGGAGGCGTGACACTAAGTAAGAACTGTTAAGCCCCTCCTCCACAGCTATACCCTCAGCCTGGAGAGAGAGACTGTCAGTTTTTAGCTTAGTGTCCAAGGAGGCAAGACACTCCCTGCTCTGCAGGGCTGTTTTCTCCTTGTTTTAATTTTTGATTTACTTTTTTCTTTTCTTTTTGTTCCAGAACATCAGGGACAACAGAGACGCACTAGACCTCTGTTTCTCCCGGGGTCGAGCTGCGCCAGTGCCGGTCTCCCGCACTGCTGCCTCCCCCACAGAAGGCAAGGTGGATCAGGGCAGCCCAGCTCCCCTACATCCCGCCAGCACAAGGGTTGCCCGCACGCCAAGTCCCTCTTCCAGCGTCCTGCCACTACGGTGCCAGTTGCTGAAGGGGCGACCCTGCTGGAACGGCCCAAGGGTGAAGACTGCTATGGTGAGAGATTGGCTTCTCCAACCCCGTGGAGGACCCGAAAATCCGGCCCGCGAGGTGGGCACCCGTGGCCGGTATGTGCCGCTCCGTAGGCCCGGCCGGTACTTTAAATACTGTGCGGCCCCGGTCAGCCGGGCGCCGCTAAAAATTTAGGCCCCGGCTTCACGGCCTGCTAGGCCGCAAAATTCGGGCCTCTGTTGGAGGGGGCTGGAACTTCTCCAGGCGCGAATCTTCCCGCCTGGAGGTTCCCCCGCCCCCAGAGGATCGCAGTGCCGCCCCCAGGCCGGATCCCTGTTAACCCCTTGGGTACAGGCCGGCTTCCGATGGGCCTGTATGGCTTTCTGCCTCAGTGAGGCTGTGTTTTATAATAAATAAATTAATTAAAAAAAACAACAAAGAAATAAATTAAATTATTTATTAATATGACTTGTGGGCTGCGCAGGACACTGCAGCCTCATCTCAGTGCTGCCTGTATACATGCCCCCCTTCCATAGGTGGCATGGTGTCGCGCTCCCCGGCTGCGGCGCTACCAGGGTCATTTCCCCTTCTAGGCGGTTTTTTGCCCTCTCCGCGCTACGGCGCTGGTCAGTGCATGCGGCCCTTTCTGTAGGGTGCCTGCCATGTGCAGGACCCCCCTCCTGGGCGGGATACTGCACTCTCCCTAACTGCGGGCTGGCCTTGTGCATGATCGCCCTTTCATTGGCGGCCTACTGCAGTTTCTCCGGATACGGTGCTGGCCATGTGCACGACCCCCTTCCATAGGTGGAACACGGCACTCTCACTGGATTTGCTGCCGGCCATGTGCGTGACCCCTTCCATAGGCGGAACGCTACACTCTCACTGGATTCGTTGCCGATCATGTGCATGACCCCCTTCTTAGGCGGAATATTGCACTCTCACCGGATACGGTGCTGGCCAGGTGCACGACCCCCTTCCTTAGGCGGAACGCTGCACTCTCTCTGGATTCGCTGCCTGCCATAGGCATGACTCCCTTCTGTGGACGGCTTTCGGCACTCTCACTGGATTCACGCCAGCCATGTGCATGACCACCTTCCATAGCGGTATGATGCACTCTCATTGGATTCACTGCCGGCCTTGGGCATGCCTCCTTCCCTGGTGGCGGCATACATACACTCCCTCGGTCGGTGGTTGTTCTCTCGCCGGTACGTTGTTGGCCAGGTGCATGAACCCTATGCATGGCGGGGTGCTTGCACTCTCTCTGGATCCGCTGCCGGCCATATGCATGACCCCTCTTCCGTGGGCGGTGTACGCACTCACTGGATTCGCTGCCGGCCATGGGCATGCCTCCTTTAGGCGAGATTCAAGGCTGTCCTTGTATGTGCAGTGCTCGCTTCGGCAGCACATATACTAAAATTGGAACGATACAGAGAAGATTAGCATCTTGCTCATGTTCCCCCTTCATTGGTGGAGTAGTTGCACTCTCACGAAATTTCGGTGTTGGGTGAATTGTTGCACACTCACTTAATGCTAGGATAGCCCTGTGCATGACCCCCCTTTCACTAGGTGGACCTCCTGCGTTCCTGCTGGATACTGTGTGGCCATGTGCATGGCGCCCTTCTGGGCGAAGTAGGGTATGCCCTACTTCTCTGACGTAGTTACGACCTTGGGCATCACCCCCTTTTTGGGGCGGGCCCTTGCACTCTTGCTGACTGCAGTTTGCCAGGTACATGTCCCCCCCCCCCCCCCCTTTCAGGGCGGTCAGTTTGCGTTCTATCGCATACCATACTAGTCTTGTGCATAACTCCTTTTCAGTTGCACTTCCGTAGATACTGTGGGACTCTGTGGCTGGCCCTCTTCGCTGAGTGATATTTTTGCAGTGAGCGGACGTTCTTGTGCGTTGTTTGGTCCGTGTATGCCTTCTCGTCCTGTAGGTGGGTTGGCCTTCTCACTGCTTACGGGGCTACTCGTACGTATGCCTCCTTCCCCCTGCGACATACTTTTTCTCTTGGGAGACGGTGTTTGCAGCAAGCCTTGCACTATTCTCTAAGGAGATCATTCTGTCCACCTGTGTGAGCCTAAGGTGTTGTCCAATAAGCAACAGATGAATACCTTATATTTAAGTAGACGGGCTCTGCTGCTCGCTACTGCACCGAGCTGGGTGGTACTCACTCAATTTCGTTGGCCCTTCCGCCCGGGGATTGTTCGTGGTTCCTAGATATGTACCCATTCGTCCTCCCGCGGCATTGTTTCCCTGCGCTAGTGGTCACATGGTCGAGAGTGCTGTCTGCAGCGCCCTTCGCATTTTATGTTGGCTCTGGCAGGACTACGGTCCCCTCGCCTAATACCTTTTCCTCCTCTTCGGGTGCAGTGTGGTATGATTCTTTCCGGTTGGCGCCCTCGGTGCTTCAGTCTGATCTGCTACCAGGTTCGGGCTGCTCTTCTTGGGAAGGTCACCCAACTTCTCTTGGGTGCTCGCCTACCCAGGTCCGGAGGACCTCCGCCTTGAGTTCTTCAGGGTATTCAAGGCGGTGGACCGGGCGTCTCAGTGTAGCGGTGATCTGCTTTTGAGCTGTTCTATGAGTTCTGTTGCCCGCTCCTATGCCGGCCTCTGTCTCGACCGCCTTTTCTCGCTGGTTCTGTTTGGCTCCCACTCGGTACAGTTCACTCCGATGTGGCTTCTGTTCCGGCCACGCTTCAGAGGCTGTTCCTTCACTGCCCTTCCCTTGGGGGAGAGCATGGTTGTTCATGTGGATGGTACTGGTGTTCCCTTTGAGTCCCCCTTGTCCACACTGGCTGTACTAGCTGTGTACCTAGTTACCGGGTCTACGGCGTTCTGTCCTCCCGCTGGGTGCAGATTGCGTTTTTGTTTTTCAATTCTAGGCAATGTTTCTGCTATGGACTTACCTTCTTGGTAGCTTGGGAGGACTGCCATTTGGTCAAGATTGTCTTCAGATCTCCCACACCGGGGCTGTAGTCCGTCTTCCTGTGGTGACTGCATCGGCTTGGGCTTTAGCCTGTCTTGTCCTGGCATCTGGCGGTTGCTGGACGGACCCTTCGGTTCCTGTCTGTTTGTCCTTCTGCTCCCCCACTCCGGGTGGATACGGGACAACTTTGCTCGGGGGCCGGCGGGACCAGTTCTACTGACCGTTCTACCCGTGTTACTGGTCTGCGCCTGATCATTGGGTTTTCACCCTCTTGCCCAGGCGACTCTAGTGGGCTCGCTAGTGTTCGCTCCTGGCCGTGTTTTGTCCAGTATCTGTTGGAGGACTTAGGTTTTTACCTGGGGTTCTGTGGGAAGCTGGGCGTTCCCCCACTCTTCCTTTCTCTCTCCATGGTTCTGTCTTTCTCCAGTCCGGCCTGGGACTGGGACTCTGTCGCTTGAAGTATCAGGTGTCAGCGCTGCCCTTCCTCTTTCAGCGTTCCCCGGCCCTCTGGGCCTGTCTGGACCTTCTTCCGTGGAGCGGCTCTTGGGTTCCTTTGTACTGCCCTCCGGTACCGCCCTGGGAACTACATACTGGGCTCTTGGCGCTCCAATCTTTCACTTGGAGCCGTTACAGAGGTTCTCTCTACTCCTTCTGTCCTGTACGGTTGTGTTTCTGTAGCCATCGTGTCTCTGGTGGGTGCCTGAGTGGCGGCCCTTCTTGTTCCGAGCCTTCTGTCTTTCCCCAGGACAGGGCTGTTCTCCATTCCGTCTCTTCCTTCCTTCTGAAGGTGGTGTTTGTCTTTCATTTCGTCGAGGCAGTCGTCCTCCCCTTCCCACCCCCGGGAACGGACACTTCACCGGTTTGGACGTTGTTTGGGCCTTGCAGTTTTTTACTTGGAGATCTCCGACTCTTGTCTACGTTCGGCCTCTTGTGTTCCAGGAGGTCCGCGCGAAGGGTTGACGGCATCCAGGGTGGCTTTCCTCCACTTTCTCAGAGTGGCTATTGCTGTGGTTGCCGCACCAAGGGCAGGGTTCTGCTTTTGGTGTCACCGTTCATTTCACCAGAGCTGTCGGTTCCTCCTGGGTCAGAGGCATTAGGCTTCGGCCATGCATTTGTGCAAGACGGTCACTGTCTTCCTTGCACACCTTACCAAGTTCTACAGGGTGCGTACTCGGGCTTCAGCGTCTGCTGCCTTGGGCCGCCTGGTCTGCAGGCGGCAGTTTCTTGATGCCTTCGGGTGCTTCGCCTTGGTGCTGTGGTCCCTCCCCTCTTGGACTGCTATTGAACGTCCC
Source organism: Bufo gargarizans (assembly GCF_014858855.1). NCBI lineage: Eukaryota > Metazoa > Chordata > Amphibia > Anura > Bufonidae > Bufo > Bufo gargarizans. The sequence goes on from NC_058084.1 coordinate 150,458,635, forward strand.
AAGGTCTTCTGTGTCCCCCAAGGAAACTGGGCGAGAAAACGAGATTTTTGTATAACTTACCAGTAAAATCTTTCTCGCTCTTTCCTTGGGGGACACAGCACCCACCCATTCTTTGTTCTTCTCTGCACGGTTTCCGGGTTTGTTTTACCCGTTGGCTTGTTGGTTCCACTTTTGGACTTTGCCTTGTTCTCACTACTTGGACACGCAACTGACAGTCTCTCTCTCCAGGCTGAGGGTATAGCTGTGGAGGAGGGGCTTAACAGTTCTTACTTAGTGTCACGCCTCCTAGGGAGATGAGCTATACCCAAGGTCTTCTGTGTCCCCCAAGGAAAGAGCGAGAAAGAGATTTTACTGGTAAGTTATACAAAAATCTCGTTTTCTGCTGATGCCACTTGGTTCGCAGAGGTGCAGTGACCACCTGTCTGCTTCAGAGCCCCACATGCAGTAGGGATCACTGAACTGGTTTAGACACATCTGGTATCCCCCTGGTTCATTTTGGTGGCGTCGGACTGCCCCTGCACACCTTTTGTAGCAGTCATTCACCTCTCATTAATACGCTCCACAGTTTCCACATCGATTAGGCTAGGGCTACACGACATGTGTTGCGTGACACCATAGGGTACAACTAGACTGCAACTTTTGACAATTTTTATAATGATAGTCTATGGTGTTGCACTGAGACATGCTGCGATGCGATATTCGCAGAAAAATCCTTCTTGGATGGATTTTTTGCTACGGTCGTGTCTCAGCATGTCGCAATGCGACACCATTGATTTATTATAAAAATTGTTGCACATCATCAATGTCGTCGTGTAGCCCTAGCCTTTTTCACTCTCAATACACTTTCGCCACAGCAGCACGTGAAGAGTTCACAAACTGCATAGTTTCAGAAATCCTGCCGCCCTTGGCCCGAAAGCCAATAATCCCCCCTTTTTTTTTTTTTTTTTTTTGTAACTCTGATAAATCACTCTTTTTACCCATGACAGTAAAGAGGAATATGTTCAGACATTCTATCGCACACCTTTTATACCCACCTAGCCAGCTCACCACACTTCCTTCATGGGCTACACACTGCCGAGGTCGAAAGTATGACGTGGTCATAACAATGTGACTCGTATATTTAATACATTTTTCGTATGCTTACACAGACTCCATTTGCTTCCACTTCTGGCGTATGCCTAGTGAGTTTGGGTGTATAGCCACTGGCTTCAAGGCTCCGCACAGCAGGACGGCACTTCTTTGGGGCGTGTGGCGCATGTTCAATGAAGCCTTGACGTCAGTGGCTGTACACTCAGATTTACTGGTCATGCCTTGAGAGTGAAAGGAGCCTGTGGAGGATCTCGTGAAAACAGGGGATAATGGTCCCTGGCCTAGAGAACGTCAATCAGAAGGCAGGTAGGGAAAGTTTGACTTTGAGAAGAAAAGCGCCAGTCTCTGACTTCAAACAACTAATTTGTGTATGGCAGGAACAAGAATAAAAGTGGATTTTCTGCTGACTTACATCTTACTAAAATGTATCCGAAGTTGCTTCTGGAGCACCATGAGCATATGAAACAGAAACTGTGGGCAGTTTCTATGACCTTAACCAGCTGACGGGTTCCCTTTTAAAACATTTTTCCAGACCTGTGGAGGGAAGTATACTTACCTGCTCCCCATGCTGGGTTCTGGCTCTTTTAGTATACCGCGCTCTGGTTCCATGGCTATCAATTCTGGAGAGGACTGGGGTCATGTGTGGTGATACCTCACTTCTGCAGCCATACATTGGCTGCAGTGGCACACGTGACCCCCGTCCATTCCAGAAGTTGATGGGTAGGGAACCAGAGTGCAGTGAACGGAAGGTGCCAGCGGCGGGGAGCAGGTAAGTATACTTTCCTCTACAGGTCCAGTGGGAAGAGGTGGCTGTTAAATTTTTTTTAAAGGGAACCTGTCAGCTGGTTTAAGTCATAGAAACTGCCCACAGTACCTTTTTATACACTTATGGTGCTCCAGAAGAGACTTTTACACATTAAAAAAATGGCATCAAATCCGCAGAAAAGCCACTTTTATTTGTGTTCCTGTCTTATGCAAAGTAGCTGTTTGCAGTCAAGGAGGCTAGTGCTTTCCTTCTCGATGTCAAACTTTCCCTGCCTAACTCCCGCATCTTGATTGACGTTCTCTAGGCCAGGGAACATCATCCCCTGTTCTCATGCGGTCCCACAGAGGCACTTTACCTACATAAGTCTGGTGGAGAGAGGGCTGGGGAAAACGGTTTAAAGTGTAACTGCTGTTTAAGGGTCCATTCACACATCCGTAGTGCATTGCGGATCCGCAATACACCCGGCCGGCACCCCCATAGAAATGCCTATTCTTGTCCGCAATTGCGGACAAGAATAGAACACGTTCTATTTATTTTTTGGGGGAGCCGCGGACAGGAAGATTGGGGGCGTGCTCCGTAAATGCAGATGCGGAGAGCACATAGTGTGCTCTCCATATCCATTCCGTCCCCATAGAGAATGAATGGGTCCACACCCGTTCTGCAATTTGCGGAATGGATGCGGACCCATTATTGTGTGAATGAAGCCTTATTTTAATTTTTTTTGCTAAGGTGAAGGGACAGTGACGGGGAACATTTTTGTAATATACTTTATTTAGGGAAAACGTTTATTAATGCTAGAAAACTTGGGCTTTGCTATTTCAAATGAGGGTTGCTAAGGGACATCCGTCTTCTATCAGCATAGTACTGCACTGACTAGGCAGACGGGCTGTGTGGGAGCTGCGGGCCTCTGTCTGCCCTGCTCTCCTACAGCCTAGTGGGGACAGGAGCCTGATAGGTTTAAATAAAATATACATTTCCCCCTTATTAAATATAGACTGACAGTATACACTAACTTTATGCTCACTGAACAGCGTGGCCAGCACTGTCAGTGAGCTGCTTTCCCCCTGCACTCCTGGCGTGCTGATGTCACCGCCAGATCTCTGAGAAGCTCTGACAGACGTTCTTCAGTACCTCTTGCTTGAGGTTCTTTTGTTTTGGTTTTGTTTGTCATCTCGTTTCCCTCTCTCAGCTGTCATCTAGTTGCATCCCTTTATAGTCCCTCCCATACTGCATCACTTTGCGGTTTATAATGTCACGGAAAGTGTTGCAGAAAACTAGAAGATACAAATAAAGATCCGACTTGATCCCAAACTAAGGAACATAAAAGCCTTAGAGCTCTCCCTGACTGCTCAGCCCATCAGGGCAGTCTTTACCAGGGGGCAAAAGGGGCAGCTTCCCCGGGCCCAGTTGCTCCTGGGGGGCCCAAGGCAGCTGCCTCTTGAGCCCTGCTAGCCACTGCCCCGGGTGTTAGGCTGTCTGCTCTACCAGGAGTCCAGGCATCATGATCGTACTGTGTTAAAGTTGTGATTTAGGACCTTAATGACATCATCACCATGTGACCAGTAACCTAGCAATTACTGGTCACATGGCTATGAGGTCATCACAGGTCCTAATAGGAGTGTTGCAGAAGTTAACTGTGGAGCTTTTTTGTGTGAAGATTACATCAGAAAAAGGTGACTCAGGGGCTGTTATGTTAATATACTGTAAACTACTGTATAGTGGTGGGCTGTATACTGTGTGGTGGGCTGTATACTGTGGGGGGGGGGGGGGGGCCTGTATAGTGGGGGGCTGTATCGTGTATTGTTTGGGGTGCTGTATACTGTGAGGTGTTGTATACTGTGGCCTGCTATACTGCTCTACTATATACTGTGGGGTACTGTATAGTGTGTGGTGCTGTATACTATAGGGTGCTATACTGCATACTGTGGGGGGCTGGGGTGCACTGTAACACTAGGGTGAGCCGAGCCCTTGTCTCCTTCCTGCAGAGCGGTGCCCACTTCCAGCCTGACCCCAGCTGCCCAGAACACTGATCCTGAGCCGCTGGAGTCTTCAGAACTGGAAGTATTTACAGTCATTCACTGTACTCTACCTGATGTGTGGATTTTTGGTGTGTGTGTTGTGGTGGAGGGTGTGATTGCCTGCTAAGGTGTGGGAAGGCGGGAGCCAGGGGGCCCAAGTAAATTTTTGCCCAGGGTCCAATCAATATTAAAGACGGCTCTGCAGCCCACGCAAAGAGCTTTATGATAGATAATTGCATGCCCTCGTACCTAGACTGTGTGACACCTAAAAACCCTATAAAAGTGAGGGGACACGACCACGGGCTCCCTACACTTAATACGGAGGGAGTCAGGGTCACCTAGGATCAAGCCAACAGGAAAACACAAATAAAGGAACAGACTTATCTGAGGAACCAGCAGTTGCAGCATCTAGCAGTGAGCACAATCCAGGAAGTTGTATAAACCGCAAAGTGATGCAGTATGGGAGGGGATATAAAGGGATGCAATCAGTGCAACTAGATGACAGCTGAGAGAGGGAAACGAGATGACAAAACCAAAACAAAAGAACCTCAAGTAAGAGGTACTGAAGAACATCTGTCAGAGCTTCTCAGAGATCTGGGGGTGACAGCTGACTAATGAACCACCCACTGGGAGCGATGCCTGTGTGAGCGGTAAGTGCTCACTACAGGGAGGCAGGGGAAGCCTGACTGTCCCTATATACTGTATAACACCCATTTTACATGGAACAAAGATTAGACCAAATGTCAGGAATAAACGGTCATACAAATGCTTATTCCTGATAACTAGCCTTTGTAAATGTGCTGCAGATCACTGGACAAACAGAGCTGGGTTTATCTGCAAATGTTTATTGTATATAGTTATGTATTTTAATGTTTTGGCCATACTGTATGGTTAGCAGGAACAGGGCTAACCACTCTCTTCTTACCCTCTTGGTAGGAGTGGGCTGGTTCTACTTCCTGCCAGGAGGGGGAGTTCCTGTTCACACAGAGATGGGAGAGAAAGCACATGTCAGAGCTACTGTTCCTAGGAATCCTGATTTTCCTGTGAGACCAAAACTCCAGAGAGATCTTGAGAACCAAGAATACTGCTTCTAGAAAGCACCATTGTGTGAAGACAGCAGGGTGATCAGAAAGTTTACAGATTTACTGACACTGTAGTTTACAGATCACGGCTCAGACAACCATCACCCAAACCACCTCCAGGCCAGACTAATATCAAGCCTGTTTCACAGTGGACACCTATACCCGGGAGTGCTATTAAATTGACATCCAATTAGCCACCATGCCTCCTCATCTGGTGCCAGAAACTGCATTTTATACTGCTGGATGTGCACCAACTTACACTCACCTAAATAATTAATAGGAACACCTGTTCTATTTCTCATTAATGCGATTATCTAGTCAACCAATCACATGGCAGTTGCTTCAATGCATGTAGGGTTGTGGTCCTGGTCAAGACAATCTCCTGAACTCCAAACTGAATGTCAGAATGGGAAAGAAAGGTGATTTAAGCAATTTTGAGCGTGGCATGGTTGTTGGTGCCAGACGGGCCGGTCTGAGTATTTCACAATCTGCTCATTTACTGGAATTTTCACGCACACCCATTTCTAGGGTTTACAAAGAATGGTGTGAAAAGGGAAAAACATCCAGTATGCGGCAGTCCTGTGGGCGAAAATGCCTTGTTGATGCTAGAGGTCAGAGGAGAATGGGCCGAAATAACCACTCGTTACAACCGAGGTATGCAGCAAAGCATTTGTGAAGCCACAACACGCACAACCTTGAGGCGGATGGGCTACAACAGCAGAAGACCCCACCGGGTACCACCCATCTCCACTACAAATAGGAAAAAGAGGCTACAATTTGCACAAGCTCACCAAAATTGGACTGTTGAAGACTGGAAAAATGTTGCCTGGTCTGATGAGTCTCGATTTCTGTTGAGACATTCAAATGGTAGAGTCCGAATTTGGCATAAACAGAATGAGAACATGTATCTATCATGCCTTGTTACCACTGTGCAGGCTGGTGGTGGTGCAATGGTGTGGGGGATGTTTTCTGGGCACACTTTAGGCCCCTTAGTGCCAATTGGCCATCGTTTAAATGCCATGGGCTACCTGAGCATTGTTCCTGACCATGTCCATCCCTTCATGACCACCATGTACCCATCCTCTGATGGCTACATCCAGCAGGATAATGCACCATGTCACAAAGCTCGAATCATTTCAAATTGGTTTCTTGAACATGACAATGAGTTCACTGTACTAAAATGGCCCCCACAGTCACCAGATCTCAACCCAATAGAGCATCTTTGGGATGTGGTGGAACGGGAGCTTCGTGCCCTGGATGTGCATCCCTCAAATCTCCATCAACTGCAAGATGCTATCCTATCAATATGGGCCAACATTTCTAAAGAATGCTATCAGCACCTTGTTGAATCAATGCCACGTAGAATTAAGGCAGTTCTGAAGGCAAAAGGGGGTCCAACACCGTATTAGTATGGTGTTCCTAACAATTCTTTAGGTGAGTGTATATTTTGCACCAAGTAAAGAGAACTTTAGTGTGCCTTCACATGCCACAGATTTTGAAAATTGCGCATTTGAATGAGTCAGCAAGCACTTTTATCTCTGCAAGCTCCATTAAGGTGAATGGAACTGATTTTCAGTCATGGAATTTTCTGCCACAAAATCTTATATGTTTACCTGTGGCCTGAATCTTCAAATTATTTTTCCACTGCACAGATCCCCAAGGAGCAATGGCCTGAATGAGCACACTGTGACAGTACAACTCCCATCCTCTGCATCGGCCCCTCAGGGCTCGCTGCATATCTACAAACGGCACTCGTTATTGGCCCATGCTGTGTAACATGACTCTTACTCCAGAACAAACTTCTTCATTTTGTGAGAAGGCTAGCTTCTACTTTGTATCTCCACATGTTTGTTGAAAAATGTATAAAATATATAATGTGGGTTAAATTATAGGCAAAATAAAATATCTGAAAATGCTATTCTGGTAACTATGAATGGTTGAATTCTGATGTCTAAATGGGAACTATGTTTCGTACTGCATTTAACAGAACGAAGTGACAGTGTCGGAGCGTGCGGGGTGGCAGTTTAATGTGCAGACACCAAGTAATGTGATGATTAGTATTTTTATCTAAAGCAAACAAAACCGTCAGCAAACTCAAACAATAAGGCTCTTCTCATTAATGAACTCTGCTTATAGCAGTGCATCAAGTTACTGGAAGCCTATGGACTCTGGCATCGCTCTATACAGCACATCGTGTTCTAGAATCACACAATCACCATGACAATAGGCTGACCTGCATTCACCACACTCCTACTACAATTCATTACTAGCCCTACTCTGCAAGCACAATCTGGTGTCAGTTTCCTTCATAAAACGTGCATTTATTTCATCAGCATTGGTACGGAAGAGTATCTTGTTCTCTGACCTAACATTTTAAATAGAAGCATGCATACAGCGGCCTGTGCAGTAATTCCGCATCATTGAAAATCGGAGTGAGTGGCAGAGATGGACTCTCGTGTGTCACGGGGGGTAGGATACAAGATACAATAGACACACACAAAACCACAAAACAAGCGTCTAGGCCAGAAGCTGGGGATAAAGGTCACCTCCTCACAAATCCCTACCAGGTCTCCCTGGACTTCTGTGCCCACGTTCAGACCCTAAAGGTTGGAATCAACGTGCCCCCGTGCCTAAGGCTAAAGATTCCCTAAAATCCCTAAGATGGTGGAAAGGGGGAAAGAGACAGCCTGCTTCCTCAGGGCCTGGAGGGAGCAGATGTCTCTCTAACAGCCTAGACAGAACATAAAAAGAAAACAAAACCAACTTATCTTGTAGCTGAGCAGAAACAGATCCTTCCTTCCTCAGAGCAATATATAAGCTATAACCCGCACAGGACACTGGAAAGGGGAGTAATTTAAACTCATACAAACGACCCCACCCAGTGCACCTGAAAGGAGGCGGATACAGCTCAACTCCAAACCCAAAACAAAAAACTACACACGTGCTGCTAACCTGGCAGACCTCCGCACATAACCTGAGCAGGGCATGACATCGTGAGGATGGAATCGCTTGTGGCAGAGGCTCATGACTGGCTTCACTGTGTTTAAGTTGTTTGGTAGTGATGGGTCGCAGGGGTGGATTAAGTGTACTATGGCTCCAGGGCAGTTCACACAACTTGGGCCCCCCACCCAGTGTGCAGCATATCAACAGGGGTGCACCGCCAATGAGGTGATGTGAGGCAATTGCCTCAGGTAGGGAGCAGTGGGGGGCATCATGGAAACATTCATCTCTGCATTCTCAACTGTATCGCTATATTAACCAGTATGTTTTGTAGCACTATATGTAATGTTTTCCAAGTATGCCTTTAACCCCTTAATGACCGGGCCATTTTGCAGCTTCCTTACCAGACTCTTTTTCGCTTGGACATGTGTCACTTTATGTAGCAATAACTTTGGAATGCTTTTACTTATCCAAGCCATTCCCGGGACATTTCTTGCTATACATTGGTCTGTCTGTCCTAGTATGTGACTGGTCTATGTTGTTTCCGACGAAGCTGGGCAGTCACTGTATAGTCCTGAGGGCCATCTAGGGACAGTCAGAGAGGGGTTCTATTGTAACAGTTAGGACACAGGCATTTCTAGGGGAAGAGACCCAGCATCTGTCTCCCTCTTATATTCTATCCCTTTTATTCGTAACTCACCCTCTGAGTGAGCCAGTGAACACACCTCCTGGCTGCTTATATAACTCCCTACCAGTTCACTTTGGTTGGCAGTTGAGTGTTACCTCCTAGTGAAGTTTATGTTATACAAAAAACTTTTTGGGCCTATTATTTTAAACTTTACTAATAAAAGTATGTTTTAAGGTTTCCCATCACTCAATTTACTATGATTTTTTACTGTAACCAAATTAAATACTCATCACAAAATAATATTTCCAGAAGCGTACAATAAATGATCACTGTACAAAAAATTAGACCCATCCCACCTTCCCATAATGGTATAAATGACCAACAAAGGAATAATCTTTATTCCAGAGCATTACATATACAGTCCTTTCTAATCAACCTCTCCCTAGGTCATAGCTTCGTGTAGGCGCCTTTTCCAAAGTGATATTGCAAGTGAATGAGAAAACAAGATCAGCTGGCTTTCAGCTTCCCTAAATTTACTCTTAAGATCCTCTAACAGGTACCAGGACGTCAGTTTGAAAGGACCCATTATCTTCGGGTACTCCGACTCTGGAATGTATTCCAACATAAACTTTTTCCGGGTATAATAAAGCTTTTTACCCAGTGTTTCTTTCTGTTTGAGTGATTCAAGCTATTCTAAATGAAAAGTTTGGCTGAGCTGACTTTTCACCATTACCAGGGTCAGAGTCTCCTGTTTAAGCCATAACTTCAGAATACACCTCTTAGCTACAATAAGCAACCTGTGTCCCACTGAGGATAAGACCCTGATATCTCCCCCCCCCCCCATCTGAGTTCCCCCGGTCTTCTTCCGTGTGTAGGATTATCAGAGACGGGGATATATCCTTCTGAAATCCACTTATCTTACCTAGCATCAAACCCACCTGCTTCCAGAACCTCTCTACTTTAGGACAACACCATAGGCCATGGAACCGATCAGTTTTTGGCATTAAGCATTTGGGGCATGCTGTTAATCTCTCCAAATTTCCAGGGGTCTTAGATAGATTAAATCCATAAATTGCATGATGCTAAATTTTGACATGAGTCTCCCTCCACTGCTCATTTATAACTGCCCTATGTAGCGATATCAACCCTGTATGTATGTGTTTTGAAATCTCCTTTATCTCCAAAACCTGCTCCCATTTTCTGAATATCTTTTTGGGGTCCCTACGTCTCCATCTGTCTCGTAGGACCTGATACAACAAAGTTATTGACGGTTTAGCTTTGAGATTAAGGAATTAATCAAAATCATTATGTGGCCATTCCTTTGAAAGGTCTTTGGCAAGGCTTTTACTGTAGCTCATTTCTTGCAGATATGGAAGGTAAATAGACCCTTTTAGCCTCCACTTCTCTAATTCTGGTAAGGTCGCCCAACGAGTTTCCCCTCCATGAAAGAAGTCCCCCAACTTTCTAATCCCCTTAATTGCCCATTCTCTGAAGATCGAGCTGTTCCTTCCAGGATCAAAACTAGGGTTGTTCATTAAGGGGAGATATTTGGAAATATGATAAGAGAGGTGGAACTGCTTCCTAATAACTTTCCAAGTTATTGTGTCCCTCGAGACTAGAGACCTTTTGATTGGAGATGGGAGGTTAGGGATTTTTGTATGTAATAGTGCTACTAGATCCCAAGGTTCCGCTAGTTGTTGCTCAAGACATAAGTTAGAGTAATAAGATGTTTTGTTTACCCAGTCCAGAATGTGTCTACTAATACAGGTTAGGTTATAACCACGTATGTCAGGGAAGTTGAAACCCCCTTGTACTTTACGCAACTTGAGCTTATCTGGAGAGATTCTCGATTTTTTTCCCATTCCAGACAAAATGAATAAATCTACTTTCCAATAGCTTGATATCAATATGACGAAGGAGAAGTGGGATAGTTTGGAGTGGGTATAAGAGCTTAGACATGCTCATCATTCTGACAAGTTGACATCTACCAGCTAAAGAGAGTGGAAGACCCTGCCACCTGTCGAATTCTTTTATTATTTTGGATATCAAAGGGGGGAAGTTTAACTTGTATAAGGAGTGTGGTTCCCTGCCTACCTTTATCCCTAGATAGATATTATGTGACTTAGCCTGTGTAATGCAGAATCGAGAGGTCAACTGATGTGTTCCCCTCTCCTCCGGATCTAAAGAAAGAAATTCACATTTGGAGGTGTTAATCCTATAACCTGAGTAGGTCCCAAAACGAGCAAGCACCTCCATTATCCTCTCAATATGCTCTTTTGGTTTGGCTAGAAATAATAATATCATCGGCAAATAAGGCTGTCTTCACTTGTTTGTTCCCTACTGTTATCCCCTCAAATAGGTCTGCGTGCCATAAACTCCTGGCTAATGGTTCAAGAGCCAAATTAAACAGGAGGGGTGACAAAGGACATCCCTGTCGTGTTCCTTTTTGGAGTTCAAAAGGCTGTGAGGGATGACCCTGCGTGAAGACCCTCGCCTTAGGATTATCGTAGAGCTCAGACAAAAATACCCTAAATGTTCCCGTAAATCCCATTTTATCCAGGACTGCCTCCAACCAAGCCCACCTGACATTGTCAAAGGCTTTTTCAGCATCAATGGAGAGCAATGCTGGAAACTCGCCCTTTCTTGGTTGATGTTTTACCCTATCCAAGAACGCTAGAACAGTTCTAACATTGGTCACAGCCGAATGGCCCTGTACAAACCCTACCTGTTCTGGTGCAATTAGGGAAGGCAAAATTCTTGCCAAGCAGTCTGCTAGGATTTTAGACAGAATCTTGGTATCCACATTGATGAACGAAATGGGCCTATAAGACCCTGGTAGCAAGGGATCTTTGCCCGGTTTGGGCAGTAGCTTGATGTATGAGATATTATCCTTATCTGGATGTGCTCGGCCCTTCAGTACCTCGTTAAACAGTTTCAATAGAGCGGAGGACACTTGTGACACCAACCCTTTATTATATACTCCGGTGAAACCATCAGGTCCAGGAGCTTTTGCCTTGCCCAGCTGTTTAACAATGGGCTGAAGTTCCTCCATAGTGATGTCAGCATTTAGGAGTTGTAATTGTTCCGAACTCATTCGTGGTAGGTTGACCTGATTAAGAAGGGTATCTGCGAGACTGGCCTTTGTTTCGTCTTTATAAAGTGCTTCATAATAATTCCCTACTATGGAGTTTATGGCTGCAGGGTCTGTAACCAGCCCGCCTTTTGGATCTTTTAGACTGGAAATAAACTGAGTCTTCTTTTGACCTCTAGATAGGTTGGCAAGTAAACACCCAGCCTTATTACCATATTTATGTATAGCCGCTTCAAAATAAGTGTGTCTCAAAGATTCTCTGTCTTTTTCACTAGCGTCGAACTCTTGACGTGCCTCCACCCACTTCATCTTGTTTTCCCCTGAGGGATTCTTAATGAATTCCTGATATGTTTGCCTGACCTTAAGACTTGCCTGTTTTAACTGAAGTTAAAATTTCTTCTTCATTCCAAAAACATAGTTCATGATCCTCCCCCTCATAACTGCTTTGGAAGCATTCCAAAATAGTTCTGGTGACTCTATGTGGATCAAGTTATTATCCTGATATTCTTCCCACCATCCTATCAGTTTATTTACTAAGTCCACACTTGAAATAAAGTTGGAGGGAAATCGCCATAAATAATCTGAGCCTCTAGGATATGTATCTCTTCCAATAGGAACGGAGCATGATCTGAGATAAACATGTCCCCTATGTTCGCACTCTCCACTTTATCCAGCAAGGAGTGGTGAACTAAAATATAATCAATACGGGACCAGGAATCTTTTGCATGTGCATAGAAGGTGAAACTCCTCTCGTCTGGATGGAATTGACGCCAGGGATCCAACAACCCCACCCCCTCCATCATTGGGCTTAGAACCCTGTCTTGAGGTCCACAGTCTCCCGATCTGGTCAAGTTGTGTTTTCTGTCTTCCATCCCCTGGACTACCGAGTTGAAATCACCACCTACAATCTTGTTGGAGCAATGGTCAGCTAGTAACATACCCTCTAAATCTTTAAAAAAAAAAATCGGGCGTTATTGGAATTTGGGCCATAGATGTTATAAATACTAAATTGAGAATCTTAAATCAGCAGTGAGACTTGCACCCAACGACCCTGATCATCTGATGTGGACCTCAAGACCTGGCAATTTAGATTCTTACGGTATTTATCAGAATCAGTACTCCCGCTTTACGCCGGACTGACGCAGATCCGCATACCTGACCCATCCAAAGCTTATTCATTCTGGCAAAATCTCCAGCTGTCAAGTGAGTCTCCTGCGCAACATCTGGGTTCAACCTTTTTAGGTGCCGGAGCACCATCCACCTCTTATGGGGAGATTTCAGACCTTTGACATTCCATGAGATCACTCTCATATTACAGTTGACATTATTAAATCTAGACCCGGGAGAGATTGGTAGTTCCTATACTTGAAATCCCAACATTGAAAACATTTCCCCCCCCCCTCCCCCCCATAAACGAGAGCTATTGTAAATAAACATTAATAGCCTCCAACTTTCCCTAATTCTCCAAACTTTTCTCTTATTGACTTCCTTTTTTCTAGGCTGCAAAACATGACAAACCTCATCTTCTTGGCATTATACAGGTCTACACAGAAACATTACAATATGTATGTCTTATAACACCACGACTTGACAGTAAACAATAGCTACAGCTTCCATATTGCGCTATTAAACATATTCTGCTAATATAATTCCTGACTTAATAAAAGGATATCAATGTCCCTTTTGTAGTGAGGTAGCAAAAGGATGATCATCTCCTTCTGAAATCCACTTTTCTGGTATGCGACATACGACTGTCGCCTGATGCTGTTTCCCATTCCATTCTCTCCTATTCTTGGCTCGCCAACGGCTTCCATTCTGGGCTTCCAGCAGGATCTCCTAAGATCAGGAAATTCTAGCTTGCGGCGACTCTTTGTGGTCCCCCATTCCTCTTGTATCCATTGCAGATTGGAGAAAGTCTTCGGCTGCTGATGGATCATAGTAGGACGTTATTGTGCCGTCCCCGTGAGTGACTTTCAATATAGCTGAGTATTGCAGTTGAAATTTGACATGCTGCTTATGCAGTGCGGAGCAGATATGGCTGAATTCTCTCCGCTTTTTTGCTACTTGAGCCGAATAATCTGAAAATAGCAGAATTCTATGCCCTCTTATTTTCAGGGGCCCTCTCCGGGATCTAAAAGTTCGTAGAATCGATTCTTTATCGCAGTAGTCAACATACCGCATGATAACTTGGCGGGGTTTGGGTGCGAATCCCAGAGTACCATCTGTTTGTTGGCATTGTCAACTGGGCCTAAAAGGTGGTCTCTCTCCACTTTGTGTCTACCCTCCAGGCCGAGGGCCAGTGGCAATTCCCTCTCGCAAATGTCCTTGAGGGCTTGCGGTTTAATGCTTTCTGGTAAGCCCAAAAGTCGTAAATTATTCCGTCTGGAGCGATTCTCCAGATCCTCCAGGCGGTCTTTCAGAATAATATTCTGCTTATAAAGGTCTTGCAAGGCCTGGTTTGATTTAGTTGCATCATCTTCCACTGAGGCCACTCTTTGTTCTAGTTCCTCCAATCTTGAATCATGCTGCGCTACTGCTTCATGCAGCTGCTGCAAGGATTGAGTCAATGTCTTGGAGAGCATCTCCTTAATATCTGGAGCAAGATGTCTTGCCACTTCAATGGCCAACGTTTTGTAGTCAATCTTGGGTAATTCGGAGGCTTCCACTGGTTGAATGGGAGCTGGTGAGTCTGTGTCTGCGGCACTAACCGGAGAAGCAGGGCGGGAGTCCACCATCTTGTTTGGAGCGATTTCCTCGGTCGGGGATTTTCTGTTCCGTATCTGTCAGCTGCTGCTCCGGAGTAGGTATCGTCCATTGACTGGAATGCCTTGGTATGCAGGAGTCCTCCCTTCACTTGGTAGGCCCCTTTATTGTCGGTTGGACATGTCGGGATCTGAGTTTTTGATGAGGGAAGACCGGAGCTCTCTCACTCCACGTTCTGTATCCCAGCGCCGGAACCAGAAGTCTTTCTCCGCTTTTAAGGCAAATAGTGATACCTCACAAAATAGTTATTACTTTACATTTCCCATACGCCTACTTTATGTTGGCATCATTTTGAAAATGTCATATTTTTTTTTTTAGGACATCAGAGGGCTTAGAATTTTAGAAGCAATTCTAAAAAATTTTAAGAAAATTTCCAAAACCCACTTTTTAAGGACCAGTTCAGATATGAAGTCACTTTGTGGGGGCTTACATAGTAGAAACCACCCAAAATGACCCCATTTTAGAAACTACACCCCTCAAGTTATTCAAAATTGATGTTACAAACTTTGTTAACTCTTTAGGTGCTCTACAAGAATTAAAGGAAGATGGAGATGAAATTTAAAAATTTAACTTTTTTGGCAGATTTTCCATTTTAATAAAAATTTTCCTGTAACACGTCAAGGGTTAACAGCCAAACTAAACTCAATCTCTATTACCCTAATTCTGCAGTTTGCAGAAACATCCCATATGTGGTTGTCGACTGCTATATGGGCATACGGCAGAGCTTAAAACAGATGGTGCACGATATGGCTTTTGGATGGCAGATTTCAACTGGAATAATCTTCAGGCGCTGTGTCGCATTTCAAGGTACCCCACAGTGAAAACCCCCAAAAAGTGACTCCATTTTGGAAACTACACCCCCAAGGAATTTTGCAAGGGGTGTAGTGAGCACTTTGTCCCAAAATGCTTTTCATACAATTTAGAAACCCTTGGCTGTGAAAAAGAAAAATTACATATTTTACTGGAAAATGTCACAAGGAGTAACAGGATGAAATCACCCCAAAATCTGTTACCCATCGTCTCCTGAATATGGCAACACCCCATATGTGGTTGTCGGCTGTATGGGCGCACGGCAGAGCTTAGAACAGATGGAGCACAATATGGCTTTTGGAGGGCAGATTTCACTGGAATAATTTTCTGGAGCTGTGTCGCATTTGAAGTTACCCTGAGGTACCCCAAAATGTGACCCAATTTTGGAAACTAAACCCCCTAAAGTATTCATCTATGGGTGCAGTGAGAATTTTATTATTTTACAGTATTCATCTAGGGGTATAATGAGAATTTATTTAAACATTTTGGAGTTTGTCTAATTTTCCAAATTATAATTGGCTAATAATATAATGGAATGTGAAGTGTTAAAAAACTGTGGATTGCATAATACATAAAAAATAGCCAAAAGTGCATAAAAGGAGTAAAACATTTTTTTAATTGATTAAATTTATAATCTAGGGAAGTATGGTAAATGCGGAAACACTGCTTAATGTAAAGTCTAGGCTTATCTGGACAGGTGTCACATTGATATACGGTCTCCCGCCATACCCCATTCTTGCAGACTCTACATCTCTTTTGGGCTCTGCTTTTTTTCGCAGTAGCGGCCACCTCTGATGGTAAATGTTGCCCTGGCATAATTCTGTTGGCATGACTAGATGACGCTATCCCACTGCTATCCTGGCACTGCTCTCCCCAATATTAAATTTTTTATGATTTGTTCTTGAAATTCAAGATATGTTCTTGAACTATGGCACCGACCTCTGTTCCCACCTCCTAAGCTTCCATTGGTGTTATGCCTACTTTGCACAACACAAACCAATGAGCTTAATGCAACCCTTTCAGGGACCATATACTCTTACTTCACCCTATGAGCGCCTTCTTTTCTTTGACTATTTTTACTGACTAACCATAAATGGCCATATGGGTCATCAGCTTAAATCAACTTAAGCTTGTCTATGATTATATGCCTGGTCAATGGGATATTTTTGTGCAATTTATAGTCTTCTAAGTGTGACCCACCATGTATGGTTATGAGAGGAAGTATGTATGCATTTATATACACTTGAAACCAGAAGTTTACATACACTATATAAAAAGACACTTATGCATGTTTTTCTCAATATCTGACATGAAATCAGAATAAACCTTTCCTGTTTTTGGTCAATTAGGATTACCATAATTATTATTATTTGCCAAATGCCAGAAGAGAGAGAGAGAGAGAGAGAGAGAGAGAGAGAGAGAGAGAGCGCGAGAGAGAGAATGTTTTAAGGCATGTTTATTCTTAAAAAGTTTACATACTGTAAGAAGGAACAAGGAGCCGTCTTTGACGGAAGATACGTGTCACCGAGGTTCCTGGCCTCGGTGAGGTAAGAACCGGGTTTTTCCTGAAGTGTCAGGTCTGTAGTGCAATCTGACACTTCAACTGTTAGAATGGCTGTAAAGCCAATCCGGGCCGGTTCTTATTGGGAGCAGCCAAAGAGCAGGGTGGGTGGCTGTTCCCCACGGTTCCAGGCCGGGTTTTGGCTGGAATATAAAAAACCCAGCCAGCATGTTCAGGTGTGGATTATCCTCCATGACAGAGGAGCTGAGGAGTCTGTGGTTTGGAGACACTGAGTCATCTGTTTGTGTGAGCCATAGGCTGGGGAAACAGGCCACTAAAGACTGCTGCGGACTCTGGGTGAAAATCATCTGCTGACCAGGTGACGTCTTTTTGCACTGTGAACTTTGTGTGGTGTGAACAGGCACCAAAACTGAACACTTTCTTTTGGCTTGTTTTCTTGCTATGTGTGAATAAACACTGAACTTTGATTTAAACCTTGTTTTTGCCTCTGTACTGCGTCCGCTTACCCTGCCTACCAAAGCGAATCCCCACAATACATTTAATTAAATACAAATATGCAGGCACACCACCTTTCGTAGCTGGTAAGGACTTGAAAAACCAGTGTAGGATAAGTAGGCAAACTATTTATTACTTCATTACTAAAAGGAGACCAAAGGTAAAATCACAATAAAATGTACAGAATAATACACATTAAAAAAAACTAAAAAAACAGCTGTGGATAAATAAGAGTCAAATCATACACCTGATTGGTGAAAACCACCTGATAGGTGGAGGATACGATATGACTCTAAAAATCAGCAGTTAGTGATGGAAGGGGTAATGTTCCACAGTACCTGCATCCAAACAAAGGAGTGTCCCGCAAATGTATATTTCACTACTGCTGCAGATAGGAAAATACCTCACATCTGCTGCAGGTAAGACGATACCCCACAGAAGAATGGTATTGGGGGCGGATGGAAAAGTCCAGATACAACAAGGTGTATATAGGCAGGGTTAAGAGGAGTGTATATCAGCAGAATTCAACATATACCGTTTAGTCCTATTCCTGATAAATAACAGCAGCTGGATATTGCATTTCGTTATAATATTGGGTAGATGAAAACCTCACTGAGGCTCTTACTGCTTTGCTGGTGTTGAAATCTGTGATGTCTGTACTATAGTGGGGCACAAAAGTCTCCATCGTACTCACGTATTCATTTGTCCACCAGCTCAAACGCTGAATCCATGTGGCGAAGCCACTGTGCTATGCTTCCGTGCTGGTATCCGATAACTTGGTCAGCTGGTATGGTCACGTGACCGCCTCCAAGTCAGGTGATGCTTTCCACAGGTCCTGGAAGGTTAATGTCTCTGCCGTATTGCTTGGGACTTAACCATTTGCCGGCATAAAACAAAAGTAGGGAAGACAGCTGTATTAAAGTTTTCCGGTCCGTACCGAGTAGGTGAAACGCAGGCCGCCACGACATTTCATTAATATTTGGTACCATTGCCCTTAAACTGTATGACTTGGGTCAAACGTTTTGGAAACCCCTTCTACAAGCTTCTCACAATAGTTGGTCGGAATTTGGGCCCATTCCTCCTGACAAAACTGGTGTAACTGAACCATCTTTGTTAGTCACCTTGCTCGCACCTGCCTTTTCAGCATTGCCCATAAATGTTCTGTAGGATTGAGATCAGGGCTTTGTGATGGCCACTCCAAGACATTGACTTTGTTATCCTTAAGCCACTTTGTAACCAGTTTGGCAGTATGCTTCGTGTCATTGTCCATTTGGAAGACCGATTTCTGCCCAAGCTTTAACTTCCTGGCTGATGTCTTGAGATATTGCTTCAGTATTTCCATATAATCTTCTTTCCTTATGATGCCAATTATTTTGTGAAGTGCACCAGTCCCTCCTGCAGCAAAACAACTCCACAACATGATGCTGCCACACCCGTGTTTCACAGTTGGGATGGTGTTCTTAGGCTTCCAAGCTTCTCCCTTTTTTCTCCAAACGTAACGATGGTCATTATGGCCAAAAAGTTCAATTGTAGTTTCGTCAGACCAGAGGACATGTCTCCAAAAATGTAGGTCTTTCTTCCTGTGTGCATTTGCAAACATTAATATGCCTTTTTTATGTTTCTTTTGGAGTAATGGCTTCTGTGATGAATACCACACCTCGTGCCCGCTGGACGTCAGCCACGTCGAGCTCACGAGATCTGGTATGATCACGGGTTTATCAAAAACGTGAAGTTACGCCCTCCAGAGGAGCACGTAAGGTCAGGCTGGTATAGTTTACACACACACCTCCTGTCAACGCGGGCACAGAGAGGCAACAAGCTGAGAGAGCCTTTTCACTGCCGCAGTTAAAACAGCACGCCCTCAGCCTGGGTAACTGCCACCAGTTCTCATTTGATATAAGCCTGGTCCGCTAACGGGATTATATAGGGTCAGAAACCAACCCGCGGTAGCTTATAACTAGGCCAAAACACGGACGTGGGGGTTCGTGATCGAGATACAAGATAGCACAAGATTAAATTATAGATTTAATAGCCGTATGGGCACACTAGATTTAACACAATATACACAGACAATATATACAGTGGTCTGAGGTTATAGATACAGGTTATATGGTTACAACAGGGTTAAGCAGTTTAACAGTCAGTTACCGAGTATGATGAAAGTTCCTTTGAGATGTTCCTTGCTGGAGTCCACATGAAGGGCCGTGAGCTCAGCTGTTTCCTGGGTCCCTCTAAACACATGTGTAGGATGTGACCCCTCTTCAGAGAAAGACCCGCCTACTTGCTGGCACCAGACTTTTAACCTGCAGCCGGCCCCTCCCCTCCCTGCCTCAGGTCCACTCCCCCTCTTCTGGGCTGGCAGCAAATGACCCACAAAACCCTTTAGGGTTCATAGCTCCAGACCAGAGGGTCACAGGGAGATGGTTCTGGGACTAATGGACCTGCCTGGGTTCCGGCTACAAGTAGAGGCCAAACCTGGTACCGTTATGTGGTTTCTATGGGGAGATATGGGTATCTTCCTACCCCGACCTTGTCCCAGTAAACAAAGACCATGGGAACGTACCTCGTGGCCACCGGGACACAAATATGTATCTGGTTTGTGCCTGCGATGGCCAGGCGATTCATAATTCCTTATGAAAGGTAGGTGCCAACATGTCTGGGAAGTCTCATTGATCCTGGGGAAGGGCGGATACCCCATGCTGGGGGTTTTCCTGCAAGATTCAGTTGGCTCCAAACTGGTGCACGGAGGTGTGACCTTCTCCTTGAAGCCTGGACCCCCTGGGGCCTCTGCTCTTGCCAACTGACACTCAGATGTACACTGAACATGCCAAGAGGTGCATCAGATTACAATCAGGGCTGGAGCTTTGAAGCAGGGCCCTCCTGTGGAGTTCCCTACCTCTGCTATCTGTCAGCAAATGGGGGGTGTGAGGACATGGCTGACAGTAAATATTAATCCATATTCCTCACAGTTTTTTCCTGGCAGAGTGGCCTTTCAGCCCATGTTGATACAGTACTCGTTTCACTGTGGATACTGACACAATCTTACCAGCTTCCGCCATCATCTTCAGAAGGTATTTTGCTTTTGTTCTTGGTTGATATGCACATGTCGGACCAAAGCACCTTCATCTATGGGACACAGAACCTGTCTCCTTCCTGAGCGGTATGATGACTGGACATTCCCATCCTATTTGTACTTGCATATAATTGTTTGTACAGATGAACGAGGCACCTTAAGGTATCTTAAAATTGCACCCAAGGTTGAGCCAGACTTGTGCAAGTCCACAATTCTCTACCTAATATCTTGGATGATTTATTTAGATTTTCCCATGATGCTACACAAAGAAGCAGTGTGTTTCAGGTGTGCATTTAAATACATCCACAGGTGTGTCTCTAATTAACTCAGATGTTGCCAACAAACACATGACATCATCATATGGGCAGTTCAGAATTGTTTAAAGGCATAATCTTAGTGTATGTAAACTTTTGACATTGCAGAAAGCAAGGGTACTTTCACACTTGCAGCAGAGGATTACAGAAGGCAGTTCCGTTGCCGGAACTGCCTGCTGGATCCATCAAAACCTATACAAACTGATTGAATTTGTCAGACGGATCAGGATTCTGATCCGTATGACAAATCCATTGAAATGCCGGATACGTCTCTCCGGTGTCCAGCATTTTTTTTCACATTTTTTGCAGTCTGAGCATGCGCAGACCGCAATGCCGGATCCGTTTTGCCGGAACACTCTGGGCAGGATCGGGCATTAATGCATTTCAATGGGAAAAAATGCAAGTGTTGCAGAATTTTGGACGGAGATAAAACCGCAGCATGCTGGGGTATTATCTCCGTCCTCAAAAAGGTAAAAATACTGATCTGAAGACATCCTGATGCATCCTGAATGGATTGCTCTCGATTCAGAATGCATTAGGCTGAGTTCACACGGGCGAGATTTCCGAGCGGGTGCAATGCGCTAGGTGAACGCATTGCACCCGCACTGAATCTGGACCCATTCATTTCTATGGGGCTGTGCACATGAGCTGTGATTTTCACGCATCACTTATGCGTTGCGTGAAAATTGCAGCATGCTCTATATTGTGCGTTTATCACTCAATGCAGGCCCCATAGAAGTGAATGGGGCTGAGTGAAAATCGCAAGCATCCGCAAGCAAGTCCGGATGCGGTGCGATTTTCACGCATGGCTGCTAGGTGACAGTCTATTCACTGTATTATTTTCCCTTATAACATGGTTATAAGGGAAAATAATAGCATTCCGAATACAGAATGCTTAGTAGGTGATCAATTGAGGGTTAAAAAATAAATAAAAAATTAACTCACCTAATGGACCATGTGATTGGAGCATGTGATCTGACGTCACCACAGGTTCTTTAGCCGGCAGCTCAGCATTAAAGAAGTAAAGAAGAGACCAGCAACTACGCGATCAAAAGGAGAAGGTGAGTTAATTATTTTATTTTTTTAACCCTCAATTGATCACCTACTAAGCATTCTGTATTCGGAATGCTATTATTTTCCCTTATAACCATGTTATAAGGGAAAATAATAACATCTACACAACACCTAACCCAAACCCGAACTTCTGTGAAGAAGTTCGGGTCTGGGTACCAGTGTCGGGTTTTTATCACGCGCGTGCAAAACACATTGCACCCACGCGATAAAAACTGAACATCGGAACGCAATCGCAGTCAAAACTGACTGCAACTGCGTTCCTACTCGCGCAGGTTTGTTGCAATACACCGGGACGCATCCGGACCTAATCCGGATACGCTCGTGTGAACCCAGCCTTAGGATAAAACTGATCAGTTCTTTTCTGGTATTGAGCCTTGTGACGGAACTCAATGCCGGAAAAGAATAACGCTAGTGTGAAAGTACCTGCAAGCGTCCTTCCCTCACCTCAGAACGGTGTGAGATTTGCCCAGGGCACAGGGCAGGCAGAAGAATGTGAACGATGCCTGGCCCTGTCAATCAACACTTGGAAGGTGGGAGACGGGAGCCTCTAGGTGCAGGAAGCAACCCTGCTCCTAGAGGCTCATTTACATATCACAAAAGTAAGAAATCTACAGTAACGGAGGCTTGGATAATCATTAGAATAGCAGAGTTAGGTGCAGCTGACATTAGCACATCGCTAATGTCAGCCAGTTTAATACTGAAAATTCTAGTGACAGAAACCTAAAACATTCTTTCTCTATTTATTCTGGCATTTGGCAAATAATAATAATTATGGTAATCCTAATTGACCAAAAACAGGAAAGGTTTATTCTGATTTCATGTCAGCTATTGAGAAAAACATGCATATGTGTCTTTTTATATAGTGTATGTAACCTTCTCGTTTCAACTGTATATAGTATATAATTCAATGGAGTCTGTTCAGTCTACTGTTTTTTAACTGCACAATAAAAGTCTAGCGTGCAGGACTTTTTTGTCCTGCTATGAATGATCCGAATGGAACCTCCAATGCAGGTGGGAATAAGTCTTTAACCCCTTAAGGACACAGCCAATTTTAACCTTAAGGGCCAAGCCAAATTTTGCAAATCTGACACGTCACTTTATGTGGTAATAACTTTGGAATGCTTTTACTTATCCATTTGATTCTGAGAATGTTTTCTCGTGACACGTTGTACTTTATGACAGTGGTAAATTTGAGTCGATATGTGTCAACTTTACTTAACCCCTTAAGGACTCAGGGCGTACCGGTACGTCCTAACTTTAACTAGATATTCCGGCGCCACGGGGGTTAATCGCAACGGGATGCTGGCTGAAATCGTTTAGCCGGCATCCTGTCACAACGCCAGGGGGGGGTCATGTGACCCCCCGCATCTGTGATCGCCGCAAACCGCAGGTCAATTCAGACCTGCGGTTTGCTGCGATTTCTGCAGTTCCTGATCCCCACGGTCCCTGACCGCGGGGATCAGAAACTTTAAAATGCCTAAATTGCCGATTTGCACCCCCCCCTGCATGATTTATGTGGGCGGGTGGTGCAGGGGGGGTGTCGCAGGCGGTGCGGGCATTGCGGGAGGCGGGCGTTGCGGCAGGCGGGATCACGATCCCTCGCCCGCCTCCCCTTGAAAATTCGTTGGCGTCTAGTGGTTATGCCAGGGTGTCAGCACATTGCTGACACCCTGGTATAAACGGCTGACATCTGTGCAGATGTCAACCGTTTAACCCTTTCCATACCGCGGTCCGTACGGACCGTTGTATGGAAAAGGTTAACTGTCATCGGTCAGGGAGCTCCCTCCCTCTCCCATCGGGGGGCTGCTGTGCCTTTGCAGCCCCCCGATGGAGAGGGAGAGAGCCCCCCACCAGCCCCGTGCTCACCCTTCCCCGTCTGCGAAGTTCTGGCTGACGGGGAAGGTTCCCATGGCAACAGGACGCCTTCTCAGGCGTCCTGTTGTTCATGGTGCTGAACAGATCTGTGCTAAAAGCATAGATCTGTTCAGTGTAAGTAAAATACAGTACAGAACCCTATACAGGGTACTGTACTGTATTATACAGACATCAGACCCACTGGATCTTTAAGAACCAAGTGGGTCTGGGTCAAAAAAATGTAAAAAAAAGTGAGAAAACACATTTATCACTGAATAAAAAAAAAATAAAAAAAAATACACTACACATATTAGGTATCGCCGCGTCCGTAACGACCTGATCTTTACAACGGTCATGTTACTTTCCCCGCATGGTGAACGCCATAAAAAAAAAAAAATATGAGAAAACTGACATTTTGCCTACCTTACTTCCCAAAAAAGGTAATAAAAGTAATCAAAAAAGTTGCATGTATGCCAAAATAGTACCAATCAAACCGTCATCTCATCTGGCAAAAATCATACCCTACCCAAGATAATTGCCGAAAAACTGAAAAAACTATGGCTCTTAGACTATGGAAACACTAAAACATGATTTTTTTTGTTTCAAAAATGAAATCATTGTGTAAAACTTACATAAATAAAAATAAAGTATGCATATTAGGTATCGCCGCGTCCGTATTGACCGGCTCTATAAAAATATCACATGACCTAACCCCTCAGATGACCACCGTAAAAATAAAAACGGTGTAAAAAAAGGTATTTTTTGTCATCCTACGTCACAAAAAGTATAATAGCAAGCGATCAAAAAGTCATTTGCACCCCAAAATAGTGCCAATCAAACCGTCATCTCATCCCACAAAAAATGAGACCCTACTTAAGATAATCGCCCAAAAACTGAAAAAACTATAGCTCTTAGACTATGGAGACACTAAAACATTTTTTGGGTTTTAAAAATGAAGTCATTGTGTTATGGACTATTGATACAAAATGGATACTTGCTTGTTGAGGACTATGTTTAGCTAAGATGGCGGCCAGACATTCAGCCAACACCTATAAACTAGAATCTTACTTTGTGTTTTTATCATGTGTTTCTTTGTGGTTTCCGTTCAGCTCAAGCAAGCAGTTACAAAGAAAGAAGAAGTAACGGTTTCACCCAGGAGCAAGGGGGGAGGGAGGAGGAATTTCCTCTGGCCGTCAAGGTTACAGAAAAGTATATAGCCAATAGAAAAGATATACTTTATCTTTCACCCCCCTCCCACTCCTTCCTCTCGTGAAACCTATGTATTGTCTGTTGTTTTCAGAAATAAACCAGAGATACTGATTAACTCCATGTAGTGGGTTGTCTGTCTGATCTCTCCGTGCACGTATCTTAATTAATTTGGAGCAGTACATCAACCGAACTGGCAGCTTGGCCAGAACCAGAACAATTTTGGCGCCAATCGTGGGGCTCGAGGATTGGACCCTCTGTTCCCGTACCCCCAGAGACCAGACGAGGAGAGGCGCACTAACGGACACCGGGATCGCAACCCGTGATATGAGGTAGGAAAATTGAGTCATCTTGCCTATAAAGTGTCCCCTGGTGTAGCCTCTTGGTGTTCGTCTGAGGGAGGGGTGCGGAAGCAGTCTGGGACGTCCTCGAGGGCATGAAAGTAAGAACCCCATATGTTTTTTTTAAAGTCTTGATGTACTGTGTTGTGCCTATAAGTTGTGAAGACCCTGTTGACAAGTATCACTGATGGAGACACGGAGTTCTCCTGTGTGCCTGTATCGGAGTTCAGCCCGGTGTCTGACTCGAATCTCCATAAAGGGGACGATCACAGATGGGTGGAGAGCGGTTCGCGGTAGCCCAGAGTG
Organism: Bufo gargarizans; assembly: GCF_014858855.1. Taxonomy (NCBI): domain Eukaryota; kingdom Metazoa; phylum Chordata; class Amphibia; order Anura; family Bufonidae; genus Bufo; species Bufo gargarizans. The sequence continues at coordinate 150,484,007 of NC_058084.1, forward strand.
TGCTGACCGGGACTCAAAGGTCTTCGCGTCCAGTGATTACTCTATACAGGAGGTCTTTAGGCGGCTTCAGTAGGTACGAGAGATAATGGGAAATGAGGAAAGTGTCCCGAAGGGCTACTGTTCACCTGAACAGTACGTGGCGGACAGGAGAGGCAAACATAAAAGGATTAACTAAGTTGGAGAAGAGTTATAGTGTCTGTAAAGGAGGCATCCTATGTATTGCCACCTGGCAAGTGTTGTTAAACGAGAATAGAGGGAAGTTAGAAGATGATTAATTGACAGACATGGTCCGTGTGTGGTTGGACTGTAGTAAAGAATTTGAACAGACCGGGGGGGGAACTAAATTTTGATGAGAAAAGACAGAGATATTTCTGTAAGCCTGGTGTTGCATTGATACGCATTGATGACTCATCCCCAATACTCTCTGGGCCAGAGGACCCCAGGATATTGGATACCTCAATGTCCCACCAGTCACTGTGACCCTGTAGGACCCCAAAGTCCTACCATACAAAGAGACTGGACCCAGTAGCCAGAGAAGCCCCTTCCTGTGTCAGAGCTATCCATGCTGCCAGCTCTCTTCTAAACGTCACATCTGACGTTGTGCTGGGTCATCCCCTCACTATTCTGGCTCCCCTTGACATTTCTGCCATCCTCCAGCAGACTCAACCTAAACACCTCACTGCACAGCGCCACCTCCGGCTTCAGTGTAGTTTGCTTCTGCCAGATAATGTCACCGTTCAGAGGCGCCACATCCTCAATCCTGCTGCACTCCTTCCTCTTCCAAGGGGGGAGTATAATGGAGATTCTGAAGATTTTATTGATCTACATGCTGAAGAGGATCTTCAGGAAGAAGAACTATGGGCCTCAACCGACTCTCTTTACAAGGAACAAGAACATGATTGCATCACAATGATGGAAGCTGAAGTAGGGACACCACCATCAGTCCAAGACACTCCTCTGACAAACCCTCATTGGATTCTCTTTGTGGACGGCTCAAGGTACGCCGATGACAAGGGGAAGTTCCATACAGGCATGGCAGTCACAAGTGAGCATGAAGTGCTGTGTGCAAGACAATTGCGCCCAGACCAGTCAGCACAAGAAGCTGAACTCATTGCCCTCACTGAAGCCTGCCTCATGGCAAAAGACTCTACCGCCAATATCTACACAGATTCTAGATATGCCTTTGGAGTGGTTCATGACTTTGGACTAATATGGAAGGCCCGGGATTACATTACAGCTGCAGGAACCCCGATTAAGAATGCTGCAGCAGTAGCAGCCCTAATGGCAGCAGTACTCCTGCCCAACCAAGTGGCAGTGATCAAAGTAAAGGCCCATACTCGAGCTGACACCCCTGAGGCCAGAGGAAACGCCCTAGCTGACCAAGCGGCCAAGGAAGCAGCAGTGAAAGAGGAAAGAGTCCAGTCAGACCAGATTATGATAACACAGAAAGACCTGGAACAAGAAGAAATCACATGGGACCTCCTGAAACAAATACAGAAACAGGCCATGCCACAAGAAAAATTGGATTGGCTAAAAGAGTCAGCCCAAGAAGAGAAAGAATCTGGACTGTGGACCCAAGGAAGGAGAGCATCTCTGCCCAAAGCTCTCTATCCTCTAAAAGCTTCAATAGCTCATGGGCCCACCCACCAATCTAAGACCATCATGAAAGAACTAATAGACAATGGCCCCAGGGATAACCCCTGTCCTGGTGAGGCATACTCAGTCTTGCCTCATCTGTGCGCAGTGCAACCCGGGAAGAACTGAGCCTACACCAACCAAACGTCTCCCCAAAGCCTAGTACCCGTTACAACGGTCAAATTGACCACATCCAGATGCCAATGTGCCAAGGGTTTTAATATGTGCTAGTAGTGATAGACTTGTTCGCTGGGTGGCCAGAAGCCTACCCCGTCCGAAACCAGACAGCAACCACTACTGCAAAAAAACTGATGCAGGAGCTTGTCTGTAGGTTCGGAGTACCTGAGGTCATTGAGAGTGATCAGGGCCCAGCATTCACTGCTAGATTAACCCAAGAAGTCTGGAAGATGGTAGGGTCACACTTAGCCTATCACACACCCTACAGACCCCAAAGCGGCGACAAAGTCAAACGACTGAACGGGGTACTGAAGTCCAAGATGCTGAAAATGACTGGGGAGACAGGGCTCAGTTGGGTACAATGCCTGCCAATAGCACTATTTTCAGTTAGACACACCCCTAGGCCTCCACACCAAATCTTGTTTAGGACACGGCCTAGGATGGGACAGTACTTCCCACAGCAATTGCAAATGCATTATGAATCTGTAGCTAAATATGTGATTGCCCTGAGTAAGCAATTGTCTAATATACATGCACAAGTTTTCTCTTCCATTCCAGATCCTAACTCCCTAGAGGGAAGCCACACTCTCAAACCTGGAGAGTGGGTGGTGGTCAAGAAACACGTCAGAAGCACCCTCGAACCACGATACGAGGGACCTTACCAGGTGTTGCTGACCACTCCAACCTCTGTGAAACTTGAAGGGAGACCCACCTGGATCCACGCTTCTCATTGTAAAAGAGTGAAGGCTGTCCCACCGTCCCAGGAACCATAAGCCATGAGGATTCACATACTGATCATGACTTTGACAGTGGGCATATCTGCAGTATTCACGCCACTGGGTGATGAATGGGACAATTCACTGATACGGCACCATCAAATTTTAGTCCAGGGGTTGAAGGAGACTGAAACTCTGAGAGATTGTTGGATCTGTACCCACAGTCCCGTGAGTTCAACCAGTATGCCTTATTTTGCAATACCCCTGGACCTTTCTGAACTGATTGACCTGTCTAATTCTACCATCTTTCTCACTAGTATACACCAAGTTAAATCCAGTACAAACAAGGACAGGGAAGTAGCCTTACCTGTTGCAGGGTGGGCAGATGCCCCATGGCTCATGATAAACAGATCAGGACTCTCGGTAGATTATAGCTCTACTCCTTGGCAAGAGGGACACTGGGCTAATGTCACATGTTTTCCAAGCTGGACACACTGTTATTGTCTCCAAGTACAAACCAAAGGTATGACATTTAGTCCACACATACACTCAGGTTGCAATGATTCAAAAACAGACAGCCACGTGCAGTGTATTGGTGTAGATGCTGAGAACGGAAAGGATCTGCCCTGTAACAACCGTACTGTACAGGATCTCCTGACAGGTATATTAGCTAACGACACCGAAAGTCAGTCAAAAGGATATGAGTTGGCGAAAGGGATACAATTAGCCAAACTAATTACCCGATTATTCAATGACACAGCAGTAGCAGTTCCAGACGACATATACTTAGTTTGTGGACACAAAGCATACAAATGGTTATCCCAGAATGTCACAGGACTGTGCACCATCGCCAGGCTTACTCCTGCCACCTTTATTGTACCACACTCTCAAATTGACATAAATGCAGTACCTAAACACACCTTGTATCGTAGGGCCAAAGATAACACACCCAGACCAAATGGCAAGCCACATGTAGTAGAGATGAGCATTACCAACAAAATTGTTAGTTCCATCTTCATATATCCCATGATAGCGCAGATGTGGGATCATCTGGTAGTAGCAACAGACTACCTGGATGACCAAATATGGGAAGTGATGAGACTTATCAATACCTCAAACATTGTGCAAAACCAGTTAATCATTGTCACCAACCAACACACATTAGTTCTAGATTATGTTACAGCTAAAGATGGAGGTATGTGCCAGATTGTGGGACCCTCTTGTTGCCATTACATAGACCCGCAGGGTAATTTGCAAGTTAAGGTGGATATAGAGAAGATGGCGGCTTTAAGGGATAAATGGCTGGACGCACATAAAGCTGATAAAGATACATGGTGGTCTGATACCTTCTCTTCCCTTAACCCCAATAACTGGTTCAAAGGTATTGGGGGTTGGCTCATGGGAATTGTCCAAGTAATATTGCAGGTAGCCCTAATAATATTGGTGATATATGTAGTGATTAAGCTCGTTCTTATTTGTGTGACCCGCTTTTCAAAAAGAATGAAGAAAACTGATGAACGACCTATTATGCTCCTCTACGATGAGGAAGAACAGAAGGAAACATCGTTCAACACAGCTCCCCCTCCTCACAATGATGCCTGGCTGAGATAGGGTGAGATGAATCCCAGGGTATTACCACAAGTCCGAGCAACCAGGAGCCTACCTATAAGGGGTAGGTTGTCGCCACTGCGGGTGAAGAGGATACGAATGGTATGCCCAGGGGATTCGCTAGGCGAAGGGAAAGTCTACAATCAAGTCTCCAAGGGGGGATTGTTATGGACTATTGATACAAAATGGATACTTGCATGTTGAGGACTATGTTTAGCTAAGATGGCGGCCAGACATTCAGCCAACACCTATAAACTAGAATCTTACTTTGTGTTTTTATCATGTGTTTCTTTGTGGTTTCCGTTCAGCTCAAGCAAGCAGTTACAAAGAAAGAAGAAGTAACGGTTTCACCCAGGAGCAAGGGGGGAGGGAGGAGGAATTTCCTCTGGCCGTCAAGGTTACAGAAAAGTATATAGCCAATAGAAAAGATATACTTTATCTTTTACCCCCCTCCCACTCCTTCCTCTCGTGAAACCTATGTATTGTCTGTTGTTTTCAGAAATAAACCAGAGATACTGATTAACTCCATGTAGTGGGTTGTCTGTCTGATCTCTCCGTGCACGTATCTTAATTAATTTGGAGCAGTACATCAACTGAACTGGCAGCTTGGCCAGAACCAGAACAATTGTATAAAACTTACATAAACAAAAAAATTGTATACATATTAGGTATCACTGCGTCCGTGACAACCTGCTCTATAAAATTACCACATGATCTAACCTGTCAGATGAATGTTGTAAATAACAAAACAAAAAACTGCCAAAAAAGCTATTTCTTGTTACCTTGCCGCACTAAAAGTGTAATATAGAGCAACCGAAAATCATATGTACCCTATACTAGTACCAACAAAACTGCCACCCTATCCCGTAGTTTCTAAAATGGGGTCACTTTTTTGGAGTTTCTACTCTAGGGGTGCATCAGGGGGGCTTCAAATGGGACATGGTGTAAAAAAAAAACTGTCCAGCAAAATCTGCCTTCCAAAAACCGTATGGCATTCCTTTCCTTCTGCGCCCTGCCGTGTGCCCGTACATTAGGCCCATAAATAATGAGTTTTGTTTGGCTGTTAACCCTTGCTTTGTAACTGGAAAAAAAAATATTAAAATAGAAAATCTGCCAAAAAAGTGAAATTTTGAAATTGTATCTCTATTTTCCATTAAATCTTGCGCAACACCTAAAGGGTTAACAACGTTTATAAAATCAGTTTTGAATACCTTGAGGGGTGTAGTTTCTTAGATGGGGTCACTTTTATGGAGTTTCTACTCTAGGGGTGCATCAGGGGGGCTTCAAATGGGACATGGTGTCAAAAAAACAGTCCAGCAAAATCTGGCTTCCAAAAACCATACGGCGCACCTTTCACTCTACGCCCCGCTGTGTGGCCGTACAGTAGTTTACGGCCACATATAGGTGTTTCTGTAAACGGCAGAGTCAGGGCAATAAAGATACAGTCTTGTTTGGCTGTTAACCCTTGCTTTGTTAGTGGGAAAAATGGGTTAAAATTGAAAATTAGGCAAAAAAATTAAATTCTCAAATTTCATCCCCATTTGCCAATAACTCTTGTGCAACACCAAAAGGGTTAACAAAGTTTGTAAAATCAGTTTTGAATACCTTGAGGAGTGTAGTTTATAGAATGGGGTCATTTTTGGGCGGTTTCTATTATGTAAGCCTCGCAAAGTGACTTCAGACCTGTAGTGGTCCCTAAAAATTGGGTTTTTGTAAATTTCTGAAAAGTTTCAAGATTTGCTTCTAAACTTCTAAGCCTTGTAACATCCCCAAAAAATAAAATATCATTCCCAAAATAATTCAAACATGAAGTAGACATATGGGGAATGTAAAGTCATCACAATTTTTGGGGGTATTACTATGTATTACAGAAGTATAGAAACTGAAACTTTGAAATTTGCAAATTTTTTCAAATTTTTGGTAAATTAGGTATTTTTTATGCAAAAAAAATCAATTTTTTTACTTCATTTTACCAGTGTCATGAAGTACAATATGTGACGAAAAAACAATCTCAGAATGGCCTGGATAAGTCAAAGTGTTTTAAAGTTATGAGCACTTAAAGTGACACTGGTCAGATTTGCATATGAGAAACCACCCATTACAAAAAACTTTGTTAACCTTTTACGTTTCTCAAAAATTAAAGAACAATGGAGGTGAAAGTTCAAAATGTACCTTTTTTTGCAGAAAGGGTTAACAGTAAAACAAACCTCAATATATATTACCCTGATTCTGCAATTTACAGAAACACATCATATATGGTTGTAAGCTGCTGTATGGGCACACAGCAGGTCTCAGAAGGGAATAAGTGCCATATGGTTTTTGAAGGCAAGATTTTGCTGGAATGGTTTCTGGGTGCCATGTCACATTTGAAGAAACCTTAAAGGGGTTGTCCGGGTTCAGAGCTGAAACCCGCACATACCCATATTTTCACCCAGGCAGCCCCCTGACAAGAGCATTGGAGCTGAATCGCGCAGGACAAAGGCATTTTCAGGAGATCCAGTGACATACTGGGCTCTCCTTATGGGCTGCCAGGCGGAGGCTTCTGCCCAGCAGTGAGCCCGGTGACATCACCGGCACTGATGGGTGGGCTGCCCTAGCCTGTAAAACGGCTGGGGCAGCACTAAAGCCAGCCCATCAGAGCCGGTGACGTCACCGAACACACTGCTGGGCGGAAGCCTCTGCCCGGCAGTGTGTTATTGTAAATAGAAGAGCCCTTGCCCTGCACGATCTAGCGCAGGGCAAGGGAGCGCATCAGAGCATGGTGAGTTGATTTCAGCGGTCTGTCATTCATAAGTTAAAAATAAGTGGTTGCCGAGAATCAACATCACAATTATTGCAGACTGGGCCTGGAAAAGAGTTACGGCCACCTGAGAAGAGTCATGGTTTATCATGAATTTTTGCTCTTCCAGGGGCGGAGCCTGACGGCTAACAAGACAGACATGTGTGTGTGAGCTCCTCGTGCCACTACTCTGCAGACTGGTATATTTAGCGTTCTGGTGTGCTCATAATGCTTAAAATTGGTAAAGATGGACCAAGAGACAAACCTGACCCTATGAAGCAAGACAGAAGTTGCTCCGACATGGAGAAATATCTTCACAAGAAAAACCATATAGCGTCGGCAAGGGCAGGCAAGATGGCGGCGGAAGAACGGTCTGAGTGGGATATGTCCGCAGACACTGAGGGGACGGGTGCTTCGGCAGCTGACTACTCAATCCTTCCTAACAACCCCCAAGCGCTGTCAAAGGCCCTAGCTCCGGTGCTGCAAGATCTTGCAGAAATCAAGAATGATATTAAGCACATCGGGCGAAGAGCCGAGTCTCTGGAAGGGAAACAAGCAGCTGTAATATCTCACAGCCGAGCCCTAGGATACAACTGTACAGCCCAGATGGAATCCATAAATGCAGCCATGGCTCTCATAGAGGACCAGGAGAACTGTAGCAGGTGCAAAAACATTAGGATAAGGGGGATCCCTGAAAGCACCTTACATGACAAGCTACCAGAGGCTGCTCACGCCATCTTTACAAACCTCCTGGGAAGGGAGAGGGCATCCCAGATTACAATCGAACGCATACACCAGTCTCTAAAACCAAAACCGAAGGAGGGGGAATTGCCTAGGGATGTGGTCTGCAGACTGCTGCGGTATATAGACACCGCTGCCTTTTTAAAAGCGGCCAGAGATCTAAAAGAAGTGACCTTGGAGGGGAACAAGATATTGCTTTTCCAGGATCTGGCACCCTCGACACTTAACAAAAGAAGGATACTGCAACCACTGACATATCTCTTGAAATCCACCCAAACTCCTTTCAAATGGCTGTTCCCGTTTGGCCTTACCTTCGTCTTCAATAACAAAAGGTGTACTGTCCGTACACCAGAAGATTTACCAGCGGCATGGTCGCTTCTGAGAGTCTCGCCACTGGAGATTTCTTCCTGGATGCCAATTCCAGCCCTCCATATGCCGCTGCCGGAGCTTCCAGACCAGGGACGCTGGGAAAAGAGCAGAAGAGGAAAATGAACCCCAAGAATAGGAACACCTGACCAGTTTAACATTGCGGTTTTTCCTCTTCTTGATACCATCATTGGACAACATCATATATTAATCTGCATTCCTGCTCCCATCCTGATCGTCACACGGTTTGCTACGCGTGTACTATATACATAGAACACTTAAAACCCTGTGAAACGCTGACATAAGGGCGCAGGTTATTGCCTCCTAGCATAAGTCGCTATTGAGGTAGTAGCCTTGATCTATGTCGGTTATGATGTTAAGTTTGATAGTTCTTTTTATTGCACTTTGTTTTTAGGGAGGCTCTCTTACGCCTTTCTTTAATAGGCGATATAAGATATATGTAATACCATGCCATCATTGTACTAGTAATGTTAAGCCAGATGTCTGCGGGGTCTGCAGTTACATGTTAGGCCTTGTTTTTTCTCTTAGTAGGAAGAGCACACTCACACCCCCCCCCCCCCCCTCCACTGGGACAGGGAGAACAAATAAGCATTTTGAGGCACTGTTGACCCTGTTCAGGTGGCTAAGAAGGGATATGTCAGATCATATGACAGATACGCTTATTTATAAGGTGTCATACAACACCTCATTTATCTTGTTAGTACCTAACCCATACCTTTTCCTTTCCTCAACATCCACCACCATTACCCCAAGTAATATGTCTCAGGATAGACTTAAGAGTGATTATGTACATCTCTCGTCATGATGGCGTCTGTTAAATGTGTTACGTTTAATGTCCAGGGCCTAAATTCACCGCAAATACGGTCATATGTACTGCGACTCCTTAAAAAGGCCAGAGTTGATATCTGTTTCCTGCAAGAAACCCACTTCAAAAGGGGTTGGATACCCAAGATGGCCCAAGCCTATTTTCATTACTGGTACCACAGCCCCTATGAGAAGGCGTCCAGAGGGGTAGGAATCGCGATTGCCAAACACATTCCATTTACAGACATACTCACCCAGATAGATTCTGAGGGGCGCTACATTTTTGTAAAAGGGAAAATTGGCGGTGAAGTTGTAACATTAGCTAGCTTATATGGCCCTAACAGAGGCCAAAAGAAGTGGTCGGGAAACACGTTGAAGCTCTTGGACCTGTTTGCAGAGGGTATCAAGCTGGTGGGGGGAGATTTCAATGTGGCTCTGTCTCCTTTGATAGATACATCGAGGGTCTTCACTGTGCACTCACAGGCCTCCTTGGGTAGTATTAATAAGCTGCTCTCGGGATCTGGCCTGGTTGATGTGTGGCGCCTGCTTAACCCGACCACACGGGATTACACGTTCTGTTCAGTCCCACACAAGACTTACCAACGTTTAGACTAAATATTTATTTCAGACAGGCACATTGATCTACCTCTACAGGCACACATAGACCCGATTACAGTGTCTGACCACGCCCCAGTCTCCATTAGGCCTCATGCACACGACCGTTGTATGCATCCGCGTCCGTTCCGTTATTTTTCACAGTTTAGCGGAGGTTCCATTGATTTCTATGGAGCTGTGAAAAAAAACTGATAGTCCTCAGTTTTTTCTCCACGTCCGTGATTCCAGTCCGTCAAAAAAATATAACCTGTCCTATTCTTGTCAGTGGAAAACGGAGGACGGACCCATTCAAGTCAATGGGTCCGTCCAAAAAAACGGATGCACAACAGGTATGTCATCCGCGTCCGCGTCCATTTTTTTCTACAAGACCTTGGTGCAATAAAATTACACTTTTCATTAACCTTCCTTTTTTTCGCCTGTCAGACAAAAAAAAAAGGAAGACACAAGGAAACACAACTGAAGCAAAATCGGACACGGACCACTGAAGCCAAATCACTGACAGTGAAAAAACACTGTTGTGTGCATGAGGCCTTAGTCCGTCTAACCTGCCCTTAAGACAAAGGACATGGAGATTAAATGAAACTTTATCAGACAAAAGTGAACACCCCCAATCCCTCCAACAGAAACTGCGATTATTTTTTAGGGAAAACAATTCGAAGGATACTTCACAAGTGACCACTTGGGAAGCGCACAAAGCGGTTATGCGGGGAGTACTCATAGCTCTAGGCAGCAGAATCAAAAAAAGATAGGCAGAAACAGATTAATTCCATGCTTTCCCAAATATCCACCTTAGAATCCCTAGACAAAAAAAATCAGCTGCCTTGAGGGAGCAGTCTGAACTTCTGCGTTTGAGAGCTAAGGGATCACCTTAATGTTTGTCATGCTAAAGCGTATCAGTACTCAAAGTTCCAATTTTACGCTCATGGGGATAAAGGAACTAAACTTATGACCAGACTCATTAAACAGAGTAAAGATACCACATTTATCACGGCTATCAAGTAAACAAAATGTGATATATCCTCTAAAACTAGAGACATAGCGGGGATTCGGAGAGCTACCTGAGCCTTTGTCAATATCAGAGATGGACACTTTTCTAAACAAATTGCAGCTGCCCTGCTTGACAAGGGAGGAGGCAATCTCTCTGCTTAGCTCTATTACGGAAGAAGAGGTCAGGAAGGTTATCTGCTCAATGCCACTGGGTAAAAGTCCTGGCCTGGACGGTTTTCCAGTCGGATATTATAAAAAAATCCTGACAGATCTCCTGCCTCTCCTCACAGATTGGTGCAACTCCCTGATGGGGGGCTCTCACCTCCATACACAGGCTCTTGAGGCAGTGGTAACGGTACTCCCAAAAGAAGGGAAGGATCCATTATTATGCGGGAGTTATAGGCCAATTTCGCTGCTCAATGTACTGTAGATATTAAGATATGGGCAAAACTTTTGGCCTTGAGATTAAGATCTTTCTTGCCTAAATTAATCCACCTGGACCAAGCGGGATTTGTCACCGGCAGGGAGGGAAATCAAAACTCATGTAGACTTCTCACAACAATGCGATTAGCCAGACGGACTAACCAGCCCCTAGTTTTATTATTTATTTTGTTGACGCGGAGAAGGCCTTCGACCGGGTAAATTGGGATTATCTGCAACGTGTTTTAATACAATTTGGAATACCAACACAGTTCCAACAAGCGATAATGACCCTTTATAATAAGCTGAGTGCTAGAGTTAGAGTAAATGGAATCCTGTCTGAGGCTTTTCAAATACACAACGGCACAAGACAGGGGTGCCCTCTGTTCCCCACCCTTTATATACTGGTAATGGAGACTCTGTTGCAGGCTACTAGGGACAACCCCAATATAAAAGGCGTCAAAGTCGGGCCCAAAAATCAGGAGTATACTAACATAGCCTTTGTGGATGACCTCCTCATTATGATCACGAATCCCGTCGAGGCCTTCCCACATCTGCTCGAATTATTTGACTACCATGGTAGAATGTCCAATTTCAAAGCCAACCATTCCAAAACGGAAGCTATGAACATTCCAGCCTCAAAAGGGACAGTGAATATCCTCAAGTCCTCAACAACTTTTATATGGCAACAGTCTCATATCACCTAAATACCTCCCCAATTGGGTAAACTATATCACCTAAGTTAAATCTCCTTACTCAGAGACATTCAGACGCTGTTAACATCCCTGAAAGTTCCATATGTTTCTTGGCTGGGGAGAAAAAACTTGCTTAAAACCTTCATAATGCCCAAGCTGTTATATACACTACAGATGCTCCCCATTTTTCTGCCAACTTTCTTTACTCAAATTACGAAGAGCCTTCTCTAATTTTCTTTGGAAGGGTAAGAAGCCAAGGCAAGACTATCATAAGTTAACGTTGAGAAAAGAACACGGGGGTCTGGGTCTTCCAGATGCCATTACTTATTAAAGGACGATTCACCTAAAGAGATGGCTACAAATCCATGTTCCTAAGTATAGGACATTAGGCCACGAAATAGAGCTAAGCTACCTCACTAGGGGTCAAAGGGCAGGGCTGTGGTGCTTGACGGATACAACAATTGGAGATAATCCATTATTAAAGGGAACAGTCTCTGTGATAAGGAACTTGAATAGCGAAAGGAACTTGTTAGGTAAACCGTCCCTAGATATGCCAGCAGACCTTATTCCCTTCTCTATAAGACATAGAACGACGACTGTTGCCTCAGTGTGGGATAAATTTAGGGATTGTACAGTGGAGGATTTTCTTAGGACCGCACCTACTAAAGAAAAGAACACACCCTCAGGCTATTGCAATTTTAGGAGTAATAATTTTCTTGATGAGTCCGAAATTCATTCCGCTGGAAAGATATTATCCAACCAGTTGGGGGAGATTGGAGAGAGGACGATATTTGAAAAATTAATGTTTAAAGAGACAATCCCAAACAAACTAATCTCGCAGGCCTGGTCCTCTGAGTTGGGTAAGGATCTTTCGGAAATTGATGTTTTACGTATACACGCTGTGGCGGAACCCGCCTCGCCACTGGGCATTGGAGAGGCCTGGCTGCCCGCCTCCTACCTGCTGACTATGGCCCCTGGTGATTTGGTACGTTTGAATGCAATATTTGGGCATGTGGTATTTTATATTGCTGCTACTGGCCCTTTAATGGCCATGTTATGACTTTTAGGAACAATGCCCCTTTAAGACTGTGTAGCAGATTGCATTTAGGCTGTCTTAAATACTATGTATGTTATGATGTGTTCGGTTAAATTGTATATGTGCATGCCAGGGTTCAAGTTAGTCCATTACGTTTGGTAATTGTATTTTGTGGATTACGTCTGAGACAATGCTTATTGTGTTGGTTAATTACATCTCAGACAATGCTCATTGTGTTTTGTTTATTGCGTTACAGATAGAGGGAAGGGGATTTTGTGTACAATTGCTGGGAAGGTTTAAATACTGTAGATACACATGATTGGCTGTTTTTGCAGAGCCTGTGGGTGGTACCTTGTTGGAAGATGTGTATAAATCAATGCTTGTGTTAAAATAAAGGGAGTTCCTGTTTTTACCCTCAAGGTGAAGTGTCGTCTCATTCTTGGGGGAGGATTTATTGCATGCTGTCCCAGTTTGACTGCTAGGAGTGTAAACCTATTCGTATGGTTTCCTATTCAACTGTCTACAGCATTCAGGCTTGAAGAGGATTTATCTGCTTCTTCGGTTCAGTGATGGTGGTGTCTGCCAGAGTGCTTGGAGATCTCAGGAAACGCTAGGAGCATCCAGCAACGGAGGTACTCAGTCGGGGTGCCAGGTGATCCGTTACACACGCAAACTCACATGGCTTCTCTAGATGCATTAGGGTCCAAGAGCACTTTTATAAGGTTATGACTCAGTGGTATAAGACCCCCAAAGAGCAGTACCTGAGAGGTTTGTGTGACTCGGATACCTGCTGGAGATGTGAGGATGGGGAAGGCTCCTTAAGCCATATTTTCTGGTCTTGCCCACGTCTAACAGAATACTGGACAGGAGTTATGCTTACTATTAATGCAATAACGGCTAAAACTTTTGACTTAACCCCAGAGAATGTACTATTGGGGCTTCCCTAAATTAACTGGCACCCCTGTAAAAAGGATCTAGCTACCCAACTGATCCAAGCTGCCAGACTCTTAATTCCCCTGAAGTGGCTAAGTTTTGACCCTCCAACGATAGGACAGTGGAAAGATAAGGTTGATCAATTATATAGGTTAGAAGAGCTCGTAAATTGGGAAGAAAGACGCCATGACAGATTCCTACAGATGTGAGGTCCCTGGAAAACGTATTGGCTGACCAATAACCCTAGTCAAGTCACGCTGAATTCAAGTAAACCTTGATACGAACTACCTGAGAAAATGTTAAGATTGCTTTAGTGGTGGATGAAGTTCTGAGGAAATGGTTAGGGAACAGTTGGGTGGCTCTTCACGCATACCCTTGTACTGTTTACGGGGAGGATGGTTCAAAACAGCAGGGCTGAAGTCGTCCAAAACTAGAAAAAAGCCCTTCATCAATGAAAAGCAAAGAAGAGCCCCATGATCTGCATTGCTGGGTAGACATTAAGAGTAGACCAGAATTTCAGAATTTACTGTGGCTCTCTTTTTTTTTTTTTCCAAATTTGTTTTATTAGTTTCACCATTTCACAAGATAAAAATATAAGACTTTGATTACAAATTCAATACAAAGGTGATACATAGTTTTATCATTTCCATACACAAAATGAAAAATACCCCAGCTCCTAAAGAGAAGATCAAAGAGTTACCCGTATACTCACCCGTGACATCCCTCAACCTTTCCCTACAGAAAAGATACACTTTCTGAAAGAGGAGCATGTGAGATTTGTCCAGGTTGTATTTTTGACATAACTCCGGAAAGGTAAGGTATCTTTTCTCCGCTACGTGGAGAAGGTTCAAGCAAAGTTTTAATACCCTTTAACCTCCATATCCGAAACATCTTATTCGAGACCCCTTGTGGGAATTCAGGGTGCTGCCAGAGCCCCATTACCCTGGAGGCTAAAAATTGTTTCATAGCTGGCTTGCGTGTCTCCTTCCAAGCTATCATTGTATCCCGAATTATAAGTGAATTTTCAGGGGCGGTGGCAAGACCTGTCTCCTAGTGTGAAGTAAGTTTGTTAGTGGCCAGGGGTGGGCCAACTGTGACTCCAAATCAAAATTGGAGAAATGGCCAGTCTCGTGTATCCAATCTAAACCGTGCCTAAGATGACATGCCAAATTATAAAGTCTAACATTTGGTACATTCAGACCACCCAACTCCCTAGGCAACATTAGTTTTGCCAAGGCGATGCGTGGCTTCCTACCTGACCACAGAAATTTAATAAATACTGATTGTAGGTCACTGACATCAGAATGCTTCAAAAGTAACGGAACTGTTTGTAGGGGGTATTGTAGCCTAGGGAAACATATCATTTTCAATAAATGACTCCTACCTGACAGGGACAACGGGAGGCTCTGCCATCTACCAAGGTCGCTTTAAATTTTCCTAAACAAGGGGAGGTAATTTAGAGTATAAAGGGATGAAGGAGACTTTCCTATATTTATTCCCAAGTAGGTGATCTGAGAATCACTAATCCTAATACCCTCACACAAATCGTGAAGTACTCCTTTGGTCTTTAGTGGTCTGAGCGGCATCAGAACACATTTATCATGATTTATTTTAAACCCTGATACTGGCCCAAACTAGTCCAGGAGGCTCAGAACTTTTTCCATGTCTTCCATATATTTCTCTCTTACCCACTTTAATTCCTCTAAAAATGTCTCCCCCCTCCAACATACGAGCCAGCGGTTCTAATGTTAGGTTAAACAATAGCGGGGAGAGCGGGTAACCCTGACGTGTTCCCCTGCATAACGGGAAAGAAGAAGATAAAAAACCTGGAATTGCTACCTTCGCCTTAGGAGATGCATAAAGTGCCGAAATGAATGTACGGACTGGGCCACTGAAACCCATTCTATTTAAGATCTCATCTAACTAATCCCACCTGACGTTATCAAAAGCCTTCTCCGCGTCTATCGCCAAAAGCGACGGACGCGGAGAAGGACAAGTGTTCCACTGAACTGCATCCAACACCGTCAATACTTTTCTAATATTGGTGACAGCAGCCCTACCCTTAACAAATCCGGACTGAGAAGGAGACACCAAACCCGGCATAAAAGAAGAGAGTCTGTCCGCCATAATCTTCGCCACTAGCTTAAGATCCACATTGATTAAAGATATTGGGTGATATGAAGAAGGGTTCAAGACATCCTTCCCTTGTTTGGGGATTAATTTGATATATGCTAGATTATCTGCTGATGACAACGGAGAACCCGTCAGCATTCTATTGAATACCGCTGCTAATGGATTTTTCAGTTCATCTCCCAACATCCTAAAAAATTCTCCCGTGTATCCATCAGGACCCGGAGCCTTATGTAAATGTAAGCCTTTAATGGCTACACAGACCTCATCTTCAGATATTGGGGAGTTCAGTGTGTCCAGCTGAGTTGTTGTAAGAGTAGGCAGCTTCATACACCTGGAGAGAAAGGACGACAATGGGGCCTTGGGACCCAGATCCCTGTACAGATCTTTATAATAATCTCCCAAGATGGAAACTATTTCCTCAGGTTTATTATGTATAACACCCCCAGCATCAGCCATTTTTAGAATGTGGATCTGACGCCTAGAGTTTTTAATGAGGTTTGCCAACATTTTCCCAGACTAATTCCCTCCCCTAAAAAACTTATTTTCTAAGTTGGACATATCACATTTAATTTTCCTTTCATACCATAACTCGTATTCTTTTTTAGCCAGATGCCATATCTCCTTATTTTGTGGAGTTATGCTTGTTTGGTATGCTGTGTAAGCATTTCGCAGGGAGGAGCCAAGTTCCTGGAGTCGGTCTGAATTTTTTTTCTTTAAGCCCCTTACATAAGCTATTATCCTACCCCTAAGAACGGCCTTAGCTGTGTCCCAGAATAATGACGGATTATCTACGCTGGACATATTATCTCCCCTATACTCCAAGAACCACCCTCTAAGAACCTCCCTAAAGTTCTCATCATTATATAAGTAAGAGGGAAATCTCCAAATGATATCCTGGCCCTTTGGCTGAATCTCGGAAATCACCACAGAAATCGGACTATGATCCGATATCACTATGTCGTGAATTTTCGGATCCATCACTCTCGGCTTCAAGGAGTCCGAGACTAGAAAGTAATCGATCCTGGACCAGGAATCATGAGGAGGTGAAAAAAAATGTAAAGTCCCTATCATCTGGATTAGCGACTCTCCATACATCTGTCAAGGCTGCATCCCTCAAAAAGGGCTCAAGCACTTTGTCATGGATGTGGGGAAGATCCGAACATCTACTTACACTCCTTCTATCTTCCATCGTATTGACTACCGTATTCAGATCACCCCCAACCAGTTGTTTAGACACCGGATCTCTATCTAATCTGACCGCCAGGTCAGCGAAAAAGCGCTTGTTATCACCATTTGGGCCATATATGTTGTGTATTTTAATTTCTCCCCATTTTGTGTTTAGATGTAATGTACACCATCGCCCTGAATCATCAGATCAACCCCAAGGATATCATAAGCGAAACTTTTGTGCAATAGTAACAGAACCCCTGCTTTTCGCTGAACTGCTTGAGAGCCCACTACTTTTCCCACCCAGGACTTTTTCATGCGGCTAAAATCGCTTTCCAACAAGTGGGTCTCTTGTAACATTGCAATATCAGCCCTTAAATGTTTTAACCGTTTTAGAATCATATTACGCTTCTGCAGGGAGAGCAACCCTTTAACGTTCCACGATACAATTTTCATAATCGTAGAAAGGATAGAAAGATCCCTCTGAGATAGTTATTTGCATGTGACTAACAGAAACCCCATAATAATAAAACCCTTTACCCTCCCCCCAACCCTCCATACTATAACAAACCATAGTGAACAAAAACATACTTAGAGCAAGGCGCACCATATAGCTACCTAGTGCTTCCTTCACAGCTCTTATCGACTTCACTTTTTTCCACATGTGGCGTCAGGCAAAGAACTACTGCAAATACTCCCAACTCCAGACAGTTGAGAAAAACATAACATAGAAAAAATCGTAAGGCATAGATAATTAGAGCACAATGATCTGCCCCCTCATATCCTCCTTTCTCCGCAGCATTAATTTTAAATTCCCCTAGCAAAGAGAATGACCCCATATAATAACTGCAAAATATCCCCACTTTACAGTTCGTCGCCACCTCTTGAGAATCGCCTGGTGAACCTGCCAGAATCTTCAGCAATTTCTCCTAGATCGTATTCCATCCTGTTGGTCTGCATCCAGAGATGGATTTTCTTGCATGCTTTTAAATAAGTTCCGTTGGCCTCGTGTTACGGGACCTATCTTCCCGTCTAATTCGGCCACAGCTTTTTCAGGTGAGGTGAACGTCTTGCTGGAGCCATCAAGTTTAAAAACTCTCAAGGTGGCCGGATAAATCAGGGCGAATTTGACACCCCCACGATGAAGCTGGGTGCATAAGGGGGAGAAAGCTTTGCGCTTCTTCGTGACCTCTGCAGAGTAGTCCACGAACATAAGAATTTTCATTCCCCTTAATGTGACGGGTTCTTTTGCTTGAAGATTGCCTCTTTATCTGTGTAGTCTAAATATCGCACGACTACTTGTCTTGGTCTATTCGGCTGGTTTTTAATAGCCGAGCGGGGAGGGCCCACTCTGTGAGCGTGCTCCACTTTGTAGCGCCCCGCTAACCCCAGGGCCTGAGGCAATTCCAGCTCACAGATGCTAAGTAAGTCCCCCTGGGGTATGGATTCCTGGAGACCCACTAACCGTAAATTATTGCGCCGGGATCTGTTCTCCAAATCGTCCATCTTTTCCCATAAGCGCTTGTTGTTAGCCAAGGCTGATTGGAGCTTTTAGAGAATCGACTCCGTGGTGTCCTCCATTACTTGAATGCGGCCTTCCGCTTCTTCTAGTCGGGTCCGTGCTGCTGGGCCGTCTCCTGCAACTGTCGCATGACATTGGCGACCGACGACGCTAAAGTCTTCCGCAAATCCGGGGCAAATTGTGCGGCTACTTCCACCGCCAGCTCCTTGTAGTCAATTTGTG
The DNA here is from genome assembly GCF_014858855.1 of Bufo gargarizans. Lineage (NCBI taxonomy): Eukaryota > Metazoa > Chordata > Amphibia > Anura > Bufonidae > Bufo > Bufo gargarizans. The sequence goes on from NC_058084.1 coordinate 150,502,584, forward strand.
GTGAAACAGAACTTGTGCTTCCCGGCGGTTCAGCTGCCGAGACCATCTCGGGTACAGCAGGCGCCATTTGTGAAGCCATTTGTGAAGCAGCCAGTTCCTCAGGCCGCGAGGGAGAAGCCGCTCTGCCTTTTGTTTTCTTGCCCATGTTGGTCAGAAACTGATCCATACGTTATGGTCGGTTAGTAAAGTAATTGATTCGTTCGATTCCCAACGGTACACGGGCAATATGAATCTGTTTGTGTCTCAACTGCTACGGAGCTCCTGTGCCTGGCATCTTCACATGTCGGCGCCGGAACCGGAAGTCACTGTGGCTCTCTTAATGACATCCAGATAATGTTATACCATACACTATTTGGTGACACCCACTTTTTGTATATGACCCCCCTATCCTCCTTTTCTTTTCTTTGGGTGGGTTCACATCACCGTTATGGTTTCCGTTATGGCTTTCCATTATAACGGAAAATAATGGAATCCATAAGACGGAAGTCAAAACTGAAGCCTTTGAGAGGCATTCCGTTTTGATCTGTCATAATAGAAGTCTCTGGGAATCATAACGGATGCGTCCGGTTCCTGTTATGCAAGACGGAAAACAAAGTCCTGTCGACAGGACTTTTTTGTCCGTTCTGCATAACGGGAACCAGACGGATCCGTTATGATTCCCATAGACTTATATTATGATGGAAAGCAAAACGGAATGTCTTTTAAAGGCTTCCGTTTTGCATTCCGTCATAATACAAGTCTATGGGCAGCATAACGGATCCGTCCTGGTTTCCGTTATGCGGATTGAACTCCTGCATAACGGATCGGTTATGCTGCCCATAGACTTGTATTATGAAGGATCAAAACGGTATGCCTCTTAAAGGCTTCCGTTTTGACTTCCGTTTTATGGATTACGTTATTTTCCATTATAACATGCCATGTTATAATGGAAAGCCATAACGGAATACATAACGCTGATGTGAACCCACCCTTACTTTGTTTTTCTCTGTTCTTTCTTCTTCTCTCTTCTTTCCCTTTTTTTCCCGCTGTGCTCTCTGTTGCATTTTTACTACCATGGATCAGCAAAAATACTTATTTTAGGGTAATACAACTGTATGCATCGATTATGAACGGATCAAGTTGTATTATCTCTAAAATAGCCGTAGTACTCGTTTGTATCCGAGAAAATGGATACGACACCATTAACTTACAACGTGTTTCATGCCGGATCCGTCTTGGTTCGCATCCCATGACGCACTTAAAAACTCTGCTTGTAACTTTTTTCTGTTCAGCATGGTAACGCAACCAAACGGAACGGAATGCATTCTGTTGCACTCCATTCCGTTCAGTTTTGTCCCCATTTACAATAAATGGGGGCAAAACTGAAGCATTATCCTATGACGGATCTCAATACCAGAAAGGAAAAACACTGATGTGAAAGTAGCCTAACGCTTGGGAATCAAAATTACACCTGCATCACTGTGGATCTATATATTTGTTTTAGTGGTCCTACATGCCTGTACATTGGTGTGTATTGAGAAGTTCTTGCTATACTTTTTCTTTAACGATGATCATTATTTGTCTTATATTTTGCATTTTTGTGTGCAACACTTTCAATAAACTTTATTTATAAAAAAAAGCAGGTATACATATAACAGGATGTGCCACAAATCCTTTTAGGCGCGGTTCTCATCTGTTTAAGGGTCCATTCAAACGTCCGTAAGTGTTTTGCGGATCCGCAAAACACGGACACCTGCAATGTGCGATCCGCAATTTGCGAACCGCTCATCACAGACACTATAATAGAAAATGCCTTTTCTGGTCCGCAGTGGGACTTGTTCTATTTTTTTCAGGAACGGAATTGCGGATCCCGAAAAAACGGATGCGGATCCCGAAAAAACGGATGCGGATCCCGGAAATGTGGATTCGCATCCGTTCCAGTCCCATTGAAAGTAAATGGGTCCGCAAATTGCAGAACGAATGCGGACCCAAATCTTTGAGTAAAATGTCTACTGTATTAACAATTAACAAGAGCATTTTCCTCTGTTCATGACCAGTCATGTGGCTTTGGAAGCAAAAACTTTTTTTTTTTTTTTCAGTTATTGAACCCGTTCCTGATTTTCTGTGTTTTTTGTATTTACTCCCAGGCTTTCCAGAGCCATAACTTTTTTTATTTTTCTGTTCAATTAGCCGTATGAGGGTTTGTTTTTTACAAGACCAGTTGTACTTTCTAATACCACCATTTAATATTGCATATGATGTACTGGTAAGCTGTAAATATAATTCCAAATGGGGTGGAAATGGAAAAAAAATTGAAATTCTGCCATAGTTTTATGAGTTTAGTTTTTACGGCATTCCCTATGGGGTAAAAGTGACTCTGCGGGTCAGTACAATAATAGTGATACCATATCTTTTAGTGTTGAGCGAATCGAGCCTCGGATCAGAGACCTGAAGTCGATTACTTCAAACACTTCGGGTTTAATGCTGTCTCAGTACAGCATTAAAATGTATTCCTCTGTATAGGCAAAATTAGTTTCACCCGAAGTCGCGGGAGACTTTGGTGATTAATTCGGTAATCACCTCTGCGTCTTTTAAAACATTTTAAAATAGCAATCCGAAGTCAGGTTTGGTACCGAGGTACCAGTGACTTCGGGTGAAACTAATTTTGCCTACATGGACGCCATACATTTTAATGTTGTACACAGAGACAGCATTAAATTCGAAGTGTCTGAACGAATCGACTTCCGATCTCTGATCCGAAGCTCGATTCGCTCAACTCTAATACCTTTATAGATTTTATTGTGCTTTAATACCTAAAAAGACATGAAAACCTTGTCAAAATTATTTTTCTTTGCATCGCTATATTCTGACCCCCATGACTTTTTTTATTTTTATGTCTATGGATATTTACTTTTTATTACATTTTTGGGGAATTGACGTTACAAAAAAACAGCCATTTAAA